>NC_070546.1:1243026-1864539 GCF_026873545.1 Fusarium falciforme
AGTTGGAGGGGAGACGAGATGGGGCTTTCTCTGTGAAGAGTTGGCTGAGGACAAAAAATGGAGGTTCTTCAAGCTGCTTCTGGACCCGAAGCTACACAAAAAGAAGTTAACAGATATCAAGCCTTCGTCTTGGGTGCCAAGGACTACAGATCAATTACACGAGCTTGTGACACTGTATCTGCGTCAGATCTACACCCACATCAGCAACGAGATTCCCAAGACCATCAAGCCCGATCCTACCTTCAGCCAACAGCTCAGGAGCAAGAAATGGGACGCTATTGCAATAGATTTCATATTCAGCGCCCCAACGACCTGGAAAGCGACCGTCAGCCAATGCTTCAGGGGCATAGTCTCCAAAGCAGGCTTTGGCGAGCAGAAACTCCACAGCGTTATGCTAGGGCTAACAGAGGCTGAGGCTTGTGCGGTTTTTACATGCCAGCCGGGGACATTCGGCAAAGTCCAGAAGGGCGACGTCGTCCTATCGATCGATGCAGGAGGAGGAACAACCGACCTTGCCTTCGTCAGGGCAACAGCCGACACAGCCGACTCACTCACCTTGGAGGAGATACGTCCCGTCACTGGTGCCAGCACCGGTTCTATAACAATCGACAGCGAGTTCGAGAAGCTCATCGAAGAGCGGATCAGGAAGCATCCCGAGACTCGACGACAGCTGCCGAAAAACTTTTCCATGAAAGTATCACAAAGCCTCGATTTTCAAACCTGGAAGCACAAACTTGGGCCCAAGGACTGCGATCAGTTCGGTGATGAATATTTTATCAGGAAGGCGACAGGCAAAGACTTGTACAGCCACGAGGGCCTTGGGATCCGCGAAGGCTGTTTGTACTTTACAAGGTACGATTTCTTGTCGAAAGGCGCCCGCAAGAAGAGACGAGGCCAAGCCTCAGCTGACCCCAAAATAGGCGGCAGCTCGAAAGCTGCTTCGATATTGCACTGCAGGAAATCAAGGGTCTTATCAAGGACGCACTTGACAAATTTGAAGCCAGCGATCGCACAGTCAGACACGTGGTGAGTCTGAGCCGCAATTCGGACATCGGTCGTTCTCTAATCTGGGGCCAGGATTACGTCGTTCTCTCAGGTGGCCTGGGGAGCTCCGACTACGTCTTGGAAGAATTGACCACGTACTTCAGGGGCTTGGCAAATGAAGCGAACAGTTGCGTCATAGGATCAAAGGTCTTCAGAGATAAGGGTGATGCTCGGACGGCCGTGGTCAAAGGCGTTCTCTACGATCGAAAAACTCAGGCTCGCGCACTCAGAGAGCACAAAGCACGAGCGAACTATGGTGTCATCGTTGAGGAAAAGCTACCCAAAGGGTCTTCTTCCAGCGAAAATACCAAGCAATACCCCGCGGACACTACCATATTCGCCACCGATCAGATTCGTTGGCTGGTAAAGTTTGGTGATACCATCCAGGTCGGCAGGCCAATAACCGTGGACATCACCAAGCGCCTGGAGAAGCGTGACCCGTGGCGATGGACAGAGAAGGTTGTGTGGTTGGATGGTAAAAAATCATCCCTACCTAAGGAGGTGAAAGCTGGTGAGTGTTCCGTGTCGAAGCTAAATCGTCGCTCAGTGCTAATCAGCCGAAGGATGGAAGCGAGGAATGCAGGAGCTCCACGGCGTCGATGTCGAAGTCCACCCAGGTGTGATACCTAGTGCCGGCGCGCGAACCTGGCAGGGCAGAACGGCGTATCGCCAATGCGATTTCAAGTTGATGTTGGTTGTCGGGCCGTCAGGCGACTGTGATGTGGAAGTGTCGGGGAATGTCATCAAACGGAGCGAGTAGGAAGCCTTGAAGCCTTAATCGAGAATTGATATTGTAGTCTTAACGGTAGCCATGTCCCTGGCCCTTGGCTACAGTGATTGTCCCACGTCGACGCGTTCCACAAGCCCGTCTCCTCTGTAGCCAGAGTCCCCTGTTTTCCCGGGGATTTTAGGTCCAGCTGTTCGTCGGTCGGGCGGTCAACTGTTGTTGCATCGATTGAGTTGGGGCCAATTTCTCTGGCGACGTTGCCAAATGGCCAAGGTGGACAAACGATTGGGCGACGTGGCTACCTACCCGAAGATCGACGGAGGTGCTCTGTCCTGTACCGACGTCTCTGGAATAATTCTGGTTTCATAATCTGGCTTTTAATTAGCCTACGACTTTAGAGTATAGTTTATGCATAAATATTTTCTTTAATAACAATACTCAGCATGCGATGCGGCCTATTCTCATCGCTGGTGGTTTTATCGTCTCTGCCATTTCATTCAACCCTTGTCGGCTTGCAATCAGATGACGCATGCGCACTGGCACCCTGGGAAGAAGCATCAAGATGACACACGCGCCACGCGGGTAAAAGACTCACCCGCGTTACACGCATGTCGACGGAAGACTAAGGGAAGTGGGATGCCCGTCTTTGCATCCCCAGTTTTTGTACGCGTGTTGGGCCTCCACTCGGAAGGACGATGCCTCTTCTTGGTCATTTCGCCCCGAGGAACGCACAAACCACCGTGTCCCACCTGTTGGTAAGAAGCCAAGTCTTTTGCTCGCAGCGGTTCCTGGACATCGAAGCTCTTGGCAGCCATGTCTGTGACTGCTTGCCTGTTTGGGGTGTTGAGTCGGCCATGGGGCCCCTGGTGGTTCCCGGCTGCGTGGTGAGATGTCGCTGACATTTGATGTTAGTCTTGTCGGCATCACCTTATTTACGGCCGAAGCGGATATTATCTGGGTAGCTGTGCTCAGGAACAGAGCTTTGACTGGGCATCCATCATGGAGGAGCTTGGTGGGGGAACACATGGAGCTTTCTCTCCTCCCCACGGACCGCATCACCACAAGTTGGCATCCCACATGCCGCCTTAGACGCGCTCACATTTGAACAAAGGTTTACGCAATAATGGACGCAAGCACACTGGCGCAGCATGCTGATCTCTACACTACGCTCCCCATCTTGCATCCCACGCTCTTTCAGCATGGGACATGGCTCTATCAATCTACATCGTTTCATCCCGCCAAGGGATAAGAGTGGGATGCTCAGATGAGCCAAGACGGAGGTTGCTGGTGTGCGGAGTGCCCTCAGTCCATCTCTCCTGGAGGTACCCACGGCGAATGAGTTACTATGAACCCACTCCTCCCCTTCGTCCTGTCTGATGAACATATCTCACTCTGAATCAAATCGATAGAAAGGGAAAACTGCTTCCGGAACCAGAAAGAGATGCCCAGGTCGCCATCTCATGCTCCCGCAAAGAAGCCTTGACCACAGTCCCGGTCACTCTCCCATGTTGCCAGTCTCCCTCCGAGTCCAGCTAATGCTGGCCCTTGTGCTTCATCTACAAGCATTCTTCTCTTCAGCTTCAGCGTCGAGTCTTGTCGCTCAATCCAACGACGAGCGCTCAGTGTCGTGGTTCGACTGGGGCTGGTACGGCGCTTATCCACACAGAAGCTACGAATCGTTTGGCGCGCAATCACCATGGCCGCTGGTGGTGAAGACGGACCAGCGATGCGATAACGGATACATCTTCGCCGAGCCGCGAGGGTTCTATGTCGACACGCCGGGACCCGTGATACTCGATAATGCCGGCAATCTTGTGTGGATGGAGACTCGATGGGGAGAGGCCATGGATGTCAAGGTGCAGCGGTTCAACGGAAAGGACTACATCACCTTTTGGCATGGAACAGATAATGGTACATTTGGTGAGGGATACTATTTGATGGTGAGTTGAAAGTCGACCGGAAGCAATGGCCAAACCCAAGACCTCACGTACTCCGGATGCGAAGAGGCAACTAACATTGCGCCGCTAGTTGGATGAATCGTATGAAGTCTTCAAGAAAGTGGTGCCCATTGGCGACTTCACCGGCGACCTTCACGAGTTCCGAATCACTGAAGAGGGCACCGCGCTCATGACCATCTACAATCGAAAGCCCGCCGACCTGTCCGCATACGGAATCCCCGACGGCTGGATCTTTGACAGCATCTTCCAGGAGATCGACCTAAACACGGACGAGCTCGTCTTCGAATGGCACGCCTCCGACCACTTTCCCATCGGCGACACCCTCGCGCCCATCAATGGACAGGGCAAGACGGCGAAAAACGCGTTCGACTTCTTCCATATTAACAGCGTTGACAAGGACGAGGCGGGAGACTATATAATATCGTCGCGCTACTATTGCAACGTCGCCGCGATCGGCGGAAAGGATGGGAGTGTTCTCTGGCAGCTTGGCGGTGCGAATAGCTCATTCGACGACCTCTCCGACGGAGCTGCTTCCAACTTTACATGGAACCACCATGCTGCCTGGCAGGGAAAGAATAATTTGACAGTGTTTGACAATGGTTCAAACGGCCAGCAGAACTCGGCAAAGCTCAGTCGCGGTCTCATGATCAATCTCGACATGGACTCAATGACAGTGAGCTTGGAACAAGAGTACATCTCTCCTCAAAAGATGCTCTCACCTTCCCAAGGATCCGTCCAAGTGCTCCCGAATGGCAACGTCCTTGTTGGATGGGGTCATGTCCCCTCCTTCACCGAGTTCTCACGAGAAGGCGAAGTCCTCTGCGACACACACATCGGCCCCATCAACTTTGACGTCTGCTCCTGGGTAAAGAACTACCGCACGTTCAAGTATCCATGGATCGGACGCCCCAAGACCCTTCCGGATGTCGCAATGCGACCAAAAAAGAATGCCCTTTTTGTCAGCTGGAACGGCGCCACCGAGGTGTATAGTTGGTTGCTGCAGAGCGCCTCTGACGCCTCGATTGATGAATTCCGCGATCTCGGGTTCACCGAGAAGACGGCCTTTGAGATGATGATTAGCATCCCGCAAGACGCGGATGAGTTTATTCGCGTGGCCGCCCTTGACAGGGACGGTCATGTTCTCACTTACTCGACACCCGTGTCGAAGAACGAGTACACCGTCACCAGGCTGCTTGATGCGCCGGTGAGAGGGAGCCGAATGGAACCCTTGCACATTCTATGCCTCAGTATGCTCGGCGCAGCAATTGGTGTCTGCATTGTCTTTGTCTTCCGGTTCACAATTCATCGTGGTATCAACAGAGTGCTACGTCGGGCGGCACCGTTCAAGTATCAGGCCCTTCCAATGCATTCATAAATTGGATATGGGTTGAGGCGTTAAAGGTCTTTTTGGGTCCGGTCGGGTGTATAGGAAGGGTTGATTTAAGCTTGTTTGAGAGCAGCCATCGTCTTTACCACTGTCAGTTGTATCCCATGCTCTGGCGCGAGTCAGTCATTACATGGACAGCAAGATGATCTCGAAATAGTATTTTATATGTATTCCATGCCGTATCATTATCTCAATTGCGATTGTCGAAACTTGTCTCTTTGTTGCACATTCCCTCGCTTCGTGTCGTAGCTCATCTCATAAATCGTCACATTGTAGTATTGCGTCGACCTTTCACCAGATCCAATCCCCGTCTATTCCACAAATCAATTCCAAGCAATTGAATTGATCGATGGTATCCGAAAAGGCGACATGTGGAAACAGGCCTTGTTGGCCCGCTTAAACGTAGTATCGCGAACCACGACCGCGATCGGAGTCGCTGTAATAGTAGCCAGGCGACACGCTGCGACGATAACTGCGCGGTCTAGAGTCCCTAACAACGACCGATGGCGGCACCGAAATGCTGGAACGTCGTCTTCTGCTCCGCGAACGGTGAGAATGTCGTCGAGGCGGCGACTTCTCCTTGTAGTGATACCACTTCTCGCGCTCTTGAGGCGGCGCACCGAGGTTCATGCATGAACGGAAGATCCAGAGAAGGAGTAGAAAGCCGAAGATTGAGCCAATGACAATACCTGCGATGGCACCGCCGCTCAACTGTGTACCATTGTCGCCGTCGTCGTCCGAGATGACGGCGACGGTCGTGGTTGGGGAATTCTGTCGCACCACCAGCGTCGGCGGGGAGAGCGTCGCGGAAGCGCGAGCGAGAAGCTTGGCAAAGCCTAGATCCTGCGGGGAGAGGAGCGGAGCCATGTTTTCTGGGGTGTCGGCAGTTGAGGTTGTCGCATGAGGATGCAAGAGAAAGACCCAGGCAAAGGTTGACTCGGATGGGCACGATATCTGTTCCAACTCAGCAACGACCAAGAGCTTTATAAGAGCTCGGAGTCACCTCCCGATGAGACTTTCTGGACGTCATAGCGCCGTCAAAAATCTTCATAAAATCCGTCATCGCGATCTCCAGCTTCTCTCGAGGCCTTTTGCAAGCGTTCCCCGCCCATCAACCAGCATATCCTAGCAAATCAAGCATCCATGTCTCGGCTGCGTCGCTAGTCTGACGAAGATCTTGGATGAATTGAGACCAGAGCCGCATAAAACTGCAACCTCCAGGCTTGGCTAGTGCAGCAGTCATCATGCCAGTTCGACTCAATTGACCACCCAGCCTTCACCTCTATGACGTCAACAGCGCGCACGCTTGGCTTCCGCGCTCTAATAGTTCCGCCCTAGTCAACCGCCCATGCCCCTGCTCCCCAAGCTAGTCATGTCTCAATTCAAGGAACTCAAACGGCAGTGCCTGGGATTGACAAGAAAGTCGAGAGCATGTTATGCGGCAGACTCCCAATTGGCCGAGGCACACACAACCAACACCCATGTCAACCTCGGCACTGCTATCAAGAGCCAACTTCAGCAGCGAAAGGATCGATTTGTCAGACGCCATCCAACTCACATGTGCAATTGAACCCATTAGCTCGGACCTGACCGAGTCTCTGGCTCGATCGATTCAAAGTTAGCTTCAATGAGCATATGGCGCCCTTATATCATCCTTCCGGTGGTTCCGGTTGACACCCAACTTCGCTATGCATCCCAGATTGATGATATAGTGCACTGGAGTGGTAGGGAGGAAGAAAGAGCGGTAGTTGGCTTGCCCGCATGTTGTGGAACTGATGGTAGTGAATTCACTTTTGTTGGCAGCTTCCTCCGAATCTCCGCGGTGGCCACGCACATCCATTTCTACCGGGGATTCTGAAGACAATGCTAAGCTTTGCCTAAAACAAAAAAGACTCAAGCCATTAAGTTATAGTGGGTGTGCTCATGCTAATGCCGTAATCAAACCCGTCTCATAACAGCAACAGTGAACGCAAGTCAAGGCGCAAGAATAAGACGTTGCATTAACATATTAATAGGCTATCATGTAACCAACAAAGTCTGTGCAATCCCTCTCAATATGTGTTTACTCCTCGCCTCCGCCTTCAAATCAGCTGTAAAGTGAAAGAGTGTTTTACAGTGTTGTATTAGTACAGCTATACATTCTAGGACTGGGGCCTGAAATGTACAAACGCGGCTCCCCACGAGTTTGCTTCGTCATACGGGTCTATATCCATGGTAATACTGGGTGCGGTTGAAGGGGTTGGACTAGTTAGAGAGGTTGTAAGAGATGGGGTAGGGGCTAGCGATGACCCTGTATTTCTGGACTCACTCCGTATCGGCGGAGGTGGAGGATATGTTCCTCTTTGTATCGAGTCAAAGCGCTGTTTGAATTCTGCCGCTTCTGGTGCTGCAGTTAGACGGGGAAGAGTAAAGTATTAGAATGGAATATTCACCTTCGGGAGTTTCAAACTTGATATTCAGGCGCTTCGAGTTTGGGTTGTAGGGGTATAATTCAACCAGGCTGGACTCCGCGGGCTTCTTTCCGAAACCAGAGAGACTGCGGCGCCTGGGGAGCATATTTATAGGCTCAAAATCTGCCAGGTTGAGTTCCTCATGGCACCCTGTTTGGCTGCCCGAAGATTTGTAAAAGGTCATGGTGTTGGTCGTGGGGACATTCTGTTGTCCAGATCTGTGCCAGAACCGTATCAGTTGCCTCCGAGCCACTGTCCGGAGACTCCGACTGCCCATCTTGATCTCGACGGGCTCGTACGCCCCGCAAAAATCTCTCTCTCGGAGCGTCGACTGAAATTTCTCGCAGGCGTCTTGGTCGTGGAACTTATACTTGGGATGTAATCGGTAGAGATGATAACCTTCACCATCGACGACGGTGATTAAGTGGTCTTTGAGGAAGGAAACTCGCTTCGAGGATAGTTCTGGCGTCCAGGGGATAGACCCGAAGGGCACTAACAAGGTTAAGCGGTGACGGGAAGAGAGGCAAACCGCGTACCGATGTGCGTGACGTGTATGGTCGCGTCGTGGTCCTGGTACTGTAGGATGCGGGACTCGTCGTCTCGAGCCATGATATGGAGTCTTTCAAGTCGGATTTTTCGGTGTTGTGGGGGAGCACTTTCTAAGTATCTATACTCGTATTAATACTAGGGACGATAAAAGTTTAATTTTGAACATACAGGGTGGTTGGTGCATATTCGTAACTCAAGGTGGATGGGCCTAGTTTCCACTGTTAGTCACGGTAAACGTTTGATTCCAACAACCATAGCTCGTCGCAAATATTGCACTTACGTCTGAGGAATAGATAGTCGTCGTCCTCTGCCCCATCGTCAAGACCGAGCTCAACCCGCCATGCTCGTACTTGGTTGTCGATCTCAAACAGCCGGTGTTCAATCTCTTCCCTGCTGTAGGCGGCTGTAAGCTCATCAAGACTCTGAGACATGCTCTGCAACTGCTGTGCAGACATCAAGGAGCTGCGATCGTCCGGTTCCACCTCCACAGTCGGATCGAAGTACTCTTGTTGTGGTGGTTGGTAGTAGTTCCTCGCACTAGTCGATCGCCATCCCGGTCAGTGACAGGAAGGGATACCCTGTTGGTTCTGCTGAGACAAACTCACCTTATCCATCGCAGCCAGCTGGGTAGTATTATCTGTGTATAGTGATCATTGATCTGGTTCTTGTACTTGACGAGTTTTTGACTGTTCCGAAGGGTCCAGACGCCACGAACAACCTTGGTCACCATACCCTCCTGGCGGTTGACCTGCTGCTGCAGAAGGTCCTTGCACAGAGTGAGGGTCTCCTCGATAGTCGTGGCATCGTCGACGTGTAGGAAGCCAAGATCCGGCACGCCGGACACGTCTGCGCCGAGGAACTCGAAGTGCCGCTGCAGACGCACGACGCCCTGGCGAAAGTCTCGCAGCTCCTGTGGGGCATTCTGGATGCGATCAAAGCTATCAATGACAGAGTTGACTAGCGAAACAACCTGAAAGGTCAGTGACACGACCCCTAACGCAAGTTCCGCCATGCTTTGCAGAACATGTTGCAAGAGGTGGGCTCTCTCCACTGTCTCTCGGTGAGGAATCGATTCTCTTGGTGGGGAAGAGGCCTCGTAGGGCTTTCTTTGAGTGAAATCAGGCAGGGTGATATGGCACAAATTGTCACATTACCTGCAGACGTACCTAAACGATATTGAGCCCCGATGACACCCTTTCAACCCTGTTGCGGCTGACGAGGTCGTGGAGTTGAGGGCAAATAAAAGACGCCATGCCTATCACGAGGGGCAACGCCGCGTCCTGATTCGAGGGGACCAGGTCTCGCGAAAAGGCCTTGCAAGGCAGTATCACATCTCGGCACGCCTGGTTAAATTAGCCTGTGGGATGATCGTGGCTTAATCAAACAAGGCTGTGTACGCAGCTGTCATGAAAAGTCCTACCGTCGCTATATGGACTCGGACGAACCGACTCCTGTCACCATGCAAGTTCTCCCAACTGCTCTCCCGTGCAGCGGCGCAACTCCACCATGGCTAGCCCCCTTTCCCGGACCGAGAGTGAGACTGATCGACGGACTGGACATCGATATCGATTCTGGTTGAGCTATCCCGAGGAACTGGGACCGGAGCAGGACTATGTACGTTTTCCCCACAGACATCCCAGCACCGTCTGATGCATTGCAACGGCGGGGAGGCTAAAACACCGCTCAGACCACCCGAGAGATCGAGAGACAGATCACCAAGATCGTCAACGATGGTGGTTTCAAGTTTAGGGTCTTCTTTGTCGCCGCCTCTGGCTTCCTGGCATCGTCCTACAGTCTCTTTGCCGTCGACTTTCTCTCAATTGCTTTGTTTTACGTCTACCCACCCAATGATAGGCTGGGAAGAGATCCTAGCCTGGTGATTGACGAGCTTACCCTCGTTGGCACCATCCTGGGTATGCTGGTGATGGGTCATCTTGCTGACCGTTCTGGACGAAAGAAGTGGTACGGGGCAGAGCTCGCTATTCTGATTGTTGCTACCATGGGCATGGTGCAGTCATCTGAGGGCCTGATGGCGGAGAATGGCAATGGACCTGACAGATCGATGAGTATCTACTCCTGGGTATCCTGGTGGCGGTTCCTGCTCGGGTTTGGCATCGGTGCTGAAGTGAGTAACCAAATGGTAAAGCTATTCGGGGCAATTGTGAGCTTACAGTGTCTTCTAGTATCCTCTATCGAGTATCATCACTGCCGAGTGGGCATCGACTCAGTCCCGAGGCATCATGCTGTCGGCAGTATTCTCCATGCAGTCATTTGGGCGCCTCCTGTCTTTAGGAGTTAGTCTAGGCGCCCTTCGCACCACACTTGGGAACTGGGATCCCGAGGATGAGGCAGGACACAAGTTGGTCGCCGACCAGGTCTGGCGATGGACAGTCGGTGTTGCCCTCATCCCAGCCGCCATAGCCATCGTACTTCGTCTCACAATTCCCGAGACCCCACGATTCTACGCGGCCATCATGAAGGACTCACGAAAGGGTGTGCTGACTGCCATGAGGCTCTACCCCCGCAACGGAACCGGCCAAGAGGCTCAGGAACTCAATGCCGCTCCGACACAAGAGCAAGACGACCGCGACAAGCCCTGGCACGCCTGGTACTCTACCGCCTGGGAATACTTGACAGGTCCCAAGCAAGGTTGGAGACCTCTTTTTATCATTTCTCTCCTCTGGGCTATCATGGACGTCCCCTGGTACGGGTTGACGATGGACTTGAGCAGCGCCTTGGCCACACTGTATCACCGCCCAGGCCCTAAAGAATGTGCCGGGATTGCGTTTCATACATTTGGAGACTTCCCCGAGTCGAAACTACAAGGCAATGGTACTTGCGAAACGCAGAGGTGGAATAAGGATTACTGGAACCTCCACAACACCATTGATGGAATGATCGAGCAGAATGCCATGAGGTCCATCCTGACTGTGTCGATTGCCTCTATCCTTGGCAGTCTTGGGTCTATCCTCATCATTGACTTCTTCCGCAGAAAGGTGATCCTCATCGTCACCTTCTTTGTGATCAGCATCCTTCTGGCAATCACCGGCGCGACGCTTCTCACCGACAAGGAAGGAGAAGGGCATATTGCGGCCATTATCTGCTATGCGATTCTTCAATTCGTCTTCAACATTGGTCCAAACACGCTCATCTTTGTCCTCGCTGCGGAGATCTTCCCAACAACCTACCGAGGAACCTTTAACGGCATCGCGGCAGCATCGGGCAAGATGGGGGCCATCTTGATCCGTGGCATCATCTCTGCGTGGAAGAGCCGGGAGAGGGCACTTGGAATCAGACTGCTTGCCTTGATACCCTTGATGCTTCTGTCGGCATGGATTTCTTGGTATATCCCAGATGTGCAGTATTTGCCCAAGTCCCAGGCATCTTCCGAGGAGGAAGTGGCTGAGCGACCGCCAACTAATGGCCAGTTGCCCGGCTCTATCAGACCTGCCGACCGGCCTCTATCAGATGCCACCTCAGAAACGTCTTCTTCAGATGCCTCTGTTACCCCGCGACCAACCTCAGCCGGTGGCAAGCCAGGTCTTTTTAGCAGACTGCAGAACATTCCCCTTGAGAACATTGCGCCAAGCCCAACCCAGGTTGACAGAAGAAAGAGGAGCACTGAAGGATCATCAACACGCTGAGAGGGCTGATTAATTTCTTCTCTGTTGTTTTATTTGCATTGAGGAGTGGAAGGACTCGGCCACATATCTTACCACGAGATTGTAACTTGACACATAAGGGGGCGACACAGAACCGGACCATGTCGAGGATACCATGTGACGTTAGAGTAATAGACTTGCCATGTCAAGCTATGTGGTAAAAGGACATAGGTAATTCGGAGGAACGTAAAGGTGTATAGAAAGCAATGATCACTTATTGTTCAGCACTGTCTGGTCATCACTCAACGGTCAGGTCTCAGCTTCAGCATGGAAAGCTTAACGAATGAATTGACAGAACTCAATGCTTTAAAATACATACTACTTATTCGCTCAAATCGACAGGCTTATTTCTTAGACTCCTCATCGGCCGAGTTGTCAGAGATGTTCAACCCCTTCTCATGCTCAGCATCAGTTACAGCATTCGAGTTGTACTCTTCCGCGCCCATGTCGACAATAATTGGGCCCTTGAAATGCTTCCTGGCATATACAAGGTACCAAACAGCACTGATGGCTCCGAATCCAGCAAAAACAACGCTGGCGTAGTTCATCGATGAAGGTGTAACCGGCAACGAGACGGGCATGCAGAAGATAACAACGGCGAGGCAGATCCAAACGAGACTGATGTAGTTCAAGACGTAGCCCAGCTTGCCAAGGGGGAATGGGGAAGATCGCACGGCTTGTCGTCCTCGAACCACGCTGACCAGGATAGGCACACAATATGAAGCCGAGAGGCAGATGGTTGCGACACCGGTGAAGGAGCCAAAAGCGGCAGACGAGCCGAAGTAGATGCATCCCAGGAGACAGTCGACGGTTGTGGAAAGGATGATGGCCCATAGAGGGACGTCGAGAGTCTTGTTGACCTTGGCCCACAGGTTTCCAGGGATTCCACCATCTCGGGCAAAGGCATAAGTGCAACGAGAGGCAGCGGTAAGAGCGCCAACGCCAGCAAAGAGCCAGATTCCGAGGATCAAGAAGAGCAGGCCGAAGCCTCCGGCTGCAGAGCCTGTGACGGTCTTGAAGAGTAGTCCGATCGGTTGGCTACTGGCGAGGAGGGCGGTGACGTCGGGGAGAACGAAGAGGACGGGGACGAGATATACAACTCCGGTGAGGCCGGCTGCGACGACGGATAGGACCATGGCCTTGGGCACTTCGCGTTCGGGGTTTTGGACTTCTTCGCACATGGCAGCTACCATTCCGTATCCTGTAAGAGTGTACGCAGCTACAACGTTGTCAGTACAAGAATGAGAGCAGAGTCCAAAATGTCTACTTACCTTGGAGCAGTCCAACAAAGAAGGACCAGCCACCTGGCCATCCACTGGCAGACGCGTCAAAGTGGCCAAAGACAAAGTCAGCGGATCTCCTGGTGTCGGCCATGACGAGTAGTGTAACCAGGATGATGACGACGCTGGCTCCGGTCCAGTAGATACACAGTTTGTTGAAGAGGTCGAGATACTTGGATCCGAACGCGTTGATAAGAGCGGCAACCAACATGACAGCCCAGAAACAAAGGACAGTTTGCCATTCGTTAGGTACAAAGTCTTCGTTGAAAATTGTGATGGCGCTGAGAATCAACTGGGCGCCTGAAAAGTTGATAGACAAGGTAACAGTCCAGTTGCCCACCAATGTCATCCAGCCGTCGATGAAGCTAACGGCCGGTGCATATTTGGGAGTACTGAGGATCGCAGACCAATAATAGACACCTCCAGCCGTTGGATAGACGGCGCAGATTTCAGCTAGTGATGCGGCAATGCTGAGAGAGATCAAGGAGACCAAAACCCAGCCCCAGATGATGGTAACAGCTTGTCCATTGACAAGAGTGATGTAGAATGTTGTCGACAAGCCAAAGGGAACAGCCATAATTGCAAAAGACATGCCGAGAATACTCATCATGCTGAGAGTCTTGGGCAGCTCAACGGCATACCCCAATTGGGTGGACGACCCCATGGTGATTGGGTTGAGGTTGTTGGTGGCAGGTGCCAAGACAAGATAGGGGACTAGAATGCCCAGCGCCAAGAAAAGAGACTGTGGATGGAATTCAGGAACTCAAAATAGGGGGGGACTAGAAGATCCAACGATCAGAGAAAGGGTATCAATAGAATTAGTTGGTAAAGTAGTACAGTTTGTCCGAGGTGATCAGGCCCTCACGAGAGTAAAAGAAGAAAACAAAAACAAAAAAAAACAAGGCGAGATACGACGCATTTTAGCCAAGGCATCAGCATCCAAGCTCCCTCCCCCAGGAGCCGGATGACGCCGTCTAGAACAAGGCATGGAACCACCCACGCTCATGGCGTGCATGGGTTCGGGGCTGAAAACGCGGGGGAACAGGGATAAAACATCAAGACTAATGTCAGAGGACGATAGGGGGTTTCTAGCTTCATCCGTGGGAAATGACCAATTGCGGGCGTTGCCGCGCTGATAGAGTTGCCAACCGCGGTCCGCATTTCCGGGGGGTGTTGTCAGATATCTAGAAACGTTAACAAATGGACATTTGAAACTAAAGGTAATACCCACGCGACGAGATACGCATTGACTCCTCTTAGATAGCGGGTTGGCCGGGACGGAGCCCATTCGGTTCTGATGCTGCTCGACCCGCTTTACGTGTGATTAGCTGGAGCAGCAATGACCACCTGTTGTATGCGAGCCGCGGTTCAGGAGGAGCAGGGTTTCAAGAGGTCTGATAAGCGAGCCGCGATGCCGCCCTTCCATCAAGTTGGGTTTCTGGGGCTGGGCTTCCTTGGGCTCGTTCCAAGGGGCGATATATGCGTTGATCGATCATGAGCCTATTCGTATGATGAGGTGCTAATAAAGTTAAAGGTTATTACTTCCTGTTTAACCAAAAGCAGCTGATAAGACTTCGGAAGTTCGAATCTTCTGGTTCTTCTTGGGAACTTTTGATCATCTGGCGCGTATTCAAGTTTTGAGTGCAGTTATAAGCATCTTCTCTAGGATGCTTTCAGTCTGTACTTTCCATTAGGAAGAGACCTTTACTCTTTCTAAATGAGCTACAGAACATGGGAAAAGTGCCGAGGATAACTTCCGCGCTTAAAGAGACTACCCCTTAAGATCTAGGGTAGTGACGAAGAGCGCGCTTCTGTAGACACTGGCAATATTCAAGGTGAAGGCTATGCTAGTCACGGTAATCAGTCTCTCTTGTGAGTTGTTGTTCTTGCTTACTATCATGGGAGTGTTGCGCATGATAATCATTCGCGCGAGATCGAGCGAACCACGTTGGACATCAAGACTGATGTGACCGACCAGCCTCGAGTGGGAATTATTCAAGTACTTGAATGAACGCAAGACGTACCAAAACTCATGCTAATTTGAAGAATGGGTAGCAAGTTAACCTATACTGGCAAACAACGTGACAAAACTCGAAGTGTAAAGAACAATAATTCATGTGCATTCGTGGCCATCTTTTTCATAGCGTCGCTCAAACAGAAGAAATAATCAAATGAAAACCCTTGTCTCAAGCACCATACTGCTCCTGCCACTTCATGAGCATCTCGACAGAAATATCATTACCTCCACAAACGCAGAGCACAACAGTTGCATCTGGGCCCAGCTCCCGGCCCATCAGCTTCTCCAGCAGCTGGTCTTCACACAGCCTGATAGCGATTCCGGCTGTCAACTCGACCATCAACCGCTCATGACGGGCCAGGGTCAGACAACCCTTTGCTGCTTCGCCATCAGGTAGGACAGCGTTGATCACCTGTGGTCTCTGGGCATACTCAAAGGTCTTCTTCGAGACAGTTGCGACGCCGAGGCTTCTAGCTGCCGACGTGATCTTGTCCATGGTGATGACCCTCTTTGCTTGGAGTGATCGAGAAAGGGAGTCTGCACCCTCAGTCTCTAGGGCTAGGACGGTGACATCGTCCGTCCAGCCCAAGCTATCGAGGGACTGGCAGATTCCATTCATCAAACCACCGCCGCCGACACTGCAGACGACAGCATCAGGCTTCTCGCCATTCATCTGTGCTGCAATCTCGTGCATCACGGTAGAGTTTCCCTCCCAGATATCAGGGTGGTCAAAGGGGGGCACGTAGACAGCCTCTGGGTCTGAGGCGAGGACAACCGACTTGAGGTACTTGTCGGCATCCATGACACTAAGGCCATGCTGGATAACCTCGCTAGCACCCTCAGCGTGTAGTCTCGCGATCAACGCAGGGCTGGTTGTAGTTGGGACGACGACCGAGGCTTCGTAACCGAGGGATCGGGCAGCAACAACACAGGCGATGCCCGCATTGCCACCGGAAGAGGCATAGAAGTGCGGGCGCCTGCCAACTTCTTCGCTCTCGCGGATACGGTGGAGGAGGTAGTTGCCAATACCTCTGGACTTGAAAGAGCCCGAGGGCTGCAGGTTGTCGAGCTTAAGGAGTACTCTACTTCTACGATTTAGAAATCCGGGCTTTACAAGCAGAAAAACGAGACAGGTGGGATATTTTGTGACATGGGAATTATTGATGGAAGGGATTGGGATGTAGGAAGGTTGAGCATTGTTCAACGTACCATCCCGCAGTCTTGGAGAGGTGAGGAGACTTGATCAGGGGGGTGGTGACCCAGGGCTGGCGACGGTCGATGGTCATGTTGAACTAATTTGAGAGAAGAGAAGAAAATGTTGAATTGATTGAGATTGTTCTGCTTCAAAGTCATGGTAGATTAGATCGCGAGGACGCGCTCACTTATACTGTCATCTCGAGATTTGGGGGTACATGATGCCAGATGCCGATCCACAACCCGAATGGATTCGATTGATAACAAAATCTCCCCCGAAGTCGCAGTACTAATGCAGTACATACTCGTGTAGGCAATGATCACGTACTCATAGAGGTTCTGAATACGTACTGAGGTGGTGGCTGCGTTGCGTGTGCCATCAAGCTCCCACCGTGATGCCCTCGCCAGCATCACCAATAGCAACCATTATGTCATGGGATGGATCGGTTAGCACACCCCGAACAAAACTCCCGGCTGGGGAGACATCTCCGGTTGGAGCTCCGATAGACGGTCTCGGCCCCTGGGAAAAAAAAGACTAGACACAACGTGCTTTAGCTGCAGTAGTCACGCAGTGGTTTCATTGCCGACCACCTGATTCGCGATTTGACTCGGTGACATGTTGACTCGGTGAAGACGCACAAGAAATTCGCGTACCTTTTTGTTTGGGGAGGGTCCTTTTCACCGAGTCAATGGGCGATAATTTCCCGCAACTACTTTTCACCGAGTCACTGGGTCCGCCCTGAGAGACCCTTGCACGTGCCCTGATCCTTCTGGAACTAGCCCCCGATGGTTCTCTGAGGCTGGCTTGTACCTCTTTGTACCTCGATGTACCCCCCGGCAGAGGCTTCTCGTTGTCATGATTCCTTGCCGCCGGGAGGGACACAGTTAAGCCGCATGCTTGGCTTGGCCCTCGGACCATGACCGCCGACGCCACCATGGATGTTATCTTTAAAATTTGTCTGCGGCGCACGTCTTATACCGTCTCTCACAGCTTCAGGGAGTGACCATCTTTGATCTCTACATCTTCCATACCGGCTGAGACGACTCCAACAGGCCCATCATGATGTCGGCTTCCCGTCTCGGACAGCGGCTCTGCCGTCAGTCTCGCCGTGTCAACGTCAACACCCTCCAGCCACGTCTCACTCAGTCCCTCCGTCTGACGGGCAGCAGGCCATTCTCACTGTCTGTGCCCCTCGCCCAGGCCTCTCCCCGTCGCTTCGTCGACTCCCAGACCAGCACTCAGCTTGCCGAGCATGAGCTCTTCTCGCGGAGGCACATTGGCAGCGAGTCGGCCGAGCAGCAGGAAATGCTCAAGGTCCTCGACCCGCCCGTGAGCTCCATGGAGGAGTTCCTCGAGCAGACCATCCCCCCTCAGGTCCGGAGGAAGCAAAAGGGCCTCAACCTCGTTGAGCAGTGGGAGGAGTCTGGCGCTGAGACTTCTGTGCCGCCCAATGGCCGCTCCGAGGCCTTTATCCAGAAGCAGATGCGTAAGCTGGGCAACAACAACACCGTTTATGAGTCTTTCATCGGTGCTGGATACTATGGTACCCAGGTCCCTGCTGTTATCCAGCGCAATGTTCTGGAGAACCCTGCCTGGTACACCAGCTACACGCCCTACCAGGCTGAGATCAGCCAGGGTCGTCTGCAGTCCCTGCTCAACTTCCAGACCCTTATCACCGACCTTACTGGCCTTGACATCGCCAATGCCTCCGTTCTTGATGAGGCTACCGCCGCCGCCGAGGCCATGACCATGTCCATGGCCAACGCTCCTCGCGCCAAGGGCAAGAAGACCTTTGTCGTCTCCGAGACTTGCCACCCTCAGACCCTCGCCGTCCTTCAGTCGCGAGCTGAGGGTTTCGGAATTGACCTCGTCATTGGTGACGTGCTCGCCGACAACAGCAAGCTCGTCAGGGAGGCTGAGGGCACCCTTATTGGCGCTCTCGTCCAGTACCCCGACACAAACGGTGGTGTCCACGACTACCAGCAGCTCGCCGACATTGTCCACGAGAAGAAGGCCCTCCTCAGCGCCGCCACCGACCTGCTCGCCCTGACCATCCTCAAGTCCCCGGGTGAGTTTGGTGCCGACATCGCCATTGGCAACTCCCAGCGTCTTGGTGTTCCTCTGGGCTACGGTGGTCCTCATGCCGCCTTCTTCGCCACCTCGGAGAAGTACAAGCGCAAGATTCCCGGCCGTCTTGTTGGTGTTTCCAAGGACCGACTCGGCAAGCCTGCCCTCCGTCTCGCTCTTCAGACCCGTGAGCAGCACATTCGCCGAGAAAAGGCCACCAGCAACATCTGCACTGCTCAGGCTCTTCTGGCCAACATGTCTGCCTTTTACGCCATCTACCACGGACCCAAGGGTCTAAAGACCATTGCCCAGGACATCTGGGGCAAGACCCGTCTTGCTCAGAGCCTCATCCTTGAGAAGGGCGAGTTCAAGCTCCACACTGATGGTCTCCGTGAGGACGGCTCTGTTCTGTTCGACACTGTTACCCTTCAGGCCTCCCCCGAGACCATCGCCAAGGTCCACGAGAAGGCTTCCCTCCAGAGCATCAACCTCCGCCGTGTTGCTGAGGACAAGGTCGGCTTCTCCCTGCACGAGGGCGTGACCCTGGAGAGCCTTGGCAACCTTGTCAAGTGCTTCGGTGTCTCTGAGGCCGAGTTCAAGGCCGCTCTCGAGTCTGATTCCGCCAAGTTCCTCAACGACGAGATCCCCGCTGCCCTCCAGCGAAAGTCCTCTTACCTTGAGCAGCCCGTCTTCAACCAGTACCACACAGAGACGGAGCTTCTGCGATACATCTACCTCCTCCAGTCCAAGGATGTCTCTCTGGTGCACTCTATGATTCCTCTGGGTTCCTGCACCATGAAGCTCAACGCCACCACCGAGATGCTTCCCGTCTCTGACCCCGGCATCTCCAACATGCACCCCTTCGCCCCTGTCGAGCAGGCTTCTGGCTACCAGGCCCTTATCAGCTCGCTCAGCAAGAACCTCTCCGAGATCACTGGCATGGACGCCACCACGCTCCAGCCCAACTCTGGTGCCCAGGGTGAGTTTGCTGGTCTTCGAGTCATCAAGCGATACCACGAGGCCAAGGAGGGTGGTGAGAAGCGAACCGTCTGCCTCATCCCCGTCTCCGCCCACGGTACCAACCCTGCCAGTGCTGCCATGGCCGGCATGAAGGTTGTCCCCATCAAGTGCGACGGCAAGACTGGTAACCTGGACATCGAAGATCTCAAGGCCAAGTGCGCCAAGCACGCTGACGATCTGGCCGCCATCATGATCACCTACCCCAGCACCTTTGGTGTCTTTGAGCCCGAGGTGAAGCAGGTCTGCGACCTTGTTCACCAGCACGGTGGTCTCGTCTACATGGACGGTGCCAACATGAACGCCCAGATCGGTCTCTGCAGCCCTGGTGATATTGGTGCTGATGTCTGCCATCTGAACCTCCACAAGACCTTCTGTATCCCCCACGGAGGTGGTGGCCCTGGTGTTGGTCCCATCGCTGTCAAGAAGCACCTTGCCCCCTATCTCCCTGGCCACCCTGAGATCGACCCTCAGCGAGGTGACGCCGCCCGGGCTGAGACTGCTGTTGCTCCTATCAGCGCTGCTCCCTGGGGTAGCGCCTCTATCCTGCCCATCAGCCACACCTACATCCTTATGATGGGTGGCGACGGCCTCACCAAGCAGACCGGCACTGCTCTACTCAACGCCAACTACATCATGTCTCGTCTCCTGCCTCACTACAAGGTTGTCTACACCAACGCCAACGGACGATGCGCTCACGAGTTCATCCTCGATGTCCGTCCCTTCAAGGAGACTGCCGGTGTTGAGGTTGCCGATATCGCCAAGCGTCTGGCCGACTACGGCTTCCACTCCCCCACCATGAGCTTCCCCGTTTCTGGCACTCTCATGATTGAGCCCACCGAGTCCGAGTCGCGCGCTGAGCTTGACCGCTTCTGCGACTCTCTCATCCAGATCCGCAAGGAGATTGCCGACATTGAGTCTGGCAAGATCCCCAGGGAGAACAACCTCCTCAAGAACGCGCCTCACCCCCAGGAGGATCTCGTCTCTTCCGAGTGGGACCGACCTTATAGCCGTGAGGACGCAGCCTATCCCCTGCCCTGGCTGAGGGAGAAGAAGATGTGGCCCTCTGTGGCCCGCGTGGATGATGCTTACGGTGATACCAACCTGTTCTGCACATGCCCACCCGTCGAGGGAAGTGAGAACCTGTAAAAGGAAAAAAAAGGGAGATAATAGGTTAAACGATAGATGATGGCTTTTTAAGATTTGGTAGCGTTTGTTTATTTTGGAAGCGGGAAAAAGATCATATTCAACCATGATGGCTCCTATTGCATGCTTGGAAGGTTTTCAGTGTTAGAACCTCTTCAACGAAAGGCGAATTGATCTCTGGTTGGCAGAGTTTTGCGATGAGCAATAGTTTACTAGATAAAAGTTGAACCAATTCACACAAGTTAAAAAAAAATTGCAAGTTAAACAATTCACCAAAGTTAAAACACCAAAATTTCTTCACTTGAAAATCCATGATGATGCCAAATTTGACTGAGGACTTGATATCTATTCGCTTTTTCAAAAACACCATTAACCCGACTAAAAAACACCTAGCGAACTCTTTGCACTTAGTGATCCTTGGTGTGCTCAGCGTAAGCAGCCTCATCCATCAATCCCTCCAGCGCAGAAACGTCCTCAGCCTCAACCTTGATGAGCCATCCCTCACCCTCGGGGTCCTTTCCAAGGTCCGCGGGGGAGTCGTTCAGAGGCTCGTTGACCTCGACGACAGAGCCAGAAACGGGGGCCACAATGTCGGACGCAGACTTGACAGACTCGACGGTGCCGAAGGACTCGCCCTCGGTTGTCTCGTCGCCTGTGGCGGGGAGCTCAACGTAGACGACGTCGCCGAGAGCTTCAGCGGCGTAGTTGGAGATGCCAATTGTGCCTAGAGGTGTCAATTGTTTGAACTTGTTGAGTCAAAGGGTGCTTACAGGTCTTGCCGTCATCAGCCAGGTCAACCCACTCGTGGCTCTCAGTGTATCGCCTCTTGAGGACTGTGAAATGTCAGAATAGCTTCTCATGAAAGATCAGGAGGTGCGACTCACGGTTGAGAGAGACTGAAAAGCATCGTCGAGGAGCAATGCTGGCAGCCTTGCAAGCAAAGGCAGTCTGAGGTGCTCGAAGAGCAGAAGACCTCACTCGAGAGGCGGTAGCCCAAGCTTGTCTAGCGATGAATCCCGACATTGTGACTGGTGATGTGTAAAGATTTACAGAGAAGAGGAAGTTTGATGATGGTTTCTTGTTTATTTCTCTGGCATTTGATTGTCCTGGACTTTCAAGTCCACACCTTTCCCAGCAAAGATATGACCGTGCTCGGGGTTCCTCCGATGTACCTCGGAGTCACTGGCCGACCCGGCAGACCGCCCGGCTCATGTCCAATTAGTGCGTAACGGAGAAGGCGTTTTACGGCACCGAGTTTGGCCCCTGGCTTTTTTTGCAAGTTGTCATGAATTGAATTGCATTCACATGCGGAGGTTGGAGGGCCCCCACAATCTTCTGAGATCCCCCTCTATCAGGCCATGGGGAAACTTGTGGGTGCCACGCTTACTTGTAGAGGTACTTGTTATCTGCCGAGGAGCGCCTCGCCATTTTGGGAGTGGCCAATCAGAGACGGTGCCGCGTGCAGCTCGGCCGTTTTCCGCCGCCGAAATCTCTGACCGCGATGCCACTTCCGGTGCTCCACTTCGAGGGAGAAGTAGACGGTACCTAGCACTTTCACTGAGTCAAGTATAGATCTGGTGAGCACGGCCCTTGATGACGCGCTTGGAGGGTTGCTCACGACTTTTTGCCATCTAGAACCCCGGATTGTTGGACATCGTGACCCAACAATGGCTCAAGCGAAGGCCAATTGATGCTCGTCTATGAGTAATTGGGTAATTGCAAACTCGCATTTTATTACGTTGGAGTTTGTTTTCCTGAGGTATCCGGTGGAAGACGCAGAAACGCTTCCGACAGGGGAGTTGCCGGGTATGACAACGGTGTCATGATCACATCGTTACTTTCCAATGCCCAATGATATCCCCGATGTAAACATGGTGTGGACAAGTTGTGCAGCAGAATTATCATGGAGGGTTCAACTGCAGACACGAAAGTAGTCAGTTGACACTCAACACGTCAAGATGTCAGATACCAGAGTATCACGACAGCCACACCGGCTACACATGCTCAGACACACATTAACAATAGAATACTTTTTTTTTGTTAAACGCTCAAGATATCATTATTTTACGTCCATAACCCTGTCTCACGACTGAAGCCAAGGCTGGGGGAATCCGCCAACCCACTCCTCAACCTCCTTCCGTAGCTCGCCAATCTCCTTGACCGAAGATCCATCACCAAGGTACTCGAGGAAGGCCTTGACGGTCTTGGGGTTCTTGGCACCCTTGGCCTCGGCAGCCGCACGGGCGTCCTTGTCCACGGCGATGGTGATCTTGACGCCCCGGTCGACAATGTCGGCCACGCGCTTGAAGTCCTCGGCAGTGAAGCCGCGGGTCGTCATGGCGGGGGTTCCAAGACGGAGACCGCCGGGCTTGAGGGCGGAGCGGTCACCGGGGACTGTGTTCTTGTTGCTCGCGACACCGACGAGCTCGAGGACACGCTCGACACGGGCGCCGTCGACGCCCTTGGACTTGAGGTCGACGAGCACCAGGTGGTTGTCGGTGCCGCCAGAGACAAGCTTGTAGCCCAAGCTAGACAGCTGACCGGAGAGAGCTTGCGCGTTTGTGAGCACTGTCTTTTGGTACTCAGCAAACTCGGGGCTCTTGGCCTGGCGGAGGGCGACAGCGAGGGCAGTGATGGTGTGGTTGTGAGGACCGCCCTGGTGGCCGGGGAAGACAGAGGCGTTGATAGGACCCTCAAGGTCATACAGGATCTTGTTGCCCTTCTTATCGGTGCTTCGCACACCCTTGCGGAAGAAGATCATGGCACCTCGAGGACCTCGAAGGGACTTATGGGTAGTAGTCGTCACAACATCTGACTTGTCGAAAGGCGAGGGAATCACACCAGCAGCGACAAGGCCAGAGATGTGAGCCATGTCAGACAAAAGATATGCGCCAACCTCGTCGGCGATGGCACGCATGCGCTCGTAGTCGATAAGGCGAGAGTAGGCAGAGGTTCCGGCGATGATGATCTTGGGTCGGTAGAGGATGGCGTTGTCGCGGAGCTTGTCATAGTCGATCAAGCCGGTCTCCTCGTCCAGGCGGTAGGGAAAGGTCTCGAAGTACTTGGACACCATCGAGATCTTCTTGTGAGGCAGCTGGTAACCGTGGGAGAGATGGCCGCCATGAGGAAGGTCGAGACCCATGATGCGCTCATGGGTGTTGAGGAGGGCAGAGTAAGCGTAAAGGTTGGCAGGAGAGCCAGAAAGAGCTGCAAACCATCAGTATCCTACCCCAAGGAAAGCCATTGACGATTACTTACGCTGAACATTGACACCCCACTGCTCAGGATCAAGACGGAAAGCCTCGAGGGCTCTCTTCTGGCACAGACGCTCGGCCTCGTCAATGTGCTCGTTGCCGCCGTAGTATCGAGCACCGGGGTATCCCTCCGAGTACTTGTTCTGCATGACACTGCCAAGAGCGTCGAGGACGGATCGCGAGGTGAAGTTCTCCGAAGGGATGAGGTTGATGAAGTGGTTTTGGCGCGTCTCTTCCTGTAAAGAAGTTAGAGTATGTCAATTGAGGTTGGTGGTGATGCTTACGCGCTTCAAGATGGCGTGGATCTCAGGGTCGCCATTCTGAAGAGTAGCACCCAGGAGCTATACAAGTCAGCTATCAATGGCCATGATCTCGTCAAAAAATCATTCTCACATCTGTCTGAGAAGCAAAAGTTCTCGTAGAGACACGGCTGGCCAGAGAAGGCTTGCCTCGAAGGCATTGGCCGGTCTGTCGAAGAGCCCTCATGTTGATCATGGCGACGGTATTGTGAGATGGTGAACTAGCTCTCCCAAAAGGACAAAGACAGCTTCAACCAATCTTCAAGAGGAGCTTATCATCTAATAAGAAAAGAAAAAGAACATGTCCGAGACAAAAAGGTCCCACATCATGTACCGTAGCCCAACCCAGCCATCTCTCCTGCGCCGCCGCCGGATCATGAGTACCTACCAAAACAATCAATCGCCATTGTCACCGAGTTAAACAACGTCACCGAGTCACAATCTGGAGGAATGGAAGTCCGGGAGGGTGCCCCACTCGCGCTCCGAGGTTTTGCGTTAGGGTGGGTTTGAGCCGGAAGTGAGCTACCTCGAGGTACCTGGGAGATCCAAGTGAGTGTCTAGACCCGCCATGGCTTTTGCCCCTAGAACGGCTCTGGAAGGACAAACAGGAAGCTCGGCGTGGTGCTCTAGGGTAAGTAGCTCGCCTCACTTTCTCGCTGATGCTCCTGGTTAGCGCCCAGGGATCCTGGCCTCCACTCCCAGGTCATACATCTCCCCATACGTAATAACCGTATCTACCAAGAACTGACGAGCAGTTCCCCCACTGCCCAAACACCTCCACTCGCTTGTCTGGCACCCCGGAGGTCCCATCCGACATACGGCGTTCGCTCGCCATCAAACCGCGCGCTGCTGCTCGACCAAGCAAGCAAGATCCCAAGGGCCACCCCTTGCTTGGCTTCTACCTACGGGTGTGGCAAAACGGCCTACCTCGTGCAGGCAGGCCGGGACATGCGCTGCTGCGTCCCCCGGATCCTGTATCTGTCAACCCACTCTTCCTCTCCGGCATGCGGCCCATGCCCATCATCCGGAGCAGGACGGGCTGCTTCACTTGCCGTCGTCGCAAGAAGAAGTGCGATGAGAAGAAGCCCGTGTGCAGCGGCTGCAAGCGCAACAAGCTCGAGTGTCACTGGCCCGAGCCGACTAACAGTAACAACAACAACTCCTCTTCATCATCGTCTCAGCCGCGGACTAGCAAGGCCAGCGCCTCGGTCGCCCCGGACTCGGCGTCGGTGGGTATCCATCGCCCAGTTCAGGTTCAGACTGAGCGCCGGTCCTTCTCGCAGCCTCTCCAGCATCGCCGGCATCAGACCGAGCTTGAATCGGACCATGAGCCGGAGCCCGAGCGGGACCCGGAGGACCAGCCGACGATTGTCGTCTCCGCCTCATCACATCCCGGCTTGCTCCAGAACGGGCCTGGTCCCCCTGACGACACCTCCCCGACGTCTGATGATGCACACATGATTGATGCCGAGGCTGATGACGAGGCTGAGGATCAAGGTCAACCTTCGCCATCCGCATCAACCACAACATCGTCAGCTAGCTCGTCAGACTCACCAACCACTATACTTCCTGCTGCCAGGTATGATCGAGATGTCACCAACGCTCTCGCCCTGGCCGTCGCTTCAGCCGGGCCATCAGATGCAGGCTTCACCATGAACGGCGGCATCCCCATGCCAATGTCGATGCTGCCTCAGCAAGGCCATCATTCCTACGAGCTTCTCAGCTACTACCTAGCACGGACAGCCAACAGCATGGGCAACGGCTCAACAGACGTCAACCCCTTTATCGCCAAGCTCATCCCGCTGGCCTTTTCCAAACCTCTAGTTCTACAGCTTATCCTCGCTCAGAGTGCTGCTCATCGTCAGGCGTCGGCTGAATCGCTGCCAACTGATGAGGTCGCCCAGAGATACTACACGGACTCGTTGCGCATGTTTAGGAATGTCGTCGATGAATACGTCTCTGGGAATGCTGAGAACGCTCTCGTCTTGACTGTCGGGAGTCTCATCATGTGCTTGACCGAGGTCTGCAATGCCCGCAGCTTCTCATAAATCGCTAGATACTGACACTGTCGCAGGTCGCCAAAGGAGACATTCACGGAACCATCTTTGACCATCTTACAGCCTCCAAGTCATTAGTGAGCACGCTACTCACTGGAGGCCAAACTGAACCGTACGGCGACTTGCCGGATTTTCTTATCGAGTACTACATGCACATGGCGGCCACCAGCATGATCTCCATTGATCCCCAGTACAACTCGCAATCACTACTAAGTCCGGACATTGAGTTTCGAGCCAGAGAGCTCGTCACTCGGAAATATGTCGGTCAGCTATGCGGGTGCTGGCTGGAACTACTCATCCTCATCTCCCAAATCTTCCATCTCGGACAGAGCATGCTGGCAGTCGTAGATGGACAAACAGTTCCCCCAAGCCCCGACAGTATCGTCAACTTTGCCTTTCTCCAATCACAGGTCATGGGTTTCTTCCCTGATCCTTCAGTCAGTCCCTACTCGCGACTCGCCGGCCTGGTATGGAAGCAGGCCGTCCTCCTCTACCTCTGGTCAGTGCTGGGCACACCTCAGCCACAAGCCAACAACAGTGTCCACAAGGCTTTGATGGATTCTGCTGTGGCAGAGGCAATCACATTACTTGACCAGTTTCCCGCTAGCGAGAGAATAAACACGAGTCTCTGCTGGCCCCTTGCCGTCATCGGCTGCTGCACGTCAGACCCGATTGTGCAGCAGGTTCTAAGGGACCGATTACAGACCATGCTTGACACTATCGGGCTGGGGAACATGAGGCAAACTCTAGTGCTGCTTGAGCATATCTGGCGGGAGCCGTTGGAGCAGGTCAGCCCTTGGACCTTGTGCAGGGCGATGCGGGAGCACCAGATCTGGATATCATTTGCGTGAGACAAGAAGCGCCGAATCCTATCTCTCTATCAAGGGCCAATGGTCTCTGGGCCAACTTCCTAGGCATTTGAAGTGACTGGCTCGTGCGGTGCTCAGTGTCGAGTAGTCTGATCATGGACCGAAAGGCCTTGACACCGCTGACCAGGAACACCCGATGGCTTCCAAAACACCTGCCGAAAAGGACAGACTCCAGATGTCACATCTCTAGCCTTTCCATAAACATGTTGTTTTGTGGGATAGTGGATGCCATGAAACAGCTACTGGAGCAGTAGAGCAACTGTTGGCCACCATAGCTACAGCCTCACAGCGGCTCTTGGTGACGCTGTACCAGCTCGCTCTGCCGACCCTGAGTGAGTGTATTGGTAACACTACCCGAGCTACCGTTAAGGAGTGCGATTTTACGACTCGCCGCCAACGCGTTCTTAGTTCCCGTGCCGAGCGTCGCGACATGAAGGGCAACGGTAGCTGGGTCGCCCAGACTAAGGACCTTGGATATTTGTGTGGTTCTTTTTGCAAAGGGAACATTTTGGATGTAAATATATAGCCCGTATCAGTACATAATAGATAATGTATACCCTTGGAACGTGCGACGTTGACGTAGTGGGATGAGACGAGTAGTATCATCAAACAGCTATGTGACCAAGACAATAGTCCTTCTATTCCTGTTCTATGCTCATCAAACTCATAAAATGACATGACCAACTCTCAAAATCATCGCTCACAGCAAAAACTCCCAAATCTTGGAAGACACAAGCACTCCGTCGTGCGCCGCCCGAGCTCTCGTGATGCCCTCCTCGTACATGTCCTTGTCAAAGATCTTTTGCTCATATCTCGCCTCCATAATCTCCGACATGATAAAGTCATCAAACTCGGGGTGTGCCTGGAAGGAAATGACGCGACCTGGCTCGTAGAGGCCTTGGACCTCACATCGAGGGCTGCTGCCTAGGCTGACGAGGCCCTTTGGAACGTCCAGGACGGCGTCTCGGTGCATCTGATGCAGGCCCTGTTGCACTTGTTAGTATACAAAGATTAAATGGAGGATGTTGAGGCATACGAGTGACGAAACGCCCAGCAGTTTCTGTCCGGTCTCGTTGAGGTTGATCCTGTCAACGCAAATCTCCCATCCTCCCGGGCTTAGTCCGACGTTTGCACCCAGCGCCCGGCCGATAATCTGATGACCAAAGCAGATACCAACAATAGGCTTCTTGGTGGTTGTGTACACCTTGCTGACAAAGTCGACCAACTTCAAAATCCAAGGATCATCGTGGAAAGCAGTGAACTCTGTAAAGGTCAGCTTGCGCAACTCAGAGATAAGCGGGTATGATACGCACTGCTTCCAGTCAACAAGAAGCCATCCACATCATCGACGTTGGGATACTCCTGCGCCGTGACAACATCCCATTTGCTCAGATCAAGGCTCACGTCGCTTCCCTTCTCACCCAGGCCGTCGAGGCCCTTGAGAAGAAGGTCCCGAAAGATGTCCCCATACGAGCCACGCGAAGCGTTGACAGAGGGAAAGGGAGTATCACACTCCAACACAGCAAGTCGAAAGTTGCGCGTCATCGTTATCCGAATATCTCAAGAGAAGTGCTAGAAAGGTTATCCTGCCCTCCAACATTCAAGGCAGCCCTACCCCGGGCCTTTAATCAAGCACCCCTCCTTCTGCCGGCCTTCGGAGGTTGTTGGACAATAGCCGCCCCGACCACCGGCATTTGTCATTCGGGTTGTCCTCATTAGGAAGAAGCGCGAGAGCGGAAAACGACGTCATTGGGTTGGCTTTATCTCGTTCGGTCCGCCGTTTGCCGCGACTCCACATCGAACCCCGTGCCACGCCTTCGAACCTGGGGGAAAGATGAGATGAAGCGCGGAGCAGATTGCAGGGCTTAGTTTATGATATCAAGATTGCGGGGGAGTATTAGCTCTGAGTCATGGTACACGTGGTTTCTCAAGGTTGTCCTTTGGAAGTCGAGATGTGGGAGGAGCGCGCTATCAGGTTCATGTCTGAGGCGCGCCAAGTTATATTCATGGCTAATAAAGAACTAGGCGGTTCTATTCATGTCTAAGCCTTTTTCATAAACAGAAAAGAACAGCATCTCTGCAACATATCGCATAGACAAGGAACACAGCTCTAGCTTTTGGAGGGGAGAGGTAACTGACCGACAAGTTTACGCAACGACGACATGGCAGAAAGGATCGTGAAGGATTAAAAGTAGCTGAATGTCTAGATAGATACTACACAATAGAGAAGATACGGCGGCGCTGGTGATGCAGAATGACATCAGGTCGGACATTCCACGAAATAGTGTCCAAGTTAAAACATAGCCTTATAAACATTGCATAGCGGATACACAGGGTATTGTGGACTTGAATCATCGAATATTAGGACTTTTAAGCTATAGAAATGTGTGGAATATGAGATAGAGGATTATTCTAATGGCAATTTTGGGGGAAGTTGCAGTGTCTTGAGGCCGGTCATCAGACACTTTCCCTCGTTCTCGTGGCATTAAGCAGAGGGCAACATAGCTAGGAATGGATTTTTCACACCCTCATAGATTTCATATAATAGGCTAAACTAGTTTATGGGCCTGAAAATGGGATTCATCAAGAAATAGTCAAAAGGGAATCAAGATAGTTACCCTATCCAGAGTCTTACTGGCTGTGAGAGGGTTGAATGTTCACCTGGAGACATTGAGCGAATACCCTTGAGATCCATCACGGCTTTCCCTAAAATAGAAGCCCATTGTCTATCGCCTTTATCTCTGCCATGTGCCCCATGGCTTGGTGCTGATTTGGAGGTAGGGTTAGGAGCACCAACAAAGCCAGAACGAACAAAGAGATGAAAGATGTCCACTATGCCACAGCGAAGAAACTGAAAGACGCGTGGTTTTATGCTCTCACCTAACCCAGAGATTCTAACAAAGATATGGTTTGAGGTGTGGGATAAGCCGGATATATCACCCAAGGTAGTGCGGTTTCTAGACAACGCTACGCAACGTAACGCAATCTGAATCTCTCACTACCACTTCCAACATGTCAAGCACAAGTTCTGATGATCAGGTGCCCATTCAAGCACCTCTCTGCAAGAAGCACTTCAAAAATTATGCACGTCGTCAGATAGAACTCGAGGTTGAAGCAGACAGCGCTGCAAGACCTGAGAAGAATATCGAGGAGCCTCCACAGCCTACCCGGATTCAGCCAAGACGAGCCGTAAAGGACAAATACTTAAGGACCAAGATCGACACCAAGAAAAGGAATGCCGATGAAGCATTCGATGAGTCCAAGAGGAGAAAAACACAGACAGAGGATGAGTTTGAAGTCGACGACCCGTGGACTTCGTTTGCGATTTCACTGGACCAGATGGAAACCAGAGCGATCAAACAAGCCAAAAGACGCATGTCCCACAACTGTCCCTTTGGGCCTGTACCATGGGTATGTAGTCTCTGCGTCGATGAAATCAACAAGTCGTCAAAGGAGGCTTCGTCCCCAAGGAGTCCGCCCATCGCACCGGTGGCTGATATGGCCCCTGTTGGCGAACAGCTGAAACTTCACTCAAGGGGCATTTTGAATAAGGGAAGCAGATCCAAGTTTAGGTGTGGTGATATGGATTGTACTATCGATGCTTGTGGGGAGACCATGTTTATGTTTCTATAGTCTTGAAGGAGAAGTGATACCAGCGTGCGGAGGTTGAATCATCACCCTCGTGTGTGCTAAATGATTCCTAGACAATGACCCTTTTATTTACTACATATCTGCTCTTTCATACGAGCGAGATTGTTCTTCTTTTTGTCTCTGGAAGCTTCTGTCTCTGGAAGCCCGCCTTGTATCCTGCATGTGACGGGGACTTTCTTGGGCCATCAATATCATGGCCAACGTCGAATTATGTGGCAGTATACCCGGATTTCGGAATGGAAAATGCTCTCAAGTTTATGGCTTAACCAGAGGACTCGTTTGGTTTTTCCTTTCCATTTGGGAATGCCAGCATGGTGATTCCCAGGGGAATGGCTAGTGGAAAGGGCAATGGGATGGCCGGGTTGGTCATCAGGGCGATGGCCATGGTCTGCTTCATTTGTTGCCGAGCAGCAGGGTCGTGAACGGTTTGAGCTGTACCCTCTGAGGACGTACTGGCTCTGGGTGAGTTTGAATGGATTATCCTGCCGCCTCCGCGAGTGCCTCGTCGTCGAGGTTGGTGTGTTCGCTGGCTGTTGGAGCGAGGGGTTGAGGATGGTTGTTGAGGTTGATTCATGTTTAAAGATGCGCCGGCAATGTGCTGGGAAGGCGGTGATGTTGAGATTGTAGAGGAATTTGGGCTATTGACAGTCTTTGAACGCGATTCTATATACTTGGATTCATCTTGGGTTGTTACAGCAATCAGGCCATGACAGATTGCTTGTGTCTCGATTGGGTTTCAAGACCTTGCCGAGCTCTGGAGAAACAGATGTGATATAGGTACGTATTGATAACATGCCGCTGTATTATTATTCTACCTGTTAAGTATTTTACTGTGTGTTGCTTCAGTCGTGTTTCAGGGTCCAAGACATGGTCTCAGACAGGCTCCATGACTACGTCTTGGCAATGCAGCACCAGCTACCAGTAGAGTGCGAATGGCTTCAAGACTTGTACTAAAGGGAGTGAAATCGCGTAATGAACGGTTGATCCCAGACCAAATTCACGACCAGAACCCCACGATTCCTCACGAGAATAAAATGGACGCCCAATTGGACCCGGCCTCGACGTTGTGAAGCCCGACTTGCGAACCCCGCCCCGATGGCGCGGATTTTGCACCGGCAACCTCGTGTAGGAGGGGCACGAGAGGGGTGCAATCGGGAACCCGAGAAGATTATGGTTGGTGGATTGGAAGCCGTCTCGGAAGAGTTCCATGTCCGTCATCCATGCCGACAGGGGTGTTCAGGGATGTCTCATCTGGAGACGATGTTCTTCAAGCGTGTCTTGACAAATGGTAGACGAGCTGTGAAACTTGGCAAGGGAAGTTGGATCGGAGCTGGCGATAGTGACGCATCTTTTGGTGGCGGTCAATCGAGTGGCAAAGAAGGGCCTTGACTGGCTCTTCGGACGAGTGGGAGACTACAGTAACTCCAGTGGACACCTAAAGATGTTTCTCGCAAAGAGAAGCGTGATTCCATTCACGAATGACAAGGAACAGCATACAAGGTTTCTGTCTGCCTAGTGTGTCATGAGCTTATCCTCGAGAAGCTTCTCGATGCTCCGACGCGGAACTTTGTTATCTCGTACCACAGCTACAGCTACAGTAACAAGTAACAAATGACCCCATCACGCGGCATCCAAAGGTTCAAGCCACCGCCAAAATCACTCAAAAGCGCCCTATCTCAGATCGCCAACCAGCGCCCGGCGACCCCTCATCCCACGTTGATCCCGCATCAGCCGGTGGATCTTTGACGCACAAAACACGCAGAGCGCACAAAGGCCGCAGCCTCTATATAAGGCCCTGCAGATTCCTTTCCTTGTCGGTTTTCTTTCTTCAGCAGCGATTCAAACTGTCAAACAAACAAAAGCAATTTTAAATCTCTTTCAACTTTCGGTTTAACACCCAACCCTCACAAAACAATCACAATGGCTGGCGACTGCGGATGCTCTGGCGCTTCTAGCTGCAACTGCGGCTCTAGCTGTAAGTCATCTTCTTGACCCTGACCCTTGACACCTCGCTAACACCATCTCAGGCTCTTGCTCTGGCTGCAAATAAACAGCTCAAACCACCCTCTCTCACCACAACCATGGTCGAAAATCATTGAGATACCACAGTGACATTTGTCACCATTCTTCCCCCTTTGTCTGAGACGTTGGGTCGTTCTTGTTGGTGTCTATCTAGATTCGGGCGTTGTCTTTTTTGACGAAACGGAAAAAACGAGTTTATGTGGATTCACGAACGGTTGGGTTTTGGAACATCTTGTGGTTGGGAATTTGGGGTTCACTAGCTTCTAGTCCATCATTGGAAACAAAAAATATTTCTTTTGTCGAAATTGTCTCGAGTATCGCTTGTGTTGCTTCGCTTGGTGAACGTGAGATGGCTTCGCGTAGGCAACTCAGCTCCATCACCCGTCAAAGGGCCTCCAACATTTTTATAGTAATCTTCCTAACTAATAAAAGAGGAATTACTCTTGTATCATCGTATTTACCATGTATGTGAGTGGTTATTGGTGCGCATCAACTGGCACTCGAGTATGAGTTCACAACCTCTGTCGCATTCATCTACCTCCTTTCAACCTCTCGTGGATTTGACTATGCTAAATGAACGGGCAATCATGTCTTCCTCGCGCCTATAGTACCGTCACGATTCAAGTGATACGTATTTCTGGTATAGCCTCTTCACCATTGGATGTTGGGATAGCTCGTGGTTCACGCATGCATTTGTCAATTGGACAACTTAAGGGACGTGATCCTTGGCCCGATCTAGCCTGGATATTAACTCATCTTCAAGATCCACGGGTGCAAGAACAAGGGAATGTCCAGGTCGTCAGGGCAGCTTCCTTCTTTGTTCTTTATGCCCTAGTAAATCCCGTGAGCCATCAGAAGGCATCCGCGACATGTTTCACTCAGTTCTGTACCTTGATTTTGCTATAGTGCCGCTATGGAAGTGATACGATAGGCGATAGAGGATGGAAGCCTGTCCCTAGGTAGTGAAAACACACGAAAGAACTCCTCTAGTCACCGATGTAGGAAGAACACAGACAGAAATATAAATTATCTCCATTGCTCTTGTGCGCTTCAAACTATCACCTTGATCGACGATGTCAGTCGACGAACAAGCAATATCTCTCGCCGTCCTGCCCATCATGCCCAGTCAGTGGAACAATCCCGTGGGGAGCCCTCAACCTAAGTCTCTCCATGTTCCTAACAACCCCAAGGAGCCTAACACTTCGTCAACCCCCCAGTATCTTGGCCGTCATTCAGTAGCCAGCTATCGCGAGGGAAACAGTCAGTTCGGGCCTCCTCGTATTCCTACCAGACTAAAGGGACAGAATGCCCCGGCGAATCCTCAAAATATCGCCGCTCACCCCGCGACCAGAATTCAGAAGGGTATTCTTGGAAAGGGACGACCATCGGCCAAGTCTCCGCGTAGTGGAAACTATCCAGAAGCCAATGGTCCCAAGAAGAGCCGCCGAAACCGACAGTCCAAGTCTCGTAACAGCCCAGGAAACCTGGGCACTCGTCAAGCACGAAACCACTCCAAAAAGAACAACGGAAAGAGGGGAGCCAGGTTTACTAATAGTCAGAAAAACCCAAAGGGAGTGCACGCACCGTCGGATTCTCGGAACGGCTGTGTTCATGGAGTGGATTGTTTCCCAGAGGAGACCTCCCCAAAGCCACAACTCGAGTTTCTTAAACTCCTCCGTTCAAAGGGACTGCAAACCTCAGAATATCCCAAGATATTCCGCACCCTTAACCCCAGCCCTACTGCCGTTCGTCTGGCCGTCTATTTACTACAGCGAGTCTACCAAGAAAGACCCACCCTCTCTCGCCGTTACTCGACTGGCGAGCTCCCAGTCCGTGACAAACTGGCCAATACATTCGTCATGGGCATTCCGAAGCAGCGATTCGGCATCGGCCAGGGAAAGAATTCCATTGCGAGTGCCCCTCCTGTGATGACAGCTGAGTACTGCGGGGACCCTTATCGCACGGCCATCAGGGAGAGATTGGCAGCAGGCAAGCCCAGAGCTCCTCCACGCAGCGAGTTCGCAATCAACAGCCGTGTCTACCATGCCGCCGGGGAATATGTTAAAAAGATATTAAAATTACAAAAAGGGGAAGAGCCCGGCCTAATGAAACAGGTCATGTCCATCATTACCGGCATGGGCTACGCAATGCATGTGTCTGCCTACCCCAAAGGACTATATCTGATGATTTACTAACGTATGATGAAAGGGTTGCCAAACTTCGGACAAAGATGCGAGATCGTTGGATCGGGTACGACGAATTTGCTTCTTTTCACGGGCATCGCCATGCGGTTGAGTACAATAAACTTCAAATGAAGAGATTCTTCAGGGCGGCAATGCCACCCATGAGAGTAAGTTGATCTCTACATATCAACCTGTCGCACATTGGGTCAGTTACTAAAGAATCACACTCAGTTGGAGACTGCACCGCAAAAGCCCTCGCCGAATCGTCAGAAAGGTCGAGGTCGCGGCAGAGTATCTGGTGGTTGCCGCGGAGGGCATGTGCAAAAGCCTTGGTGGAACCCCAGGAATGACCGACTTGGTGAAAATATAGAGGAGGTCAAGCGGGGAAGATAGTACAGCTGCAGCAATGTGATTAGAGCCCTCTATCATGGTGGAGGCATTGTCGTGTCAGGATAGACTATATCTCAGCCCTTAAACGGGCCACCGGACTTGCTATGAATAAAACAACTCTCCCAAACCCCTCAAAGAGAACCCCTTCGCTCATCACCAACACCCCACGACACAAACGTCCCATACGCCATACCCCTCTCAACATCCATACCCCCGTCCTCGCTCAACTCAGCCTTCCACACCACAGCAGCTCTGATGAAACCAAACAGCGCAAGACCCCAAAGCATCACGTTGCATCCCATCAAGACGCCCTTGACCTCGGGGCTTTTCTCTTGAAAGCAGCGCGCCCAAAGGACGACGCTTGCGGCGGTCGTAACGGCGAGAATGAGGGATTGAAGATATAAGAGGGCAACGGATGAGAGAAGCTTCACCTCGTGGGCGAGGAGAGTGACGGAACACAGGAGCAAGAGTGTGACGAGAATGGGATCGACAAAGGTCCATAGCCTGCAACTGATTAGAACAAATCTCGACGCACCAAAAGACATCTCTCACCATTCAGTAAAGTCATTCCCGGGCTCATCCTCCTTCCACACAGTAACCCACATAAGAGCACTGAAAACACCAAGAGACACAGCAAACTGCATCACAAGAACGAATCCGTGAATAGCAGAGCTGATGATCCATCTCCCTTCAAGTCGAACTATAGTGACGGGAATATGGCGACCATCATAGCCATGCTGCTTATTGTCCATTCGTGATGTGGATTGCTGAACTGATTCTTCCCATCCACGAACATCACAGCTATCACCTTCGTCGTCGCTCACCCAGCGTGGAAAAGGCGTCAGGGGCGGTGTCCCTCCTCTATCCAGAGTCAATGGCCCTCGAACCGTCTCCGTCGAATCAGCCCTCTCCTCAGGCGGTTCCGAACGAATAGATCCATAATCAGCAGAAACAAGCGACGCGCTGAGCGGAGGAGCCAGAAAGTCGGGCGACGGGCCGGAATAGTTGCGTTGCTGAGTGATGGTGGTACTGCGAACTGGAGAAACGAGAGACGAGGGCGCTGATTGCCGTGAGGGAGAGGGCCTTGCGGGAGAGCGTCTCACGGGCGAAGTGATGCTTCGAGAAGTTGGAGGAGCGAGTTCGGGTGCGAGAGAGATTGTGAGGTTGCTTGTGCGGGTGCTTCTCTTCTTGCGAATCGGGCCTCGAAGCGGAGGAGGTTCCATCTTGGAGATGTTTGAAGCTGAGAAAACAATAATCTCGTTTGAGAAGCAAGAGAGAAGGTGAGATAATTCGTGTTTTAAAATACAAAAGTTGTGCAATGTTGACCAAGCGACAGTCGCCAACACTGACAAACACTGGCAAAGTGCAAAGCGTCGGACTGCCAACTCATAAACCCACGAAACGACCTCGGTCAAGGACAAACAGAAAACGTCATATAAAAGGAACCGTTACTTGCACTGCACGACTGAGAGTGCTACCACCAAAAATCTGCCTTTATTCCGAGTGTGACAAACTCTTGCACCGTGTATCCCCTTAAGGCGTCATCGTTGAGTCGCACCACAAGCCCGTTCTTTGTTCTAGACTCTAGACATGGTCATCACGCCGGCGCTGATTTGATTCCCACTAGGGCGTCATCAGGCCATGGCTGTGCCAAGGGAGACACCCAATGCCGTTTCCCTTTGTCCTGTAACAGAAATGCAGTCAATCAAAGACTTGGTATTCATCATATCCTCTCCTTGCCGTCGTTATCTTACACCCATTCATCCATCCATCGCATACCTAGACAAGCTTCCATACGCCGTTCCCTCGTACCTAGCCATGAGTACCAATAAATCAGTCGCGCCTGTGAACCACAGTTCAGAATTACCTGCAAAGCACCGTCGACCCAGATAATAAAACAAACTCGCCTGCAAAAACCCGTCAACGCCAATGACCTGGCCGTGGTGATGCCGCTGTCAAGGTACTCGTCGCGTCGTCACTCAAGGCTCATTCGTGCTTCGTCGCCAATCCCCCACTGTCCGCCCGGTTTGCCCTGTTTCTGGATCTCCAGTGCAAGAGTTGCTCCAAGGGAGCTCGCGTCATCGTCGTTGTACAAGCTGCTGGTCCTACTGGCCCTCCTAGTACGTTCTTTATCCGTGACGGATCGGTCAGCGACACGCTTCCGCATTAATGGCGACCGGAAGAATGATCTTGAAGATGTCGAGTGTACTGACAGGGAATCCTCTGCTGCTTTGGAACTCGCGTCGTCGATGCTGAGGTCCTCGGCGTGGGCCTGATCGGCCGCGTCGGGTCGTGTGGGAACCATGGTTTCGTTGCTCGAGTTGTATTGTTGAGTACTCAACTTGGCCACCGTGGGAGAGTTCTTGGCTTCTACCGCATCACCGGCGTGAGCATCCTGTGACTGATCCACCTCAACCAACTCGGCATCACGATACCACTTCCGTCGTCTCGTCCATCGGCTCCAACCATCCTGGCCTCGCTGTCCGTTTTGCCACTGCGAGTGTTAGTATCCTCCTTCATACCGCATTAGTTGTCCTTGCGTACCTTGTTGTCATAGAAGATCCATCCATTCTTGCCCTCCTCTCCATCATAGTCGACGGCCCCTTGATCATCGGTCACTCCATCAACGCGCCAACGACCATTCTGAACCCACCGCCACTCCATACGACTCCCGTCTTCCACCTCGGGTAACTCAAAGTCATCCTTTGCAGGTACCGGGTTATTATGCTCGTCTGTCCAGGCAGGTCGTTCATATGCGAAGAGGTTATTCGTCCACCCGAGACCCAGCCAACGTCGTTGATTCTCGTAGATGATAAACGTGAACTTGACACCAGCAGTCTTGGCGTGGCCATTCCTTCGTCCATGGTTTGTCGAAAAGCTCGAAGACTTGCCCAGAGCCTTTGTAAGTTCTGACTCTTGAGCTACACGTTCTGAGCCCTTGGTAGCAGCCACCTCCAAATCTTTTCGGAATGGCTTCTCGGGAGTGTCAAACTGAAGTCCGGTGATTCCGGCTGCAAGCCGCCGCACCATGGAGCTTCTCCAAAGGATAGCCCTCGAAACCCTCATGACTCTTGCATGCCATGTCAAGATGATTGTGCCAGCGACCAGTATAACCCGCCTTGTTGTGATGACCCTCCATGGTGGTACAGTCAGAGCGATCCAAATAGGTGTAATTATGAGGAGGCGCATGAAGATGACGGTCACAGCCGGTCGAGTTGTAGCACTAGTCGGTGTTCTCTGGGTGCTGAGAAAATCCGTCATGTCGAGGAGAGGCTCCAGAAGGACATTGCATCTCCCTGTGAACTCCTTGAGGGTCTCGACAATCTCATCCAACGTCTTTTGGTGCTTAGTATTGGTGACCTCGGAGTTTCCCCTGACATGTTTCGACTGTTTCTCACTGACGCTAGGCTTCCCCTTTTGGTGGCTGGCCTCACCAGTCTGAGTTGCGCCTTGGGATGCAGGATCTCTGTGTTGGCTTCGAGGTTCGGCCCACCCACTACTACTGAGAGGACTATACCTCCGGCCATACATGCCAGCAATAAGGGCTACGCCTACCATGACAGGCCCAGCCCATGTCACTACCACGTCTCCATAGAGAACGACGGCCCAAAAGAAGCAGACTAATAGAAAGCTCTGCCACGGGTCTCCGGTACTCCAGGTGAGCAACCCCGCTAGGTTGTTTAACGGGAGCAGAAAGGGGTGACTATAGGCAAGGGCTCGGGTGATCTGGGGCGGAGTCGCAAGGAGCAGCGGGCTCTTTTGATGGACGAGGATGGTTGATCGACGGGAAGATCGAGAAGGAGTATTTGCGGAGAGGGTTACGGGCGAGAAAGTCGCATAGGTCGGGGGCGCGCCGCCAGTCGAGGGATGGGATTCGTAGGAGGGAGGCGATGCGCCGAGGGAGGCATCGTCGCGGGAAGACATGGGCGACGATCCAAGATGGGACAGCCAAGGGGTATCCTGGGATGGTCGAATAGTCAGCAGCAAGTTCCAGAGATGAAGTGAAGCTATCGCCGATGAATCCGAGGCGGCAAGACAGAGAGAGAGGGAGAGGTGTTCTCTGTCCCCGTGCTCGCTCGGTTCCGTGAACGCTCAGCCAGGCCGCGTCGCGACGTCAGAGGGTCACAAACCAAGTCACTAACAGTGGAGGCTAATAAAGAGCTTGGGGACGGTTTATGTCATGGGGGGCGCCACTTTTAGCTGATGGGGCCTGCTAGGGCTGTCCGTGCCGACGGGATAGACTGGGGGGAGGACAAGGGGTTGAAGAAGAAGAAGTGAAGAAGGGAGGGAAAAAGACGGCAGTCGTGGTGGTGATAACAATGATGATGACATTCATGAAAGAGACAACTCACAAAGGCAGCCATCTACACGGCCTCAAAGTCTCCTGTCCTGTCCTTGCTAAGTGCTGCTACCCACTGTAAGCCACTGAACGGTATCCAGGCGTCATTACTGTACCCCAGGTACTTTGGGCCATGTACCTTCTGGAAGTGTGCCCCGCGACGTCAGCGACTCTTGTGACTCCAGGGCACTCTTGAGCAGCATGTCTCGCAGACAAGAAACTCTTTTTCACCTGACCGGATCAAAAGGAAAAGAAAAAAAAGGAGAGTGATGAAGGCAGATGGAAATCAGATTCGAAAACGGAAAGAGCCACGAATTGTTCCAGTCCTCCCGTCCGAAACCGTCCCACGTGAGCCCTTTCAACTGGCGCGGCGCAGTCAGAAAGTCATTCCCTACTTCTGCCTGTCACATGCAAAAACAACCCTTCGGCTTTGCACGAGCTTGCTAACATGAAGATTTGCCGAACCAAGACCAGAACAAGACGCTATTGTCTTGCTTTTAGCGGGGATATTGCCCTTCTTTATTAGCAGGGAAGTTGGTAGAACATGCACGAGGAGATGATCTTGTCTCGCTTCTTTACTTCAAGATCTCATTTTGCGGGGTTCAACCCGAGGTGTCCGGAGACCTCCTCCTCCTCCTCCGCGTAATCCGCTCTTGGCGACTTGACGGACATGGCTGCAGGCCCGTCAGCTCGGTAGAAGGATTATATGCAGGTGAAGATGCTTGAAGTGGGCTCAATGGGGAAACCAGAACCACCCAACAGACATCGCCCCGTTAAAGTACAGCTTGAGGTTCTTCAAAAGATGCTATCATGGAAGCTTTCAGCCTTATGCCGTTCTAGGGAAGAACAGCAGCAGGAAGTGAAGGATTGGACTTCACATGGTCATGGTAGTTTATGAGCTTGTTTAACTTTGATTGGGCATGAATGATGCCCTGTTCAAGAAACCGTAATTGTTCGTTTCTATTGTTAATGGGCGCTGTAACCAAATGCCCAACATCCAATATCATAATACCCTTACCAACGCCATTGTACGCCGTGATAACCAGGTCAACATGCTCACCCACCCATACAAGGACAATCACTCATGGATCGAGCCGCCTAAGGGGTTGAAGCCATCCTTGTACATCCAACAGTGGCTGGTAATATCCTGCTACGCTTCCTCATTTTCCTGGACAGGCTCTTCTTCCACTATCTTGCAAGTCACATATCTGCGTCAACAGTTAGCAAAAGCTACTTGAAACGAAAGCGTCTCGTAAAACCTACCGAGGCTTCATCGTGTCCATCGCGGCAAGAATAATAGCCCCCGTCGCTACAAGCGGCGTGACCTGACCAAATCCACGAACATCGTTCTCAGGATTCGACGAAAACTCATCCGACTCCATCCACTCCGAGTCGGCGATCCAGCTCCTCAGGTGAAAGATGCGGCGCGCCGCGACTATGTAGATGATGCCGCAGCATAGCCACGAGACGAGCCACCATGCCATGATGAGCCACGTCTTGGCGGGCAGGCTTCGGAGCCCTTTGGTCTCGTCGTCGGTATGGGACCCTCGTGGGGGGCCGTTTGTGCGGAACTTGAAGAACTGGTACACTCTGATGATCAGGGTGATCACAAAGATGATGCAGATGATCAGATATGACAGCAAGTCCAGCTCTGAAAAGGGTTGGCTGGTCGAAACGAGCTTGCCCACTTTGCTGTACTGATTATCGGAGAGATGGGTAAAGTTGTGCAGACTCTGCTCCTGCATGAAGCAAATGGCGTTGAACAAGATCAAACTATCCTTTCTTTCGTCCGGGGGCCAAGATTCAGTCGTCCAACCCGTTCTGCGTTGCCAGATAAACACAAACATCAGGAAGACCAGTACCCCCGTAAAGCAGCAGATTCTGATTATTCCCGCCGGCTTTGAGCGCCAGAAGTTGCGCACCAACGTAAAAGCCAGAAGGAAGTTTGTACAAGCGATCAGACTTAGCCAGACGACGACGTTCATGTGGTACTGTGAAGTGGTGCATTTACTCCGGGATGCAAAGCTCAGGCCGAGAGCCAGAGCGATGAGGAGCTGCGAATCAGGGATGCAGAGCATGATAGCTTCCAACATGTCGTATCGTGTCTCTGAGAGAGTGTTTCGGTCTGAAAAGTCCTGAAGCTGAGACAGACTGATCATGATAGTGCTTCGCTTTTTTGTGGCCGACGGCTTTGCTACTGCCTGTTCAACATTTCTCTGTGTGATGGGACGGTAGTAAATCGTGCCCTTTGGTCGGGAGCCACGCCAGTGATGGCGAGGATTTCTTGCGTGAACCGTTCGCTGGGCGCGATGCTCGGGTCTCTCTGGGTGGTCATCGTAGTAGGTTGCAGCAGATCCCCTTCCGCTGTGCGCATGACCAGGAGAGTGGTCTGGATGGTCCTGGAGGGGAACTTGCTCGTAACCTGTATTCGATGCCAATGTGGCCGACGAGTTCGCGTGGTGTATCAAGGGCTGGCTGTCGGTTGGAAGCTCAACAGGAATTTGATTCGGGCTAGGAACAAGATTTCGCAGGACAGGGCGTCTATAAAGGAATCAGCACCGTATTCTACTCATCCTCTCTGGAGCCTTTCTCACCTGCGAAGAAATCGATAAACGCCCGGGACACGATCGAGGATCAAGGCCATGCCAATGATCAAGCTCACAAACAGGCCAAACCCGGTGGGAATAACCAGAGCCAAGACGGTCTAAGCCTCTTGTCAGTCTCAATGCCCAGACAAACCCCGAGTCTTGGCTAAAGAACTCACGCCGATCCCCGCGACATCAGCGTTGGGCTTGAACTCGCCGCGGGTGACATTGCCAACGCTGCTCACGCTGCCATCCTGCCCAAACTGGATCGTGCAGTTAATGTAGTAGCCCGCGCACCTGTGACCCATGGTGTCGAGGGAGGATGATGTGAATCGCAGCCTTGCCGGGGGATCAATCGGCGGGACATGTTTGCTTTATTATAGTCCTACCAAGGTCCTGTGCAAGGGGGCAAGAGCTGAAAAACGCCACAGCCTGGTCAACATGGCCTCAAATGAAATAGTTCAGAGCCTTGGGAGAAAGCCCTCCGCGGTATTATGGGGCCTTGGGGGCGGCTGTTTGGCTGCAGACTTTCGGCTAGAGAAGCAGGCTCTGGGGAGTCTGGACTCTTGATTGTGTGTGTGCGATGGAGGATTGGCATAGCCTCCACCAAGAAACGTCGAGGGGAACACATCCATAGGGCTGCAGCCGATGCAAGGCACTTCTGGAAATAGAGCTTTTGAATTCTTGATCGAGGCTGAGCCGAGCTGTCTCGAGTCGATTTCTCATTACATCGTGTCTGTCTGTTTGCGTTTTTGTAGGGTTGAGATGTCTCAGCTCAGAGCCTGCTTTTCAAGTCGCCGAGCTGAGATGCAGGAATGGAGTCTGGGCTTCCCATCCCCGGTCTATTGGGATCCAGCCCAGAAACTAGTCGATTTAACCTTAAGATAAGGCCAGGCAGGTCCGATACCTTCTTCGCGTACACTTCAATCAAACGCAAGGCACACTCGTGCGCGAAGGATGCTCGTGTCGTCCCGTTCCGTCCACATCGAGGGAGCTGCTGCGCACAACTGGGCTTGCCAGAACTAATGTAACATGTTAGCCACAAAACGCCCAAGTTTGTTTGCAGCTCACGTGTGCCCAACCTGCGATACTCGATAAGACAACACCAAAAGTCGGGGCTGAAGCGCTTGTCACACCCGCGGCCAACGGAACCCTCCAAGGCCGCCCTCGGCGTCAATACTACTCCGGGCTAGACGAGCCGGACACCAATAGACGCGGCCACGGATACCAGCCGCTGCAAAAAGGCGGGATTTCGTCAGTCAATGGGGAAAACGCGCAGCAGGTGGCTTGGCAACTGCTGCTGCGCATGGGCATGGGCTGTGTTTATTTTTAACCGAGACCTGACAAAGCAGAGCAACCATCTCGACATTTCAAATAGCGGGCTGTAATGGTTGTCTTACCTTGTGGCTAGTGGATGTCTAATCCGGCTGTCGGCATTTGGTGAAGAACCACTGACATGGCATCGGCAACCGCCTCTTTCTTGCACTTTGAGAAGCAGTTGTGAGTCTCCCTCTGGCTATAATTGGTGAAGATACAGGGATTTATCCCGTGGCCCCGTGCATGCACAACAAGCCTTGGGGGTGGCTGACGACAGTGGGCCAGTTCCTCGTAAAAGCGTACTCCATCTAAGAATGGAATATTCCACGAAACTCATGTCGGATACTCAAATTGCGGTCTTCGCAAACAGGACAGGTCACCCTATCTATACGCTCCCAACAAGGAAAAATCGACACAGATGCCAGTTCACGAAGGATCATGACAGGCTGGCAGCATCCACTACATGGCGTCTGCAGTCAGCCAAGCCAGACGGCAGGGATGATTCGGCTGTGCGTGAGACGGGATCCAACGTCTAAAGCCCATACGCACGGAGCCCAGATCCATTCCCAACTAGAAGGAAACGCGGCGATGCTAAAGCTAATAATCCTGGCGCCGTCAGCGGGCATGGACCCTTATTAACTACGCCTCTTTGTGCTCCCATCTATGAAATAGAGCTTCGAGCCCGACCCAAATTCTATTCTCCTCACTTTTCTCTCTACTGACTTCGAACTCAGCCCATGTCTCATACAATATGAGCTCCGCCGCTCCAGTGTCGTTCAAGGCTTACCAGCCGTACGCCCCCGAAGGCACGGCCTCAACATCCGGCACGGAACCATTCCCAACTTCAATAGACTTTAGGCGACGTTCATACATCACGACTTCGTCATCCAACACAGATTTACCGACCTTACGAATTCAACACGATGAGTCGGGACACCACGTAAAACAACAGCCCCCTAAGCTGCATATAAACACCGGCAGCAATTCACTGGCTCCCTCAGGCTCAAGGCCTCGTGCTGTCTCGTGGAGCCCTGGCATGAGCCCAGAAGTCGACAAAGCCGGTCACGATGCTCTTAGCTTTCTGAATGCTCACGTCTCCGAGTTCCGAGAACGTCCTCGGTCTGGGTCAGAGCTGCCCAAGACAATAACACGCAAGGAACCAGTTCAAACAAAGCCCCAATCGACCGCAGTTCCATTGAGCTTAGTCCCTGGATTCAATACCCCGCCTCAGAGCCTAGCTATAGGCCATGGGGCTCGCGAACGGGCACATTCGACAACTTCATCAACGGACGGAACCCGTGACCACAAGGACGAAACTGCTCTCTCAGATCGGCAATCTGCACTAATCGCCGAACTGGAGGGGGAGGTTGGCGTCACCTTGAGTCGCCCTTCATCCGAAAAGAACTTTGTGGCATGGCCTGGACCGGCGCCCTCTAGTCTTGGAGTGACAAGCTCCAAAGACCACAGGAAGAGCTGGAGCTACTACCAGTCGATCCCGGCCAACTCTACGCCAGAGCAGACTGTGGACAAGGCCTATGTGCCTTTTTCCAGCGCGACACAGGCACCGTCAATGGCGGCTTCGACAAAGACCTTCCAACCTTTCAAGCCTGCCCAGCCCCAGATAGCCCACCCACCCAGCATGATACCCGGGCTTGGAGGTCTGGCCACCGGGGCTTTTAATCAGACCAACTATAGATACTCGATGCCCGCAGGCGGCATCACGGCCCAGTCCAACAACAGCATGCCCTCCTTGTTGGGCCTCGAAGGCTTCGAGGCCTCATCAGTTTCCCAGCATCTTCCCCCCGAGCGACCAACAGCACCACACCGCCGTGTTCCCTCATTTCAAAAGCCTACACCTCCCGTTTCGAAACCTGGAACACCTGAGAGCTTTCCTTCAAGCGGGCATAGGTCACCATTCGCCAGGCCAGTACAGCAACAGCAGCCACCAGAGGTCGAGATCGAGCCGCCTTCCGCTATCGAGCCCGAGGCCCGTATAGACACCAACCTGGCGGCACCGGCACAACGGAAGCGACCAGTCTCAGCCCCGATGACAGGTCTTCCTATGGTGCTTCTTCCTGGCCATATGCAAGGTGCTCCTACCGCCTCTGCCCCTAGGTCCGGAAGCGTGCCCGCCGCGGAGCAGAGAGCAAAGGCCGAGGGTTACAAGGAGGAGGAGACAAAGCCAGAGCAAAGCGACAGCCCTGCACCCACTCAGCAGGGTGGCAAGGTCGATCGTGCTGCTGTACTTGCAGCTGGTGGAGGCCTGGGATATCTCGTTTCCTCTCAACTTCGTCGGGTGGACACAGAAGATATGCAACCTACGAACACTGCGCTTCGCCATCAGAATGTTGAGCAGAGCCAGCAATTCAGGCAGCAAGAGGGTACTGCTAAGACTAATTGGCAGCCGGCTACTGTTGCCGGTCATTCGGGACACTCATCCTCCCAGCCGATGCTCCCTGAGCTCGACCTCTCTGATCTAGAGTTGGATCTCGAGCCGTCAAAGACCTCGAAGGGCGCATCACACAACCAACCTGTGCCCAACAACTCCAAATATGGCAAGACTAGGCGCGATATGGACGATGAGACGTCTGATTACGAGCACGACCGCGATGATTCGGATGATGAAGAGGATGGTCGGCCCAGCCGCCCTAATGCTGTACGCCTGAACACTCAGGATAATACCTACTCGCCAGCGCGGTGGGAAAATGAGGAAGTCGATTATGAAGGATCGCAGTATTACCGACGAGTTGCGTCTTGGCGATCTCATGCAGGAAAATAATGGGTGAGATGGAGACAAAATGAGGAGGACCAGCAGGCTGGTTTAGTATAGTATAGCTGGCGATGGGGGTATGATAATGGCATAGACTATAGTTACGACCTAAAATGATAGATTATTGTACCATGAGGATTCTTACCTCTACTATCCACTATCCTTCTGCCGTCTATGCTACCGCGCTCTTGCGCCTCTCGCCCTCCCACAGCGTTGCTCAAATTAGGGTTGAAGTCTTCGTCCTTCTTCTTGTACTCCTACTCGCGACTCGACTCTCTTGGAACCAGATGGTTCTGCCCGGATAGGCAGAACAGAGGGTACAGCTCCCGGTGGCTTTTTCTTCACGCCTAATCGAAACACTTGGCCGATTTGGACAGGCAATCATGGATGTTTTTGAGGTCTTCTTGGCAGGCCGTTAGATTTGCAAGGTCAATTGCAAGACTTTTTCCATCTTTCAGTGACTGTCAAAAAGTTCGAGATTTAGTGACATTCGATCTATACACCATCTTGCCCTCAAACCAAGTCTTGAGAACCTTGGCACCAGCAAACTCTCCCTTGCTCAGGTCCCTGTCAACCGCGATGAAGTTTGCCCGCTTGCCAACCTCGATGCTCCCCGTTCTCATGTCGGCGCCTACTGCCCTCGCGCCATTCAAGGTGATGATCTCGCAGATAATCTCACCACCAATCTCTCGCTTGGTCTTGCAGCCGTCCGCGAGTCGTCTCTCGCCACCGGGAGCGTACTCGAGCTTGTCGACTATGTACTCCAGAGCATCGAACAAGCTCGGGTTAGGCGTCAGAACCCAGTCGGACCCGATCGTGACCAAACCCCCATCGGCCATGAGCTCATTGAACGGCCACCTAAAGATGTCGGGGTAGGCAGCTTCCAGTCCGTGATGGAATATGGCAGGTGACATCTCGCCTGTGACACGGAGTCTCGTCATGCGCGGAATGTCGTCTATTCGAATGAATCATAGTTAGCAAAGATGCGATCCCTTTTCGTATCCGTTACATGTTCCTTCCTGTACAATCGAGAAGACGTCAAATTCGACGTACCAGGGTGAATGGCGTTGCAGTGAACCATCTCACGCCTCGGGCCATTAGGATTCAACTTGCGCACTTCCTCGACAACGTCCAGAACCCGTCGAGCGGATCCATCGCCGGCGGCGTGTACTTTGATTGTGAAGCCTCGGCTATCATATCTCGTAAAGTTCTCCAAAAGGTCCTCCCAGTTGATGAGCAGAAAGTCGTCCGGCTGGCCATCCTCCTTCAGGCTGCAGTGCGTGAAGTTCGGGGGTAGAGGTGCTCCGTCAAGCCACATCTTGACGAATCTGGTGTTGACATGCTTACTGCGGAACCCCTCGGAGATATCCAGCAGTGCCTCGAGACTGGCACTGGGCTCCGACGTGGTGAGGTGGAAATCGTGATAACAGACGATGTGAGTATACAGATCAATACCCATGTGGTTCTCAGCCTCGAGCTCTCTCACGGCGTGCAGGTATGCCGTCGATGCCGATGCCTCCTGGCACGAGGTGACGCCGAAGCGGTGGCACATCTCAATGCCGAAGCGGAGGGCTTCCTTGACGAAAGCCAGCGGAGGTCGTCCGAGATGACGGGAGGCCATCAGTTGGGCGCTCTCCACCAGCTCTCCAGTAAGCGTGCCGTCCGGACGGCGAACATACCTGCTGCCAGGCGGGTCTTGGGCATTCTCCGGATCAATTCCGCATTTAATCAATGCGGCAGTGTTGGGCAGCACATTGTGGACGCTCACCTCCCGAACAAATACAGCCTGGTCAGGATAAGTCTCGTCGAGGTACTTCCTATCGGGCTTCTGGTCTGGGAAACAGTCGGCAGTGTAGAAGCTGCCCACGACCCAGTCCCCAAAGACGTTGTTATAGGAGCAAGCGCACTGTGCATCGTTAATCTTGGAAGCGAGAGTGTATTCGTTTGCGTCGTGGCCGATCTGGGCCTCACTCAAGCTCTGCATGCTGGCCACCAGCAGGTGCGTGTGGGCGTCGTGAATGCCCGGCATGATGAACTTCTGACGCAGGTTGAACATTACGAGGGTTCTCTCTGTTGCAATCTTCTTGATCTCGACATCGCTGCCGACTGCTTCGAAAATGCCGTTGGGGGAGACGATAAAGGCCTCGGCCCATGGCTTCTCCTTGTCGATTGTATACACCCGGCCGGTGTAGTAGGCAACTGCGTTGTTAGCAGATAGGGAGGAAGGGAATATTTCCGCCATAGTGTCTACAATTTAATACTATCGGACGAAATTGAAAAGGTGTAGTAAAGATCAAAGGCAAGAGGGATAGCCAAGCCTGGATGAGTATCGCAACCGTGTTAGCCCAAGTTCTGGGAAGATACTATAAAGAAAGGTGAATTTCGTTTATATTCGATTTAGAAACAACTCGCCCTTGGAAGTTCGAGAGGGCATTTCAAATAGTTGAAATACGTCGAGAAGGAGAGACATCCCTAACAGTAAGGATACTCGACCTGTTCCAGAGAAATAGTGCGAGGTTACCCCAGATTATCCCGCAGTACCAAGACCAGGAGGAGAGGGACGGCAATTACAAGAGGAGAACGACAACGAAGCCGAGGCTTCTGAGCCACAATAGAAATGACCTTACGTGCGCCTTTACAGGGCAAGAAACTCAATTGGGGATCAACGAGAAGATTACCGAATTCGAATCAGCCTGGGTGCTCCAGGCCTCCTTTCCCAACACCATGTGATTTGAACTCCCAGAGCAACTAGTGCGTCGGATCCATCACTCCCATAATGCCTCCTGTCACTCATGTTTTCCCTCAATCCATTCCTCAAGGAACCATGATGGAGGCTTGGCTGATTCCTCATCAAGCCCCACCGCTGCTCCATCCATTCTGTCAACGCCTTCCCAGTCGCGTCGCCAGTTGAGTTGCTCACGCTTTCCCGGCAGATCAGCATTCGCCCAATCACGACTACCTGCCGCGTCTTCTACCAGAAAAGACATCATCCTGAGAGTAGACTCTTTTGACGGCCGAACATTTATGGCTTGGCGATTTCTCTCTGGAGACTCAGCGGAGGAGGTGCGTATTCCCAAGTTGTCTGGCACGTTACTCACGCTTTGCCCGGTACATACTCGAAACCCCTTGTCGGAGATTGGTTGCTTCTTATTAAGGTACCAGGTAAACGAGTGATACTTGCGAGTATACTTGGTTTCGAGTTGCGGCCAAAGTTCGAGTTCAACCCGCCCCTTCTGTATGTATCCAAAGGGTCGCCATGATAGATTTGAGCCAGCCGAATCCTGAAGTTTAAGATCGAAACGGCACCGAAGGAGGTCGGCTCTAGACACCGGATCGGATGGTTCCATATAAAGGGAATCCTTGTCAAGATCCAAGAATGACTGTTTGGATCCGGTCCAGGCAGACACCATCGGATCTGGTGGCGATAGCGAGCCGGATCCATATTTCTCTTCCATTTTCACTGCGTATCGTTGAATCCAGTCAAGGATAGCCAGGTCGCCAAGCAAGAAGAGAGCCACCCACCAAATGGCAATTCGAGGCCGGCGGGAAAGAAAGACCTTTACTATAACCTCGGCTTGTTTCTGCTTGATTATTGGCTCCAGTGTATCCAAGAAGGATGCAAGCCACGGGCTAACCAGATTGCAATCAACATCTGGCTGCCAAAAGATGCTCCATAGAATGGTTCCAATCGAAGGAGGATGGATGCTGAGAGTCATGAAATATCGGATATCATCGAGGTACCTCCGAATGCTCTTCTCATGGGAACTGCTGAATGTGCCATTTCTCTGTGGCCTGGTGAGATGTGGAGGAGGTAGCCGGGGTTGAAGCTTCGTAAAGTTATAAAAAGGGAGCACCAGTGCGGCTAGGAACGACGCCTTATAGGGCTGCATCGGTTCCAAGCGAGAGGCTCCGGTCGCATCGGCTCCAAGATTAAATAGCCGGCATAGTTCGATGAGCAGTTCCGTAGCTTCAGAATAGTTTGGGGGCAAACGGATTTCTACAGCTGGGGTTGAAGCCTTGATGCCAAGTTGGACGTCTGCAGTGAAAGAAGTTGCCCATGGCGGTAGTCGTCCTTGATCCCTGGCTCGCCAACCCATCTTGGGACTGAGGATCGCGCAAAGCCACCTAATGAGCGAGGGCGACGCGCCTTCGAGATCGAGATCGACAACATGCCCGCTTTGGCGCTGAGGCGTATCGGGCCACAAACGATCCATGTTATATTGTACCTGCCGGCCTTGCATTTCAAGAAGTCGAACCGACAGGATGTATAACCAGCACATGACCAATACGGCGAGGCTGTTGATTGTCTCCGAATCAACACCTAAGGCGTGTGATGCTCCATCTGTGCAAATGTCACAGCGGATTGGATTCTCGATCTGTAATCGAAACGAGACTCGGCGACCGTGAACGAGGGCTACATTACTATCGGGATGGTGGTCTTCGCACACTGTACCCCCGATGTCAAGAGGCAGTTCCCAGCAAGGCCTGCCGTATAGAAAAGCGCTGCGAGGAAGATGTTCCGGCAGACTCGGGACGTCTACCAGAGTGATGTATGGGTCTAGTGCATCTGCTGGCCAGAGACCTAAAGGTATTCTGCTCGCTTGATCCAAGAAAGCCCCCCATGTCGCCTTTCCGTCACAGAAAGTATGATGAACATTAGCTGGGTTTGGTATTAACGGATCCTCTTCGTCCGTTAGTCGAGGGGCGCCTTGTTTGTTGGCAGGCGAATCTTCGCTGGATGAATTGTAAGTTGTGGTTATGGATCCGGACCAGGCCGACGGAGAGTCGCCATCCTCCATGATTAGCTGGTTCTTTGGCGACGTTGCTGTCACATTGTGGCCAAAGGAAGACAAGGGTTGTTGAGTGGTACTCAACAGTAGAAGCCTTGGGGCGGGTTAAATTTGCTGTGAAACAAATCTAACGCTAGGCCATGCATCGATAAGCGAAAAAAGACCCAATCACAGTCTGCGCCAACTATTTGAAGGGCACCTTTGCTGGTCGCCCAGGTTGCCAGCTCCACGTTTTGCTACTCCATGACAACTCCCCAGCTTCGGCATGATGATGCTGTTCTAAATTACGACCCAGGCCACCGGCTCCTGGCATCGGGGCCAACCTAATCTACATTAATCCAGACGTATCAACTGAGTTGTTTAATACCCCATTCTGGTTGAGACGTCCCACGATTAATGCCGCAGGATTAATGATAGTTGCTTGACATCCAGGTAAGAGACCGCATTTATCGGAGTCAACCCAACATTTTAGTGATGGTCTCGATAAACAAGGCAAATTCCAAAACCAAGTCAGAGGGAGTTAAACTTGCAGTTAAACCCCAGTCGCCCTACCGTCGGGATTTGAGACCTTATGCCCTCTAAACTCCGGGATTCGGGCTCGGCGCGTGTTAAAATTGCAGTGCAAACGATCGAGATCGATCGCTCACCTAGCGATCGATCAAAGATTGAACGTGGAAGTCCTGTTGTGCGTTAAATTTGCAGTGAAATATCGTCTCCGAACCCCCTTGCAGTACGACGTGCCAGTTCACTCAAACCACCAATAAGTCGGCCAGATTCTTGTTTCAGTCATAAAACTCCAGAGTCCAACGGTGACGGGCTCTTCGAAATCCAATACTTGAACCAACGGCTTTTCCTATCATGACAAACATGAATGTGGCTCGACACGCCGTTCAGGTCTAGCTATCCCATAGCAAATAATGCAGCATCAGCGGTTGGCTTCGAGATAATCGTTCAACGTCCAGGAAGGGGACTGCTTTCATTGATTGTCCCAGGATCTTGGCCATGGATGCCAAGATAGTAGGGGAACTCCAGTGGGACCGAGAGCCCCAGTATTCAGGCCCCCGAGGGGGGTTAACTTTGCAGTGCAATAGTTTACGCAATGGATCGAGGATCGAACGTGGAAATCCTATCACGGGCTAAGTTTGCAGTGAAATGCCGTCGTAGACGGTGAAGGCCAGGGTCCGACCTCCGGAGAAGGGGGGGGGATTTGAAGTTTAGGACTCGCGCTCGTCGAGTTCCTTGATCCTTCTAAGAGGATCATCTTGCAGTCTAGGAGTAGTGTGCCATATAACGTCACGCATTAACGCTCTAGCTGTTGCCACTCCTTGGTTCAGAGCACAGAGATCAGGGTTCTTCAAAACTAGAGGTGGACTAACACTATCCCCGTCAGGTTTCGGTGTCTCACAGCCAATGCCACAGAATTAATAAATAACATGATAGGTAGTTATCCAGCACCCCGGGAAGAGACAGTATTCGTCTTCGTCGACAGCCATGCAAGCATCCTGGCAGCATCTTGGCAGTATAGAAGGCAAAGCCTAGGACCCGAGGTCAAAGTATGTTAACTTTGCAGTGCAGAGTTAAAACATAACCCTATTTGGCCCTGCACGTCGTTGCCTTGTGTCACGGCTGTATCATCTCTGTCGAGTTGCTATGAGGCCGCCAAGGCCGCCTTGTTACCCCCCCCGCGGCCCACAACAATCATCATCTGCGGTAGTCAACCCTCGAATAAGAGGCTGGATTCTTTTTCCAGGTACAGAACCGCTAGTACAATAATGGCCATGGGTTCTTCGAGATTCAATGCTTGGACCAACGGCTTTTGCTATCGTGAGCAACATAATCCAATTGATCCAGCCCTACCGATTGACTTGACGCCCTGTTCAGGCGTAGCTATCCCATGGAAAACGATGCAGCATCAGCGGTTGGCTTCGTCTCCATCTTGGGTAAAGCCGATTCCTGCTTATTACTCACACCGAACGAGTATGGATGATAACCCACCCACACAAAGTGGAACCAGTATAATAGCCAAGAAAGCCAGTTCACGAACTTCAAATCCCTCTTTTAAAGCATCTCCAATTTCTACAGCTATGGCAGATATCCTAGTCGAACCCGTCACAAACGCCCAAGACTTCACCGAAGCCTTTGCCTGCATCGCCGCAGCCTTTGGGCGCCAGACTCGCGATGGCATCTGGATCGCCATGAACCCAGGGTGGGACACGCCTGAGGGCGAAGCTGCTGGTATTAAACGCCTCGTTGACCGCTGGTCTTCGGTCACGCAAAACCGCGACGGAGACCTCAACACCGTCTTCCTCAAGGCGACTCTCCCCGACTCCGAAGGTCGCCGTGTTATTGCTGGTTTTGCTATTTGGCAGCAGTGCTCAGTTGTTGAAGGCTACGGTGATCCTCAGCCTGAAGACTTTAGCAAGGTCATGGATCTGGATACTCTTTACCCGGGAAACAAAGCTGAGCAGCGCTACCTCGTCCAACTGGACCGCTCACTCCACGGACGCCGCATTGAGGTCATCAAGGAAAAGGCAACTGCATCGCCACCAGCAGTCATGGTGTTTGACCTCTGCGTCGTCGACCCTGCTCATCAAAGGAAAGGCATTGCGCAGCGGTTGGTGCAATGGGGTCTTGATGAGGCCAAGCGACGGGGTGGATTGGAGGCCATCACCGAGGCGTCGAGCATGGGACGCAAGGCATATGTCAAGATGGGATTCCAACCGGAGGGAGACGAGATGGTTTATCACGTTGATCCTGAATTCAAGGATCGTGATTTACCATCTAACCTATTCATGAGGACGGGTGGGCAATGAAGCACATAAGACACGACATAGACCAAAGAATCACGAAGCGAATAGAAATGATATTCAGCAAACAGCAAGCTTCATTCATACATGACAGCATTCAATATCCAGGCTATGTACCACCAAGGTATCACTCATATCTCACCAATTTTCAGTCCCTACAAAGTATGCGGCTTCACCTTCAACCCCTCTGGCAACTTCCAATGCGTCTTGACTCCTCCCCAGCTGTGATCATTGTATTCCGACTGCACCTTCTGACACGTCTTCAGACCCCACTCCGTCACGCCCACCATCAGACAGCTCTCAAACATGAACGCGCAGCTCCCCTCACCAACCTTGGCTGGCTTCAGCTCGGCGTTGCGGGCCGCCTCGCCGCTCTCCGCGTCCGGCCCGTGCCCGCTCATGACGTTGTGCAGACTTGCGCCGCCGGGCACGAAACCCCCCGAGCCTCCACGCTTGGCATCGTAACCACCGCAGATCAGACCCATGAACTCGCTCATGGTGTTGCGGTGATACCAGGGAGGACGGAAGGTATCCTCACCTACGAGCCATCGAGGGGGGAAGATGACAAAGTCGGCCACGGCCGTTCCGGGAGTGTTGGTCGGCGCTGTGAGAACAGTGAAGATGGAGGGATCGGGATGGTCGAACGAGATGGTGCCGATAGTGTTGAAGCGGCCAAGGTCGTACTTGAAGGGGTAATAGTTGCCGTGCCAAGCGACAACATCAAAGGGTGTATGAGCCTGCACAGTCTTGAAGAGTGTGTTGTTGAACTTGACCACAACGGTGTATGAGTTGGGGCCCTCAGAAGCAGTGGCTCCAAAGTCTTCGCTGAAGCAGGCAACGGGCGATTGGAAGTCTCGAGCATTGGCGAGGCCATTGGAACCGATAGGGCCAAGCTCCGGGAGATTGAAGTGACCCTGATACAGCTCAAGAGCATAACCACGAGCAGGGCCCGATGGGAGGTGGACCTGATACTTGACACCTCGGGGAATAACAGCAATCTCCATGGGTCGGACGAGGAGCCATCCAAACTCGGTCCGGATATCCAAAACTCCCTCTTGCGCAACAATGAGCAGGTCACCATCGGCCGAGTAAAAGGCCGTCTTCTCATCCATGCTCTTGCCAGCAGCATAGATGTACATGCCGAGTCCTTCCTTCAAGGTAGGATCTCCAGCTCCAGCGACCAGCCTAAGACCAGTAGTAAAGTCCAGGTGCTTAGCCTTGTCATGATCGAAGGGATCCCAGCGGAGCTGGTTCGGGATGTAGTGAAGCTTGCCCTCGGCGCCGTCCAAGGTCTTGTTGGAGCCATTCTCCGTCTCGGTGTCGTATTCGTACGGAGGGTGCGAGCAGGACGGCAGGACACGGTACAACCATGTCTGCTTGTTCTCGTTCCTCGGCGCCGTAAAGGCAGTTCCGGATAGCTTCTCGGCGTAGAGTCCGTACGGCACCTTCTGGGGTGAATTGTGTCCGACCGGTAGGGCACCCTCGACAGCTTCCGATCTACCCAGCAAGTCAGCGCGGCAATGCCAGAAACAGCATGTGATACTCACTCTAGGTAGCAATTGAAGCCATTCTGATACCTGTACTTCTCCTTCGTCTCGAACTTTGTGACGGGCATTGTGCTAAAGCTTGATCTGTTCGTCGACTCTGTGTGATGGCGAGCCCAGGAGATCAGCTCCCGAAGCGTCCGCACACCATCTTTTTAACTACGCGACCACGGCTTTGAGCTTCTTCGAGCATGACGTCCAACCGCCGTGTAAGCCGTCCAACGGCAGTTCCGCGTTGCAGCTTCAGAGGATGACCAAGGCCGGCCCGATGTTAGCCGTGGGGCAGCGCGCCTCGATTCCGCTAACGACATTAACAGATGGCCTGCCATTTCGGCACAACTTCTGATAGACCTCATCCCCCCTCTCTTCCGTCGCATGCCGTCGGAACAATCCAATGCAACGACGGGACTTGTGTGGATTGTTTCTCCAGACGGCGGAATCGCGGGGTTCGCGGAATCGGAATCAAAGTTGATCACACTCTGTGCCGCTCCTCCAACTTCAGGGTATCCATCCACCACGTTAGCCATCATCACGATAAGATAAAGACAATTGGCGTTGAGCTGACAACCACAAGCGTTGGTGGGGCCCAAGCGAACCAAACTCTGGCGGGGTTCTGGCATTGTGGACACAAGCATGCTAATTTCAACTTCCACACCAACTTCAACATTCACATTCACGAAAATGGTAGACACGATGCCGAGAGGAATTCTCAATTAGGTAAAAGGACCATGTCGTCATGGAACCTTGCAGCGCCGATCTATCGACCAGCGATGAACAGAACGGTAGTGGAGTACACCAGGCGACGCTCCCAGCGTCGCACAGATTATGGCCCGGCCAGAATATCTAATCGCAATATCCCGAGCGCCGACTCGCAACGAACCCAGCGAAACGAACAACAAGAATAAAGGGAACTATTGGAACAGATATCAGGGTGGCATCAAGTCACTTATTCCTCGTTCTTCTTGTTCTTCTTCTTCTTGCCGCCAGAGTGGCCGCCTGTGGTTGAGGGCTGGGCCTGGAGGTGCACAACAAGTCGGGTCCATGACTCCTCCTTGTCCCACTCGAAGCCAGCGAGGTAGGGAAGGTCGAGTTCATCATCAGACTGAAAAGACACTGTCAGCGCCAGTCTTGGCCAAGTGGCTATACATGGTCGAGACTTACCCGCTTCTTGTATGCCTTGTGGATAGCATCGAGGGCATCCTTGATTGTTACACCCTTGAGGTTTCGGGCTGTTACTTCCTTCCCTAGGGGGAAGTGGAGGTCGATCTTCCTGACGAGAGGTTTTGATAGAGGCAGCTTGAGGAGTGCCGGGTCCTCAACAGTGTTGGGACTTGTGTTGATCTTCCTGTAAGTGAACAAGTCAGTAACGATTCATGACAATGCCATCTTAGGGTTAAGATGGAAGTGCGGGGTATCATGAGATGTACGTACCATCCAGTCTTCTGGGTCTCGGGAGCAAGCTCGAGCTCAATGCCTTGAGCCTCTGGAGTAAACAATGTCAGTATGAGAGCTATTGACATCCAGTCCGACATCGGTCGGAGCTATGCGAGGGGTATCGAGGGCTTCTGGAAGCTTACCGAGGTCGGCGATGTTCATCACATCCGGTGAGAGTGAGCTTTGTCGTCGGCCAGCCTTCTTGACAGGTTGCTCCTCCTTTGGTGAGCTTGACAAGCCTTGGACGGCGGAGTCGACCTTGCTGAGAGGTTCCGACATGATGGTTGTTGGTTCTGTATGTGATTGATCTGTGAGATCGACTTGGTGATAGCTTGGCCTGCTGTAGTGAGGGGTAGATATGTTAGCGAGATGCCTGGGTTGATGATGGAACAGGTGATTTCTAGGAGATGATGTCCTCAAGAGGAAGGACCGAGAATAAAAAAGGACAATGACCACGAACCTTTACGTCAAAAGCAGGTGATGGCAGGTGAAGGATGAGGTTGATTTGTTGTTTGGGATCTGAAGGTGTGATGAGGAGAGAGAGAGAGGGATGGAAGGACAAAGCGAGGGGGAAGGGGGTTGTTATTCATTGCAACCACAGGCGCACCTGCCGTCCGGCGTCGTCTATCTCCGAATCACGCTTTCATCCTTGGATCCTCAGTCATCCATCCAGGACCTCACCCATTGCTACCAGTGAGCTGTCGTCAGACTGGGCGGGGTAACTGCCCACACCCGGAAGGCGCAACCTAGGGGAAGGTGCTGGGAAGCTTGCGCGGTTGCCCTGCGCCTGCGCCGCCCTCCGACCCTGATCAGTGATCTCACCTCTCACGCATCCATTGGATTGTGGATATCTCGCATCCACCCCTGCCACGTTCGGTCGCAGGCATTGATTGCAGGCGGCGGGCGGGAGAGCGCAAGAGGACGATCGCGTGACTTTGGCCTGACGGAAGGCGTGACGCCCCTGACTCCGGCGCTCAGCAGACCAGACCTGGAGCCGCAATGGGACTAGCGCCGGCGTGACGCAAAACGCACCGTGCAAGCCGAACCCGCTCTGCGTACCGGTCTGGTACCCGCTTGCTGCCCATCTCGGGTTAGCGTGGGGGGCGTAAATCCGGGGAAAGCTTGTCGCAGACCCACCGGGATCGGATGCTGTGGGTTTTGGTGGCGTGTATGGACTGTGGAGGAGCCCGGCAATCAAGTGATGCAATCGACGGGCTCGGAAGCCCGCGCTGTGGTCTGAATTGCGAGCGGTCAGCGAGGGAAAACAGGTGAGCTTCAGAGAAAGAAAACGCTCAAAGCAATGCCTGAATGCAGATCTGAGAGGGGTTGCCTCAATCCCTTGGTGGTGTGGCCGATTCGAGCAAGCGACAAGCCTGCCAACATTGGCACGTCCAAGTACGGCCTATGACGAGCGATCGCCAGTTTGCGCCCCTCTCCCTCGTGTCCCCCGGAGCCTTCGGCCTGCGGATGCGTGCTTTGGCGCTCGCTGGCGTAGCTCACCTGATGGCATGTCCCACGCCGAGGCCAGACAAGGACAGCTTCAAGACAATCATACCTCGCTCCCCTCCCCGGGGCGCCGCGTGAAACCTTGTGATGGAATTGAGGGGAAGTTGGTCGGACGATTGGTCCGCAAAGATGCCCCTAGCTCGCGCTGATATGCGCCGTGTCAACAGCATCTCGCCTGGTTCGCTCTGCCGAAACGCCCTTCTGCAACCGTGGTATCGAGATGGGTGTCAATTCGGTCCTAAGCTTTCGTAGCTTGACAGCCGACTCTGACCCCCTTGCCCGAGACTTTGCTCTCGATCGTCGTCGACTTTGCCCATCGTACCAGCATCATGCTGTTCGTTCCAGGTTGACTGCCGTGCTGGCGTCCGATACGTGCGTCTCCCCATGACTGACCCCCGCGTGCCATGTCCCTCGTGACGGTGCTCCTTGTACCTGAGCACATCTGACGCTGTTTCTGTACCTGGTTTCATGCCTGTTGTTACCATTGCTGGGCCAGATGCAAGGAGGCAATTCCCACATAAAGAGGGCGGTTCTGCATCTCTGGGCCTCCGGCCAACCCCTCACCCTCTGGCATCACTAGTCCATACTACCATACTTTCATTTCCAAACCTCACAACGGGGCCTCGATCTCTTCTCCTCTTTCCATCAGGATAACATCGTATAGCTTCTCGCTATCATCTTCATCATCTTTCTTTCCCCCTTGTCTTACATCACCAACGCCAACATCCGATAGTGGGGCCGGGAACAGGCGACCTCGGGTGGAGACCTCGGATGGATCCCTTATCGATCCTGGCTCCAGGCAGGAGCATGCCACCTTCAAACCCCGTCCGGCACCGGCAGGCGAGCGCCGATGGCAGCTAAGAACAAGCGATTAGACGCCGAAAATGGATGATTTGTTGAACCATTGATCATGAGGACGCCTTCATTTAACGCAGGCCATGGCCATTTCCGTTGCATTCTCACAAATTCCGTACACGTCCGTCGCAGAGACCGCCCAGACGCCATGACTCCTTTCAACCCATGAACAGGTCCCACGTGATACGACCCCCCATGACATCGTCCTTCCAGGATTCCAAGGTCAGGAAATCAAAGCTCAGCTCACCTTTCTCGACACCGACTTTCAAGCACGGATTCCGATGGCCCAGAAACGGCAAATAACCAGCCACGCCGGCGACAAGGGGAATAACTGCCAAACCAGGACTCGACAGCAAAAAATGGCCAGCTGGCCAAGAACGGTATGTGTCAAGACATTGGGCAGCGGAACTGACGAGGTTTCTGTGCCTCAAACCATGTAGGGCCTCGAACTTGCTCAAGCTGCGATCCATTCGCCCTCGACCTCTTCCTAGAATAGTACGAGTTAGTTTTAGTGTCTACCCTCGCCATCTCGCTCGCCGTGCCCCGTGCGACCAACATGATGCGCCGATTCAACTCCGTGAACACACCCACCGACGTCCCATCCTCTCGCCTCTCGCCCTTTTGTGAATCTTTCCTATCTACAAAGTTCCACCGCCGTTTCCGTGACGACTTCGATGACGCCCATTTCGCTTCCGATCGTATATCAGTGTAAACGCCAATGCGCCTCAGGGGTGGAATCAATGCCGCAGGAGGAGGGGTTTAACGTTTGGCCTCATCAGCATCATGTTCTCATCGACATCATGTTACGCTCAGAATCATGTATCGTGGAGGAAAAGGCAACGACATCGTCAATTTGTTAATGTACTGTTATTCCGAGGCATATCGAAGCCTATCGAATCCGAATACACTCCCTTCGTCCACTAATACTCGACCTACCAAGCCATCCGAGCCAATATGCCCTTTGGGTAGGTTCTCACGCAATACTTTCTCGCCTCATCAATGAGAATGAGACCTATACCAAACGCCATGGGTAGGAACCAATGTTCGACAGGCACCTCGGCCGTATCCAAGACGTTCTGAAATTCCTTGGGGTACAACCAAAAGAAGGCCATGACGAGAGCAAACAACATGGCCGGGAACAGATACCAGTTCTGGGTGTTCTTGTTGAACAGGGGAGGATGCTGGAAGATGGATAGACGCCGGGTCCGCACGGCCAAAAGATTGAACCATTGCCTGCAAGGTGTCAGAAAGTGTTGGTGGCTCCAATTGCACCCAGTCTGGGCAGCCCCGATCTCGGCGGTGCGACTTACATGACGACCAGGTTCACAAAGTAGATGGAGCTCGCCTCGTTCAGCCTCGCCTGGTAGTAGTCGGGATCGATCGTGTCAGGCAGGTTTCCGAACGAGAACCAAATGTCCGAGAAGGGAATGCCTTTGCGCTGCAAGTACCAGTACGACATGGCAAACGACGCTGCCGTCTCGATAAAGCCGACGAGCCCGTACGCCTGCAGGATGAGCTGCCAATCAACGAGGCGGTTCTTGCCCGGCACCCTCGGTTTCCGCAGGAGCACGTCGGCCTCCGGAGCCTCATAGGCGAGGGCAACGGCAGCGAGAGCGTCGGTGAAGAGACTGGGTGTGTTAGCTCATGTAATTGATGGCCAACGTTGGGCTTACCAAATGATGATCATGAGGAAGCTACTCAGGATCTGAGGAATGCCAAAGGCAACGTTGGTCATGACCGGCCAGAACTCGCTGAAGCTACCTGCGGGTAACAGATACGCCACAGTCTTCTTGAGGTTGTCAAACATCATTCGACCATACCGCAGCGCTTCAACAACGCTCGCGAATGTATCCAACAGCACCATGTCAGCTGCCTCAATTGCAATGTCACTGCCTGAACCCAAGGCGATGCCAACATCAGCGGCGCGCAGAGACGGAGCATCATTCACGCCATCACCTGTCATGCCGACAATCTGGTTCCGAGCTTGGAACTCGCGTACGATGCGGAGTTTGTGTTCGGGGGTCGTTCGAGCAAAGACAATCTCACGGTACTCGGCCAACTGATCCCACTGGCCCTCATTAAGGGTGATGAGCTCGGGGCCACTAAGGACAATGGCCTCTCGAGGCCCATCAGCGCCATAGTTAAGCTCCAGAGCACGGAGGGATGGATCTATGGTCACCGTACGGTGCAGAGCCTCCACTGTGTCAATGTTTTGGCTGGTGATAATTCCACACTCTTGCGCGATAGCCTGCGCTGTCAAGGCAAAGTCACCGGTAACCTGTCTCTTGTTAGCTGAGATAGCATTCATTCGATGCGAACCACTTGCCATGAAGATGCGAATGCCAGCAGTACGGAGTGTGTCAACTACATCTGGGATTTCGGGGCGTGGAGGGTCGACGATACCGACCAAACCAACAAGAGTTAAACCAGTCAGAGCCTGGTTGTACATCTCCGACTCGAGAGCCGTCTCCGACATGCTTGGCGGAAACACAGAGCTGGAGATGGACTTGCGAGCCAACAACAGCACTCGCCTACCCTGAGACGCCCAGTCATCCTTGATCATCTCGATACTTTTGCGCTTATCATCGTCCAGGTGAACACAAACGCCCGAGGGGTTGACGTATGAGCTAACACGGTCCAGAAGGATCTCCGGTGCGCCCTTAATCGTCAACAGCCTACTTTCGTCAGCATAGTGTTCAGAGTTGTTGCAAACACCACTTACACATCGCCTGGCGCAAAGATCGACCCAATGTCAGATGGCAACGCAAGCGAAAGACCATCAGGATGTGCCAAGCAGAACGCCTTGATCATGTACTTGTTCTTGCTGTTGAACGCAAGCTCATACTTGACCTTCCAGCACCGTCGAAGCTCAGCCACCTCTCCAAGGCCCTCTGAGAATCGGAGGATGGCCTGGTCGGTGGCGTCACCGTGGATGACACGCTCGTGAAGAGGAAGTCTCATGGTGGCCGCGTCAAAGGAACCGGCGTTGCACAGTCCGGCAACGGCGCGGAGCTGGCTGAGGGAGTTGTTCTTTGGACTGGTGTGCTGGTTGAGGACCATGACGTCTCTTGCCTGGTCTGCTAGCATGCGCTTGTCGCCGATGGCGCACTCTGTGACAATCATTTTGTTCTATAATATATCAGTGATTGTTCTACCTTGATCGGGTCAATTGTGAACGAACCTGTGTCAATGTACCAGTCTTGTCAGAGCAGATGACCGAGACCGAGCCGAGTGTTTCCACTGTCTTGAGTGACTTGCATAGGATCTTGTTCTTGCGCATCATGTTGGCACTGATTGTCATGCTGGCCGTGAGAGCGACCGGAAGACCCTCAGGGATAAATGCCACAGCCACAGAGACGCACGAGATGATGAGGTTCGGGACGCTGATCCAGTCAGGATACTTCTTGCGTAGCCATGTAGCCCTACGCAATTGTTAGCATCCATAACAGGCGCCTTACACAGGTTACATACCAGAGAATAACGACAAGAATAATCATGAGAGCCATGATGGAGCAGATGACCAACACAAAGTGGAGGACTTCACGCTCGAGGGTAGTCAAACCCTTCTTTGGCTCATTCGTGAGCTTTGCGATCCTGCCGAATACAGTGTTGTCTCCTGTCGCGACTACAAGACCAGTGCAGGTTCCTGAGATGCAATGTGTACCTTGAAGGCCAATGTTCTTGGTCTCGAGGTAGTTATCGTCTGTAGAGTTTACCGTGCCGTGGATAGGAACAGATTCACCTATGAGGTATTAGCAAGTGTGTTGCGTATCGGTTATGGGGGTCGCGTACCTGTGAGGATGGACCGGTCAATCTTGAGATCGGAAGAGACCTTGACAAAACGAACATCGGCAGGGAGCTTGTTGCCAGCCTTGATCAACAGGATATCTCCAGGGACGAGCTGGTCCGCAAAGAGCGTGACCTGCTGTCCGTCGCGTATTACCAGGCAGTGTTCAGGAAGCAAGTTCTTGATCGAGTTCATGACACGCGACGAGGACCAGTCCTGCCACATATTAAAGGCAGCCTGGATGAAGAAAACAGCAAGCAGGACGATAGCTAGGGCAAGGTTCGCAGGCGCCGGAGGCTTTCCGAGGGGTCGCCACGCGATAAAAACCAGAATGGCGGCCACAAAGAGGACTGTACCGAACCCCTTGAAGAAGTAACCGACAATCTTCTTAGTATTGTGCGTCGGGGCAGGAGAAGGTGCGTTCTTTCCATAGCGACCGATGCGTCGTTCGACTTGATCAGGGGAGAGACCTTCGATGAGGGAGGAACCGAGGCGTCTGATGACTTCGTCGACGTTGTTGGTGTGCCACTCGAGTTTGGCGAGATCTGGGAGCAACAAGTCAGACAACAATGTCACGATACAAGCCCTATTGAGATTCCGTACCTGCTGCGGCTTCATTCTTTGTTTTGGCAAGACTAGTCTTTTGGTTATAGTCTTCAATGTCCATCGACCTTGAAACATCTCAGCAAACCCTCTTCACCGTCAAGTCGAGCGCCTTACACTGCGCGATATTGAATGGGCAGCACAGCGGAGGCATCGACCGAACCGCGTCTGGACCTGATGGACCGGATGCCCGTGGATTCAGTCGAGAGGCCACGCTTCACGGGCGGTCTGGCCTTGGTTGCCGCCTCTTCATCGTCAACCCAGTGGATGCGCTCCGGGTGAGGATGTTTGATGTCAGGATCGGCCATGGAGAAAGAATAGAGTAGTGTAGAGTGGAGAGCAGGAGAGAGCAGAGGGCAAGAGTAGGAGGAGCTGAGTGAGGATTCTAGCAGACCAGCACACTCAAGGACCTCTTTATACTCATTTATTCACTAGAGTAACTATTCCCAACTTGTCCATCCCCTCTCTTATGCACAGCCCTCGCGAGAAGAGGGGAAAGTTCCTCATGCCACAAATGTTGGTGTGAGAGAAGAGGCATCAGGAGGCCGCCGTTGATCATCACCGCCTTCACTCTGATGGCAGCACAACAGCAGAGCCAACCCCTATTAGGGCAAGAAAAACAAGGTCACGCTGCGCCTCCGAATGCAATATCCGATTCATTTACCGCTCACAAATGGCTTGTCTCGTAAAGCCAGCGGGCGCTGAGCTTGACGAGAGAGAAATAAATCGCTCATAACAGTGGATTTTTTGCTGGTGCAGGTTGGAGGTTGTCAAGGGGAGGAGGTTCTTTATATCCAGGCGCCAAGTATCTCTGCTCACAGATAAGCTCTTGGCGAGACAAGCCTAGTGACCGCCAAGCCATGTTCCTGTCTAACCTTAGATCCCAGCCGTCGATGAAGGGAAGGGGCTGAGGCTGTGCTGAGACAATTTTGAGGGGTCCATTTCGGTATCCTTGATGCAGCTAGCTTGGCCGGCAAGCTCTGATACGGAAACCCGCCGAGTGAGGTGTGCTTCGGTTGTGCTTGTCAAAGCTGCAATGGCTTGAAATACTGACGTAGTTTTGCATGGGTGGACCATGCGAGAAATTCGCTTTCACCCCTTCAAAGGCTGGGGATTTGAAGGGCTGTGGGGGGTTGGACATGTCACAAAGAGCACGACCAACAAGATCCAAATAAGCTCAGACACGGATGCGAGAAACTCCCGTGCTTTTACAATGGGGAATAAGATTGGGTCCGAGTTGTGACGGCGATGGGATGATGAAGTCGCCAAAGGGGGTGCTCTCCCCCACCGCTGTCATAGAAACCGTTCTACTGCCTATTACACGCTCTCCCAAAAGCCTGGATGGTATTATCGCCGCTCTCTCTCACCCAATCGAATCAAACGTATTAGTATTCTCTAGTTTCGCTCTCTACAATGTCTGAGTAAAGTGGGCAAAAAACACCTCCAGTATCTTACCTGATGGGCTGCCTCCCTCACTATGAAGTGAACCACAGATTTCCCTCATCCAAAGAACACCATACCTCACTCGGCGAATGTCTCAATCAGTGCTCAGTATTTGAAACTTGTTCATTTTTCTTGTTCAAATAGGTGAAAGTCAATTCCCGTCGCGACGGGTGAAATCTGAGTCAATCTTTGGTGACAATCATGCATCTCGCATTTCAGAGCCCACTTGAATCTATGCAAACCACCAGTCTCTTCAAGGTTTCTAGATCATGTTTATCTAGAAAGACACGAGACGATCACTTCTTTTCGTTTTCATGACTAATTAATTGACCGTCTTCACATGCAACAAAAACCATCTGCATATCCCCAACTCCACCTCGCTTCGAGGCCCAGTTTACCCTGCACCACATCAACACACAAAATCAGCAACAAGTTTACAACAAATCCTCTGGGGCAGACTCTCTATCCGTGGACACCAGGCGAATACGCGCATACACTGACTCACGATGATGCCGCGGAGAACAAAACTCTCCGATAGCAAGATTCAGCATCATAACGACCCCATGGGCCATAAGGTGACTTGATCAGCAGGCGCGGGGCGGTGCAAGACATCAGAAGCTCGGTCCATATTTTTATCCATCTCAGTTTAAGCTTGATTTGCGATCGAATCTTTGAGAATCTCTGACTGTAAACAACATGAGCAGGCCGTCATGTGAGCACGAAGAATGCCGTCGTCTCCGGCCCTTCTCGAGCACCCTTCTTGGCCCTGGCCTTGGCATGCCAACCAATCCCCCCCGAGCTTCCCGCCAAGACCGTATTCTCCTGTCCTCGGGACATGCCGAGTTTCTTAGCAGCGCCTCTCCCGCTGGTCTGGCCATGGCGTGATCCTTCGGACAAGACAACCCGCCAGATCACCCATTTGCAGAGCGCAACCCCTGTATAGATCTCGACCACCATCATGGGAACCTCGTCAGGAATAGAACCTCGCTCACGATGGCACGGGCGGACTTGTACTTGCGTGCTGTGCGTGCTATTCCCGCCTGATGATGTTCGTGACCGCGCGGTCTTGTCTTTGCCCGGATTCGGCCGCTTGTACACCGAGCCCGAGAGCGAGGTCAAGTCATCAACTTGTAGTTTGCTGTGCCTCGTAATGAAAGTGCTATATAAGACAATGTAGATCCGGGTTAACATAGAACCCAATTGTACCACAGCAACACATTCAAACAACATCAAGACACTCCTAAACATGACATACAATAATACATCATCCCGCCAGACGTCGCAGGACACGGCGAGGCTAGTCACCACCGCCGGCCTCACAGACGTCGAGCAGCAAAAGGCAGAAGAGGGCAACGCCCGATTTCACCGTCTAGGCTGGAAGAGGTTGACGGTCGTCCTCATCGTCGAGGCCGTCGCTCTGGGCTGCCTGAGTCTCCCAGCGGCCTTTGCAACCCTTGGCATGGTCGCCGGCGTCATCCTCTGTATCGGCATTGGCCTCATCGCCATCTACACGTCCTACGTTGTCGGACAGGTCAAACTAGCATTCCCCCGCGTCTCCCACTATGCAGACGCGGGTCAATTGCTTATGGAACGCTTCGGACACGGCCGGTTTGGCTACGAGTTGATCAGCGTCATGTTCTCTCTTCAGCTCATCTTCCTCGTTGGCTCGCACTGCCTAACAGGAACAATCGCCTTCCTCAGGCTAACTGATGACGGAGCCTGCTCCCTCGTCTTTGGCCTCGTCTCCGCCATTCTTCTCTTGCTGGTTGCCATTCCGCCCAGCTTCGCCGAGGTTGCTATCCTTGGCTACATCGACTTTGCTTCTATCATCGCGGCTGTTGGAACCACCATCATCGCAACCGGCATCAAGGCTCGGGATAATGGTGGACTTTCCAGCGTGCCGTGGTCAGCCTGGCCTAAAGAGGATCTTGGGTTTACCGAAGCATTTATTGCCATTAGCAACATCGTCTTTGCGTATTGCTTCGCAATCTGCCAATTCTCCTTCATGGACGAGATGCATACGCCAAAGGATTTCGTCAAGTCAATCTGGTCTCTCGGCCTCCTCGAAATCACCATCTACACCCTCACCGGAAGTCTCATCTACGCCTTTGTTGGACCCTCTGTAAAGTCCCCGGCCCTCCTCTCAGCCGGCGAGCTCGTCAGCAAGGTCACCTTTGGCATTGCCCTGCCCGTCATCTTCATCTCGGGATCGATCAACACGATTGTCGTTGGCCGATATCTCCACGGCCGAATTTTTAAGAATTCCATCATTCGATACATCAATACGCCCAAGGGTTGGGCTACTTGGCTGCTCATGATCATCTTCATCACCTTTTTCGCGTGGATCATCGCTGAGGCCATTCCCTTCTTCAACAACTTGCTATCGATCTCCTCCTCCCTGTTTATCTCAGGATTTACCTTTTATTTCCCCGCCATGATGTGGTTCCTCTTGATCAGGAAGGGTTCGTGGTACTCCAAGGAGAATATCCTAAAGAGCCTTCTCAACGGAATGATCTTCATCATTGGAATCATCATCTTGGTTGGCGGCACATATGCTAGCGTTGACGATGTGGTAAGTGCAAACCATCATCCTCTTGATCTCAGACTCGTGCTAACTCGGTCTCAGATAAGGAAATTCAGAAATGGTGAGGTGCAGGGTCCATTTACCTGTGCTCCTATTGCTTAGAAGCGACACGTTCAAAAGCGTTGATGAAAATGATTTACGGCGGCGTTAGGCATGGTGGCGCTCTAATGTCCTTGGGTGGCTACTGCATTAATTAATTGTGCCTCTTTCATTTATTTACTCATGGAGAATCCACGGCACGGACATGGAAATGGACGATGTGGTAATACAATAATGATTTCGTCTCTTCAAAAAGGGGTTGCCAAAGTGTGAATGTTGGTGGATTGGATCGGCCAGTGTCCTAACGAGTCAAGGTACACACAGCCTGTTGATACATGCAAGATGAGCGAGTTCTCTGCACGTCTTGATTGCACGATCTCTCGGCCGAGTAAAGACCCATTAAACGTTGAAAAGGCAGGGGAAGATGGAGACCATTCATTCATGCATGAGGTTAAGCTTCAGACCCAAGCTTTTCGGCGAGGCTGTGCAAGCCGTCATGACTCTACTCTCTGAATGGCTCGCCTGGGAAGTTCATCCACATGCGAAAAATGTCTATAGCCGTCATTTCAAGGGTACTTTCAAGGGTACTGCGATGGAGGTGCGAAGGGAAATGGTCTAGTGGGTTTAAAAGTCGTGCTTAATGCGACTACAGACGGTAATTGCGATCTACTCCTTTCGTAGGCATCGAGGCCGGTTAGCTGAGACTGCGATTACGTGGTCTTTGAGGGCAAAGGTTGGAGAGAAATGGAACAAGGAACACCCTTGGCCTTATCGACAAAATAATGAGGCGCAAGTGCACGTAAGCACCTGCTGTATAGTGTGTCTACCTTTCTGTCACCCTTCATCTCAAGTTCGCAGGGACACATCTTGGCAGGCGTCCCCTCGACTCTCTCCTTTACGAAAACACTCGTCTTTCTCTTAACCACCTTACACGACAGACCCGAACAAGATCGAGACCGGGGTTCTCATCTCACTAGCAAAAGATCTGTTTCGTGAGGGGGAAGAAAGAGGAGACGGGGTGTGATTTATCGCCCCATAGCGTCCTCATTACGCGGCCTTCATATCCCGCGCTTCGACTCCATTATCCACCAAAAAAAAAAGACGCGAGGCACTTACACGAGGTGAGGACGTCAGCCAGAGTGAAAGGTCGTCGACGAGGCCGCATCAGCTTCAAGTCAAGGCAATAGAGTTGACTCTTTCTTTTTCATTATCAATCTCTCTCGTGTACTTTCGGTAAATTGATCTTCTCCTTCATCGTCGGGTGGCGTCATCTCTTGCAGCAGAGAGAGCCCGACTAATGGAATTACCCCGTTTGTCAGCGGGCCACGCAATGCTTGACGACGCACACCCGACCGCATTTTTTTACTCTTGGAGCAAATAAACTCTGTCGTCTCTTTTCGGGGAGTTCCTCCTCTTTCTATGAGTTTATCCCTTTTATCTCTTCTTGGCTGGAAAATGGACTTTTCAACATGATCTCGCTGTGAGACCTCACGTCTCGATCCCTTCGTTTCACCACCCACTAGACTCTACCGCAATGACTAGACATGCCCCCTCCGAACCCGCCCCTGTCCTCCACCACACATGAGCACCAAGCTACCGATATCACGAATGCCTCCCTTATAAACATCAAGCCTCCTCTGCCGAGCAGACGTCCTCGCACCGCCCAGTCGCCAAACAATGCCGAGGTCCTCGTCCCGCCTCTCATCGGAGGCGCAGTCGTCGCTGCCTTCGCCACAGCCCTCTCGGATGGCCTGAACAACGATCTTCTCACTCACTATTACCTCCCAGAGCAAAAGGTCCGCATCAACATTGATCGGGTGTTGGATCGGTTGCTGTCCGAGTTTACCAAGGAGCTGTGGGATGAGCTGTGGTCCTTTTACTGTGACTCCAACCCGGATTCAAGAGACCAGATCAAGAAACTATTTGATGGACCCATATGTCAACTAATTCTAATACTCAACGGACCTGAGGCGCCGCATTGTGTCTTGGAAACGCTGGGTCCTGGAATCTCACGACGACCGGCGACATGGTCGACAACTGCACGAGGCATTGATCTTCCTCTCGCCCTGCAACTCCTATGCAGCTATTGGGATCGAGAATTCCCTGCCCGCTCACCCAGAGGATCGCCCGATGAGATCGCGCGCTCACTGCACACATACATCACTACAGGAGAGTCGGCCAGGCAATTAATATCGAGGATTCGTGAGGTCCTCATCTCACCTCACTATGTCCAGATGCATCTCATGGAGTCCGCTGTATGGGACATCCTCTTAAAGAGACCCTTTCGACCACCTCCCGATGGCTTCCATGTCATTCAGTTCAAGTTTGAGTGTCAGCTCTTTGGCCCTCTCGAAGGCATCGGAGATCCACAGCTCGTCAAGATGGGCTCATTACCAGCAATCACTGGAACGGCAAACGATTGCGTCTACACCACAATATCAGAGTACACGGCCAAGCAGTGGCCCAAGTGTGGCCTACTCCTCCTCGGCTGCATAGAGGATGCCGTCAAGGAAGCATCTATATCTAGTTGCGACGGCCACGCATTCACGGGCATGTCCATCTGGGACGGCACCGAAGACCCTTTTCTATGTCCTGGCCTCCGCCTACTTCACATTGAAGTCGAAGACGGTTCCATCAGACTCAGCGTCTCAGCCTGGACGCACACCATGATTGAGATTCTGCAGCAAATGGCCTGGACCTGCGCTGCGCTTAGTGCCTCGCCCTTCCCTGGCTCGCTCTCCGAGTGTGCAATTGAAGTATCCGACTACCAATACCTGGACGACTCCATCTTTGTCGACTGTAGTCTTTCTCACCGACCGGTTCCTGAAGGTGATGGAGCACCCTGGCTCAAGCAATTACAAGGCGCAGCTATCGCCAATGGTTTCCCTATAAAGCACATTTTGGCGGAATCTCATCCATCATAGAAGGGCTGTGATCACAGGTGATGAAAGCGAGATAGGCGGAATCTTTACTTAGATACTCAACAAATGATACCCATGATTCAATATTTCCAATTCTGAGTTACTATAAGGTGACTGACTAGCTGGATCTCTCTCATTGGTATCTGAACTAGCCTCGGCATCCTTGGCTAAAGTGAGTGGGAGCAAGATGCGGGTGGGGCGTAACCACATCGACTACATACTTATTCTTGTCTTCAATGACGAGTCCACAAGAGATATATCGACTACATGATTGGCAGTAGGCTTCTAGATTCTTAACCAATACCAGAAAGTAGTCGCAAAGTCAACCGTTAAGTCCATCGCAGTACTGCCATCTCATGCGCCTCGATCGAAGGCTTCGTAGGCGCGGCATGGCTGCCGGAGCACACCCAACCTGGCATTGCTCGACGATTTCCGTTCGGTGTCATTTTTGCGTCCGTTGGAAAGGACTGGTTGGCATTCTTTCCGGAAGAATCGACGACATCCGTCGCGAGAGTGCTGACGTCTGGCTTCAACCTGTCCTTTCTTGTCACTCTTAAATCGTGGTGAGCGAACGCTTCGAGAGACTTCTCGAGAATCTCTTGCAACTGTCAACAGTTGGACACCAACCGTTGGTGGTGCAGCTCCCAAATGTCAGGCAGAGCTTGAGCACACTTCTATATATCCTGCAGGGCATCAATGCCCATATATAATCGGTCGCATGTAGCTCCCATCGCGTGTAGTTCCCATCGCATGAGGTCCACCTGGAACAACCTGCTCCCAGGTACACTCAACCGAATCGTGGTCCAGAGCCTCGTTCAATGCCCAGACTATTGCCTTTTTTTGCCTTTCCGAGCACCGAGGCAAGGCTCAGCACATCTATATAGAACCGAGGAGGGACAAAACTGAGTCGGCATGAAGGGCAAGCAGGTGCTTATCGACCCGCAAATGACTCTGTCCATGCATTGGTATATAGGAAACCGATCATATGGCCACACAGTAAGGACTTATATGCGCTTCTTCGGTAAGATATTGTTCTAGCTGCTGGTGGCAGGGCTGTCATCAGCTCTCAGGGGACGCGTGAATGAGACGCAATCAGTCAAGGCGACGACACCTGGCTTGATAAACCGACAGTAGAAGGCCGACCAGAAGGCAGGGTATAACAGAACAAAGTCAAGAGAGAGCATAGGCTGTGAACGATTGAACTCGCTGATAGGAGTCTTGTGAATAGCCAGCATCTCTAGGTGCTCCCGCAGCGGGATCTGCTCAGGATTTGCTATATATTGCCTGTGAGCTGGGGCCGTAGTTGCTCAAGGTCTGACTTCACAGCTAGATGGTTTGGAGCAGTAGCGCGCTCATAGTCATTATCAGCAGGTAGATCCTTATGGGAATTTCGTCCTTGCTATCGATCTCTGGCGTCGCCCTGACGAGAAGCCGGTTGAGGCTCCTGTGACTACCGGAGGATGCTTCGAGAGCTAGGTCTTATGGTCGTTGATGTCACGATATCCAGCATGATCGAAAAGAATCCACTGTGACGAGAAGAATATATATACAGATGAACTCGAGGAGGGGGGTTAGGTTCGCGGGTCCACTGTAGCTTATTGCGATAGCAAAAGGAAGAGACACTTGTTTGCTCTGGGAGGTTGGACATTCGTATTGCAACTCTGTCGTTCTTCCAGCGGGCAAATGCAAGTTGATACAAAGAAGTATGGCGTGGAAGTGGATGAGAGCGGCTCCTGGCAGGTGTGACCATGCGTTGACTTGGATCGTTATGTTGGATCCAAACTTCGTGCGTGTCTGGACCTCTGACCTTCTCAGCTCTCTACATACCGAACTGATGAAAGTACTGAGAGATGGTACCTTCGAGGAGCGGATTTTGTATGCTTCGAGGATAGGCCCGCCATTCTTTGGAGACGACGCGATGATCAGCCCAGATGGTTGACTCCTTCCTGTCGCGTATATATAATGTAGTTTGGATGATGCAGCTCAGAGGAGGGATCGTCCGTAGCGCGACGGCGGCGAGAGACCCTTGCCTCGAGTCCCTTGTTGTTGAATTGAAAAGAAATCGGAGGATTCACATTTAGCAGTTGAAAGGGATCTTGTGTTGGCGGCTCATCGAGTAGTGGGCCATTCTAGGATCGCCTTGATGCTGTATCTGTCGCTTCGTTAGCTCAGTGTTGGAGAGTATTATTTGCATGACGACTTACTACTTATGTTGAAACAAAACCCCAGAGTTGCTAGCCATCTTGTCTTCGAGGCCAATGGCTGGCTTAGCGGTAATGTTCTACTGCTTTCCGCGAAGCATTATACAACCCAGGGCGAGCGCCTTCTTATATAGTCCAACGGAGTACCCAGGGCCCATACGTTGGACAACTCCCCAGACCGGCTCAGTATGCCAGGTTACAAACCAGGTGATGTTGACTGGGGATTCAAGAGTTGTTCTTAGACAAAGAACTTGAAGTAGGTGTTTTCGTTCATGAATCTGTTGGCATATTTCTCTCAGTCTGTCTTGGCTCATGAGGAAATGAGATACAGTTGTGTCGTCGATGATCAACTCGCGGACACCTCCAAGTTGGAGAGATGATTGCGAGGGGCACAAAGTGCTCATGAGAAGTGATGACTATATAAGAGAGGGAATTTAGCATTGTTATATACGAAACACGGATATTTTGTAGAGGCGATAAATCATTTCAAGCCGGGTCCATTGCCTCTATTTATACCTAGACAAGACTGCGGGTTTGTGGTCCATTGTATTTGCGGAGCGTTGATTGTCATGGCTCACTCTAACAGCATATCGATAACAAGAGAGGAGACCAAATAAGGCCATGAAATCCATTGTGATTTTATCAATCAGAGTCTGGTCGTGGTAGGTCTGCTCGGCCTCACCAATGATTCACAGCTGTCAGTGAAGTGCCACTTGGCCTGGCACTGCTTGCCAGCTGCACTTACCCCGTCAACACAACAGAGATGACCCTTAAGACACAAATCTTTGTTGATTTATTTTCTCGCACTTGCATCCAGCCGCGTCACACACGTCGGTACTGCCCTTATCCGAATATTCCTTCTCTTCAAGTGGCTAACTTCACCAGGGCACCCGTGCTATCCTGCATTACCTTTCCTCCCTCACCTCGCGCTCTCTGGACACAGAAAACACAAACATGGCGCGAAAGATTCCCCTCGATGTTTTGTCAGCAGGTGTTACCGACGCTCTCGCAGAGACGGCAATTCTGAGAGAGCAGTGCAAGAGCCAGGAGAAAGAGATTAAGAGCCTGAACGACCACAAGTTGGAGTCTGAGATCGAGATAGAGTTTCTCAGAGGGCTACGAGAGATCTTCGAGAAGAAGATGACAGAAAAGGACGCCGAAATTCAGCAGCTTCATGAACTTCTTTAGGAATGGAAGGAGAGCTGCCGCGTCTCTGACGAGAGCCTTATCGTGGCCAAGCAAGACATCAAAACCCTGGAGGCGAAACAAGAGTCCTCTCAACAACGCATTAAGAACCTGGAAGAAGGCGTTCTGAGCTACCGAAAGCAGATCGAGAAACTGGTCATAGTCCTCCGCAACAAGACGCGCAAGGCTCTTGTTTCCAGCATCGCCATCAAATCAGCTTACAAGATCGTACCGCCTCTCAAGGATCAAGCCACGATTCAACGTCTACACTCCCTGTCAGAGAAAGCAGCCTCGCCCCGATGGGTTGAGAAGGATGTTGATTCGGTGCTGAAGGAGGCCGGTGTCGTTCTGACCAACGAAGCAAACGACTCGCTACGGACACCCTCATTGACGCCCACCGAGGAGACAACGGATGATGGAGAGACACGACGCCTCAAGAGAAGGCGACACGCATGAATCTTGTCCTACTGCGACATTGTTACGGGGATATGAGTACCATTCAGGAGCTTTTGGGCAATCTGGATAGTTTGGGGACCTGCTATCCTTTGTTGTCTGCCCAAACAACCATGTTTATTGCTGGGAGCTATAGGAAGCCACTTGTACTCTTTCTTTCCGGGTCATTTTTCTTTGTTTGTCAGGGTTGATATCGGTCAGTCATCATGTATACGTCCTTGACTGATGTCTTTGAGCTGGAACAAAGCCTGTTGGAGATAACTGGAGTATCCTTGTATGCTGATCAAAAACTACTGCCTATTTTCATGCATGTTACATCTCTTGAATCTTCTGTTCCGGTATTGGCATTGACCAGATCCAATCAAGGCATGCTCTCCCTACACAAACCCGAACAAACGCAGAGTCCCCAGGCTGGCAAACGGATAGGCAGACGCAACTGCGAGCTGCCTACGGAACAGGGAAACTTCCAGGCTAGCGACGTTGAAATTTAATGTGCAGAGGTAGCGGTTGATCAAGCAGCAAGTGTATCACAGGGCAATATCGTGAATTTGAGGAACAAGTGTTGCTTCAGTGAGAGCTAAACAGCGGACCTAGCAAGGCCTATCGTTTCCTCTTCTCATCCCAGTTTCCATCATCAACATGAAACATTGTCTACCATGTTCCCTGGCACCTTGCCGATGGCAATGCGCAGTTGGTCAAGCGGGCCATCTTATTACATGCAGGTTCCCGAAGCCATCCAGGCGGAAACCTACCTCGCTCGCTTCCACACAAACAAACAAAGAATTCACAACCTTTCGTTTGATATATGAACATGACTTGTAATCTCTTTGCCATGTTGTTGCCCGACGCTCTCACGGCAACAGAACATGACATCCAGCTCCTTTGTCACGTCTCTGTCGTGAGTGTTGCCCCTTTGTTCAAAAGCCCAACTGCTTGCTGCTCATCATCTTCTATTTCTCCTCCTAGGTTATTCAACGATAGACGTGGAAAGTTCCAAGTCTGTCAAAAAGAAAACCCGACGCCTCTAAACAATGAAGAAGCTCCCCCCTGAGATCATCCGCCACATCCTCAAGGACCTCCCTCCCTCCTCGCTCAAAGTCCTCCGCCTATGCTGGCCCTTCCTCGAGCCCTTCATCCTCCCCCGTCTCTTTCACACCATCAAAGTCAACTTTGCTGAAAAGCACATCAAGAAGCTTCAAGGCATATCCCTTTCACCACACATCGCCCCTCTCGTTCAACAGCTGATCTGGATCACCTCTGGCACGCGTGATACACACGATGACCCCCATGGCCATGTCAACGCTTGGACCGGCCATGAAGATTACATCAAGGAGTTCCGCGGTCACTTCTTCTTGAGCATCGATGCTATGCCCAATCTGCACACCTTTGCCTCAGAACTTGGGCCTCTAGGCCTCCACCCAGAGAGAGACCAGATAGATGGGCTCGTCTACGCCCTGTGGCCCGCCATGCGCAGGCGAAAGTCGAGAATCACTTCGTTTAGGTGCCAAGATCCCTTGAACTACATGAGATGGCTCAATTACGAGTGTCTACAAGCCATGGGAGGTCAGCACACTGAGCTACCTGCCTCGTTCCCTGCCGGGCCTCTCCGCGGAACGGTCGACTCATTGTTTAGCGAAGACCTGGGTCTTCCCACCCCAATTTCTCGTAGGGAATTTCTCAAAGGCCTAATCATGACCCAGTTTCCCATGGTTGGCCTAGATTCCACCTCTACCATGGTTTGGAGATGGCCATTGAGGAAGCTCCGAGGGCTGGATCTTCGGATTGATTCGGCCGGAGGCCACTGGAAGGGGACTTCCAGCTCCGAGGGAATGCTGAAATTCTTTCTAATGGAAGCTAACAACATTCGCGAGTTGTCGTTGCGATTCAGGCCAACCGGAACCTATTCCAGGCCAAGCAGCCATTCGAAGTGGGTGTTGCAGGGGGTGCTATGTTGCCGATGGAAGTTCTTGCAAACCATCAGGATCAGCTTTGCTATGTTGCCGACCTCCAAGCCCTTCGTCGAATTCATGGAGGGCCATACGGAAACTCTAAAGCACATTCTGATCCACGGCTGTACCGGGGGCAACAAGAGCCCTGCCGAGATCATCAAGGCTGCGGCAGAGGCGGAGAAACTTAAACTGCATCGTTTCCTCGTTCTCCCCTCACAGGAAGGGTACCTCCAGGATATTGTTGAACCCTGGATCATCCCCGAACGGCTCGTTCTGGACTTTGTCAACAAAAAGGATCCGTCTCTGGACCCCTTCAAGGAATACCTGCCAGGTAGAGACTGTGTCTGGGGAACAGTTACCCAGAAGGCAGCCTCGATATCTGAAGAATGGCCAAAGGACGACGGGATGCATTTCACTTGCAGGCAATGTACAAATCAAGTTTGATAGACTGAGCCGAGACAGAGATTCGTAGGTGGAGGATGGGATGGGGGCTCGATGATCGAGAAAGCGGCGTTTAAGGCTCTTTGAAAACAAAAGTTGGGCCAAGGCAGTCGTTGCAATACCAAAAATCTAAGCATTTGCTTCGTGAAAGAAAAATATCTACAGAGCTCTTCCTGTGATTCTAAGGCTCCTCCAACGCCAATACCAGCATACCCAGTCGTGATTTCATGTTCATTCCAAACTCACCACCAAAAGCAGAGCTGTCTACGAGCCTTGCGTAACGACACTTAGAGCCTCCAATCATTGTGCACTCGGAGCAACTCCAGCGCTGGCCGCGCTCTCGCCAACCTTGAGCTCCTCCTCTGGAACGCCCACACCGACACTGGCCACACTGAGCACGCTCTGCGTCGTCATTCCTCGCTCACGCTCACCTCCCGGTCGGACGAGGCCTCCGTCTCGGGGTCCTGCGATGCTGACTCCTCCGGCCGGGGTGACGCTGAAGCTGGCAGTGGTGCTGACACTCTCGCTCCTTGGTCGACTGGCATCGCTCGTCCTCCTCTGGCGGACTTGCCTCTCCAGCTCTCTGATACGATGCTTCAGGGCATCATTCTCCCTCTTGGCCGTCTCTAGCTCATTTCTATAAAACGCCGTCTCTTCGTATCGCATCGTTGCTGGCATCATGCCGGGGCTCAGTTGCTCGCTGACGCTTCCCGGCGTTGCGCCGACCGAGCTCGGGGGAATCAACGTGGGCGCAGGGATCCTTTGATGCTGAAAGTAGCTCGAAGGATCAAGGCTGTGCTGCGGTCCGGGCGAGTTTGTCTGGCTCCTGCGAGAGGCGGAACTGTTCTGCCGTGAGAGAGGGGTAGCGTGCGAGGAGGGGCGAGGGGCATGGATCCGTGCCTCGTAGGACGACGACAGCTGCTGATTGCCGTAGCTCTGAGATGCGGTGGACGATGTTCGCTGATGGCGAGCGGTCGGGATGGAGAAGCCTGATCCGGAGAGGAGAGATTGCTCGGCGACATCATGGGACGAGTTTGCGGCCGAGGTGGACGATGTGTTTGAAACGACCGAGGCGTTCTGGGCAGCTCGGAGAAGGGAGAGCTCTCGAGTCAGGCGGTTGACCTATGACGAACATTAGATGCTGGGGGTTTAGATTGCGTATTGTTCTCTACTTACCACAGCCTCCTGCTCCTTTTCAAGCTGGAGATGGAGCTCCGCGGCGGTCAAGGGTCGAGGATGTCTCAGCGGCCCAGGGCCAGGTCCAACGCCATGCTCACCAGCCGATCCAGGAACAACCGAGGCATGAGAGGGCGGTTGTGAAGCCGTGAGGACTGGCGATGGGAGAGAAGGAGACTGGGACTGGTTGACAGCGCTCTGGTTCGAAGGGAGGATGTTGAGGGACGGCGAGGGGGGAACTGGCGGAGCAGCCATCTGGTTCGTAGACTGGCGGCGAGAGGCCGCGAGAGAATGAGGCGAGGGAGGAACCGAGTTGAGATCCGGCATGCCGGTGATGAAGCTGAAGCTACAGCTGCTTCTCGATGTTGCAGAGTGGAAGTGTCGCTTGGATTTAAGTTGCAAAAGATGCTCAAGGGAGGATAACGGCGGTTTATCATGAAGAGAGGAAAGCCGAAGCCCCGACGCGTGTTTGAGAATGGGACTCGACCGCCCTGAACCCGAGCCTTACGGGCTCGCGTTCCCACCGTGGGTGCGGGGTTTAGCGGGCCGCTGGCACCACTGGAACGGATGAGGCGGGCGCTAAAACAGGCTGCTGGGGCTGTCCCCTGGACTGGCTCGAGAGTTCCGACTGGTCTGCCAGAGCCCCTGAAACTCGGTGACAGCTGTTGCTTGGGCCGTGATGTGAGTTCGGTCGCCTTGTCACAGCCGTGATGAAGAGCTGAGATTGCTGTTGTTGAGTCAATCAGGGAGTTGTGAGGCCTTGAGATACGTGGAAGGCCTCGTATGTGTCATTGTTCCACGACGAGGCTTCTACGAGTCAATACCTGGGCAGCATTACCCGAAGGCATGAATAATTAATTCGCCCAGATATCATGCATAGAGTATTAAGGACTACTTGCCATCGTTTTATTTCAATTGCCGGCATGTAGTGCTGCATTGCATGACCAGGGAAATTGCCCGGTCATCTACCAACCTCACCACCAAAACCCAAGCTCCATATCAGTGATGGAAGCATCTTGAGAGCTTCACACCAATCAACCAAACTCCGAGGTTTTAAAATGCCGGCACTAGACCATCAAGAGTCTAGAGTTCCTATTCCGGATGAATGCAATCTTATCGTCGCATTTCAGCCATTGATTGACCCGCAGAGACCATCTCGATCTGGCGCCATGATGTAATTCTCCCTATGACGGCATACACTCGCGCCTCGACGTCAATGTTCAATCATCTCTTCCGTAGTCGGCACAAGCTCCATACCTTGCTGCTGTATTTAAGAGACGCCGTTTCAATACCGTTGCAACTTCTTCAACCTTCAACAACCGTCTTTACTCAACTACACTTGCTGCCAAACCTTCAACTCTATACCAAGAACAACAGTCAACATGCCCGAGGGTCGTCAGTCTCCTTCTCCTCAGGACCAGAGTGGTCGCCAGCTACAGGATCCTACAGGATCTGGAAAGGGTGGTCTCGAAAGGGCAGAGTACAAGGACCCCAAGAGCCAACTTGATGTGAGTCCCCTCTGGGCTACGATACCCGAGTTTACCATTCTGACCCAGTTGTAGAACCTCGTGTCGAACCCCAAGCCCATCACTGAGGATATCCTAAAAGAAAAATTCGCCAAGGGCTTCAAGAAAGAGTGATTTTCATGTTGCAGAGCTCATGTGGTCGGATTGTTAATGTTGGCGGAAGAATCATTTGACGAAGGGACAGCTTGATGAATCACCGTATTATATAGTCTAATAAACCATGATCGAGGAATCAATTTGAAATCATGTTGCACGTGCGCCATGCTTGAAGGTGATAACTCGTTACAAAGCAACAAAGGAATATACTATCAAACCCAACAATCCCCATTCTCGTCAACCGTTTTCATGATATTCAATGCTTCTCACCACCCTCGGGAGCGCTGACGTTGGGAATATTCTCCGCAGGAGCAGGCTGAGTGGAAGTGCCGGTAGAATCACCAGGACCCGACTCGGGAGCAGTGGTACCAGAGGTCTTCTCCTTGCCAAACACCTTCTCGAGTCCTGCGGCCTTGTAGGCGCTGCCACCGGCCTCCTCCTTCTTCAGGTCGGCCAGACGTCGAGCCTCGGCGTGGACCTCCTGAACTTGTCGGCTGCTATCCGTGTAGAACTGGGCAATCTTCTTGCCGGTGGGTGTGTGGGAGGCCTTCTCAAAGTACGAGCTGAGGCCGAGCCATAGGTTGTTGGCGCGCTGGGTGATACCGTAGCTCTGGTCGGTGGCCTTGGCCCGGTCGGTGGCGTGGTACTTGGTGTCGAGGTTCTGGAGGGTGGTGAGGAAGCGGTTCGAGACGTTGTGCTTGGTGTCTAGCTCGATTCCGCGCTGGATGGCGGCATCTCCAATCACGTAGCCGTGGGCGAGGTACTCGGCCAGGATGCGGGCGCGAGGCTTCTCCTCCTGGGTGATCTCGTCGGAGTCGCGGTCGGCGTTCTTGGTGGGGTGAGCGGCATCATCGTCGACATCCTCACCGGCGCTGGTGACCTCGAGGTGGTTGGGGCCCAGCTGGGTGTTGTGGAGGAGAAGAGCAGTCTTCTTGGCCGTCTCCTTCTCAAAAGTGACGTCGGCCGACTTGGTCTCGCCCTCGGTGGTGACCTTGAGATCAGCGATCTTGCCGCTAGTGGCCGAGGTTAGTGGAGGTCCGTGATGCCATGTGGCCAGTGGGCATCGTGAACTTACCAGAAGCTGAAAAAGTCCTTGATCTCGCTGTCGCTGGTCGCGACGGCGATGTTCTTGACGTGAACGGTAGCGTTGGAAGTCATGGTGAATGTGTCTGTTAGGGAGGTAGATGATATATGGTGATGCTGTTGAATGGAATGGATGTTGTGAGGAGGGGTAATGGAGGGGTATCTAAGCTGGCTTGGAGGGCTTGAGTTTTGTGACGCGGCAAAGGGTTTTTATAATAACACGCGGAAACTTGTAGGAATGACGACACCACAACCTGGATCGTGATGACGGGAGGCAAGGCGTGTTTGGTCAAGTTGGTGGGGAGCTTGTTTGGGCGCTTGGAGAGGGACTCGGTTGAGAGAGAGGGAGCTGTTGATGGATGATGCGGGGGAGGGCGACGTCATCGACACGTTGGTCGCATGATGGGCGGTGCAGGCGTGGCTGTGCAGCGCTTGAGTGATAGAGAGATACGTGGCTGTCCCACTGTGGAATGTGTATCTGCAAGTATCCTCTTATGTCTGTCCAGAAATGTTGGGATCAACTGCTCGTTGGAGAAGCAGCTGTCACTGATGATTGCTCGCTCAGGAACGCATCCCTTACGTTGCATGGCAAAGGCAATGAGACAATCTCAACCAAACAAGTACGCATAAGGATGTCTGGCCCTGACATGTGAAAGACCCTTTCCTGCGCATCAGACCCCCTCTACGATGGTGGTTTATCTGCAACATGCACCCATTCCCGAGGCTCTCTCTATCATACAGCCTCTCTTCATGCCCACCCGACGGCGTCATCTACATGGCACACTCACCACACGCGGATGAGACACGCGATGCGTCGGTTGCGCGTCTTGACACGCGTAACTTGTGATGCTTCGAGGCAAAGCATTTCGGTTTCGTTTTGGTCTCTGAACTTACCTCTTTGATATGGCGATGTTGCTCTATTGCGAAAGAATGATGACGGTCTCTTGGTGGGAGTGACCGATACTGCATCTCATCACCGCCTTTATCCCGCCACCGCCTTCGAGGTAACGACTCCATCTTAACCCATGAACCCCTGTTCATCAAATGCAAGAGCCACAAGCGGGAATTTTATTGATGACATTCCCTCTCCCCTTCCCTTCCATTTCATCTGACCATGTCTGAACCCTCGCTTATCATCTCTGCAGCATAGATTCGATCATTTCAGGGGAAATTTCATGCCATCATGTCACAGTGGCCAGAAACTCTCCCATGATGCCACATACAACTGCAACGCTGTCACGCGACGGAGAGCCCGCTTGAGACCCGCCAGCCTTGTTCTTGTCGGTTCCTCATCTAGCCAAGCTTAGAGCAAGCCCACTGCGGTTTACGAGCGTTGGGGGGGACAAGCAAGTTGGTCACAGGGCAAAAAAGGTTGGCGATCGCCTCGCCCGAGACCAGGATCAGGCAATCCCTGCACCAGCAAGACTCCTCTCTTCTTCTCTTCTCTTCTGTCTGCAAGAGGCTCGAACGAAAAGGTGACAATGAGGCCACAATCTGCCTTCGTCCCACCGGTAATTGCGCATCTCGTTGCATTGATCAAAGGCTTATTGCCCATCTGCCTCGCATTTAAACGGCCATCCAACACGGGTATCCAGGCGGTCAAAGCGGTCGTTCCCCTCCCCGGACGGCACTGCATTTTTGCAACCCTAGCATTAAAATAGTCCTTGCAAAGGAGCACACCATCCATGGGGGCGACTCCATTCGTTTCGGCGCCAAGGAAACAAACTAAAAGGAACTGGAACCCTCCCCCCGACTCTCTCTCTCTCTGGCGCTGATGATATACTATCCCACACCGCCACCCAAGAGTTTTTTTTCTTTACACAACCACACTTTCTCTTTTGCGAGCGCGAATATTTCATTTTCAATCTTGCGAGGCGCCTGGAGTTTGATTGTTGATCGAGGGCAAAGGTGAGAGTGGCGAGCCACCCGTTGCCCATCGAGACACGCGACTGACGATATCCCAACAAAAAAGAAGAGAATGCAACAAATCTAGACTTTACTTCCCATGCCTCTCGTCCCAAGTTCAGCTCCGCTGCCCAGCAGCATGTCAACCTTTGCCTATTTGCGCGAGCAGAAGATTCTCAACATCGTCTACATCGCCCTCCTCAGCATCGAAGCCCTCATGGTCGTTGGAGTCTGCATCATGGCTCTTGTCAAGCGAGTCAAGCTACACCGTCGGCTCAAAGCGAGAGCCTCCCCGTACCTTCCAGTCGACGATCTCTCCTCTCTCGATATAAAGAGAGCAGTATTATGACGACCGACACTCGAAAATACCGGGCATAGCCCACTTACCACCACCACACGACGACACGACCATCTGTTCCTTTGTTCAACCGCATAAACCGAAATTAGGTGCGAGTGAGAAGCGCTCGTATATGGAATTACAGCAGATATGCCTGGGAAAGGGCATTTCATCCTCTGAGTAGGATATCATTGGAGCAACGTTGGACATGTTCACTTGATGCTAAACTTTATGAGTAACGACTTTATATACCCCAGTCTTATAGCTAATTCCACATATTTTCTTGTCTCTATCTTGGTCGCTCAACAGTTCTCGCTACTTGAAAACCCTGCCGGGTAAGATTACTAGATTTGACTTGCCAACACAAAGGAGCGCCAACAAAAGGATCGCAAACGCAACCATGATCGCCAACATACAAAACCAACCGAGATTGACTGCGCGCATTTGTGTATAGCTGGCGACAGGCCACTTCGATGGAACCGAGTATCAGTGCTGGACCCTTTGCGCAAGGATAGCTCTGCCAAGGCTTGTTGATACAACACTCGAAACGGTGTGGAATGATATGCTGTTTGAAGTTCTACTGGAGCATGACTGCATCAACAAAGAACCTGGGTGGTGCGGAACTTTGAGACGCACCATCTTGCTGAATACGGATGGGCTTGGCACTCTTTGCTTGGCCACAAAGGGAGTAAAAGGATTCATCCGAATGGCCTTGGTATGGATGAAGACGACGATTGAGCTAGCGGCTAGGCTTGGCCGTGTTCGCGCCGCGGGAGCTCACTCATGTAATCTCCCAGGAGAGGGTCTCATGGCTTAAGAGACTTGATGGCAGCGTGACGGGGCCAGCTCTGGGTCCATATCGGATGATGACGCTTCATGCGACCAAGTTCCTAAAGCACCCAGGTTGTTGTAGTGAGGATACACAAGAGCTTGAGAATGCTCTACCATCAACAGCTAGCATTCAAAGCTCAACTGAGTCACCTGGGGAAGCCGAGGATCGGAGAGGTGTATTGGTCTTACCACCGGATGCAGGTACAATGATAAGTGTGGTGTGAAACTGCATTTGAATGTGCGTATGGTGTATGAGCGCGATCCAAGCCGATGATTTTTTCCTTATTTGCTACTTGCACTGGCAAATAGATAACAAATTGATACTTCTCAAGATTTCCCTTTCGTTATTGTGTGTTAGGTACTCATACCACTAACCACAACATATTGTCACTAGGCATCTTGCTTGATTGTTTCTGCCCTCTATCTCAGGCATTGTCGTGATCCAGACTCACTCCCGCCGCCAAGGGTCTCTAGCATCGTCTGCCTATATCCCGGCCCACCCCAGCCACCCTGAGTAAGACGACAACATAGTGCCCGTAAATGACTCGAAAGGTGATTGGCACTTCAGTAGAGGAATAGTATCATCTCTAGGCTGCAGTGCCTATTTCCCTAGGCTTGAGCCAAACTGTGCATGGTCGTTGTACACATGTGCCGTGTGAGTCAGGCGGCGATGGGGGCCAACCTCAGCATCGACACTCATTATAAAAGAAGCTTGGAAAGCGGGTGCGTGAGCATCTCAAGATGTAGCGCATTCGCTTTTCCAAGATCTGTATATACCAGCTTTTCTACTTTTGTTTCGACTCATGCCCTGATTTGTACTGGCGACACACATGGGTTACACCAACGAAGCGATGATACGTGACCTGATTGTTCAGCATTGGAAACATACACAGCAAGATACAACAACTGAGCAACCGCCTCATACGCATCAACCGTGAGCGACTACTTCGAGGTTTAACACCATCAACTCTCAGTTCACTTGGACTTGAGCCGCCATACCTGGCAACCCAAGCCAAGATGGACCCCAACAACCCCCTCAGGTTCCAAAACCTGCCCTTTGACATTCACTTTGAAGTAGCAAAGCAGCTCGACTACCCAGGAATAGTCAACCTCGCCTCTACGAACCGCTTCTTCCACCAGATCCTTGACCCCATCGCCATCCTCTCCAGGTCTGAAGTCGCCGACTTTTGCGAGAACCAGGATCGTCACTTTCGAGAGATTGGAAAGGAGCTTTTTGCCTGCTACAAGTGCTTTCGCTTCTTTCCAAAGAAGAAGTTTGGACGTCCTGCTTCGTTTGGCCGGGATGCCTGGCAGAATCGCTTCTGTCTTGACTGCTCTGGCAAGTTGAAGCACTATAAGCACGGCAAGGGTATCTGGAACGGGACAAGAGACATCAAGTACTACTTTTGTCACAATTGCTGTCGGTATCAGACAAAGTCTACCAAGTGTCAGGGCAATCTTCTCGATGAGAGTTCTAGCGAGGACGAGGTTGCTGAGGCCTTGGCCCTCTGCACAAAGTCTCCTCGTCGAGAATGCCAAGGACTGGAAACACTCCCGACACACATTATGTTCAACATTGCTTCCTTCCTGGACTTTCGCGATATTCTCCGTCTTGCCCAGGCAAGTTACACCCTCAACGATATTGTCAAGCCAAACAGCTGGGTCTCTCTTCCAACCCGCTACCGCTTCGTCCGGGACAAGTGGACAAAGGACGTGGCAGAGCTAGAGTTCTCCAACATTGAGAACTTCCCCTGCTACATGTGCTTCCGCATCCGTCCAAAGGCAAAGTTCCCCTGGAAGCAGCTTGGGATGGCCGAGAAGGAACCAGACACAGCTTGGAAAATGCGCTGCCAGCGGTGCGTGGCCATGATGGGCTGCAGCAACAAGAGTCTCACGCGTATCGAACACCGACGACGAGAAATGTGCGATGTCTGCAAGTGCATCAAGCACACGAGGCAGCCGTGCGGCGGGTGTATGGAGCTCTACGTCCAAGGAGCTCTCGATCGTAAGGCTGTGGACCCAGAGGAGGAAGACATTTTCGACGGGTTGGATATCGTATTCGATGAAGATAGATTGGCGAGGGAGGCGAGGGAAGCGAAGGCGCTTAGAGAGACGTGTTTTGTTTGGGAGGAGTTCGGCGCTTGGGGCGATATGTGTTGAGTTTTCTGCGGCGGTTGTTTTCCTAGCATGTTGCCCTTTTTTTGTTGGAGCTTTCCGTCGAGTTTCTTGTCTAGGAATCTTCTTTCTGTCTTTGATCCTCTCGCTGTTCTGTCATGTTGTCCACGGCCGTCATCATATCACATAGTCAATCCAACCAATTTCAGAGTCGCGGTTACCGTTGAGGAGAGACCATCTACTAATTCATGTATAAGAAGCTATGAGCATCATCAAAGCCCATTTCTTAGCCAGAGTAGATGGTTTCCCGTTCTTCAGCCTCTAGGGTGACTGGCTGAGAGCACTTCCTGGGGAGGTTGTAAGGGCGGCTGTTCGGGTTCCAGTCAGGTTAATGCATTGACTGATGAAACGAAGCTTTCAGAGGCATTCATGGTTCTTGGCCTCCATATAACAAAGGAAGCACATTGAACGAATAGACCTTGACTCTTTGTAGTACGCAAAACGCGTTGTCGACTTTCCCGCGGAAAATCAAGCCTCTACCACGCATTCTGCAGAGGATCCCATAGACTCGGAAGAAACTGGTCAATAAAAGAAGGATCAAGCATAGGAAATTCCGAAAAGTCTGAAGTCCCATCAGGCCCAGGGTCCTCGGGAGGCACCATGGCCAAAAGCTTGTCCACAACCTCGGTATGTTGCGCGAGGCAGATGTCACCGAGATCCCATGCATTTTTCTCCTTATGAGATCGGAGAGCGGCGAGAAGATCAGAAGCGATCTTTAATGAACTGCTCTGTGAAAGACCAGAAGGTGAATTCTCCGTCTCGAGGGCGCATCGCAGTAGAAAGCTCACGGCAGCTGGGAACGAAAAGGCACTGCTGGGTAGCCAGAAATCAGCAAGATGCTCAGGTTGTAACTCTTGAGTCAAGATGAGCATCTCCTCCGAGGTCCTTCGGGCTTCCATGTAGCAATTGAGTAGACGACCATCTCCAGCGTTGGAGATGCGCTTCTCGGCCTCGAGCTCGATCCGTTGGAGCAGGAGCCGAACAGTGAGATAAGCCAAGCGCAGATTCGGGGCACCTGGAATGTCGAGATTTGTCCCACGGATAATGACCCAGCGGACTCTGTCACCCATAGAGTCAATCCAGTTATTGAGAGCGAGCTCTAGATGGGTGACATCTCCAAGTTCATCCGGCTTCCCCAGCTGGTAGATGTGCTTCAAGTGCAGATCCAAGACGTCGGTCAATCCAACGAGAGCCACATAGATGGAAGCTTTTAATACTTTCTCTGCCGAAGAGCCCTTTTCACAGAGATTCTCTATTGTAGGTGAAGGCACGTCGTATTGCGTCTTTGCGATGGTTGGAGGTGTTCCATGGGAGAGACTTGTCCTGCTCCCCTATTAGAACAATCGCTACACCACAGAACATATCTTACCATTTATCGTGGACCAGTAAAGCCCACCAAATTCTCATCCGAAGATTCTTCTCAGACTGTGGTATCTCCCAAGGCATTGGATCATGATTTAACCCCAGTGAGTGAGCCGTGGCTATGGCAGACCCAAGCAGCACACCATTACCGATGAGAGAGGTAGTCGGCCGTCCACCCACATTCAATAGAATGGCCTCGATTATTGACATTCCTGGAGACCGATATAACTGCGAGTAAGTTGCTTCTGTGGCAAGGTTCCAGATAAAGCGCCCATCAGGGCGTCGTTGGCGAGAGAGGCTGGGAGAGCTGCCCCAGAATGTCATTGAGTGCGCATACAAGCTTGCCAGAAGTGCAGGAGATATCCCATCTTTGTTTATACTGTATTGCCTGCGGAAAGACGTCTCATCTAGAAGAGGAAAGGATGAGTTGACTTTCTCAAAATAGCTACAAAATGTCAGCCCCGGCCAGCGCTCACTTGTTACAGCTCTTACACGTCTAGTAAATCAGCCATGAAAGGCTCCAGAACCTTCTCAACCACCTGAAGCTTTTCCGCGGGAAGGCTGCGATTCGAGTCGAGCCCCAACGGCTGCTTCTGCACCATGGTGAATAAGACGGGCCGGGATCTGTTGCCCGGCACTGGAATGACCATCCTGGAGCCTCGCGTGGCACTGGGCATTGCAGATAGGTAGTCGGACAAGACCTGGTTGTCCGAGGTGACGGCTGGCCCGACAATGTGGAGGTTGTGCTGTTGCTCATCGTTTGATCCTAGTGCCAGGGGGGACTCGTCTTGTTGAGTGTCTTGATGAGGCGGCCACTCTCTATTTCTTGACGAACCCTGAGCAGCACCAACAGGGGTGTTGGGTATCGGAACAGAAACTTGGTTAAGAAGTGAGCTCGTCTCCGGATTCGAACTTGACTGTTCAAGGACCGATGTGTCTGTTGTGGATGGGGGTACCGTGCTACGCCGAGCAGAAGCCCCGAACGACCGGGTCTGCCGCCGACGCCGGGCACCAGGGGTCCCACTCGGCCCGGAGGGAAACACGCAGTCGGTGCGGTGCGCCCGGCACATGAGACATGTCTCGGAGGCGGCCTCAGACTGGCACCGGGATTTCCGCTTCCTACACGGGAGACAGGCCGGCCGGAGGTGGGACCTATACGGCCGGTCATTTGGAGTTTCCTGCTGCATCTTTGTCTCTTGGTGCCTTGCAGTACTCGATCAGATGCCCGCGGCATAAAAGGACAAGGTGAATGAGGAGCATGTTGGAAGTTATGGAAAAGTTACCTTTTCCGCGGGGAACTAAGGACAGTATCCAACAGTGTCCGGAAAACTGTAACCGAGGCGGGCATAGTACGGGAATGTTCATAGTTCATCACATCTGTGATGAACGAGAGATCAAAGACTGGCAGGTATATGAGTAGCAAAGAGATGTCTCCCTATCATAGCCAGTGTCTGTGGCCACAGCGGGTAAGAACAAGAACTGTTATAGACGCAATGAATTGTGCTGATTGAGAACCGCGTTGATACCGGGAAAGCTGCATGTCTGGTTGTACTTTGTGTCATGTTCTATGTTCGAAGAACAATGAAAGAAGCAAATATATATATATATCCAGAAACAAAAGAATATTCTCCCGTTGACAACTTGTATTGTTCCTAAGTACACCCAGCGTACCAACAACCGGAACAGTTGTCCATAGCAAAAGATACAACACATATATACAGCAACTTACTCCTATAAGTATCCAAATAAGGAATCTACTCCATACTCTGAATGTCATAACATCATTTCTAAAACCTGGATCATAAAACAGAGATAACGCCATATAACTTTGTCATTGCATTCATTATGCTCATGTTATTCCTCTCAGCCTGAAGATCTCATTAACCTGCTCCATGACCATGTGCCTCACCACCCTGTTGTTCACGTCGGTCCATATCCTCTTGAACTCGAACGACAGCGTCAGGCCCTCGGATCGCAAGTTCGCCGCCACCTGTTCTTCCCCTTCGATATCTTGAGCAACCGGGCAGACCCAGTTTTTGCCACTGCACGCGATGCAGTGCTGCTTTGCATGTAGCTTCCGTTTGTCATCGGTCTCGGTGAGCACTCGGGCGAGATTCTCGTGCTTGGAGGCGATATCGCGGCCTTTTATGATAAGATCGTCAAGTAGTTCCTTGAACTCGTCTGCCAAGTCAATCACTTGCGGCGGCATGTTGGTCGAAAAGATGGCTATATCCACATACTCTATGCTCTCCCAGTCATCGCCGGGCTGTGTGTAAAAGATGGGATTGATGCCCCAGATTTGTTGTTGCCGTGGTGGGCGCTCGTAGCGATGAATGTCGTAGGTCTGTGTACAATTGGTATGAGAGCACGGCACGACTTTCGTCGTCAGGAAGCAGCAGCCGTGATGCGGGCACTGGACCTGGGCCTGGTGCTCAGCAGCGCAGTTGCATGGGGTGGGCGTCGCGAATGGGTCGATGTATTTGCCGTACATGCCATCGTAGATGAGCGGCCGCACACTACATCTAAGTGTATGAGTGATAACTTGCCAGCACATTCTTACCTGTTCTTCAGATATCTCAACCAGTTTAAAATCGAAATTTGTTGCTTGTAGAGAGGGCTCGCAATCCCAAACGAAACGTCAGTTGTTCAAAACGTTGGCTTCTCACGCTTCACAAGACTCGACATGCAGGTAATTATATATATCTACATGTACAAGTGCCTATGTGAGCGTTGTTCTGGTGTTCTCCCCCTTTCTCTTCACACAAGCGTCTCCTTTCCGAACAGCTACCGTGGTCTGGATTGTCCACATGACCACAGTAGCGACAACAAAGGCAGTCCATGTGTGCTCCAGAATAACAGGCCCCAGCAACGACACTTGCGCAAAGCATCAAACAGTTTGAATATAACAATACTTATTAAAATTAGGTACTTTGGCCTTCGATTCTTCTCCACGCTCGGCGTTGGGCCCCCTTCCCAACCCTTGGAAGAGAGGATAACAATACACCTCCCAGAAGGAGGACAACAATCGGCCACAACTAAGACCGTCCAAACATCCAAACCTTTCTCCAGAAGCTCTCTGGCTTCTCCTCAGAGTTCTCTTCTTTGACGTTGTGCCTCCCTACGATCGTAAGGAACACTTGGTCCAGTGTTGTCGGGCTGACACTGTAATGGCCCACGCCTAGCTGTACCTTGTTCTCTTCCAAGAGGACAACCAGGTGTCCAATTGCGCTCTGGCTGAGATCCTCACCACTCTTCTCCATCTCTTGAGCGTCACGGCCAGAGGTCGCTGCAATGACCTGGCTTGCGCGGACGGAGAAACGAATCTGCCCATGATACGTCTTCTCTTCAACCTCGGCTGACGGTAGTGTCTGCCGGATCCAGTTGATGATGCGAGCCATCTCATCTTGACTTGTACGCGGTGCGCTGGTAGAAACAAGATGGATATGAAGAGCATCTCCAAAACGATGTCGGAGTCCATCTGGTGTTCCCATAGCCAACATTCGCCGAGCAAGAATACCAACGCGCCCGGCCAACGCATCAGCCTCCTCCATGCTGTGAGTCGTGAGAAGAATCGACCGTCCAGGGACAGTCGACTCCAATGTCTTCCACATGACACGCTTCGAGGCCGCGTCAAGGCCAGACGAAGGCTCATCCAGTAGCACAACAGTAGGATTCCCCATCAGTGCAATTCCAAGACTAAGCTTTCGCTTGTTTCCTCCAGACAAAGCGTTCGCCATGCGGTTCGAGAATGACTCCAGTCCCACGGCCTGCATGACAGCCTTCACGTTATGTTCCACATCTTGAATGCCCCGAATCTTGGCGTAGAATTCGAGATGCTCACGCACCGTCATCTGATCCATGGCGTCGAATTGGGGACACACTCCAAGATTCTTCCGTGCCACAGCAAGATTCTTGGTGACAGAGACATCTTCCACGAAAACATCGCCACCGTTGTGATCAGGTCTGATGTCGCCTCGTACGAGTGAGATTGTGGTGGACTTGCCAGCGCCGTTGGGACCAAGGAGTGCAAACACCTCACCCCGCTTGATGCCAAAAGTAACGTTGTCGACAGCAGTATTTCTGCGAAAGCTCTTTGTGAGGTGCATCACTCGAAGGCCATTGTCGTCTGCGTTGTCCGTAAGTCGGCCGAGCTCATCCACGACATCTTCGTTTGGAGTTTCCTCCTCAGTCTCGGCTTTCTTCCTCCGACCTTCAAAGAGGCCCCTGAGCGAGGCACCGGCCGATCCAGTATCGAACCAAATGATTAAACCAAACAAAATGAAAGACTGCAGAATGAGGTATAGAATAGGGCCGCCGTAGTAGAGAATACCGCTCGGGTTTGTAGTGACCGTGTTCTCATCACAAGCAGTAGAAAACAGATTTGTGGTGACAAAGAGAGCTCTTGCCATGGACCCGATCGGCGCGAATATAGAAGCAACAAAGTGAACGATGCGCAGGCTGCTATCGACCCTTGTGACGGGGGTGTAGGTAAGCACTGACATGTAGGCAATAATGTACACGACAAAGACAAACATCTGCGTAGCTGCTGCCCAGGCGTATGTCCCTAGCTGGGTCTTGGTGAAGAGGGATATCAGGTAGGCAAAGAGTGTAGAAGCTATGCCGTAGAGGAATAGGACCAGGAAGACATAGCCAAGGTTGAACCAGATGTTGGAAACGGCAGCCCAAATGACCGTGACAAGGGCAGAGCTGACCAGAACAATGATGAGGTCAAAAAGCAGATAGGCAATCCAAAGAGGGAACGGTCGCACACCATTCGAATATTGCAGGCCACGAACAAACCTGCGGCGCTCGTTGCTGGGGTAGAGGGAGAAGAAGGCAGGATACGCTGACAGAGCGATACACATGTACACAACAAGCTGCAGAGCATCGCCCGCCGTCGCACTAATAGGGCGTTCAAAGGCAGCCCATGTCGTACCAATGGGGACCAATGTCAAGAGAGTGTTGAGGTATCCCTGAGCGAGAAGGGGACTGGTGAGGAAAAGATTCGCAACCCAGGCAAAGGTCGGGGGTTGCTTCTCATCTCCCAGCCAGAAGCCCGTGGTAATGTTTTTCGGGTGATCCTTGATAAAGCTTTCAAACTCGCTAAAAGTATCAACAATCTTCAATTTCGACACAGCGGATGTGGCCGCAGGGCCACTGCGCAAGCCAGCCATGAGAGGCGCGATGACTCGTGCGAAAGCATCCGTGCTAATCTTTGACGAAGGCCCAGCCATGAGTGTTATGGTTGTATCTTTATCGGCCTGGCTGAAGGCATCTTCGGTCGCTGCGTTCCGGGTGGACTGATCTGCTGGATTGCAGGTGGGCGGATCCTCTCCTTGGACAAAAAGCGAGGTCATCCCAGCGGCGAAAATGGGGAGGATAAATGCGAAAAGGTACAGAAGCCGGTTCCGCTTGATGATAGTCAAGCGCTTGCGGAAGAGAATGACGGCCTGCTCCACATATCCAACCCTTCGTCCGTCCATGAGTTTCAGTCCTCGGTTGCCACTGTCATCCCCATCCGACGACGCTTTCTCGTTCGCGGCAGCGCTGGCATTGCGGAAAGCTTCTTCGTCCTTGATCTCTTCTGCAACTTGAAGGAAGACATCCTCAATGGTGGGTCCAGAAAACCGATATTCGTCGATACCAGCAGCTTCGAGTTCCTTGATGATGGTAGCCGCAAGCTGTGACGTGGGTGCAACATAAGTGACAAGATCAAAGGCATCCTTCTTCTCAACGCCCTCAATATCAGGCATGCTCCCGGTGACCGTATCCTTGGAAACATGAACCTTGTATCCTCCACCCGAGCTATCCTTCAATGCCACAGACGAGCCCTCAGCGCGCAGAGTTCCCTTGGACAAGATGGCGATGTGGTCAGCCAAGAGATCAGCCTCGTCCAAGAAATGAGTGGTCAGAATCATTGTTCGGCGACCGCGTTCAGCCAAAATGATATCCCAGAGTTTGCGCCTTGAAAGAGGGTCGATGCCACTGCTGACCTCGTCGACACAGCAGACACCACTTCCACCTGTCAACATCATCCCCAGTTGAAGTTTTCGCTTTTGGCCACCGGAGAGAGTCTTGGCAAAAGCCTTTCGCTTCTTCCAAAGATCGACAGATTTGATGAGCTCATTGATAGCGTCAGTAGTGGCGCGGGCATTCGGGGCTTTGAGGTGGTTGAAGATCCGAATGTGCTCCTCTACCGTCAGGTCGTCCCAGAGTACGTTCTTTTGAGGAGCAATGCCTAGACCAGCTCTCCCATCAATGTGTATGGATCCGCTCGTCAACTTGCTCATTCCCGCGATGGCATCAAGTGTTGTACTTTTCCCGCTCCCGTTTGCGCCAAGGAGGGCAACGATCTGTCCTTGGCCGACCTCCAGGTTTAGTCCATTGACGGCGACAACGGGCTGCTTCCTCTTGGAACCTCGATTGAAAATCCGAGAGAAAATACTAGGGTTGTATATCTTGGTGAACTCTTGCAGCCGTACAGCAATCCCCCCGAGAGCATCCACCTTGTCCTGCTTCAGCAGCACCTTGCGGCCTGGTGTATCATTACTGTAGAGGGCATGTTCGATGAGCGCCCCTATCAGCGGATAGGCGAAGATTTGTATGATCAGGAAGACCCAGAGAACAATACCAGAGATGTTCCAGGGACTTTTCGGAGCCACCGCGCCGAGGTTGGTGGGCTTGTCCTCTTCTTCAAAACGCGCCATGAATGTAAGGAAGTAGACAAAGGTGCAGGGTGTGAAAAAGAACGATAGAACAGCAACCACGGCGGTTCTAGGGGAAGTAAGGGACTGGGCTAGGATTCCAAGTAGAGCGATTGAAAGAATAGCAGTGATGCCGCTGAGCTGAGCCTTTTTGAAAAAAGAAGCAAACAGCAGTGCCATGGAGGAGAATGCCAGACCGCCGAGGATGTGGAATATGAGAACTATTCCAACATTGGTATTGGCAAAAACGCCGCTGCGCACGATCAGGGACCCAATAACCCAAGCTGGAAGGTAGACAAGGGAGAAGGAAAAATGATGAGCGAGGATTCGTGCCGTCATGGCAAGCCAGGGCCTCCGTACTGGCATCATGGAGTCGATCAGCGTCGACATGCCGCTTTCGCGCTCAGTAGCGACGAATCCTGTAAGGTGGTACGATACCCAAACAACAGTTCCCAGAAAAGCAACGCCCATCCATCCCTTGATGGTTTTTTGGAACATCTGCCGAATTTTGTCGTCACGTTCCTCCTGGCTCAGGCTGGTGAAAGGGTACTGCTGAGTATTGGCCAACTTGCCACTGTTGGAGCTCGAGTTGAGCTGGGCAATGACCTGGTCAACGGTGCGCTGGATGGGTGCCATGTAAACTTGCTGATCATTGTCCTTCTTGTCAATGTTGAACTTGGCAACGGCTTGTTCGAGAGCGCCGTCGGAGCGAAGAGTGTAATTCCAGACACCCCCCTGACCCTGATCGGGGGAAGAGACCATAACTACTGCGCCGAAACACCTAGACACACCCCTAAGGTTGGTACGGCACGCAGACGTAAGCCCGTCTTGGTCGTTGAGCCGAACAACCTCGATGTAGTCGGCAGCTTTGTTGATCTCATTCTCCACACCACGAAGGACTCGGTCGATATCTCCGCTTGAGAAGCCATTGTCGACGAGAGCAAGTTTTAGGCGGCCGTTGCTGCGGGCACTCTCAAACGCTTGGGTGAGGTTCAAGACTGGGCCTGGGTGGCCGATACCGAATTTCGCAGGAGGAACAAGAAGGTTCTTTGTAAAGGTGAAGAGAGAGGCGAGGAAGATGGGTAGAACAAAAGCCATCCAGACGCAGAGAGCCAAGTGCCGTAGTAAAAGTATTCGCAAGTTTTTCCCCATCAGGGTAACGACTTGCTTGACGAAGGCCATGGCGGCGGTTTGAAGGCGACGAGCGCCAAAAGGACTGTCAAACGAAGCACTTGGTCAAGCGTTGAAATGTTCAAGACAGGCCCGAGAGGGGAAACGAGGAGTATGTAAGAGAGTATTTATGCCACGTAATAGAGTACTGGCGATATGTATGTATGTGGGTGGCTTAATGATATAATGAAAGAATAAAGAACCGAAACCGTTGCCGAAAGGAAAGCCTAGAATGAAGGAGAATGCATCGTCGAAAGCACCCCTAGGTCTTAAACGGCAAGGAAGGACCGATTTCTTGGCTGATTTCGAGCTGGTCGTGGCCTCAACGTTGAAAGAAATAGGTCGCTTCTCTGAATCGATGATGATGTCGTTTTTGAACCGAGGGGACGTGGAGATGTTTAAGTTTCGGAGGACGATGGGGGTTGACTCTTGAGTCGGAGGGGGGCTTGCTTGGCGCCGGGAAGGTGGTGCTGGGGGCGCCGACCGAAACGTCAGTTGCCTTTTAGTGGCCGACCACTATAACAGCGCCGTGCGGATTGGCCAATTGCCAGAAGGCGCGGGCTTGGGCGTGTCCACTAATTAGAGCAGGAGCCACCTGCTGGGGCACGGCGATGGAAGGGGCGCCCTAGCAGGGGCAGACGACGGCCCTGGCAGGCAGCCACGCAATCGAGTTGTGCTTGGGTATAAGTGAGACGTGAATGTATATCCATATCTTGCTTCTTTCTGCGACATATACGAAGTACGAGCGATAACAAAGGATGAATGTAACCCTACCAAGGAACCATTTTGGGAGTGGGTTTGTCATTCCATTTCACAGGTACGGAGTTGAGGCCCGTATAATAGTGGGTTCAATGCCGAGCCTCGGAGCCGGGCCAGGGTTCCAAGATCGAATGGCTTTCCTCTCTGGGATTTGGAGAGACGCATTCTTGATTCTTTGTCCTTGGCATCTTTTGTACAAAATATCTATCAAAACTTACCGTATGCCCTTGTATTCTTGATTAAACTGATAATATTAGTCTCTCAACTCGCTGCAGGTCTTCAGACTTACCCTATCGACAAGCATCAAGTCCCAAGTGATCTCCAAACAACAACCAAGACTCGCACATCATGATGCCAAGACAAAGGATTTCGCACTACAATGGTCCGTGTTTCTGGGCTGACAACATGGAAATCACAACAAAACTGGGCCAGACGGCATGATTTTCCCCCGGATTCCGACCTCTCGCCCAGCATAGCCACCACCGCGCGTACGTCACCATGCCCCTGTCGCGATGCTCCCTCCCAGACCACCACCATCTCTTTTTCGTTCTCATCGGTTACAAGTCACACTCACTGCGGGGGAGGTCTGCTCGCGGTATCGTCCCGAAAATGGGCTTACCCATCCCCACGTGCAGATCAGGGCTGAGTTCGTCGATCTCTCTATTCTCCGCCTGTGGTTTTTTTTTAACTTTCTGCCAAGTCGGGCGTACACTTGACGCAAAATCAACTTCATCTGCCTCAATCACTTGATCAACTGTTTATGCCTCGTCTCACAACGCCCGTGATGAAACGGGAAAGCAGCGGGTACACCGCCTCGACTTCGTGTTCCGTATCTGACTCCATGTGAGGCAGCCCAGCGACGTGGACGATGCATTCCAATCTCCCTGCAAGACTTGAAAATTCGTAACTGCACGGCTGATACGAAAAATGACCCGCTTTCTAGGGTGCTTATGGTGTATTGCTTCGCGTATGGGGAATGCGTACGTATGTCGAATTGCGGCAGCGGTTGAGAGAACTCACCCGGAGTTGAGTTTTCAGAACCTCAAGGCGAGCGCGGACTTTAATAAGGTGCCGCTCTTGATTGTATAAGCATAATGAGCATTGATAGCGTCTCTTCAGGTTCCACAGCGGCAGGACGGATAGATGCAGTTATCTACACTATCGTCTCATCCCCGGCGCGGATCTTGCAAAGAAGGGGGGCAATGCTACAGAAATATAATCCTTGCCACCGTAGTCAGCAGTTAAGTTGTAAATTACCATGCGTCAAGATGCATCCCTATCGGTCTGGCCCGGATCTGAGTGGGGAGTATCCCGAACAAGGGCCACCGTTGGACATCATGGAGTTGCAGCCATGATCTGGACCGTTCAGAGCTTTCAACCGCTGCAACTCTCCGGGCATTATTAATCCCTTCGACGTATAATTCTATTCTAGGGATGCATCTTGACGGAGACATCCCGAATAAGAGCCACTATTAGTCCCAACGTAGAGTTGCAGTAATGATCCAGCCCGTCAAATAGCCTACCATCGGCGGCAACTCCCCAAACATTAATCTCATCAAGGTACGTTCAAGTTGCTATTCTCATCACGCATATACACGACGCGTAAGCATCAAGCAGTTCTACCCAGCTATCGATGAACTCCAACAAACGCCCGCTCGGCTCAGTTCTATCACACGGCCTCACTCCACCAGAAAGCCACCTCCCATGTCATTGTCGTCAGCCATATCAAACTCCTCGGTGACATCGCTCGGCGCATCCTCAATCTCCTGGTCCAGCTGAGCTTCCCTGGCGGCCTTGTCGTCGGCGGCCCTCCTCTCGTCTGCATCTACTCCGCTCCAGATCTGCTCCCTGATTCTAAGCCCCATCATGAACTTTCTCCACGCCCTCAACGCACGGTGTTTCCTCCTTTCGTCCTCTACTTGTTGCTCCAAGTCGCTTAGACCTTCGATGATTGCTCGCACGCCTTCCTCGTACTCCTTTGCGATTACGACACCGCTTAACACGGCTGTTCCGTGTCGACCCTTAAACTGGAACCCCGTGAGAGCGGGTGCGTAATCAACCCCAGCCAGAAACGCTGCTCGCGTTGCATATTCGTGGATGATATGGACTCCCCCTGGAGGAACCATGCTGGGCACGTAGACATCAATATTGCCAAACTTGTTCTTGGGGACCCGGCCGTTGCGGACTGGTTCTGGCACGTAGAGTTCGGTCTGTTCCTCCGTGTAAATCGGTGTCCCAGCTTCTCCCTGTGCATCGTCTTCGTCCTCTTCGTCCAAGGGATTCTTTGGTCGAGCTTTCTTGGGCAGCCACTTCACCGGGATTTCCAGGGGTTTGACCTCTCGGCCAAGACGAAACCACTTATCGGCCGTCCTCGCTATCCGGACGTCTTTTCGGCGGTAAACCTTCTCGAGCTTGCCTCGACTACTCGTCGCAACAGTCCCTGAGGGTGTGGCATCTGGGACGAGTACCTCGTGACGACGCAGATGCCGTGTCAGGGCATAAACCGGATGGTCTTTGAAGTCTTGTACATTTCGCGGCATCGGTTCTCTAGCCTCGATACCCGCGAGTTCGTTGTCCTCAATCTGGTCGAGGTCCGTTCTTCGCCGAGGCCGATAAAGTTTCATGACCTTCCTCCACCAAGCCTCACCGCCCTCAGAGACAGTCTCGATTCTTGATCTCCGTGTCTTTGCAGTGTAAGCTTTCGCGTATCTCCTTGTTACGTCTTTTGCAGTTCCGTCCGCATCAAAAGCGACCACATATGACAAAAAGTTCTCCTTGTCAGTGATAGGAGGTTCCAGAGCTTTGGGTTTCCAAAAGGTGTTGGTGACCACAGCATCTACCGGCTGCCATTTCTGGTGCCCGACATCGAGGATCTCAACCCAATACACCGGATAGGACGATTCTTTAATACGCTTGCGTGTCTCAAGCGTCGGTTGAGGTCTCGATGGAGCGGCTTTTGGTGTAAAATTGTACGCAGTTGCATTTGGATGGCCGAGTCGTCGGCGCGCTGATGAGCCGCCTGAAGGTGACCCATATCCAGCGTTAGCCATATCTTGGTACTTAGCCATTGTGGCCTTGACCTGCTCATTCTTTGCAGCTTTCGCCGACGCCTTTGAAGGCTTTGGTTTTTGCAGTGTCGGGGCTCCAGAGGTGCACGCCAGAGGTTGAAGGGAGCAGACCAGCCGTGCTCGCACTCCCACACTTCGGAGAAGCGCACAATACAGCTGGGCACCGACATCCCGGGAACCTTGCAGCTTCTTTGCCGCTTCGCGAAAGTCTTGGCGATCGAGACATGATTCCATGTCGCTCGGAGGCTCATACTACGCCATGAATTAGCAAAGGCCCTCATATGAGACACGGCACATACATCTTTCAAGTGGTCTAGCTCCTCAGCCCAGAGCGCCCTTCGAAGCCCCCTCTCCGTAACCTCGAATTTCGTCTTCCAAACACCTTCAGCCTGTTTCAACCCATTCTTTAGACTCTCGGTACGTCCAAACTGCGATAGGTTTGTCCCAGGATTGAGGTAGTTAACCATCTTATCCGTCAGGTGTGGGCGCAAATAGTCCTGCACTTTGCCGTCGTTGCACCAGTGATTGCGGCGCGCGACATGAGATAGCAAACAGAGGAGATGAGCTTTGTGGACATCTTTCCGAAGTATGCGCTCCTCTCGGGTGACTGGTCTGCGTCTCTCAGCAGCCTTCTTCCCTTGCGCTGTAGATGATTGATGGGCCGTGAGATTGAGCTCCAGGGTTTTGGGTTCCTGTGATGAAGCCGAGTCCTGAATGGGCGCAGTGAAGTCGACATCTTCAAACATGATGTCTTCATCTTCGTCGTCTTCGTCGTCTGACTCAAGTTCCATCGTTTGCATGGTCGGTTCCGGCAGGACTACATCTTGAAATTCGATATCCTCATCCTCGTCTTCTTCCTCCTCCTCCTCATTGTGAGCCGGTGCTGGCTGAGGAGGAGCAGGTTCGGGCAACTTTTCGGTCACTACCGCTGTCCCTCTAGTGCCAGCACGGCGACGCTTCAGAGGCCGTTCTGGCGAGCTTTGATCCGGAGGATTCACGCCCGCCTCAGCCAGCATATCCTGGTAGATCTCTCCCCCAGTCGGCGCGGTCGCTGCAGCTCCCCTCCGGGTGCTAGACCTCGTCGCGATTCGCTTTCGACCGGCCATGACGATATCATGCCAATACTAGCCAAGATTCGTGGTCTGGAGAAGCTGGGGAAGGGTCGCGATTAACGTGTCATTGCCTTCTGAAGGTGTTGCGTCATTGGCCGCGCTGACAGAATTGAATCGCGAAGTCACGTGCTCCTTCGCCCTTAATGGGCTCCAAACATTCTCACTCCCAAACTCATGCCTCCCTATCTTATCCAGAAGCTGGAGGCTTCGTTTCTTGTGACTTGTCTTTCATATCCAGCATCTCGATCATCGAATAGTGTGCGGTTTCCTCCTGTGAATTTCTGGAGCCATCGGCGGCATGTTATGTCACTAGAAAGATGGAGGAGAGAGGCCCGCTGCCCGACTCACGGAAGACCACGACAGCTCCCTCCATCAACTTCCAAGGCCCATTTGCCATTGAAAGTTGCTTATCTATCAAGTTAAATAGAAACTAATCAATACCTCGGTTCATCTAAGCAATTATTTCCTTTCCTGATGACAAAGTTCCACTACGCAACGGAGGAGGCCTAGTCAGTCTCAACGATCAGTAATCTTTTTTCCAACCGCCATGCTTTAAAGTCCGCCATGACCTTAGGAGCCACCTTATCTTGCAGCTTTGTCAGCACTCCGAAATAATTAAAATCGGACTCTTCACATACACTATCCGACCCCAGTGCAGTTTTTAGGGCTGAATATGATGCGATTCATGGTAGATGGCGTCTGCAGTCCAACGTCACGCAACAGCTATCCACTCATGAGTTTCTCCGACAAGGTTATTCGCATTCAGCCGCAGGTGGCTTCTCGAAAGCATTGAGGGCGGCATTTGTAAGTATGTGTTGAGAAGATGGGCATAAATAAGAACATATGTAGCTCCTCCAAAGTGAAAGATCCTCTTCAGCTCAACACGCATCACTTCCAACTCAAGTCTCTTGATAAACAACTCACTTTAGCCTCCTCCGAAAACACACATCATGTCTAGCAAGCCTATTGTCCTTGTTACCGGTGCCAATGGCTACATCGCCGGCCCAGTCATTGCCGCTTTCCTCGAAGCTGGCTACGCTGTCCGTGGAACTGTCCGCTCCAAGGCCTCAGCAGACACCCTCGTCAAGGCACTGTCCCAGTACGGCGATGCTCTTGAAATTGTCGAGGTCCCCGACATTATCGCTCCAGGAGCCTTTAACGAGGCTGTCAAGGGTATGCCAGAACATGTGCTCTCATCAAGTGTTATCTGACATTCCTAGGCGTCCACGCCATCGCTCACCTTGCTTCGCCTGTGAGCCTCTCCTTCACTGACCCAGATCCTGTCCTCGAGGCAGCGATCCAGGGCACCCGAGGTGTTTTGGAGTCTGCCATCACCGAGCCCTCCATCAAGTCAGTTGTTCTCATGTCTTCGGTTGCCGCCGTTGCTGCCCACGATAAGGAGCTCCCTTATCGCTTCACTGAGGCCGATTGGAACCTTGGAGCTCTGGACTTGGTGAAGGCGCTTGGCAAGAACACTCCCAGTCCGCTCATCTACGTCGCGAGCAAGGTGGCTGGTGAGAAGGCCTTCTGGGACTTCCGAGATGAGAAGAAGCCTAGTTTCTCTATGACGGCTCTGAACCCTACGTAAGTTTCACCAAGATGCTCGAGTCGTCTATTCTACAGGTTTGCTAATGAGCAACGCAACAGCTTCGTCATGGGACCGACTCCAGCTCTCGATTCACTCTCCAAGCTTGGTGGCACAACAGCCTTCATCTGGCAGGTCTTTTCCGGACAAGAAATCCCCGAGCCCATCTCACCGGGTTCGTCCTTTGTCGATGTCCGCGACATCGCCCGTGTTGCCGTCTTCAGTGTCGACCATCCGGAGAAGGCCAACGGAGAGCGCTTCCTGCTCACGTCAGGACAGTTCCCTCCCCAGGCTGCTGCCGACATTCTCCGAAAGGCTTTCCCTGAACGCAAGGACATCATCAAGGTTGGAACTCCAGGGAAGGGATACAACCCTGGCTATGTGTACGACGAGAGTAGGGTCATTGATGGTTCAAAGGCCGTCAGGGTGACAGGAAAGGACTATTATCCTGTGGAGCAGACAATCATCGACACTGCCAAGTCTTATGAGAAGTTCCTGTAAGGAGAAATCTGTTCCAGCTAGCGTTAGCAAAGAATATAGAGATCTAATGTATGGTTGATGAATTAGTTCATCCAAGTCGCCCGAAGGAAGCCACCTGTGATCTGGACCACAAGTTGGAATGGGCGATATGCCAAGAAACTTTTATAATACGAGTACTTATTAAGATAATACACGAAAATTAAAAAGACAAGGTCGTTAACCCAGCAAATGAAGTTAAATATTGTTTGCCATTGAGTTGATGTGTACGGTTCTAGGGTAGCCCACCCTGGAGTAGTCTTTGTTGACCGGACGCACAGGGTACCTACTTAGTATAAAATAAATCACGCAAGTGTCACCAATTAGAAGCCGTCATCGTATAGGGGTTAGTACATCAGTTTGTGGCTCAATTGAAGCACTGAAAACGCAAGTTCGAGTCTTGCTGACGGCAAATCATTTCTTTTTGCTCTTTGTTCTGCTGGGCTCTCGTCGTCACATGTGCGTCCTGAGAATCTATTTTTGTCTGGTCCCTCTTCGAGCCTTGATGCTGGACATTGACGGTTTACCTAATAAACAACCCACCTCGCCATATTCATTATCCATTGCTTTTGCCCATGTTTTTTCTTCTTACAATGATCGTGTCAGGATCCCCTTGACTCCCAACGACTTTATCCACGAAAGTCGTTGGAATAAGCTCATCGGATCACGATACTAACTGCTATTTCGGGAAGTTTCCTGTCTGGGCAACTGGAGAGACTTGGATGTAGAGCTCATGGGTATGTGGAGATGTGTACCTTATTATGTATTCCAAGAAACAGGCTGAATTGATGCCTCCTTCGACTGTTCTACATGCTCTGGCATGAGACTAGCACAGGTTGGGAGCTTCTCGTCTTACACCGGCCAGACAGCGATACTTGAGAGTGATTGCTGCCGACTGACTCAATTGCAGAATAGCCTCGGCCTACCATGCAAATATCCATACGATTTGACACTCTGCTACCTTGCCCTATCCTCACTGTGATGCCTATCCTGTTAGTCACTGCTGATCCTAAGCACCAAAAAGAAAGCACCTGGAGCATCACCAAGTACAAAACAACACCCAGCAACGCCAAAAAGAAATGCTTTGCCGTCAGCAAGACTCGAACTTGCGTTTTCAGTGCTTCAATTGAGCCACAAACTGATGTACTAACCCCTATACGATGACGGCTTGTCACAAGCTGGGTTGAAGCCCGGGTGCCCAAATGCCACTTATGAAGGCTTTTCGCAGAGGTCCACTCGTGGGGTGGAGCTGTGTGTCAAACTTCTTGGCTTCTATCTCTGACATCCATGATACGATGAGCTGCAAATATGAGAGCCTACTATTTCTGAATTGCAATTCGTATCTGATCTTTCATATCTCTAATAGGATATCCTAGTTCTCATGATATCCTCCATTTGAGACGATACGACGCTGGACCCATTCTCCATTTAGTCAGCGCTACGGAGCAAAGGAAGTTGAATTCCCTCTACCCATTTTATGGTTTGACTCCCCCTGCACGAGAACATCATCACTTATTTGCTTGCGTCTTTTTTGACAAGTTGTTCTTTGAATTTTTTTAAGAAGTCTTCATGACATAAGAAAATTATTTCCCCAATGACAACAATGGTATCCCTTCGATTTCAGAAATTCCCTTCCCGATTGACAATGAACCCCACCATCCCATAAACGCCTTTGAATTCTCGATTTCTATCCGTACGACCGTTTCAGTTTACTGTTCTTTACTCTTGGGACGTTCGTTTATTTGGTGAGCCAGCCAAGGTAGTCAGCAACGATCAGTGTCACCATACTGCGAAATAAGTCAGTGTCTTGTCGATATCTCAAGTTTTCGTGGGGGACTTACGCGTGAGGTGCAATGCGGACATAGTATGTGCCGAAGCCACGGTAGAATCGGCCAAGACCCTCCTGCTTGGCGACCTTGGAGAAGCAGTCGACCATGCCACGGTAGGGAAGCTTGCCGTCCGGACCCTTGGACTGCTTCTGCAGGCGTGTCTTGACAAAGTCGAAGGGCAGGGAGAAGAAGGAGGCGAAGAAGCCGGCGATGGCACTGGCGCTGAGTGTCTGGGTCTGAGCTGACAGATCCGTGTGCTTCTTGAGCTGGGCCTTGGCCTCACTGAAGAAGGCGAGTTGACCAAAGTTGAGGGCCATGGCACGGACAACAGTGGGAGCGGCTCCGGCCCAGAGGGCACCGACACCCTCACTCTTGGCGATGCCGCCCAGGGCGTCGATAACTGACTTGTAGTTCTTTCGCTCGGCGAGGGGCTTGAGGCCGTCGCTCTGCATTCGGATGAGGGCGAGATCGGCAGGGTTACCAATCATGGCGGCGATACCACCGGCAGTCAGACCAGCGGTTGCTCGCTCGGCGAAGCCAACGGCACGGCCCTCAGCCTTGGCTCGGGCGGAAAGAGATCCCATGAGAGTGTCGAACATGCCCAAGCGGGCGGTGGTGTAGACAGCCTGGCGCAGGAGACCGGCCGAGAGACCAGTGTACAGGTCGAGAACCTTGCCGCTGGCAATGATCTGTCGAGTGACAGAGAGGGGAGTGGGCTTGGGACCGGCTGCTGTTCCCTCACCAGCGAGCTGGATGCGGACCTTGATCATATCGACGGGCTGGACGACGCTGGTGGCCACCATGCCGCTGATACCACCGTTGACGAAGGGGAGGATGGCCTTGGCCACAGGAGAGTGCAGCAAGTCATTGGCGAGGGCAGCCGAGTCGCCCCTGGCAGCACCGAGGACATCGCTGGTCTTTGAGCGAGCTGATTCAGCCGCCTGCTTGAAGCCTGAGGAGCTCATGATGGGTGGGTTGGTCTGAGGATGGCTATGCGAGTTCGGGTGTGATGTATCGTATCTCGTTCAGGTCAGACGGGATCGATTTAAGCAAGTCGGCGTCTAGGAGGAGGAGTTGGTGAGCTTGGGCCTGGGATGACTGGTCTGGTGTAAGTGCAGAACCTGGGCAAGGTCGTGGGAAGACCATGGCTTTATAATATCACGGCACATGGCCACGAATGGCCGAGAGGGTACTGACTACAGCCGACTACGGCCTCGCACAGAGCAAGCCATAGCATGACGTCCAGGCCGAAGAGATCCGGAGGTTCATCCTCGGCCGGAGGACGCCCGGCCCTGGGGTGTGGGGGGTTCGAGGCTTGGGGTGCCCGGGGGAGGACAAGGGGGGGAGAGGAGGGAGGAGGGGCGTGTGTGTAGGTGGGAGTATGAACGGGGGTGCAATCCCGCGATGGGTTCCGCCGCCCGCCGCCTGGTGGACCAGACAGAGGGCAGAGACAGGAATATGCAGGGCAAGGGCAAGACGACGACGACGTTTTGGACAAGCAAAGCTTACCGATGACGGGGTTTCAGGCGCGCGACCCGACGAGAAACCAAGACGGGAGCTGATGTGGAGTTCCCGTGTAATACTGCCGCGACTATTGCCGCGGATATTAGACGTCGACGTCGACGACAACAGCAAGAGAGATGAATGCCGGGCGGGACTTACAGACGGAGATTGATGGGCGGCGCTGGGCGATCAAAGCTATGAAGCTGAAGCTGTGCTGTAGCTGTAGCTGTCCAGCTCACTCAGCACGGGTATTTCGGGCTGGATTCGATGAGAGGGCGCAAAAGCCACTTGTGATGGTTGAGGGAGGGTGTTTTCGGAACTGACACGCCAAAATACAAGACGTGCTAAGCTATCAGTTGGGGAATTGAGACAGAACTCAACAGCCTCTCTTTCTCACTACGAACATCGATGATCGGCGAGTCAGAGGAGGTGAAAGAGGCAGAAATCTGGATGGTGGGAGGGACGCAGTAATAAGAGGTCAGGTCCTTTGACTCTTTGAGGGGGACACACACACACACGCACACGGAGGGTGACGTCTGAAGAAGAGGGGAAGAGCTCGATACAAATGCTTCTTCCTCTCGCTCTTCTCTCGGCGGTTGAACGGTGTTCGGCGACGTCTCTTGATGCATTGGCATCAGAGGGGGAAGCACGAGACCTCCCATGATGGTCCCCAAGCAGCACAGCTTACCATCGCGGTCGAGCAGAGTCGAGGAGAGCTGATATCAACCACTGGCGACCCTCCACCAAGGGCGCACGGCGAGCCACACACCGAGGGACGTCACATACCAAGGTTCAGACCGTCGATACCTTCCCCCTCAGTGTGAATGTCTCTTGTGCTTCCCAATGCAGCGGGTGAGACGGCCACTGGTTGAGAGCTGTCGTCTGCCGAGTGGTTGACGTCGCCACAGCGTCGCATTCAACCAATTCTTGAACGGCTCTCCCGCCTCGCCCATTCCCTTTTGCCTGCTTCTCAACTGCGGGGTTGAGACAGATCCCAAGGCTATTTTGGCTTTTTGCGGGAACGGTCTCTGCGATGGACGATCAAACTGGCAACGCCTCTTCGCGTGTGATGGCCGTTTTGGAGTGCGTGCTCTGGTAATCAGCAATTCACCCGTTGGTCCATTCCCCCTCACTTGTGAAGCTCTCTCACAGTCTCACTCATCTTACAGCAGCAACTCTCTTCTGGCCCGGGCCGGCGATCCTTTGTTGAAAGACCATTCTGCGGGCGCCCAAATGGTTTTTCTTGTTGTTTTTCTTTGCCATGGTCGTCGATTAAGCAAGCCACAAGTCGTCGCATTGCATTTCCCACTCTCCACTCTCTCTGCCTGCGAATTGACAGCGAAAAAAAAAAAGAGGAGCTCAATCGTCCAGCGAGTGTTGCATCGAATCAAATGTCTTGACTGCTGCTCCAGATGAGGGGCTTCGCGCTGCCTAGAAAAGCAAGCAAAGCGTTGTTTGTGGCTGCGGCTACGCCGGGTGTGGACATTGGAGGAGGAGGAGCTCAGCCCAAAGGTGCCAAGCCAGAAGTTGATTAACCTTGGTTAACAAGGAAAACCAGCTGTTAAACTGGTGGTGGTGGAATGAATGTCCGCCCGATGGATGACGACACAACGGTAATAAACGGCAGCTGGTTAGCTACAGTGCCGTCCTCTCACAGATTTCGAACCCCTGCCCTGTAGAGAACCTTCAGCGGGCGTCGTTTCGGATATTGATTTTCTAGAACCAGAAACCTCGTGTCACAGATGGGAAAGTGGTGAGAGGAAAAGGCCATCATGGTTGAGGCCATGCAGGTCCGGCTGTGCAGGCCAGGGCAGGGCAAACCTCCACGAGCATCCATGCCATCCTCTATTCTACAGCATCAGCCTGAATATCTCATCCACGGCCGCCGCTTGCGCCGGGTTGGTGCTTCTGTCAAAAAGCCCGGCCCCGGCCCGGGGCTGCCATACAGACAAGCATCTCGGGCTTTCTCTCGTGCATCCTACAGCTGTAGTCGTTTCTTTTTGATGCCGTGCCCAAACCATGGGGGGGCGGGGGGGAGGGCGCCACAGAGACTGCAGCGCTGTAGGCAACGGCATTGGCCCTCAGCCATCTGTCGCTGTTTGTATGAGAGGCTTGAATTGCTAATGCCTGTCGCGTAGTTAGCTGGTGAGCAAGCGTCTCAGAAGGGTAAAGCTCCAAATGCGAGAAGAGGCCATCCATCGACAACACAATCCCGTCCAACGTACGCGGCTCATTGTGGATGCGGGCCGTCGATGCAAAGACTCCACTAACTATTTCGTGTCCATCACTCTCTCGGCTCGCCAATAGTTATCTCCATTCAAGCACCGCTCGGCTCGGATGCAAGAGCTGGACCAGCTCGGCTCTGATAGACATCAAACCATGGACATTTACAAAGAAACCGCGCAGTCTGATTCCATCATTTGACAGAACTTGCAAGCATAAGTTACACTACCGTCACTCATTCGTTACGACCCCCCTCCCCTGGTCATCGCCAGGGACCAAGCATGGATGTCAGTTACCCGTTTGAACTGCAGGCCGAGGAACTAGGACATTGAAATCCTAGAACGATGCACGGATACGTTAGAAACCTTCTTTTTATTTCTCGTCTGTAAGTTATTACTGGAGAGTAACAGCCGTGGCAAAGCCGAACGCTTAAAGCCGCCCGTGTCCCATCCATCTCGAACCAAATATCCTCGGCTATGAGACCTGGCAAGACGCCTATGGGATGGGCTCACCGGACATTGACAACACGTCATTCTCTTGATCGCTGTGACAGGAAGATGATAAATTCCCGAGGAACGTGGTTGATGAGTGAGATTTTGCGCGGGCGCACGTTCGGGCCTCAAGGAGGACAATGCCATCCATACGGTCAGAACGAACGACTCTGTGAATCTTGGGGATCGTCTTGAAGAAGCGACCCCCAAGACTCTCTCACTCACATGCGTAGATCTAGACCTCGAGATGAAACGCACGTTGGCTGTCTACTACCTGTAATTACTGGTGAAATCGCCATAGCCGATGACGTCGCCCAACATTTAGACGCCAAACCGCTCAACTTGCTGTGCTGCAGCGCACATGTCGACATGCGTTGGAACACAACTGTTTGACGTCGGCTTTGCTTTTTCTCTCTCTTGCCCACGCCACACATCCAGTGAATGCCAGGGATCACCCTCTAGCCGCAGATACACAACCGGCATCCCCAACAGTGGGCGGCTATGGTACAGCTCAGTGGAGAGACAAGCCGGGCCCCTAGAAGCACAAGAGAGCCTCAAGCTGAGATAGCGTGCGTCCTACAGAGCTTGGGCCCATTCTTGTGGGGTTCTTGGGGGGTGAAAGACAAGGCTCATCATGATCCATATTAGGTGCTACGTGTGGTCGTCGTTTGTCTCGTCTCTGCAAGTCCGGCCCCGAGGAAGATGTTTCCGAGGAACAAGCTTCGGAGTCGACATGACCGAGCCCGAAACGAGGCCAGGACTAAGACATCCATGAGCATCCATGATAAGCCTTTCAACGAAACAGAAAAGCAACAAATAGACAGGCATGTGAAGGTTGGGGCTTCAACAATATGGCAACATCTTCTCGGCCCTCGACTCCGAAGTTGAGACAAAAAAAAAAAAAAACCAAACCCTGGAGAAATCTCCAAGACCCCAACCCCCAATGAGCTCAGCCCTAGTCCAAAACCCCAATATCTCGAGATTTTTTTTCTTCTCCAGTGCTTATCTTGTAGTCCCCTTGTCGCGGGGTTTGAAATCTCTCATGACATCTCCGGCGCATTCGGACCTACCTCCCCTGACACGTTGGGGGACGCCATCTTGCATAGGATACGGGGTCGTGTGGGTAGCGAGGGACCTGTTTTTACGGGCGTCATCATCATGACTGACACAGCAGCAGTAGCACTCTCGTTTTTTGGGGGTTCCAGCCTCTCATGATGAGAAATCTGCGCCTACCCCCTTACCTATGCAAGCCCTCATGTTCCTCCCAGACCGCTGCAGCAGCCATGTCCTCCCCCTCCCGGTCGTTGCGTGTTGGATCATGCTGGGCGGACGTCTCGTTAATTTCCCCGGTGCCGTAGAGAGATAGACGACGTTGCCCCCCATTCCATTTGCCATACAAGGGCCACAGGCGCATCCCACTGCTTCTCCCATGCCGCCGGTAAGAGACGGGTATTGACGCCTCACCAAACTCCCATGTGGAGATGCTTCTTTGGGTAGCTATATCAATAAGTGAGCCTTCAAGCAAGGTTTCGCTGCCATGCTCCATGATCTGCGCCCGTTCTCCCCCCAATATCAGACTCGACCCGAGAAATCACCCGACTCTGACCGTTCAACAACGCAACATCGCCAGATGTCGTACCTCGGACGTCCCGTCCGAAGGAAACCACGTTTCCGAAGCCGTCAGCTATAGGGGTAGGTCGAGTCGGTAATACAAAACGCTTCACTTTGTCCTCAAACTGGTTGGGTGGTCGGCTTTCAAAGTGCGAAGAGAACGAGGCCTGGACCAGCCCTACAGGATCTTCGTCTACAGCCTTGGCTAGCCCATCAGGCGACGCTGAATCAGCGCGCGGCCATGATTCGCCCATTCCTCTCCCTCACCGTCCCATCATCAAATCATTTGTGACATCTTCAACCCCAGGACTCCAGACCCCGTGGCTGAGTTTGGGCCTCTACCCGGCTCCAACTTTGGGATCTCAACCACCCCCCGAGTGGACCCCCTTCCGGACTTCAACTTGCGGGAATTTCTTGGCTTTCTCTCTTCCCTTGTCTCTGATCCATGTCAACTCTCCACTCGGGCCGCTCCACTTCTCACGTCCTGACCATGGCTCTTTGGAGCGTGAATCGTCAACGCTCTCCCTCTCCATTTGACGTCGCTGCTTGTTAGTGGAACTCCGTAACTAACGCTGCATCTCTCACAGATGGGGGGACCCGCCGGCAAGATGCCGAGCCGGGCGTCTCGAGCAAGAGAAAGGAAAAGAGGCCGCTCGGGACGCGAGATATAGCAACGTGCCAGCCATGTCTCGCCCGCGCGGTGCCCAACCCGCCTCGTTGGAACCGCCACGGCCAGGGATTCACTCAATGACAGAACAAGAAAAACCCCGTCAAGGATGCCCACCACTCGATGCACCCCCATGCCCATCTCGGCGATCTATTCGTCCTGGCAGGTGCCGAGAAAGATGAAAGGCCAGCTCGGGAAACTTCTTGGCAGGGAGGACAAGCAGAGAGAGAGGCGAAGCAGCAACTACTTCATCTATATCCGAGGTTATACTCGAGACGTGCTCGACCTTGTCGGATACACCGCCGGGTCAAGGTGTCCAGTTTTCCAAGCTGTCGAAACACCATAACCGAGCACTGCCGTGGGAATTTCACTCAATGTCGACAACTCGAATGACGTACTGGAAACTCGAGCAGGTGGCAATCTGACGCAGCGAATCCTTCTGCATCACCTCTCTTCTCCCTCGAGAATAGCTGGGCGGCCTTACGAGGCCTCCGGGTATGTTCCGCTTTGACAAGGGAGGAGGGGCATTGAAACACGGTTTCATGGACGACCATCGCAGCTGACGGCCAGTAACCGGCGGATGCGTTGCCGGTCTTGATCTCGGTTGATGCCCGAGGGCTTGATGCAGAATAATCCCAGGGAGCATGTTCCGGTTGATCAGCTTTGAGGGCGTCTCAATTGGACCCGAGGAGGATGAAGCCTGTGATCTCACATGTCGAAGCAGCAGCACTTTCAGCCCGTCCAGGAGGGACCAGCAAGCGCATTTGAAGCAACGTCGTTTTGTTGAGGACATGTCTGTAAAACTGTGTTTGTGTGAGTACCAACTATCGACTTGCAATTGACATGAGCTCAACGTCAGCTTTTAATGGTAGGTTTAATAATTTCTATATAAAAATGATGCCAAGGATCTTAAACTAGTTCAATTGACCAAATTTGACAGACAGCCACGGGATCTTGCAGCTGTAAAAAGTCACGATACCTCCAGTTCACGATCCTTCAGCCAGTAGAACTCGTTTGAAACTGACCACTGCCCGCCACACACCCCAATTCACACCGTAGAGGTCTCTACAGATAAGACAAGAGCCAATCATTATACACAAAACGTTGAATACACAGAAAACAACTATTAAACCATGTGATGAAGTCGTTCGGGACGATGCGGTGCCGCATCTGCCCCCGCATCGCCGAATCCCCCACCATCTCCATGTGGGTTGAGGCAAGGATGAGGCCGCTACCTGGCCCGCATTATTAGCTTCGCACTGTGCTTGCACCCAGATACTGCAGGGTCAGCACAGTAATCAGCTGTTTCTCGCACCACCAGACGTTTCTTTGCGGCTCCGATATGTCAACTTTTTGCGACAGCTGCGGAAGCGAGTCAAACATAAAAAGCCCAATCGCACAACACGCAACATGCCCAAGCGAAAGCGCGGCGAGCCCAGCTTGGGCGAAAAGCTCGAGAAGCACTGCAATGAGGTGTTTCGGGCTCTCAAGTCCGCCAAGGGCTTTGAGCGGCAGAGGCTCAGCAAGAGGCTTCGAGAGGATGGCATCGGGCCTGACAAGAAGGAGAGATTGGAACGGGAGGTGACTGTGCTAAAGGTGATTTGCCTCTTTAGTATGCTTTTTTGATGCTGGCTGACCTCTTGATAGTCGCTCGACCTTCACCAGACCGCTCGCGCACACATGTACTCGTCCCTCCTCAAGGTCAAGACCCTCGCCGCGTCCCCCGACCTGCCCGAAGAAATCCGCGCCGGTGTCCCCAAGCCCGAGCTATCCCCCGACGAGCAGGCCGCCCTGCATAATGTTACCAGCGGACTGTACAACCGAGAACCCGTGAAGCAAGCTGTCGACCGCGCCGTTACCGCCGTGTGCCAAGCACTCAACGTCCCCCTCCCCGAGAAAGCGAAGCGATCACGCAAGTCCAAGAGGGAGGAGAAGGAGGAGCAGCCATCTGACCGGATAGAAAATGCCACCAAGACGGAGAAGGAAGCTCCCGAGGACGATGTGCTGGCATCAGTAGAGGAAGAGGAGGATGGCTATGGTGACGAGTCAGAGTTTGAGGGCTTCTCGGATGTCGACACAGCTGCTCAGGACGTTGAAGAGATGGACAGCGAGGATGAAGCCGAGGAGGAGAAAGAGCTATCCAAGTACGAAAACCTGCTAGGCGGTTCTTCGGACGAAGACGAAGACTTTGACGACGAGCGATTCGCACAGTTCAGGGGCAAGGAGAAGGTGAACCTCGACGACATCTCCGTCTCCGGCTCAGACGCAGAGCCAGAGCTCGATTCAGATTCGGATTCCGAACCAGAGGCTCGTAAACAGCCCTCAGTCTCCCTCTCACCCTCACCACCTCCGGCAAAGAAGAAGAAGAAGGACAAGACGGCCCCCTCCCGCCCTCGCGATTCCACCTTTCTCCCCTCCCTCATGGGCGGCTACATCTCGGGCTCCGAATCCGCCTCTGACGTGGACGTCGCGCCCTCCAAGAAGCGTCTCGGCCAGCGCCAACGCCAGGCCATCTGGGAGAAGAAGTTTGGCACCAGGGCGAAGCACCTCCAGCGACCGGCCAAGCAACGCGGAGGCCGCGACTCGGGCTGGGATATGAAGCGCGGCGCCGTGGACGGAGGAGACGAGCAGCAGCGCACGCCCTGGAAGAAGGGCATTCGCAACCCGCTCACGAGACAGGCCGCCGATTCCAAGCCTGAGGTCCAGAGGCCGCCGACCAAGAAGGATGACGAGGGTCCACTGCATCCCAGCTGGGCCGCGAGGAAGCAGGCAAAGGCGTCTGAGAAGACGGCGACGTTTGCGGGATCAAAGATTACGTTTGACTGAGCGTACTGTTTACATAGAGATACCAAGGGTAGATAAAAGTATGCTTGTTTTGCACTTCCTACGATAATCGTTCAATAGTTGATGTCGACTTACACCGCACATGTACTGGCAAACCCCCTTCCATCGGTAGTGTCAAGCTGCTCTTGCTCACCCTCTCCCCTTCAAACGCAGGCACAAAGTCAAACATTGGCACCAACCTCGCCAGCGTCTGCACCGCAACGAGCTCCGCCATCTTCTTCCCCAGACACACACGCGGTCCGCCGTTAAAAACGGGAAACTCGGCCGCTGGGCGTTGTGCGACGGTCATGTCCCCAGACGGCGAAGTCGTCAGCCATCGCTCTGGACGAAAGTCATCTGCGTCTGGGCCCCATGTTGTTTGTGAGCGGCCCATGGCCCACGCACACCAGACGACAATGGCGCCGGTGGGGAGTGAGGTGCCGTCTGGAAGGGTTGTGGCTTGTTGGGCTTGCTTGATCTCGAAGGGGATGGGAGGACGGAGGCGGAGGGTTTCGTAGAAGACGGCGAGGACGTAGGGCAACCGTGTAGGCGTGAGGAGCTCAGGATCCAAAGGATTGTCAGATGCAACCCCAGCCTCATCACGTAGACTCTGAATCGATTGTCGTAGTGTAGCTGTTACATGTGGGTGTCTCATGAGGAGATAGAGCGTCCACGTCAACGCTTGGGCAACAGTATCTCGACCAGCGGAGAGATAGTTCAATGCCGCATCAGCAACAAGACCTTCGTCGCCAATAGAGTCAAGAAGTGACTGTATCAAGCTGCCTGGTGAATCAGATTGGGCCTTTTCATCGCCAGCTCTCGCACGGTCAGCCACAGCGCTCGTCACGATGCGTCGTCCATAAGCCTTGACAGTTGCGATAGCCTGACGCATCCGACCTCCTGTAACGAGCTCCGTGAGGAACCACAGCGGGTTCTGGAAGCGCTCTGCAGTGGCCCCAGAGGCGTCTTCGAAGGCGACGGTAAAGTCATCGTCAGCGTGCATCTCCATGTTGTACGCCATCCGCCCCATGAGTTGCGTCGTAATCTCATGCACCACAGCCTGCAAATCCACAGCCTCCTTTGCCTCAGCTTTCTCTTTCAAAGCCCTCACAGCTTGTTCCAGATATTCAGGTAAGCGCACACTCGTGAGAGCCCGCAGTGCTGGCGCAGCGAGGAATCGCAAGCCAGCCTTTCGCTGAAGCCGCCACAACTCCCCGTCAACATTGATAATGCCATGGCCAAAGAGGTCCCAGGAGCGCTGCTTGAAAAAGTCTCCCTTCTCAAAGACGCCCTCATTCTTAAATATGAAATCCAGATTGCGCGGGTCGTTGACGATGACGCCCGGCGGGAGGGACGGAACCGAGATGTGGAGGGTTTCATAGCCAAAGAGCCGCTCGCAGCGGGCAAACCATGCAAAGAGGCGCTGACGAGGTTGCAGGAAGAGAATCCCATTTCCTACAAAGGGGAGTGTGTTGGGAGGTTTCCTAGCAAGATGGTGAGTCTGACGCTCATTGAGGCGAGGGGAAATAGTGAGTGGAGATGAAACACGGAGTGTTGACGTAAGTCATGTTACGAACCTGAGAGACTCCCCATTGCGAGTGATCCTGGGCGTTCTCTTCTCCCTAACCACCAAGATTATAGCGATCACCGCTATGAGAAGTAATATTTTCTCCATCGTGATGCTGAGAAGCGTCATCCTCGGTGGTGTTGATGGCATGTAAAGTCGAAATGTCTAAGCCTCACCAAACACGAGTGCGACGTAAAGCGTCTCGATCGGACATGATGTTACCCCGAGTCGACTACGACGGAGGAATTTGACCAGGTCAAGATTGCACCCCGAAACATGAGAATTATTCTCAAGCCTTGTTTTGTATATCTTGAATTGACCTGGACCAGCAATTAAGAATAATGTGCTCCGCATGGTAAAGTCCAAGCATGATGGAATCTATGGATAGCATTTAAGCAAACAATCTGGATGTGTTTCACCAACGTGCAAGATAGTACTGATTCACTTTATGAATGCCACTATGAGTTGGGGAATCTATGTTGGCCATTCCCAGCGCGTATTCAAATGCTCCAAGTCCTCTCAACCTGCGAGCCATTCCATGCCGAACAATACAGAGGATATCATTTATGCTCCCAAACCTTGCCCAAGCCCTCAAGAACAGGTATCGCTAGTACATTTCTCTGAAATGGGGGAAAACAGTTCCATCACCTCCGTACATGCCTCCCGGCGTCTCAGGGGCCGACATGTCAGTATTTGATCCCGGCCCTTGCTGCTGCTGCTGCTGCTGCTCCTCGTTCCCATTGTACTGGAACCCATTCAAACCAACGTATCCCTCAAACATCCTCGACATCTCGGCCCCGATCCTGCTCCCGTTCTGGGCCATTGAGTCCGGTGTTGCTGCCTGTGATTGTTGGCCAGGCAGTGACGGCTTGCGGAACGGCTGTTGCTGCTGTTGCTGGCCGCGCGCAAGCCCTATCATCCCCAAGGCTGCCGTGGACTGAGGGTCGTCCTCCGAATCCAACCCAAACCGCGGCGCAACGTCCTTGAGTGAACGTATTGTTCGCCATAGCCGTTGCGATGCCCAGCTCTTGGCGGAAAGGTCCTTGACCAACTCGAGCGCCATGTAAAACTCCTCTCTGCAGGTGGCGCTGAACCTGACTGGGGCATGAACCGAGGCGAGAAAAACGACAGCGATCGCCGAGGTCAGGAATTGGTGGTAAAAGACCTGAACCCGGCGGTAAAGATTTGTCGTGTTATTTAGGTGGTTGAGATATCGAATCGTATCCTTGGCGATGTCCACCACGCGCTCTGATTGCGACGGATGCGCCATGATGCTTGTTGCGCTATGTAGCACTGGCGTATATAGCCAGAGACGCATCTAGAACTGTCAGCGACGTTGACTTTTGCTCCTCTCTTCCTACTTACCTGGTTGAGCCGTAAATATGTCCAGATCCTCAGGCGCTGGAGGTTATATGATGGTGTCGATGTTATTTGCTTCTCCTTGTCCCAGTTGCGAACCTTGACCTCCTCGGGAATCTGTTCGTACCACTGCAGAAGCTCTTGGTCCACGCTTTCCAGTTCCTCTGATCGCAAGTCGCGTGCCAGAACTGGTCCGAAATGTGAAACCTGCCGCCAAACCTTTGCCCCTATCCGAGAGTAGGTGATCATGGCGACAAGATATGGATACTCATCCTACAATGTCGTTAGTTAGACTCCTTAAAATAGAATTGAGTTACTCACCGGAAAGGGCAGTTGTGAATCAATCTCCTCGTCCTGAACCACATAAGGGAGCCCGGTTCCGAAAGCCCATCGTCGATCCAAGACATATGCTGACCAGAAGCTTGTCAGGGCATTCTTGCGCTCCTCTTCGTCCTGGATCTTCAACAGACCCGTCCTCTGGTGGATGCCGAGCTCTAGGCATAATCGTGCGACCTGGCCCATCACACGCCATGCTAGGACTTCATCGTTAGATAAAAATCGGTAGCCAGCGACGAGAGCCAGCAGCGGTAGTGTGGCAACATCTGCAGCCTCGGCCATGAGCTTGCGGTTCAGCACCGACTCCATGCTGTCGTACAACCGAATCGCTTTATCACTGTGCCCGTGCTCCTCCACGACTAGGGCACAGCACATGATAATCTTGAGTTGAAGGGTCTTCTCATCGTTGATTAGTTCCCTAGGATTCTGATGTCGCATTGTTTCCAGGAAAGGCGCAAGAGTCTTGGCATGTGCTATAACGTTTTGCACGTTCAGGACCGGATACATGATGCCGATCTCCTCCTCGTGTAGTCGGCATAACCGGACCATCTCGTCCTTGTCGAAGTCATGGATTGGATCCAAGGGGCGAGACAGCGGCATGCCCAGGGCATCGTTGTGATGGGCATTCTCGTCCCCGTCTGAGATGCCTCTATAACCCATGTTGTTGATGGTATTGTTGGCAACGTCTAGACTGAAAGCCATGCTGGTCGGGCCACGAAATGAACCGTACTTGGAATTCAATCCGTCGTGCCGATTGAGTGAACTCGAACTTTGGGAGGGTGAGGGGGCGACAGTTGAGGTGCCCAGAGCCATAGGACGATCACTGAGGGAGGCGAGACGTGTCGATTCAGATTGAAGAACTTTGACGGTTTGATGTAGCCAAACAACCTCGTCTTGGAGACGACCGATCTGGGCGGTGACTTGCTTGAAGTCATCCGAGTCCTTGAAGTTGTTGGAGCAGCAGTTCGGGGCGTATAGGCATGCAAGGTTGAGATTGCCGCATCGCTGGCAAGGCGTTTCTCCATTACATTTTATTTTTCGGCGTTTGCACTCATTGCTATACGTGAATGGTCAGCAACATGTTTTCTTCTGCTTGCAAGGCTTGTTGGCACAAGCCCAGTGTCAAAGCGGACAGCGCCTCAGCGGAGAAAGCGAGATATGAGACGAGAGTGTACTGACCAAGCTATTGATATATACTATACCGACGAGAAGAAAAGAAGGTTAGCAAAGTGTTTCATGTGTCAAGAGGCATCGATGTCGGCCAGGCGATAAGACGACATGAGATGGCGTGACGTTTTATGGATGAAGATGATGCAGCATGGTGTCAAGTCAGACGAGGCTGTGACAACACTGGCCATACAGGTCGACATCAGTGTAGGTAGTACAACGGGTCGACGATGTGTCCACTCAAGCTACTGCGCGTGTGTCTCTCACAAGCTGTCTGCCCCATCTCATCTCACTCCATCCATATCTTGTCATCACATCTCATCACTCTGGCTTCATGACGACCTGGAACTGACACAAAGAAATGAAGGACAACTCACCCGATTCCTCTTACTTCTTGTCTGCTTGCCCGCTGCGGTAGATCCATCATCAAGCGACTTCCGCTTGTTTGCGTTGGACGTACTCACGCTTGGGGCGGAATTTTCTCCGACAGAGGCGGAACCTGGGCTCGCCTGTGTCTGTGGTTGCGGCGTCGTGTCGTAGCCAGCAGCCGCCGCCGCGGAAGCACCCACGCCGACGCCGGGGGTGCCGCCGGGAGTTCCGCCTGGCCCAACTCCGGGGCCGGGGCCGGAGGACGGGGTCGGTGTCGCATTCAGGACGGGGACCTGGGCGAGGAACCTCAGGTCGCTGGCCTGCGTCTCGATCTGCTCCATCGCGCCGAAAGGGCCACCGGCCGAGGCGTGAGCGTGAGCGCGGACGTGGGCGTGATGCGGATGTGAGGGAAGCGCGTGCGGATGCGGATGCGGATGATGAGCGTGGATGTGAGAGTGACCGGGGACGGGGCCTGGGACTGGGACGGGCACGGCTAATGGAATAGGAGTGGACGCTCCTGGAGCTGGCACGAATTGTCCGCCATCATAAGGCATTATTGCCGGGTCCGCAGCCCGCTGGGAATTGCGCCAGGTGTTACCCTCGCCGCTGCGGATGCCGGGATTGGCCTGGCCTGTCGCCACGTGACCGGGGTATCTCCCAGTACCTGCCTCAAGAGTCAGTATCAGTGTTTGGGCCTGGAAAGCGCCGGCTGTTGCTGGAGTTGGGATCCCGATCGCACCTGCAGCGCCTGCCGGTCCTGGCTCCTGCCCATGTTCATCCCCCTCTCCCTCACCCACTCCTCCCACCCCGAACACGGGATAATAGTCCTCCAGGGTTGCCGACCTTTTTCTCCGACCTATTTTGCCTTTTCTCCGTCTTTCCCTTCACCACTCCAAGCCCAAGCCTCAGCCTGGTTCTCCACACTCTCTCTGAGCGATCCTCAAATCGACAATGCCAAGGGATTGGTAGTCCAGCCAGTAAGAGGAACCCCAGCCGCAGCGAACCAGATTCGCTCGTGTGGAGATGGACTGTGAAGCGTGGTACGTGCGACCCAAAACTCTGGAGCGGATCTGACAGGGAGTCCGCGGACGCCCGAACCCACCAGCTTGGTTGCGCTGTCTTCTGAGCCGAGCTCGGGCTGTTTCAGCGGCCAGACGCGGACAATGGCGGGCAGTGAAGGAGTCGACTCGGAGTTTTGCAATGATGGGTATGTATCGACGGGATGATATTGTGCGACGTTTCTGTTGCTTGGCTGTTTGTTATGTTGTTCCGATGTTGACAAATGATAGGTGGTGGTTGATGGGTGACGACGGTTGGCTGCTGGTGGCTTGTTCAAAGCCCTGCGCTTTTGCGCCTCTTCCGCTCCTCTCCTGCTTTTCGTGGACCTTGTCTCGAGTATCCTGCCCTCCTGTCGCAGTGTTGGTACCAAATCTCGGCAGACGAGATGCCAATCTGTCGGTACTGCGATGTATGTCAAGAGTGTCGATTCCTGCCGACGATCAATGCCCGCGTAAACGTAACCGCAAGTTACCCGCCTGCCTGGTCGATCAACCCGTTTCCCGTCCAGTCCGAACTCTGTCGCATCTGCGCATGTCAAGGCAGCTCTCTTTCAGACCGCGGAATGCGAGCGGCATATCCTGGGGAATGGTGTGGTATGGGGGTGTTGGGGACGCGGTCACGGATGGGGATGTTGTCCAACTTAAACAACAAAAGGGAGCTAGAGATCATGAAACTCATTCTCTCTCTGCTTCAGCAGCAGCCACCTATCCCACGTCCGCGCTCGCGCCCTTGCTCTCTGCCTTGCCTACTCCGTACTGACTATACATACCTACCTTAGTACTTCGTACCTCGTTCGCGCGCCTCACGCCCAGTGTCGGGAACATTCATCTCCTACATCGAATTTCACGCCCTCCCTGGGCGCCGTCCAAAGCCAGCCCCTCTCCTCGTGGCCTCCCACCCCGGTTGCCCGATCAGGAGGGCAATTCTCACTCTTCAGGCCACCATGATGTCAACTGGGCCTCTCCGGGCGGTCCGGCATCGCACCCTACACGCCGAGCCTGCCTATCGTGGGACATCCTGGGCGCCGCACGCAACGCACAATGCTCAGAATGGGACATGTTTTGCTTCTTTGATTGCTGTTGCGCATCTGTCACTTTGCGGAGGACCAGGGAGGTCTCACATCTGTTGCGAGGCGACGACAGCAAGGGGCATCGTCTGTCAAGCTTTGGAGTTCCAAGCTTGATGCTTCTCCCGGAAGCCATGACCAACACAACCACCATGCGGGCCGTGCATCGCGGGTGCCCATTGACTCAAACTTTGAAACCTCCGAAGCCGCCTCCCCATCTCGCATACGACTCTAGATCTGCTGTTTTCGAGCCAAGTTCCATCGTCTGCCGCGCTTCCATCAACCGTCCGTGGGATATCAACCCGACGCCGCGGCATCTTCCCTCTGGTGGGAGTGGGCCTGCTGCCAAACCGCAAACCACAGGGCGCTTTTTTAGACGAATTTCTCTTTCGGGACAGCCTCTCGCTTCTTCTCGACGCCTATTGGCCCTCGTCGCTCTTATGAGGTGGTGGCTTCCAAGATCCCCTGAGTTTGAAGAGCAAGACTTCCTGGTTCCTTGTTGAGTCCAAGCTTTGAATCCCGGTTCTTACTTGAGCATTCATTTTGTAAGAAGCTTCTTGAAGCTCTAGCCATGCTCTAGAGGCGCGGAGTCGTGGGGACTCAGGCCTTGCTTATTATCAGCCCCCATGCTGGTGCCACGAGGTGAATGGCCATCCCATCCACATGGTAGCTTTATATGCAGGACCCAAAAGCAAAAAAAGCCCAGCGCAAAAGGGCCAATCTCCAGCAATCCACTCGTCGTGATCTTGAGCAGCCAGTAACATCGGTGGGCTCGACAACTCCGTCTCCCTCTTCTTGGCCTTTGGGTCCTCGTCGGGAGCTAATCTTGTTCAAGATCTCGTATCGGACCCTCGTTTTCGGTGGCCGTGTGGTGTTGTCTTGTCCTTCTTTGAGAGCTGTGCTATGTTGCTGTTGTTCGATGGTGGCTACGATGTCAAAAGATTCAGTCAAGACACGATGGATGACTCCCTTGAAGGGTGCATTTCTCTCCACTTATTCACGTATATCCGCGTACAATGCTTTAGCGAGATCTCCACTAACCTCGGTTTATAGATGATGAAGATGCAGATCTCCCGCCAACACGACATTCTCATATTGGTGTCTCTGCTGAGATGACGTCTACACGATCTTTCTTCCGTCAGAATGGTGTGGTTTCAGGGCCCTAACGTCTCAGCCCAACGATCATCCTCTTGTTTTACCCTTTGCTGTTCAGCTTGACCCGCGAGAGTCAAACCCCTGGCATGGTCCCCTGTCACCTCACTCGCAAGGCTGATCTAGGGTGCTCTTGGCAATTTCGCCCCGTTTCTTGTCACCCACGCCTTTTCCCACTTGACGTCTCCTGGTCTTCCTTTCGTTGCTTTTTTGCCTCGACTGGCACCTGTTTATCACCGCTAAACAGCGGCCGGCGCACTCTCTAGTGGCCGGCGTTAAGAAACGGGCGGCACGAAAAAAGCCAGAAGCCACGCGATGATGCTGAGGGGCAGCCTAGTCAGGCGGGACGGGATATTGACACGTCTGACACGCAACAGCTTGCCCGATTGACGAAGGGTGCCTATTTTTCGAGCCAGCAACACGATACTCCTCGTGTTGGACACTAACTAGGCTCCATACCTCCCTCATGTACTGGGAAATACGGCAGTTGCCGGCTGGTTGGCGCGGCCTAGGTAGATTGTTATGCCTTGTGCCAAGTACCTAATGCCGTACATAGACGAGCGAGCCAGTGAGCCGGCAGGCAAGACTCTCTCCCCCCGCAGCATATCATCATATCATTTCTTCGGACTCGGTTCTCGACCAAGCTAAAAAGCTTAGCCGCAACTCATCTCCCATCAGCAGAAAGGACGCGCGTGTCTGGAGACAGATCAGATCTTGACCGCCAGGTCGCTACTCACGATCGAATGTAAGGGGGCTCAAAGATTCCTTTCACCGCCAGGCACTCATTGCTTCGATGATGGGTCTTGATACAAGAGGCATGGCCATGTCTCTCGGTTCGACAAGCGAGCTGCTGTATTAGCCACATCACATCCAGCAAGCACGATAGAAACAGTGTTCAATATGGGTGTCGAAAATTGTCAACGACCGCCGTGGACCTAAAGCCTCGCCATGGCTATATCCTTTCCTTGTTATATCTCTAGGAACAGCATTACTCAGCAGCCTCAACTTGCTCGCTCATCCTTCAATGCAACCCAATGTCTCTCTAATCCAGGTCTAGATGCTCCAATGCTTTCGCTACAAACGCCGCGTCCTGATCCCGGGGCTCGATCACCGCATCCTTCCCGTCCGAAGACCCGCTCATCTCGGGGCCCCACTCACCGTCGCCGACCTCACTTGGCTCGCTCTCCGTTTCGGGGGGTGTTTGTGGTGGAGTTTGTATGCCGACGATACTTGAGCCAAGGCTGAGATTGCGCTTCAGCATACACATCTCTACGGATATGCCAGGTCCAAAAGCACATCCCACGACATACTCGCGCAGACGGCCACCGGGACTCATGGCATCCATGTCCTTGGAACGCAGGCGGTCCATGACGCTGAAGATGGTGGCAGAGCTGGAGTTTCCATGGTTGATGTAGGTGTCATAGCTTGCTCTCATATGTTCCGGGGTAATATTCATGGCTTGCTCGGCACCGGTGAGGATGGTAGCACCACCAGGGTGCATGGCCCAGTCAAAGTCGGCGGCGGTCTGATAATCTGGAGGCAAACGCGGCAACGAGGCCTTGAGGTCGTTGAATGCAGGCGCAATTGCAGCCCCCGTGAGCTTTGGGACCCGAGGGGTCAGAATGACTTTCCAGCCTGTCTCGGGGTCAGTATCGTGATGCAATATCTTGGCGGTACTTGTCAATAACGTACCAACAGGGTCGACGTCGAACCCTAGATCATGCTCGGTGTCTGGTATTACCCTATGGTCCCAGCCTAGCAGGTCATAGACGGACTCGGCAGGCTCACCAATGCCATTGCTCAAAACAACAGCGCTGGCACAGTCAGAAAAGAGACATGCGCCTATCCTCGTCTCCTGCAGCTCATTGATGCTATCCAACTCACTTCGCACCATGGTAGTGCTGACCTCTAGTGCGACGCATAAGACGCGAGCAGGCAAACCTCGAGCTCTATGTCCCAGGGCCAGGTTCGCGCCTGTACGCAGGGTGGCCAATCCACCACTGCAGCCGACGCCATGTAACAGAACCTTCTCGACTCCATGGGTAATACCCAGCCCCTTTGCAACGAAATGGTCAAAGCCCGGGTTGGCGCTGTCTGTGCAGGTCGTGGCGACGATGTGGGTTATGAAGCGGGTATCGATCTTGGCCTCGGCGATGGCCTTGCGAGCGGCGCGTATGGCCAGGGGGACACCGTCAGAGTGGAAGAGTTGGTGAAGCTCTGATATCGATGGCGCATTTTTCTGGTTGACTGCCGGATGGTCTGGGAGCCCGATGGAAGATCGTGTTTCGATGCCGGTGTATTTGTTGATCCCAAGAACTTTTCTCATGCTAAGATTACGAGCGTGGTCAGCGAGGATGGCGCATATTGTTGTGTCAAGCACTTACGATGGTGTATCTGGGTAAAACCTCTCGCTGAGAATGTCGAGGCAAGTATGCTCCAGCATGTAAGGGGGGTATTCAGTGCCGATGCCAATGATGGAGAGGTTCAGCTCCCCAAATGTGCTGGGTGCTGTCATGGCTGAAGCTGTCGGGGGCTTTTATTTCCCCAACAGATTGTTTGGTTGAGAGCGTGAAGGATTGGAGGAGAGCCTGAACGACAAGAAAGCCACTCTACGTGACCGAATCGAGAAGACCAGACTCGAGAGAGGTCAATTGAGTCCTCTGCGAATATCGTTGACGCTTCGAACCGGTGCTATCCTATCTTGTCGTGTTTGTGCGTGGGGAAGGAATCCCGAGACAATATCGATGACGCTATCTCGACGCCAGGCTGCTTATACGAACAGGGGTTGAAGTGAGGGGAAGAAGATTCAATGGCGATCGTGACGAGACGGGAAGAAGGAGAAACAAAAAGATGGGAGAAGAAGAGAAGGTTTTCAACGGTTTGATGAGTGCAGCGACGAAGCTGGTTACAGAACAATGCGGGAATGTCTCGGATATCCTCGATTAGGTAGGTAGGGAGGTGAGGGGAACCGTAGACAAGACAGTGTTATTGCTACACCAAGCGGTGAGTGACGCAAAGCATTCAGGGCATGGAATTCCCTGTATAAATATACGTTCCGTTCTCAAACCCTTATCTGGGTCCGCGTGTTCGGTTTCGTCATGTTACAAAGTGTCTCGCGGGGGGTTGTAGCAGAAAACAGCCTTGACGATGCATGCAAAGCTTTGCGATGGGCTAGTGTCCGCCTTGGCGCTGCATCAACCATCTTTGGAGTCTAATCACAGGACCTCTCCCACTCGCCAATGGCACTATTTAAATTCATTAATCTCAATTACTGTGAGATTTTTCTCTTCTTGTCAGTACCTCGGGACTATCTGCCGGAAACGGGGACCTGACTAGCCCTGAAGCAGACTATCCGGGCGCCAGGATTGTGGCTCAGCCTCTCAACCCCAGTCACGGGCGGCCGCCCAAGATATACAGAGGACCTTTCTGGCTCACGGCAGTGCTGCTTCCCGAGGAGAGGGCGACGTCATCCCGTCGAAGCGTTGCCCCGATGCCGGGTCAGTTGCGCCGACGGGGCGAATCAAGCTGCCGGGGGTTGTTCATAAGGCTGAGGGTGAAGATGCGTGTAAGCGATGAGGGCTCAGTGTGGCTGGCATTTACAGTCAGATAGATCAGGCTTCGCCTCTTTTTCAGGGGCCTGTAGAAAGTGTACAAGCTATGGATAAAGCTCTTAGGCCTTGGTGGTGTGTCGAAGCTTCTTCGAAGAGGGAAGAGAGATAGCTCAGCCTCCATACATACCTGTAGGTTCAGATATTGGCGGAGCAGCGAACCTAGACAACCAAATGCACAAGATTTAGACATAGCCAGAGGTTGAAAGAAAGAGCGTCATGGGAAGCTTCCAGGGGTAGTTTAATATGCGTTCAGTTATAAAATGATGACAATGATTGATTGCACAGGACCCTGCTCTGAAACACACGAAGCAGAAGCCTGAGACCGCCTGTACTACCCCAGACAAGGTCTCGAGGCGAGGGTTAGACATCCCCAAACACTCGAATTGACAGAGCCAGGTGCTCTACTATTCTAACGCTACTTTAACAGATAAGAAAAAAGGAGAAATCATTGGAATTGGCTTATCCTTAAAGCTCCTATGCTAAAGTTGCGTAGAGGGCATTTTTTGGAGACTGCTTCCAAGTATTGACCAGCATTAGATAACCTCTGGCAAAACTGAAACAGCAAGCCATCTATCACAGTAGCGACCAGGAAAATATTCATGGATATCAGATGGATTTCAAGCGTTCAATAAATTCCACAATTATAAAATCGCACAGGCATGAGACAATGTCAGCCTCAACGATGATGATGGCTTACTCTAAGCGAGCCCCTCCACCGCCAACTTAAATCTTCCATTTCAACACTACACATTTCTTATCACCAACACGACAGCTCCAATCATGTCTACAATCCCCTTTGTCATCCACGCCCTCGTGGAAACACCAGCCGCCCTCTCCTTCATCTTGTATCCATCCTTGCACCTCCAACCTCTCACACCCGCAGCCGCCCTTCTCCTCCAGTCTCTCGGCGGTCTACTCCTCACGTCCAACCTCATCGCCCTCATATTCGCTCGCCGACCTTTCGACGACGTCAGCCGCCAAGTCGCCATCGCTTTTGCATTTTGGCATGTCTGGCCCTGTTACCGCGCTTACACCCGTCTGAGCGGACGCGGTTTGGAGGGGGATACGCCTGAGACGAGGAGTACACTAGGAGGACCGGTTGTGCATCTAGGAGTGCATTCGATTTTATTAACCATGTTTCTCTATACCTGGTATTTGGGATAAATACTCAAAAAAGAACTCCGTACCACGAGTTATCCATGTACACAGTCTAGCTTCTAAACAATCTCAAGCCCGCCTCCTCGGCGTCAACCTCCATGTCATCATCATCGCTCTCGTCCTCGTTGAGCTCCATCTTGCGGCCAAACAGGGTGCCAAAGAAGCGGTCAATGGCCTCCTGCTCCCACGCCCGCCGGTCCTCGGGGGCCATAAAGTTCTGCAGCTTCTCGTGCACCGTGAAGCGCATCTTGCGACCCTTGCTCGCCTTGCGGTCCACGTTCTTGCGCGTCTTGACCTCCTTGGCCGCCGTGAGCATTACCGTCGGCACCGCGCCCGCCGACGCTGAGGACCCGTCCACCGTGCGCTGGTCCACGAGCTCCTTGAGGAGCACCTGGTAAAAGTCGGCGTCGTCGTAGATGTCGTCGTCCTGCGTCACGCCCTTGGCCGCCTGCGCGGGAGCGCATGATCGAGGAACGCGGGAGCGCTTGGCGAGGCGGTTGTCCGGGTTCAAGAGCTGCTCCCGGAGCGCAGTGACGAGCGTGTCCTTTCGCGACTTGAGGCCGTCTCTTGTGGTGTCGACAGACTGGACCTTGCGCGACCACTTGTCTAAGCCAGCCTCTCTGACCTTGACAGCCCGCTCCTCCTCCGCCTGCATCTGCTCCCAAATCTCCTGGGTCGTCATCGAGGCGTCCAACTCGCGCTTGCGCTTATCGCCAGCCCGAGACGAACCAAAATTGTCCTTGAGGCTGCTGATGGTGTTCAGCAACTTGATAGCAGCCTCCTCGGCCGCCTCGTAGGGCTCAGACTCGGGCTCGGGGCTGTCTTCGATGGCGGCAAAGGTGTTGGCAGCGATGAGGGCCTTTTGTAGACGGATTCGGAGATTGAGCAGACCGTCATAGACCTTGCGCTGTTCTCGAATGGCAAGACCCTTGTTGACGTCGGTGCGGTTTGAGAAGGCTGCCATGACGGGCTTTACACTCTTCGCCTTTTTCTCTTTCTCATCATCGTCGCTTTCCTCTTCATCATCACTGGCGTCTTCATCTTCCTCGTCTTCCTCGTCGTCTTCTTCAGACTCGTCATCTGAATCTCCAGCGCCGTCGACAAGAGCGTCGAGGCCATCATCCATGTCATCTTCTTCCGAGTCAGAACCCTCGAGTTCCACGCCGCTCATCTCGTCTTCGTCCTCGTCCACGTCGGCACCACCCTCGCCGCCCTCGTCAGAGGAAGACATAAAGTCAGCAGCAGTGGCCCTCTTGGACTTGCTCACTGGCTTCTTGGGTTTCGAGCTCCCTCGGAAGGTAAAGTCCTGGAAGCGCTCCTCGTCGCTCTCGCCGAGGGCGTTGTCGCTGGAAATCTCGGAGTCGTTGGCCTCGGCCTCGTCGCGTTCCAAGTCTGCAGTCTCAGGATCGTCGAATGCTTCGTCGTCCTCATCCTCATCCTCGTCTCCCTCGTCGTCGGACTCGCTCTCCTGCTCTAGAGCTGCCCTTGAGACGCGCGAGCCTTGATACTTGGGACCGAGCGACACGCCCTCCTTTTGCCTCAGCTTGCTCTTTCCCACGGAGACATAGTGCTCTGTGCCAGCGTTCTCGTTCTCGCTCGATTCGCTATCGCTGCCGTGCTCGCTCACATCGACATTGGCTTCAGGATCGTAGTCTAGGAACGAGTTAGAAACCTTGCGCAACGTGGCGCACGAGAAATCGAGTTACGTACCCTTGGTGATATGTTCGTCCAAGTCCTCGAACTGCTTTGCGCGACCCTTTGCTTTGGCCATTGTCGATATGTATCTTGGACAAAAAGTGTCTTGGATCAGATGCAAAGCTCTCCTACCAATGGTAGCGGCCCCCACGTAGGTTGGAAATTTTCTAGGATGGTCTTGAACTTTTAGGCGGTGGTAGGTGGCAGAATTGTCACAGCTCAGTAGTAGTGGCGCCGGCAGTGAGTGATAGCGCCGAGGGCCGCTAACAAGCTGAATTGAGCATGGAAGCCTGAGCTGAGATCCAATATTGGATGATATATCAGCTCCAGTTCTAACAAGATGCTTAGAGTCTGAATTCCAAGTCTTCTCTCATCGATATAGTCAAACAGGCTTTGGGTAGAGCTTGGCTGTGCCGAACCGAGGCCTCGTTCAAGCTATCTATACCCGAGTCCTCCCATGATGCGTCCGACTTCTGCTCGCCTCTTTCAGACCCTTCGGGCTCTCCAGCATGAGAATCCCTTGGTAACCAATGCCCTGGACTATCTTTACAAAACCATCACCCTTTCCCTAACCAATGGTAGGGTCTCCCCCGGTCCGGTACACCTCCGAACTGGCCTCGACGTCCTCAAAGGCGCCACATAGCTGGCGTCGAGAAGGTCATTGCAGTGTCATCTGCCAAAGGTGGTGTAGGTAAAAGCACAGTAGCAGGTATATCACCTCATGTCGTATTCATATACGCCCATGTTGATGCATTTTTAGCAAACCTGTCTCTCGCTTTTGCCCGTCTCGGTTACCGCGCCGGTATCCTCGACACTGACATCTTTGGCCCGTCTATCCCCACTCTGTTTGATCTTTCAGGGGAGCCTAGGTTATCCAGCAGTCAGTTACATCGTTGTATCAAGCTAGTTCTTGAAACGCTGACAACTCTGTAGAGAACCAGTTGATCCCCCTCACAAACTATGGCGTCAAGACCATGTCGATGGGCTACCTGGTCGGCGAGAACGCTCCCGTCGTGTGGCGAGGCCCCATGGTGATGAAGGCAATTCAGCAGCTCCTTCATGAAGTCGACTGGGGTGGTCTGGATATCTTGGTCCTCGACCTGCCGCCAGGAACCGGAGATACACAACTGACCATCACACAGCAAGTCATACTGGATGGTGCGTGCCTACGAGGTATTCCTTCTACTGTTACTGATGCTACACAGGTTCCGTCATTGTCACTACGCCGCACACTCTAGCAACCAAAGACGCCGTCAAAGGCATCAACATGTTCAAGACAGTCGACGTCAACATTCTCGGCCTGGTGCAGAACATGTCTCTCTTCCAGTGCCCTCACTGTCATGGAGAGACACACATCTTTGGGTCAAATGCGAGGGTGGAGAAGTTGTGTCAGGAGCACCAGATTGACTTCCTCGGCGATATTCCATTGCATCCCAACATTGGAGACGATGGCGATCGAGGAAAGCCAACCGTTGTCGCTGAGCCAACAAGTGAGAGGGCAAATGCCTTCTTGAAGATCGCACAGGACATCTGTCCCAAGATCAACCTTAGCAATAACTAGGTACTAGTGAAGTGGGCATCTAGGTCGATGCCCACTTCATCTGGCCGACGCATAGAGAGCAATGGACAATAAAGGTCCATAATAGCAACTAACCCGGCCTGCTGTATCAGTTTAGTATGCACTCAACTCCAAGACAGTAAAGTACGCCATGAAGCAGGTATTCAATTGACCTCGGCTGGCCCATTCAGGCCGCAGCTTTCCTATGTGCTTGGATTCTGAAAAAAAAGACAACTGGGTTAAAACGCCAGCAAAGATAAGACGTTAGCCTCTGCCACGATCAAATGCAAGGCATGTTACCAAACAAAGCAATAGCTCCCGAGACTTCCAAACGCCTTCTGCACGCCAATTTGATATCGCGGAAATGCCCTGCTAAGAGAGAATGCTCATTAGTCCAGCTCATCGTTCATTTGGTAGACATGACGGCTTCGAGTTGGGTCTTTTCGCATGGTCTGGCCAGAGCCTGTGAAACCAACTGCCACAAATGTCAGCATTTGCACTCATAACTCAACACAAGATGCTTACCTCTACCGTTAACACCCTCGGGCGTTCGGAACATGCTCTCCTTCTTGTGAGCCTTTCCGAACTTGGATTTGGCGCTAAATTCTTGCCACTTATTCTTGTTCTTCTCGAGCTCCTTCTTCGCCTTGAGCTTCTTTGCCTTGGGGGGCTTCACATCGCCGTTGTTCTCTGCTTCTCTCTTCGCTTCAGGATACACTGTCGCGCCGGCCGACGTCACCAATCCGGGGGCAGGGGGAGTCGCGGGTGCCGAGGACAATGGGGTACCGTCTGCCTTTCGCTTATTCGAGACAGGGCGGATATCTCGAGATCGCAGAGTCTCTGTGTTATCATACGTCTTGAACTTGACAATGTAGATGGGGTCTGTCGAGGACCCTGTAATGGATGTAATACGCGCCGGATAGAATGCCTTGTCACCGGTGACCCATTTCGCCAACACTGTGTCGTTGACCTGGTAGTGGACGGGCGTGTCCTCCTTCTCCTCGGCCGGGGTCGCTTTCTTAAAGGCGGGGTGGTTCTCGCGGGACCACTTCTCCGGTTCAGGTGGCGGGGACGGCTGCTTGGGAGCTGGCTTGGGCGCCTGCTTGGGCTTGAGCTCAGCAATGTTCTCATTGAGGAGATCAATGAAGTTGTTCAACTCCTCCTGAAGCGCTTTGAGTTCGACGTTCTCGGGGTCGTCGCGTAGTTGGCCGCGGACGATGTCCAGCTGTAGAGGCAACAGTCAGTATGATTCAAATTTGAGGCGAAAGCTGATGTCGCACCTGCTCTTGGTACTGCTTCTTTTCATCTTCGAGGTCGGATAAAGGCGACATGGCTGCAGAGTATGTATTCGGTGAAGGAGGAGAATGCGATGCTAGATGTAAGGACGTAGTGGTAGAGAAGTCGAAGTTGACGTGGGAGGCGATGGGTTGGTTGGGCAAATGAGGATCCAATGTTTGCAGTGGATGATGGTGGTTGCATGTGCACGTCACGTGCTGTTTTAAGTGACCACTGGCCACCAGCTGTGTGCGATGAAGTCGCCCAGCAACGAGCGGGATGTGTGCTTCTTGGTCAGTTGTAATCGCCCTTTCTAATGTATTCAAGCCTAATAGATGAAGAAACATCTGTAGCTATACTATCTATCCGCATTATTTAGGATCAATTGGACGTGGAACAGTTATTCTGGGGTTGATAGGCAGTTCCGACAGATGGGTCTAACCAATCGGGAATAGCGCGGCATTTCAAATCCTGGGGTTGAGAGCGCGTTGTACCGTCTTTCTATTCTCATGTATTTCTTTTCATAAAAGTATAACCATGTCTCATACAAGGGACAGTCTCAGGATTAGAGAAGACGTATATAATGCCATTTTAATACGAGCAAGTCGTATCTGCTTATCTTTACAAACCTCCATGACGGACACGACTTGCGAATACACGTCTCTCACAACAGGGTTTATGGTTGTATAATCCTGGGCTAGTCGGCCACTCTCACTTGTGCTCTGGTAACACACAACACAAAGCTGACTCTAGTCCTCGAATTTCCCGGGGGGATTGCAACATCGGTGGTCATGCTCGGGTTACGCCTACAGTCGGCCCGGGATGAGAATTGTGTGTTCGTGTGCTCCGGTGGCCCCGAGTTTGATCGCTCCGTTCAAGGAGGGCCCCAGACTAATGCAATGTGTATCTCGCGAGTGACGCAAGATGCACTGGGACACACGCATCCAGCACCATGCTGCGCTGTCGGTTGGCAAAAAACACGAGAGGGGCCAAGACCCCCGCGGGATGATTCGTACGTTGCTTGCATATGCTCACGCTTGGCCTGCCTAGCAAGGCGATTCCTAAAATTCCAGTCGCGTCTCTGATAGTCGAACGGTCTTTCGCAGGCTTCCATCTACTTCGTGTTCACGTCCCATAATAATGACTCCATCTTTTCTTACCCATTCTTTCTCACGCACCTAACGTTAGATGTTCGCTAACAGCTGCATGGTCAAAGTAATTTTATCCTGCAGTACGTGTCGTGTTGCTCACTTACAGTGGGAAAAGACGGACCCTCAGAGCTATCCACTCTCAACACTGACGCAATGGGTTGCTAGGACGTGTTTCGTTCTATTGTAACCATCTTGAAGCAGCCTCTCAATATAAACCAGAGATAACACAATTTTATTAGTATTTGCCTTTGTGGCTGATGGTGTAGGTTTGTACAAGCGACGGACACGTCTGTCCCCCCACTGTAGTGGTACTGTAGGCTCACTCAACACATGCTTCTACCTCGCTCGCTCTACTCACGAGCCCCTCGTCCACTCAGTCATTTATTTCGCAAAAGACTTGACTCGCTACCTATTATTTCCCCCCTCTCAAATCTCGTCTCCTCTAGATTGCGCATTTCTAAACCCACCAAAAGAGACGTGCCCCAGCCGCCAACCAACTAGTCCTAGCCCGGTGTCTCGGCAACACTAGTTCATCTCGCGCCGTTTTGCTTGTTCATTTTGTCTGGGGCTTGGCCTTGGACTTGGACTGGTCCCGTCTGGAATTGTTCCTTGACCCAAAAAAGTTGCTTCTCCTCTTCGCGGGAAGCTCAACTCTCCTCCCTTCTCCCTCACGCGCCCTCTCCCTCTCTTCTTCCTCATCCTTTACCCCCACGCGCACCGCATCGCATCGCATTGGATCCCCAGATCGCAAAAGTGATCGCCGGCCGTCTCCGCTCCTCCACTGCATTCGACCCTCACCGATTCTTCTCTCGGCCGATCCATTGACATCACTGCGACTTTCGGGTTATAAAGCGAACGCCGCTACATTTAGCTACAACAACATTTTCTCTGCAGCTTCTAGTTCCTGCAAGGCTGTTTATTATTTGCCGAGAACAGCCCGTGATTCGGCTCCGATTCATCTCTCCCAATCCGATCACGCATTCATTCCTCTCTGCCTGCGCCGGCCTCAGCGCCCATGATAACAGGCACTCGGGTCGTCGGGTTAGCCAGGAGGATCATAACCACATATTCTCACAATAGCAGAGACGAAACAATCTCAAAAGAACCCGATTTGGTCATCTAGAGCACTCAATCGAGAGCGAATTGCCTTCGCACCGCCAGCAATCATGCCTCACACACGGGACGTCGACAGCGCATCGTCGACAAGCGGCCAATCAAAACGGCCTCCCCTCAACCATCAGGAGAGCGACTCTCAGAGCGAGAGCAGCGGCGTCCACCATCAACATCAGCGCCGACATCACCACGTCCGCCATCACCAGCGACAGCACACCGTCGGCCACCTGCACCACGCTCGCGCGCCCGCCGCCAAGAACGCTCCTAAACAGCCCAAGCTGAACCGTCGCCATACCTCCCCAGCCGACGAGAACCAGCAACAGATACAGCGAACCGCATCCTCGGGCAACAATTCCCACCGCCGAACTGCCAGCGACGCGAGACTATCGTCCCGTGAGTCCTCATCAGCCAATCTCACAAGGAATTCGTCGCAGGCCAAGCTCGGCAAAAGCTCGTCGCAAACCAAGCTCTTCAAGAGTCCTTCCCAATCAAGGATCGTCAAGAGCCCCTCCCACTCAAAGCTCAAGCGCAACCGCTCGCACACAGAGATTGGCAAGCGAAACCGTTCCGCGGAGCTGAAGCGCGCCTCAAGCACCACCATTGTCTACCAGACGCAGACCTCCGGTGGGAAGTCACAGGTCCACTTCGACTTGGGCAACGACGGCCAGGACGACGAATGGGTCGATGCCAGTGGGTCTAACTCGCCATACCTCTCCCGCAAGGGCTCCCTCAACAGCAGCAATCACTCTGTCCATCATCCCGACGACCACGCCGCGACCTCTCGACCGATCACCCCCGTCGATCCCGTCCCTTCAGCCCAGGCGGGCCACCAGGACCAGCTTGAGCAACCTCCCATGTCAAGCCCGGAGCGCATCACATCTCACCAGAAAGGCTACCTCACATCCCGCATCCTACAGCGCACTCCCTCACACGGAGCTCCGCCCCAGATGAGCGCGGATCTGGCGCAGGTTGCGCCCCAACGCTTCGCTCCAGCCTCGGCTGAGGGCCGAGATTCGGGTACTCTTATGGGGAGTAACCAGGATGAGCTTACCTCTCGCTTCGTTGAGGCCGCAGGGTCCGGATTGACCAGTGAGGGATCTTTCTACCGGCCGCCTCGGGGAGACTATCACCGCTTCGACGATACTCCTCAAAAACCTCGCTCCATTGCCAGCATCTCGGGAGATCGTGAGGCCCCTACCAGCGCGCCGCAACAGAAGGAAGAGGTCGACGACAGTGCATTAGCGCCCAAGTCCTCCCGGCGGACAGCTGGTCCTCCCGCCCAGACGTCACGGACACAGCAGAAGCTGAATCTCCAGCGGGCTAGCTCTGTGATTGAGCCGGGACAGGCAGTCGGCGGAGTCGGAGGTGTGGTCGGCCACACGCCGCTGATTGGCGTCGGCGGACCCGGCTATGACGGGGCAAACAGCCGCGACCCCCGAGTCGGCAAGCTTCTGGAGCGCACCGGCATGGAATACCTTGTCGTTCGTCGACATCAGAATCCGATTTCACGGTCCATCGATCGCCTAAACCGCCTCCCGGGCATGGACAAGTCGCTTCGTATCCCATCCGCCAGCCTCGGCTCCGCCAACGGAAAGCGATCCCTCGACCTCACCATGCGTCACCACACCCGCAACGTCAGTATGCCCGACGCTCGGAGACCCGTGACGCCTAAGAGGCCTAATTCGGTGCGGACGAACGGTGCGGCATCAAGCTACGACGGCGGCGATGACGACGGCAGGTTGACAGACCGGCTTAGCGGCTCGAGCTTGGTGGGCGGCGAGGAGGAGGACGGCACAGCAGCCCTGCTAAGGAATCTGTGGGAAAAGTCGATGGAGTTGAGTGCGAGCACAGACTAGGAACTCTGTGGTCCCGTAGATTAGGAGTCTTGATATCAACCCAGAGGAGGAGCAAGGCGCTGGCGCAGAAGAGGAGCAGGTTGCCTGCAGAGGTCAAAGGTGCTCTGCTCGAGCACGTGTTTATACGTTTTGGGATACGAGGGCGTTACGGCGCGAGGGGGGTAATGGGAAACTGTACAACTACTGGGGATACTTAGAGAAGGGATTTGGCCAAGACGACGTCATGTCTGGACGTCATGATACGAGTAAATTGTCTCGGTACTATTATCAATGCAAGCGAGGATTATATCCAAGTTTTCAAGGTTGGATATACATGAGAAGTGATTGTGTGTACGTCTAGATGTCTCTATGCAGCTCTGAGCCATGCCTCTCGTGCCTCCAAAATGGATGCAAAACCCACCACGCTTGATCCCATCCGTACGCCCACCGATGCCATGTGAATGGTTGTTTATAAAGATTATATTGTTACATTATACGTTGGGTGAGAGTTGATCGTACTTGACACATCGCTCAACCTGTAGAGAATTAGTATTTTGAAGCTTCCATGGGAGTGTACATGGATGATAGGAGAACCACTTACATCTTCAATGCTGGCCTGCATAAACCTCCTCGCCTCAAGTCCCACCCATACCATCAGCATGGAAAAGTCACCATGCTTGACCATCTCTGTACCGCTCTGGGCACTGAGCTGGCGCAGAATGGGTAGTGAACTGCTGAGCAGGTCAACGTCGGGGTTTAGGCTACGTCCAATGCCTTCGAGCAACAAGATGCTTATGACAACATTGACAAAGTCGCCCTCGAGACGGACGTGGTGGTTCCGGACCATGCTAAGCACCTGCTGCAGAATGTCGCCGATCTTGACGTTGCCGAGGGCCAGGGTGCGGCTCTTGACGCCCAGGACGAGGTGCTGCATCTTGAGGGCAAACACTTCCTCATCAAGCACAGCGTCCGGCTGCCGGCAGCGCTCACACATGAGGTGGCCGGCCTTGTAGCCGTCAAACTCAGCAACAGCGCGGAAGAGATCGAGGAAGTTGGTGCGGTTCACCGAGTTGAGCTCGGTCACCAGTCCCGTGTCGATGAAAATCAGTTGAGGTCGGAATCCCTCAGCGTCAATCTTGGCCAACTCTGCTTCCCATGCCGCTGGGTCCTTTCGGTGTCTATATGGTCGAAGACGCTCGAGCACTTGCTCGGTAACATCTTCCTGCTCATCAGGGTGCGCCTTGGTCATGGTTTTCCGCAGGCGCAAGTCCGGGTGAGCGGATTGGTAGAAGCGGACCATGATGTTGCCAGGATGCAAATCAGCGTGAACAAAGTTGTCGAGGAGCAGCATGCGAAGGAAAGCGTCGAGACCTTCGTCGGCGATATCATGTTGAAAGACGCCACCGCCATTCTCCATAAAGTCCGCCAGCGGAATGCCCTGAGCAAACTCTTCGATCAAGACATTGCGTGTTGTAAAGTCTGTGTATGGATAGGGGAACGAAGCCGTAGACCTTTCCTTGAAGTTCTTGCGGAACGTGGCCAGGTTTGCTGCCTCTATGCGTAGATCAAGCTGGAGTTTCATCATTTCTCCAAACTGGGCAACCTCGTCTGGCAGCGAGAGCCACTCAATGGTTGGGATAATGTTAAGTGCAGAGGCAAAGAAGTGCATGATGCGGAGATCTCGTCGAACCGTTCTCTCAACATTCGGATGCAAGACCTTGACGGCAACATAAGACGAAGGTACTCTCTGCGGCGAGCTCTTGAGTACAGTGTCCACATTGCGCAACACGTTATGTGCCAACGGGTGCAGAGGACCGTCCTGAGCATCAATCTCATCCGGGCGAGCCAAGTCGGGCTTCAACTTGGCCTTGTAGACCTGTGCAATGGCTCCAACGCCAAGAGGCTTCTCGTGAAACTCGTCAAAGATGTCCTCAAAGGCACGGCCCCCAAACGCAGCCTCGACCGTCTTACGGGTGGCGTGCATCGAGTGAGCCGGGGCGTTGGAGTGAAGCTTGGACATGATCTCGCACATCTCTGTGGGGAAGATATCTGTTCGTGAGGCTGCCCACTGCCCAAGCTTGATGAAGGCCGGACCAGCCAACTCCATGGCATTGACCAAGAACCCATACCACCAGAGCGTACCGCTGCGTTCATTATCCCGATCTCGTTGTCGTCTTCCAAACCAGATGGCCGGGACTGTGATGATAACAGGGACAAAGATGACGACAAGTTGGAGGAAGCGAATACCGGTACAGACGGGCTCGACTATCAACAAGTCCAGCAGATATGTGATGCGCTTCACCAAGTTCGAGGCACCTCGAGACTCGGCAGGCACGCTCTTTTTAATCTCAGCCCGCGATACCTCGAGCATGCGCTTCTCTCCTGTATCATCCCCGCTCCCATTTTCTTGTTGCGACAGTTGAACAAATGCCGCCGTTCCCAGCGCCGCCGCGCCACCAGATGCGCGCAAGGCTATTGTCCTCGTCCTTCCAGACGGCCATTGTATCGGTCGATATCGGCGGGCACCCTGGGAGACGAATCGACGGCTAAGGAGTGTAACGCTGAGGTTGGGGCATGTTCGAAAGCCCGGACGGACAAAGAACCGGCATACGAAGGAGCCAGCCCTCATCTCGGAAAAGGAAAGAGGTGGTTATCGAAGTATAGAGACGCGAACAATATCATGTTCTCATATCCGGGGGGGACGACATCCAAGGGAGGTGAATAGCATGTGCCAAGGTATAAAAATATCGCTGTAGGTATGATGCGAAGACTTATTTGCAAGGATGCCCGCAAAGACACATGAACCGACTAAAGTGACGTCGGGGGAGTCGAGCTGACTCGAGTGACGTACCTTCTATTCCGACTGGGCTCGGGAATAAATCGGAAAAACACGTGCCTCATCCCGGCTGCACGCTGGGAAGGTGCAAGGATGCAAGGATCTCGCGCGGGTTCCCCCGGCGCCGGCACAGAAGTGGGAAGGCACGGCCTTTCTTGTCTTTGCCTTTTGCGCCTAGAATTTTTTAATGGGCGGCGATAACGCAAAACGTCAGGCAAATTTCCTGCTCGCCCATTTGTCCATTCTTTTCAACCATCTCCAAATCTTCATCCTCGTCATCATTGACAACCACATCTTGCGACTCTTTGACGCTCTTGTCTTGGACCCTGAGGGACTTGATTCTTCACATTTATCATCACACCTGCCTTTCTACCTTACAATCTTTCACAATGGGTTGGTTTTGGGCTGACGCTGCTCCCGCGACCGTCCATGTCCCCATTGGACATCCGCCTGTCCCCGCGAACGCCGACAAGGCGCCTCCCGTACGCTCATATCCTCAGCTATTCTTCGTTTGTCGCTAATTCTTCTTCAGTCTGGCTGCCCCATGCACAAGAAGACTCTCGATAAACTCAACCCCGACGCCAAATGCCAGAGGCCCCAAGATGCCCCAGCTGCATCAGGCTGCCCCGTCCCTCATGCCGCCAAAACCGAGGAGAAGCCCAAATCATTGATCTCCCAACTCAACCCTCTCAACTACATGTTCCCCGATCTATCCCAGAAGCCCGCGCCTAACCAGGCTTTCGCTCTACCAACAACACGAGATGAATCAACTATCCCCAAGGGCTCGGGCGACGGGAACTGGGAGTACCCCTCCCCTCAGCAAATGTACAATGCGCTCCTGCGCAAGGGATACACAGACACAGACATCACGGCCGTTGAAGGCATGGTTTCAGTGCACAACTTTCTGAACGAGGGCGCATGGCAGGAGATCATTGGTTGGGAGCAGCGATTCTCTAAGGGACTGTACAAGGGATGGCAGCTTTGCAAGAGGGGCGAGGCTCATTTCGATGAGGAACTGGACCGACAGTGGGATGGCTCAGAAGTTGAGCCTACTCTAGTCCGCTTCCAGGGCCGACCCAAGGACCTGACTCCCAAGGCCACCATGATGCAGGTCCTGGGCTGGATTTACCCCTCCAAGTTTGGGTAAGTTGCTTTTCCCTGACAAATCACAGAATATTGCCTAACAAACTTCAAGCACCGAGCCTCCTTTCGACCGACACGACTGGTATGTTTCCCGGGACATCAACGGTGAGAAGAAGGAGGTCCGATATGTCATCGATTACTACTCTGGTGAGCCCGAGGTCACAGGCGAGCCCGTCTTCTACCTGGATGTACGTCCTGCCATGACTCCTCAAGGCGCGGCCGAGCGCATTATCCGATGGAGCACGGATGTGTGGTGGAAGGCCATTGGTGGCGACAGGCGGGAGCAGGACCCCCAGCCCTGGTTCCGGGGTACTTCGTAACGGATGTCGATTTCAAGGTGCTTGGGTCACGACGGATGCATGTTTTGGCTAGGGACGCTTGTTGCATTTTTCTCCTCTCTGATTTTAACGGATGGGCTGTATTTCTATAATCATGACTGAATGTCACTTGTACGAGCCGCGAAGGGGGAAAACTATATCGCTTTTGTATTATACAGGATCATTGGGCTCGACAATGCCTAGTTCAGAGTAACGGCCAAATTGTTTACCTGGTCCAGCAGAGCCTGGTCCTCTCCAGCCGCGTTCTTGAGCACCTTTCCAAGCTGATGATCCACCGTCATGCCGGGGTCGTCAGACACGATGCCCTGGGCCTGTTGAATGCGTGCCATCTGAAACTGAATGAAGAATTTGGGGACCTTGATGGCGAGGTTTCCCCCGACGGATCTGATGCCAGCCTCGGTTGCGAGGTAGACATTGAGCTCGTTCTGGAACACTAGCAAGTCGTTGTTGGCCAGCGGCGTAGTCGTTGCGAATCGGTCGAGAGCGAAGGCGAGAGGCGTCTGGCCCGAGGTGGCAAAGTTGATGGAGGAGAAAGTGACGCCGCCGGAGGAGACGTCCGGGACGCCGTCGATGGTTGTCTGAGAGGTGTCGCATGTAACGGTGCTAGCGAGAGAGGCGGCCAGTCCAGAGGTCTCTTCGGGGAGGGCTTGGGAGCCAACTATGAAGCAAGCGTTCTGGCGCTTGGCGAGTTGAGGTGCTAAGAGTTGTGAGTTGGGTCGGACTATCAACGAAGCATCCAGGGGGGGCATACCTGCGAGCGCAGTGCCAGCGAGGAGGATGAGAGTTGGGAAATACATTTCAACGAGAGCTGTAATGAATTGCGAGTCGAGATAAAGACTGAGAGGGGGTTAGAGAGAGAGAATGAAAGCAAATAAAAGATTAAACAAAAAGTGTTCTCCAGAGAACTCAAAGAATGGAACAGATGAGGCTTGCTACAACATTTCCATCCAGAGGGCATCTCCAAGCCCTTTTTATAAACACCCATTTACTCTATCTCAAAAGCCAAGGCCCATTGAAACCCGAGTTTGATACCAAGCGCTACAAGTTGTTTTTACCGAGACGTATTCTCATCTTGGGCTAGCTTTGATGCCATTCCCGACAAGGTTCGTCTCACCACCGAGCTTGACGAGTCTCCTTGAGACATGGGACGCGCCAGGAGAGGCGCGTGCAACATCGTTAGGGAAAGCGTCGCTTTTAGGCAGGGTGGAAACAACCATACTAGGCAGAGAATGTCTTAGAAGAGAGAATTATAGTTATCTGCAGACACTGAGTTTATGCGAATGGAGTTCAGACGAGGCAGTCAGGGGGGCTCTCACCGTCTTTGGCCAGCCTTCCTCTTGCAGCGCCCCAATTGAAGCCTTCACCCTCATTACCACGATCCCAAGATCGTTTTGGCGTCTCACATTTCCCAAACTCGATAGATTCATGATCATCCCCTCCCGGATGGTGTACACATGGGACGAATTGCGGCGTAAAGACGCCTATGATTAAGTTTTCGTTCATGAAGGTCCTGCCAGTGTTCCTTACCATGCTCTAGAGGTTCGACATAGCCAGCCGTCAATTCCATGCTATGCTAACCCGAGTTTTGGCAATGCCTCCAAATGGCCCTAGGCATCCGGCAAGAGCGGCAATACTCACAGCCATGGCCTAGGTACAAGTTAGAACCAACACTTACCTCGCCAGTGTCAATATTATGTAAGAGCCCTCCAAGTTTCCACTATTAAGCAATACACACAACTTCAATCGTGATAATCTGGAGTACTTCAGGGTACCTGTTAAGCTGTGGGCATTGTTGTTGTCGAGGTTGTCACTATACGAGCATGAACTCTCTCCATTCTCGGTATGCCATAGCCATGAACTTGACAGATCCCCACTAGCTCAACTTAGTAGCGCTCTTCGTCCCAAAGGTCATCCCCTCGGCAAGTTTGTTGCAGGAGGGTTTCAAGGATCCCCAGCCTTTTTGCAACTGGACATCTGAAACTTCGGCCATACTACCACGCAGTCGCTCAGTTGACAGCGTTAACAAAACCCCCATATAAGTGGCTCAGCAGCCATATCCGACCCTCGTTTCCCGTTTGAGCTAAGCCCCGATGGCATTTCCTGCTTTCCTTTGTCTGAGGGTTGCTTCAGGTTGGTGGTCTACTTTCCCGATTAGGCAACGAATCTGTAACAGACGAGTCGAGTCGAGATCTGAGCGCCAATTGAGACGTTCGGTTACCAGGATGACACCTGAATCTCTTGGATCTTTGTTCTTTCAGGGAAAATCCCTGTATATCTTTCTAGATTTATGAATATTTAGCCTTTTTTCCCCTTTTAAATCATCCAGACTGTTTTTGTTGTTTTACTTTTACATTCAAGTCCATGCAGCCAGGTGCTGTGAGAGCCCGGATCAACGTAGCTCCATTCAACCAATCAGCGCCTGCAACCCTCCCGTGGTCCCTGGAACTTTTTTTCCCTTCAGCCAATCTAGTCTAGACTCTATCTAGCAGTCGCAGGGGAAATCAAGCCCTTTCATTCCTTCTCCTTGAAGCGACATCACCACTTCGCGGTGCTTTCTGCGTCGCAAAAGACCACCCACGACGGCGAGCCTGTTCGCCATGTCCCCAGAGGCATCGTCGGCCTCCTCTAGCGACTTCACGCGACTGCACATCTCCCCTCTCGATCCCGACCTGCTCAAGATCGTCCTGCCAGCTTCGGTCGCTTCCCAGGCGCGCAACGTCTCCTACCATACTATCGAGACTTTCCCCGAGCGCCGCTACGGTTTTGTCGAGCTGCCCGTCATGGAAGCTGAAAAGATCAAGAAGAAGCTCAATGGCGCCGTTCTCAAGGGCACCAAGCTGAAGATTGAAAAGGCCCGTCCTGAAGAGAGAGTTGAACCTACAGGCGAGCTCGACAAAGAGGATGAGAAAAAGAGCAAGAAAAAGTCAAAGGTCTCCACGGATGGATCGAGGAAGCGGAAGCGCGACCGAGACGTCGTCGACGGCGTCACCCTGACCGACCGCAAGGTTAAGCGAGGCTGGACAGAACCGGCAGACCAGCGGAGGAAGAAGAGCAAGAAGGACAAGGAGAAGGAGAAGGACGGCAAGCACACGGAGAAGAAGAAGCGGCAAAAGTCAAAGTACACGGAGCAGGAGGAGTGCCTTCTCAAAACAAAGGTGCCGCCCAACGCCGTCGCCAACATCTCGGAGGACAGCCAGCCCCGGAAGCGCAAGAAGAAGGGCAAGTCGCGCGAGGTGACGGTCCACGAGTTTGAAAAGACGACAAAGTTCCCGAGCTTTTTGAAGAACTCTGTGCCCGAGGACGCGCCCAAGACGGCTGTCGAGTACGTCGAGGGCAAGGGCTGGGTGGATGAGGATGGCGAGGTGGTCGAGACTGTCAAGACAAAGAAGGTTGCCAAGTCTACGCCCAAGAAGTCAAAGAAGGTCACGCCTCCTCCTCCGGTGGAAGAGTCGGACGACGACAGTACGAGTGACAGCGGCACTAGCAGTAGTGGTTCGTCCTCGGATGAAGACGAGGGAGAGGAAGAGGGACAGAAGCCCAAGGCAGTGCCGCAAAAGGACCAAGATTCTTCCTCCGAAGACTCTTCCTCTGACGATGAAGATGACCATGACGAATCACCTCAGCAACCTGAACACGCAACACCTCTCTCAGCCATCAAAGCCGACGCCTCAAGACCCATGTCCTCGAGCTCCTCGAGAAGCCTCACCATCAAGATACCCCCTCCCATCACCCCCTCTGCCACAAAGGTCCACCCCCTCGAGGCCCTCTATAAACGTTCCAAGCCCGACGGCGACGCCACCGAGACTCCTGCTAAAGAGCCTCAACCGTTCAGCTTCTTTGGTGGCGGCGGCGACGGTGATGATATTGAAGAGGAGCAACACGTCGAACGCACACCCGCCCCTATGACCCCCTTCACCCGTCAAGACATCGAGTGGCGCAACGTTAGAAGCGCAGCGCCCACACCAGATACAGCTCACCCCTCTCGCATGCGCAACTTCTGGGCCGACGAGCAGGACGAGGACGCCGACATGGCAGATGCCCTGCGTGAGGCAGAGCGGGAGCACGATGAGGACGACGATGAGCAAGAGGCGGCGGCCCCTGCGCCGGGCTCGAGCGACTTCCAGGCCTGGTTCTGGGATAACAGACGCGACCTGAACCGGTCTTGGATGAAGCGGCGCAAGACGGCTGCCAAGGAGAAGAGGCATCGGGAGAACAAGGCGAGGGCCAACAAGGCCGTTTAGAATATGTAATCAACGATAATTCAATACGATGACGAGATATTCCCTGCTTATACTGTCCATCATGGATTTTTTTGGATGTTGGGATTTGCGTGGCATACCCTATATATGACTTTTTATTGAGGTGCTCAACTTGTTCATTTTCAGAGTGACGGACATACTACTTAGCCTCAACTATAGATAGGTCCTTTTAATTTAGTTGCAGGTTTCTAAACTGTGTTTTCTGTTGATTGTTGCACTGAACATTGTGGTCAAAACTCGACATGAGAGAAGGAAGTTCACGAGGGTCAAACATGGCAAAGACAATTACAACATCCAATGTGAACCACGAAATTAACGAAGCTTGACTGGAGCCGTGTACTTCCTAATTCGAAAAAGTCGGACATTGGCTAAGCAAAATATAATCTTCAACTCTTCAACCCGATTCTTCACTTCTGGCTGTTGTATCAAGGCAATGACACCGATGAAATGGGCGCTTGGTATAGGTCCCTGAAGCCGCATGTTCGCCGACATGTTGCACAATGTTTGATAATTACAAGGTCTATTATCTATTCAAGGCTCGAGATTAGGGTTTTAGGTATCTCAGACTTTCCATAAACAAGAAGCTTCCTCGCCCAATGACCATTGTGCATCACGCTGGGGAACCTGCTCGGCTTGGTGTCAGGAAATCGTCTTCACAAACATGCGGCCGGTTATCCTCTGAGCAAGTGTTCTTCTTCTGGCGATGGACGTTAAGCCTGGCCCCGGTCAACGCCTCGTAAATCCCTGTTTTTTCCGGCCTCGGAGGCTCCGGCGTGTTCTTGATCACAATGCTGTCCCTTGACCGTGGCGCACTGCTTGCCAGGGTTTCTCCCTCTGTGACTGCGCCATGGACCTCACTTGACTTGCGAGAATGATGTCGGTGAAAAAACCGGTGACTTCCTTGCCTGATTCTCTCTATAAAACTGGGCCGCGTTCTACCGTGAACTTCTGTTGTCTCGTTTGTGATGCCAGCTACCTGAGTGCTGCGGCGCCTCTCCGAGTCTAACCCCAGCGAAGCGCTGAGCCTCTTTTCTGCAGCCAGAGTTGTTGTCAGCCTGGACGTATCGGTGCCTCCACAGTCTGACTTGGAATAGAAGGGGTTCTCGGCAAACAGAGAGCGGTCTGTATTGCCTGGCTTCAGGGGTAGGTTCTGAGATCCCGAGGAACTAGCCGATTCATTACCGCGGTGTGCATCAACACCCCGGCGGTACAAAGTGAACGAAGTATGCTTATTCAATTCTCCAATTTCAGTAGGTGGGCTTTGCCAGTCGCTGGTGCAGTGGCGGGACAAGAGCTTGGGGAACGACGTGATGACTGTGCCGTCGCTTATCCGTTGATGCTTCTCGAAACTTTTGTTGCACATAATGTCTGCTAGGATCTCGGCTGTGCTCCTTGAAGTGATATAATGTCGCAAGACAAAGTCGCTGTTGGCCGTTGCAGGATGGCTCTGCCGACGATCGTCCAAGGACGAAGGTAAGGGACCGTGAGTCGGGGAGAAGCAGTCTGACGCGACTCGACCATGGCTTCCTGAGGCTTCATCGTAATTTGGAGGATAGTTCTGGGCCCAAGTAATCTCGGCAACACTCTGACGCGAGACTACCGTGGCTGTGGTGTCTGTATCCGCCCCTCGAGTCTTGGTGTGAACTTTCATGTCTGTCGAGTTGATGCTCGTGTAGGCTGTCTTGGGTAGACTAATGGTTGTGGCAGGATCTGCCAATGTTCCCGACTGAGGTATGAAGGCGTTTGAAGACTCGTCAAGAGTTGGGAGGGATCGACTTCTAGCCGAACCTTTGGTACTTTTCCTTTCCGTCTCAACCATTGATATTCTCTTCCCACCTTCTTCCAACACAATCCTCACAATGTCGCGGATATCCTCGTCATCCACTAGGTATAGCCCGTTCGCCGCTGGGATATGCTTCCCTTTGCCATCGATGAAGTGGAGGTGCTCCCTCAAGTGTCGAATCATTTGAAGCCTATCGCTTACTTTCCTGACAATGTCTTGACTGACCTCGGGGCCGAAATTCATCATGTCGCTAGAGCTCCGCTCAGCTCTGTGGGAAAGGCGTGGTCTGTTGTGTAGAATAAACGAAGTTCTGTCTTCTGCATCTTGAGAATCGCGGAATGTTGAGCTAATGGATCGTGTATCAAAGACGCCGTGGACTTTGTATTCGGACTCACGGGATGCTTCCGGAGTTCCAAATGTGCTAATTGACTCGGTATCAAAGTCTCTCAGTCGTGGGGTGTCACTGCCTGTAGTTGCAGCCTTGGATGCTTCGTATTGAAGCCGATTCGGTATGGCACCCAAGTGGTAGAGTTTTGCTTCGGGGATTGATCTGAGATGCCTCTTTGTCAGGGCATGTGGAGGATGGCCGGGGCTCTCATGAATTGCAGAGTCGACATCTGGGGCTCTCTTGTCTGACTTTGGCTGTTGGGGCGTATCGTCATCTTCGTCGCACAAACTGACGTTTGACCTACGAGCAACTGTAGCAGTCATGGAGGACTCTTCTGTGGTTTCATCCGGACTATCCTGATCTGGTTGCGCATCTTCCGGGCCAGGCGTGAGAGGAAGAGAGTCACCCGCCGTCGTAGATTCCTCCGAAACTTCCAACCTCAATCCCCCCACTGCGTGAACTTTCGGGGACTTGGGGGGCGCTTCCGCACTGGCCTTCTAGACCATGGCATTTCCACTTCCATCGCTCACGAGGCCAGAATAAAGTGCTTCTTTGGGGGCAGGTTCGATCTTGACCTCGTTGTGGCCTTGCTTCTTGGTCAGAGTGGCTCCATGACCAGCAATGCCGCGCGATGAACCTCCGGCATCAAGGGTTTCGGGGTAAAGAATGATCTCGGCCTGAGGGGGAGGCGAGAAGATGTGGGGGAACTTAGGAAGGCAACGGGTCGCATCGTCGTCGTTGGCGTCCATGTTGTCGAGGCAAGTATTCGGATATACTGCTTGTAGGTGTATTCTCTGCAAATGCTGGTGTGTAGGTGAAAAGGGGAATTACGTCGGCATGATAACGGGATAGGGCGGACAAAAGAGGGAGACTGTGCTGTATGAAGTGATTGAACACGATGGGAGAAGGAGATGGAATGGGCAGAGAGAGCACCGTTCAAAGAAGAAGCTAATTGTTGGCGTCCAGGCTGGGCAGATACCTAGTTAAGCAGTCTTTCCTTCTTCACTCCGAGACGAACTGCTCGGGAAGGAGACGGGCTCCGTCGGCCTCTCGTACACACATCATATCAATCTCATCATAAGCGTTGCATAGGGTTAGACCATGATAGGACACTCGGAATGAACTTGGTTTTGCTTTGTCATGCGTCAGTATATAGCTCCCCTAGACCAGAGACAACGCTATCCACGCTGGTGTAATATTCAAAGATTTGATATTATTTCTCATTTTTATCTCTGATTTAGCTCATAGTTAGGCTCTAAAGTGAATACTCTTTATGGACTTAACTGAGCGCAGTCCTGGTGTCAGGTTTTTTGACAACAGGGTGCCAGCTCCAAGATGAGACGCCCGCACTTTCAATATGCGAAAAACCAATCACGATCATCCGCCTCATCACTCCCTGAAATCCTCCCACGATCCACCTCCTACGGTAGTGGTGATCCCTTCCCAGGGGTCCAGCTCGAGCCGCCCCCAAACGCTGACCCGGGTGTCTGGACCGGGATCCCAATGTTCCTCACTGGCGTCACCGGCTCTGTAGTGTCGGCAGGCAGAGGCGGCGGTGTATCTGACCTCGGCACGTGCGAATCATCCTTGCGAGGCGGCTTGAAGTTCACATCTCGACCCGCACGGTAAATGTCTTGCAGCATAGTCTCGAGAATCCCGGCATCCTGGAACTCGAGATATTTCTTATACAGCTTGAGGGCCGTCCGGGAATCCTCGATCGAGTCGTGCGTCTCCATCTGGATGTCTTCCTTCAAAAGGTACCACGCTAGGAACGCCAATGACAACTTTCTCAGGCGGGACTTGAGGAAAAACAGGTCGATAGTGTCGATAATCTGTGATTTGGGGATATGAATGTTGATAACTCGGAAATCCTGCTTCAGACCGTGACCTAGAAATTTGCATCCAAGATTGAGAAGAATCCACATCTTCTTGTATGCCATCTTCAGGGGTAAGAGGCTGTGCTTTGAAACTCGAGGATCTAGATCCTGTTCGGTAATTCCAGAATATGACGTGAGATAGTCGACGATTGGTTCCCTGATGGAGATATAGTCGTCGATGAATGGTGTGCCCTCATCTTCGCCCTGCCCGCGCACAACTGACGCTCGAGCGAGAGCATACACAATGGGTCGGATGGTCTCTCTCTCACCATCCGAGTTCATTTCGATCTCTGGCTGTCGCACGGCAACAAACTCGGTGTCGAGGGCAATAATGGTTTCGGGTCCAGGTGCTTCAGTTTCGGGATTGAGGACCTGATACGTCTTTGACTGCGGATCCGTAGTAGGGCTTGTGCCTGTTAGTACCGTAGCTTGAAGATGAGTAGGCGAGTTGTACCTGAAATCTTGATATAGTATCGATGTGTCAATGTTCTTCTTCCACGACATGTCGATCTTATTGTTGGCCTCCTTCACTTGGTATGCAATCACAGAGGGGACCTTCCAGGACGTATTGAACGTGAGGGCTTCTTCCGTGCTGACAGATCTCACCAAAAAGTCGTTGAAGAGATGCCATTGACTCTCGCCAGGTGCCTCGGTTTCAGCGTGCGCAACTGTATTTGATCAGTCATGAAATTTGATGCAGCTCAGGGGACTTACCATTGACCATCGAGACCAAGTGAGACTTTTGCGTCTGACCGCTCTCGATGTTGATGGCCATGCCAATCAGCGAATACACCATGATATTGTGCATGCCTCGTTGCAGATGGAGCTTCAAGTCCTCCCCTTCATAGCAAAAGAATTGGCCGTGTTCAACGATGATTCCAATCTCCTCAGGAAGCCAACCGGGAGTCGACCAAAGGATCCGATGGTCAGAATTGGTGATGGCCGTGTTGAGCATGAGCACGGCTGGGATACTGTGGATGCTCTTTCTAGTCGCTATCGTCTGGTATCGTTGACACCGACTGCACCATCCTTTGGAGGTTGTCTCCCTCTCGACGCTATTCTTGAGGACCTGGGAAAAAGTGGTTCGCGGCATCTTTGCGCCCCGACTTCCAGGTTTCTGATCCAATGTCAGTTGGCATGGCTCACGGTCACCCGCAGCACTCACGTTTGATGGATAGAGTAGATCATTGACATAGGTTGACCCAGGACGCGTGTACTCGCTTCGGCAGTTCATACACTTGATCGAACTGGTTGCCGATGTCGCTAGCACTTGATCCATGGCAGAAGATGCTGGGTTGATAGACTTGTGGTCGTGAACAATCTTATCCAAGAGGAACCGGGTCAGGCCCTGCAACATGACGTTCAAAGATGAGCCATGAGGATCCTCCTCAAGAAGTCCAAGCGGTCCGGCTAGACAGGTCAGTGACCGATTTCACTCATGTGCATAAGAAAGCATACCTTGTGGGTGACTGCTGAGCGTCTTGAGCAAGTTTGTTGCTTGGCAGATAGATCCCTCGGCTTTTTGAAGCATATCAAAAAGGAAGCCGAGTTCGCACAAAAGACAAATCTCGCTAACGCATGCGGTGGCAGCGTGTTGGAGGGCGAGATTTCGGATGATGGGAGTAAAGTGCATAATCTGAAGGAGGGAATTGGCGTACGAGTTTGAAATGTGAATCTCGAGTCCAGAATGTCGGGTTTTATTATAGAATCTGCGTCCGGTAAGCAGAGCTCATGAATAGCCATCGCTCGAGGGGGAACCAACCCAAAATCAAAGTCATCGACACCAAACTTGCTGTATTTGATCTCAACATTGCGATACATGACCGGCACCTCCGACTTCTTGCTCTCAATCTCCAGTTCGGTAAAGGGACCAGCAAGTTCGTCCGCTTTGTCGTCCGAGGTCGCAGCCTGCGATGTAGCGAGCTCGCGGGCCTTCTCGCTGAGGAACTTGGGAGCTTTGAGTCCGGAGCTACCGGCCTTGTTGACATTACGAGTATCCTCGGCCTGGTTTCTTCGAAGTCCTCGAGTGTTGCGGCCGTACAATCCAAATTCAGTGGCCTTGAGTCCGGAGAGGAATTGCGCATCGAACTTGACGGGAGGAGCACCCACATCGCAAGGTATGTCTGGCCAAGCAGATGCAAGGGTGTCTCGATAATATGGTAACCCAATGGTGTTAAAGGGCCTACTTCAGTCAGCATGAGAGCAAGTCCATATTGGCCGGGACAACTTGCGTCTCCGATGTCCATTCGATACTGGGCACAGGCTCCTCAGGGGTTGCGAAATCGATAGGAGTAGGTAAATCAACAAAGTGAAGCTTGGTGGGCGACCCCCAAAGGTGAACATAGCACTCCACATCGGTCAATGCCATCGACTCGCCAGAGGGTGCGATCTCGAACATGCTAAGATACGAGAGCACGTTGGCCTGGCGAACGTTGCTCGTGTTAGGATTCATCAGGTCCACCACATGGATCTGTCCGCCCTGGGAGACGACTATGCTTGTTGTCAGCATCCTAGGATGCATGCGCACATATGCAGCGCCGGCAGGGAAGGGAATAGGAGGCATCGAGGTCATCTTTTTGATGTCAAAGACGTTGAGGAAGGGGTCGAGCATCAGATTCTGTCCTTGGCGTAGAGAATATCCGCAGGTGACGACAAAGTCATGCTGGGCGTCCATGTCGTTAATCAAGGCCGAGTGGGCATTCCAAGTCTTGACAACTGCGAATGTGACGGGATCGAGAAGGTTGACGGAGCCATTGTTTGTTGCGGCGCAAATGTAGCGGCCGCGCCTCATGATAGCATATTGGTGTTCAGTTGGAACCTGCAAGTCATGTTAGACCGACGCATTAAATCGGAACCGATCACGACTGACTTGTTTGACGACATCACCCTTAATGAGGTCAATAACAAGCATTGTATCTTGTAAGCCAGCGACAATGATTTCTGCAGTCCCCTTTGACGTAAAACTCATACATCGTAAATCATCCATATCATCATGTCTACTCGTCATTAGAAGCCTCGCCATTCGGGATCTCGGGGTTCCTTACTTGATATGCCACATTGGCACCCCCCTCCTCATCGCCATGTGAACATCCTTGGCTCCCAGAGCCACAACACCTTTCTCGTTAACCAGTATTTGGCGAACAGGGCCATCGGCGGACGCGTGTGCTTTGAAGGAGGTGTATCGCTGAAGCTCAGTGCCATAGAAAGAAGTAACCCGGCCCTAGAATCATGTAAGCGCCGCTCTGGGCAACATCATATTTTCGATTGGCGCAACATACATAGTCGTTGCCAGTCCAGAGGAGCTCTTGCGACGTATCAAATGTCATAGTCGTAACAGGAGTGGGAAGCGCGTGCACGCCCGGAGGCGGAAACTGGATCCGGGCGACCTAGGAAGAGCCAGACCGTCAGCATGTTTATTGGCAATGTATATACTATCGCGATCGCGAAAACCAGGGCGAAAGGACGGCTTGTCTCTGCAATCCGAGGCTGGCCGCATCACCATTGGGCAGACATACCTCATCCCAATCACCGTCCATTGTGGCAGAATATCCACATTCTCCAAAAGCGCATAGCTTTAAGGAAGCGCTCTGGGTCAATTACCAGGCTGGCCAAGACCTAGGCGACAGCTTGGACTCGGAATAGAGAGAATAGAGGCGAAATGGGCGGCTGATCGGGCGGAATATCGATGTTTACGAAGAGCAGAAGTGGGATGCTGAGCTTGGAAGCGGTTCAAGGTGAGCTTGGGTCCAGCCGATGTTCTCCCGGCGGGCAATCCTCAAGGTCCTTGTATACTTGATTGGCAGGGCAACAGTGAGGAGAGAAATGCACAGCTGAAGTAAAATTCAATTGTCTTTTAACATGCGAGAGTGAAGATATTTTGCAATCAAGCTTTTGAAGTATACTCGACTGAAATTGTGTTTGTTTGCCTGGGCAGCTGGGATCAGCCACTGCAGTTACACAGGGAGGTACTTTGATGGCGGGGTGGAATTGACGCTTGCGGGGGCCACCAAGGATGGGACGACTGGAGCGCGGGAAGAGGCAAACCCTGGTCTGTTTATGAACCTGGCATCCGTGGAGATATTCATGATAATGTTTCTTCCCCGTGGTGCACATCACTGAAACAGCCGTTTGTACTTTCTAGTGTCGAAACGCCAGCTTTCATGAGTTGGAAGACTGAAGGGGTTGTCACTATCATCCCAATTCGACGTAGACAGCTTATTATCATGCCTGCATTTCACATTTGCTTATCCACGAATACCTATCGTCTTACTCTTGACGCGGCACAGAGATGGTTCTCGCATTCGATGCGCGTTGACTGGGATCTCTCGCACATGCGCCAAGCAACAACACGCGATCTGACGAGATGTGCAGGGCCGAGAACGTGGCAATCTCAGCTCTTGGCTCCAAGCCTCGCTCGATCTTTGATGAGGTCGAAAGTTCTCTTCTTTTCTTCTATTCTTCGTTTCTATGTCTTCAGCATGACGCTGTTCTATGCCAATCAATGCAAGCCGCTACCAATGAAAACACATGCCCCAAACCCCGAAATCAAGCGCCCACGTGTTCCCAAACGCCTCATCTATCATTAGTTATGCCACATGATTTTATTCCTTCAGCCAAACTCTTCTCGGGATGGTGTTGGCTGAGCTGATGGTGTAGTTCCCCTTCGGCGTTTGCCACACCGTCCAAGGGGAAATGCTACGAGGTCCATGACGCGCATGGCTCATTATTAAATATTGCAAGTTAGAACAGCGAAATCTCGCCATTTCATCAAACGCGCGCAGGAGCCCGCTTGCAGGATCGCATTGATGCTCCTCTCGTAAACGAGGTCGTGTTTCATCAACCCAGATTCGACAGGGGATCGCATCGTCCGCGGAAATAAAAACAAAGGAGGGAAAGCCGTACGCCCGAGAGCTGAGGGAAGCTTTGATCGTCGCTCGTGTTGACTGAAGGCGGACGCCATCGCACGTGTCGCCCCGGACTCAAATCGATAAGCATCGAGGGTTGTAGACTCGCGAGTCGACGAGGTCGAGTCCAGGCCAACCAAGAATTCTGTCAGCTCCTTCATGCCCCGTCTTTTCCGCCCTCTTTATCGCGGATCCGATGTGTAGCCTGGGTGTTGGCGCTAGTTTAAGTCGAACCTGTCCGTCAGCCGAATTGAGGCAAGTCGCTTGACGGATATTGGTGGGGATCCTCGTTGTCGAATTAGAGTTCCAGCTTCGCATGCGACACAGCGACGCCAAAAAACATTGACGGACGGCGGAGAGAAAGGAGGCGAGGCCAGGGTCGTAATACAGGCGCCGTTCCATCCGAGTCAGCCGTTCAATGTCGCTTCTCAAGAGACCTGGTAAATGGTAAAGTTGACTGGGAATGCATTGTTGTTAAAGCCGGGCAGTTTACAGACTGGCTCTCCAGTCGGTTCGAGCTGTACCTGCCATCGCGTCTTTGTCATCGCACCGACTTCATCCCAGAGCTGTTGAAAGCTTGCTTGGTCATGTAGATAGGCAGATCGATTGCTGGTAGACGAGGGACCGGGATGGTTCGTCCCGACTTGGCGGCCATATATCATGGCGTTTCTCGTCCCGGGCTTGAGAAATTCAACCAGTCGCTTCCCCATGTACAGTTGTTGAACCCAGTTGAAGAGGTGGAAGAAGCTGCCGGCGTGGACAAGGGTGATCTTGCCGCGCAATGTGTCCAGCTCCTTGTCCTCGGGATCCAACATGTCGCCTGCAACAAACGTCGCACCGAGCAGGTCTCGATCCTGAAAGAGGTCGTAGCCGATGTCGATAAACTTGGATTGCAGGTCTGTGCCAATTAATTGTGCGCCATCCACGCCATCAGCGCGGAACTGCCGGATGACCTGTCCAACTCCGCAGCCCAGGTCGAGCAGGACATCTCTTGAGCCGGCGACGTTGAGACGGAAGAGGACCTGCTGGTAGCGAGGGTCCTTGGGGTCGGGGATGTAGAGGAACTTCCATCGTCCAACAAAGGGGTAGCGGGATATGCACCAGGCCTTCTCGCGCTGATCATTGGGATTTGCTGTTAGTTGTCGAAAATTGGGGTACTCGAGCCAGGGCAGCACTTACAACACGGCGGATGTGATCGTCGAGGTCATTGTAAGGAATTTTGCTGTATACCTCGAGAATATGTCGAGCTGGACCGATATCTTTAGGGGGATCCTCTAGATAGGTCCAGTCTCGCATCTTCATCACATCCATGCTTAATAACATTGTGTGGTTGAAGAAGGGTTGGGATGGTTGGGTGTCCCGCGTTAAGAAAGAAAGGTGTATTGCAAGACGGGGGAGGGCTTTTTTGTCGGGGTCATTGAGACCTGAAAACCGCCGTCTGAGCTATTGAGAGATGACGACAGCACGCGAGGACGGCCATCGGACAAGGCGATGATGTAGTCTCGAGGCAAGGGGGGTTCAAGAAGAATCCAAGGGAGAGGGAAAAGACGCAGACAAAGATGGAAAGTGTGAGGGAAACGGAACTAGAACCCTGAGACAAGAAAGTGGAGGCTAACACGGGAGTTAAGAACAAAATGCTCCCCAATCCTCTTTACGTTGTAGTCTCCATGCCGTCAAAATCGACTAACAGCCCTGCTCGCCAGGCAAGGGACAAGGGTAGGGTGCCGGCGGGTAGAAGGAATGGAAGCAGGAGTTGACCAAGCAGGGAGCAGTTGGAGGACACTGCTGGGAATGGCCCCAGTGAGGCCAGTCTGGACTAGGAAAATTAACTGTCGGCGGACGGGGACGACGATGAGGTGACGGGCGGCGGAGTGATTTGCAAGGCCCGCTCCTTGGAAGGACCCATCCATTCAATGGAGGATCCATGACATTCACCCGCGCGCGAGATGCCCATGCCCATGATAGAGGCCATCTCTTTTGGCTTCTGGAAGGGCGACGTGGCTGACCGACCAGCAGACAATGACAAGGGTGCTGCCACGGCTGCAGCATTCAGGGCACCCACTCGCTGCAACCACAGTACGCGACAGCGCCCGTCGGCCAGTAGGAGCCCCCGGGGTCATGCTCGCCTCTGCAGCGACCTGCTGAAGCGTCCACGTTTCAGCGCGCGCCTGTTCTCTCCCGTCTCTCTCGGACGAACCCTTCTTCCCCATCCATCCAGCCTTTTCTCTCAGCGGCTCACCTCGACCCAGCCCGGGCAGTTTCCGATGCCAAACAAGTCGGGCGAGTCAGCGCCTCCAAGACGCGGCACCGCAGGGCCTCAGACAGAGCCTCATAATGTCCGCAGCTGCCGGCGGATCCCCCGGCCGTGTCTTACTCCGGGACGGAAAGAGACAACATTATCACCAGGAGAGCAAAAGCAAACTATTTGGTCGTATCAGGATCGCCCAACACGCCATTTATGCTTTTGCCCGGCCGGTACCGTCAACCATCAACTGTCAGGAGACCTGTCTGGTTGGCCCTGCCGTCTGGTCGTCATCACTCGAGGTCACTGAGCAGAAGCAAACATGAGCTCTTTGTGAGACAAGTCCTTGGTTGCGAACTCGTTTGTCCAAGTTGTTCAGTGGGGGTCCATCTGCAAAGGCAAGGTAGGCTATTGCCCGCTAGCCTCTTCGGAACCGACGCCGAGAACTTTGTGCATGTCAGGGGTCCATCACCACCAACGTCGTGCCGCCGGTACTGGGTCGCTTCATATCGACGTTACCAGTAGGACCGAAGCCACCGATCCATCTCTCGGCCTTTTTAGCCTATGTGAGATGCCATGGCTGGCCTTTGTTGGTAGAGGAAGAGCTGTTGTTATCTTGTTGCGGCTTCCGTGTCGGACCCGACTCTGCTAAGGCGGTGCTTGCAAACCAAACCAACTTTGCACAAATCTGCACTTTTGTCATCAACCACTTAGTAGGCTGCACACAAATCCAGAGATGGCATAGGATAAATATGTAGGGTTTCGAGCGGCTCTAGCGGTTAAAGGCAGGAGGCCCCATACAAGCGAAAGGTTATTCGGGGAGTTGAGCGATTCCCCCGGCTCTTGGGTCTTGTAATTGCTGGAAACGGCATTGGCTACCTATCCAGCTTGGCGCAGGAACAAGGTTGGCTGTGCTTGGTCATCCTGTCCAAGGGGTTCATGGTCAAAACCGGTCTGGCGCACCTCCAGCTCATGTGCCCCTGAATGTTGAATATGAGTAAACTTGGTTGTCATTGCCTGGAGTCAAGTGTTACTCATGCCTTCTAGGATCTCTTTCCAGAACGTGCCGGGAGTCATCACAAGACGGCTGGGCATTGCGATTTGTCGGATCATAATTACCTAAGAGTCGGTGGATCTAAAGCCCAAGCTTCAAATGTTCCTTTGGCACAACGTTGCAACGTGAGAGGCAAACAATCTGCGTGGGGTATTGCAGCGAAATGCTTTAAATACTCGACCAAGCAGTTGATCTGAGTGAGTCCTTGAGATATTCTGATGCTTCGCTTGAAGATGGCGCTAATAGAGTTGTGAAGTGGACAACCATTCATGCTGGCAGTCGATAGAAAGGGAGGTGAGGTATTTGGCGGGAGAGCCCACTGTGGTTCACATCGGTAGGATCAATTGAACAAACACCAGCCATGTTGAGGAACAAAAAGATCACATACCAACATCAGGAGAGTGACTTGCGTTTTCTGTAGTATATGAGTTTGCTCAATCCTTTGGCACGGATTCAGCATCAAGACAGCCACTTCTAGGCATGAGGGCAACTCCCATCTCCTTCACGTCCAGCTAGGATGACTAAGCACACCACCTCCCGCTCTGACACACTCCACCCACTCGCTGCCTGCCGAGCATTCCCCGCCGCCTCCGAAAAATTCTTCCTTCTCCGTGATCTCGTCAAAACACCCACACAGCCCGCCGACGCTCCCAAGTCATCGGGGCCGAGTTCTTCCTCTTCCGTCGAGGCGTTGCCGTCGCATCGCATTTATCCTGCTCCGATCCCCAAAAGAGAGAGTCGTGTAAGTCGCCATGACCAAGATGTAGCCCTTTGCATGTCCACCGCACGAACGAACGAGCGCATTGCCGTCGTCGTCGCGTCCACGTTGCACTCTTGCCTACCGTGCTTTCCCACGTTCACCATCACGCATATTTCGTCATCATCGCGTTGAGCCACTGCTAACAATGGCTTCGTCCAGTGACATCGTTGCGCGTCGCGAAGGGTATAGCTGGGTCGCGGTCATATCGCGTCTCATCTGTCGTGACGGTTGAGCTCAACCACCATCTTCTACTGCGCATCTATTGTGCGCCAAGTGACGATCGTACTGTCCCGTGATTAGCGCGTTTGTTCGGTTCTGTCAACTGCATCTTTAAAAGTACACCACCATGAGCACGAGTCGAGACACCGAGGCGGAGGATGCCAACATAACATACCCTTCGCCTGGAGCCGAGGCCATGGAGGCCGGTCCCTTCTACAACACCGGAGGCCGAGAGGGCGCACAGGATCACCAAGAGCACCATGAGCACCATGAGCACCATGAGCACCATGAGGCTCATCACGAGCAGCACCACGAGCAGCCAGAGCATCATGTCCCTGACCAGGTGCAGCATGTGCCGGTCCCCGAGCATGATCAGGGCGAACTGCCTCCGCCAGAGCCCGAGACTCCTCAGCAGCACATCACTCGTCCCGCCAATCTTGAAGAGCTGCAGCTGGCCGCCCAGCTGGGCCAGGGCCTCGCTGGGACCTCCATGATGCCCACCACAGACCCCAACATGAATGTTGAAGACCCCAACCTGCGGAGCATCATGCCTCATCCCGAGCCTGACCAGCAACAAACTCCGTCTTATGTGCAAGACACCCCCACTACCGACCCGATGGTGCCACATGCTATGCCCGTCCCAGTTGGCCCGCCCATGCCTCCCCAGTATCCCATCGACAACAGCATCCCACCTCGCAAGCGGTCCAAGGTGTCAAGAGCATGTGATGAGTGCCGGCGCAAGAAGATTAAGTGTGACGCTCAGTCAGATACTGGAGAAGCCCCCTGCTCTAGCTGTGCCCGATCTTCCATCAGATGCTTGTTCAGCCGTGTGCCTCAGAAACGAGGTCCAAGCAAAGGGTACATCTTCCCGATAACTCTGTTCATGTGTTTAACTGACAACGCCCCAGATATATCAAGGAACTGGCCGATCGCATTCACAGCATCGAGAACAAGCTCGAGTCAGAAGGTGCACTGAGCCAAGATGATATTGATAGGCTCTTCGTCTCGGACAGGCCACGCCAAAGTCAAGGAGAGGATTCCAACCGTAAACGGCCTTTCTCGAGTATCTCGACAAACGACTTTGCCACGCCTTCACGCCAAACACCATGGGGCTCGGAGCACCGGATCCAGCCGTCCCCTGGGACATCGGAGGGATATGCTCCTTACAGCACGAGCTCGTTGGCTCCCCAGCCTACCGCCATCAAGACGGATGAAACACCCTCTAAGCCCCCCATGGCTGCCATGGACATCACCATGTCTGACACCGGTGAGGTGACTGATGTCGATGAGGGCATGCTGCACAGGTAAGCAAGCTTGTGTCTGATTTGGGATCCGCAACTAACAATCTCGTAGCTACCTGTCGAGCGTCCAGCCAGTCTATCCGATACTGCCAAGCAACAAGAGCCGGCTGCAAGCTCTCCTCGCGCAATGCCCGTCATCTGTTCAGACGGCATTTGTCAATGCTCTTCCTGCTGTGACATCGTCTGGTGGCGATACAAAATTGGCGAGTGCTCTCCTCAACGAGTGGGAGAGCAACGAGGCATCGCACACGCAGGCCACTAACATTGTCCATGCACAAGCGCTGTTGTTGCTCATCATTGACGCTGACTGGCGATCATCTCCAACTCTTCCATTCCTGCTGGCTCGAGCCGTCGCGCTGGCCAACTCGATGAAGCTCTGGAGATATACCCCCATGGAATCAGCGTCAGAATCAGACTCTGATGATCAGCTGTGTGTGCGGATATGGTGGTCCCTGATCCTCATGGATCGCTGGTATGCGGCAGGCACAGGAAAGCCGGCGCAAATACCTGACAGTAGCGTTGTCGCGCCCCCTGGCCTCGAGAACATGCTCGGAGAAGTGTGCTTCTATCTCGTCCGTAAGTGATAGCAACTGTTGTCTGAATGCGGGTCTTTGAATGCTAACATTTCAATCAGGACTGTCGAAACTGCTCAACCGTGTATCACATGTTGTATCAACACTTCAACCTGGAGCATCAACAACAGAGGAGCCGATGGCGGCGATTCTGGTGGACTATATCGAGAACTACAGGGAAGACTTGCCAGCACATATTGAACCTGCCTCGCACCCCATGGTTCACCTCGCGTACTGGCATTGCAAGCTCCTTGTGACTCTACTAAGGCCCGGGGCGACGCCAGCCGAGACGATGTGGCCTACCAAGGAGTTGGTCAACCTGCTCTTCGCAAACGGACACCTGCGCAGCCCCCTGGTCAACCACTTTGCTTCACTGGTCTCGATGTCGTTAACGAAGCTGTGTAAGATTGACAGCTCGCGAGAGGAAGCGACACAATTGATCAAGGACATTGCGGAGAAACCCCCCGGAATATGGGACGGCGTCCGTGATAAGCTCTCGGAGCAGACGCGCCCAACGTCCTCGGTGGAGGCAACGGCGAGCCAGGGTCTCCAGCACCTGGCGGATCTCGCGACGGCACACGAAGGCATCGCCCCGGGAGGTGATGACATCGCCTTTGGCCCGTCGCTGGCATCGGGGTATCTGGATGTTGCATAGGGAAATATCACGATACGGAACAACGGGAGTGGGAAGCGCTGTACGAGTAATATGCCCCTATATGAGATTTATTGCTACAACGAGGGCATGCTGTATTGAATGAAGGGATGATGCCCTGTATATGGGTAGATGGCAGTAATAGGTATTGCAACATGGATATTGTATCCTTCACTGAGCGGGAGCAGAAATGGAACCCGAGAGATGGAAGGGACCTAGGCCAGATACAGCCAGGGCTCAACGTCTGGAATTGACTTTTGGCCGGCATTCAGTTCGATGCAAGGTCGTCATAACTCTAATCCCCATTCAATTACATTACACACGCCTTTGAGTGTATCGAGTAAAACAGGAAAAGTGTATCCTCGCCCACCCCAAGACCCTGATTGTCCAGTGCCGTGTTGTGCCTGATCTGCAGAATGAAAAGAAGTTTCTGCCACAAAACGTCGCCCGATATCGCAGGTTTGTGATTGGATGACGCCAACGACGCGGACAGTTGCTCGTTTCAAAGCATGACTCTCTGAAAAGATGGCTCTAACATGACGAGGCAGACTAGGTAATAAGCTAATGGCTAGCATTGGGGGCAATTAGCAACTTGTCGGGCGGTCAGTTGGGGAGACGCCGTTGGTTTTGGTTTCCCCATCGAATTTGGCCTTTTTTTGCAGGCCTCGATCTTGATCCGATCCAATCCCTGACGTGGAGAAGAAAATAGGTCCAACTGGGGAATCAGGAACAAGATGTGACTGACTTGTACACCCCTCCATCTGCAGGTGATATGAGAAAGAAGAGAAAAGAAAAAAGGATCTGGCCCAGACCCAGGTTCAAGTCGGCTGTTAGCTGTACCTGGCCGGCCCGGCCCCGGTCAACTGACCTGTCTTGTCCGCCCCGGCCGGGCTCTTGTTTCGAGTACGGGGATCGTCGTGAGAGAAAGAATGCCGTGCAGCTCCGTCTGCGTCGCATCATTGCCCGAGGGGCTTGAGGCGGCAAAATAACAGAGCAGACATGGATTGGCCTATCTGTTGGGAGTTTGGTAGATGAAACTGTTAGCTGGAGCTGTAGCTGTATGAAGGGCACTTCATCTTCTCCACCTGCTCCGTACAACTACAGGACGGCCCAGAAGACGGCGTTTTCAACTCCCGAAGGATAAAAAAAAAAAAGAGGATCTTATCCACACCAGATGGGCTTTCTTGGGTATTATCCAATACTGTGAGGGCTGGTTCAGCCTTGGATGACCATGCTTAGCCGCCGCACCGCTTATTCGCCTCTCTTGATGCCTCCAGGTCACGTATACGTATGTACGTCTCAAGTCCCAAAATCCCCATCCACGGATTTGAGCGGCAAACAATTCGAGATGGTGCCCGGTGGGGCAGCTGGCCTTGCTGTTAGGTCTCCAGCCCCCCAATCTCCATTCGTCCTCGTCCAAAATCTTCATGACAATGGTCGGGCTTTGATATGAGAATGGCCAGTAAGCCCAGCGGGCCCTGTACGTAACCAAAGACACATCAAACTCACCCCCAAGATGGCATGGTCTTGGCACCCACCGAGCTATTCTGAGGTGCACGTCCTCGTCTCCCCATGATTCCAGGGATTCCAGACCGGGGTCGAACAGGGTGTAAGAATATGGGGGGAGGGGGGGAAGATGGGGGAACAGTTCAGTGGCCAGGACAGGGCAGGGCAGGGCAGCGTGAGCGTGGCGGCGCACTGGGCCACTCTCTGACCTGACACCCCCAGAGAAATGAGAAAACCCTACGGTCCATACGCTCGCTGCTTCCGCCCACCCAGACCACGATGCGCCAGAACCCGGAACACAGGGCGCCTGTTCTGTTGGAGAAGCACCCTTCTTCGCTCAGGAACCCCAAAAACGAGGGGAACTTGTCGGGTATCCCATCGGGATTTCGGTCCATCCGAGCACTGATCTCCGGGCGTCCGGCGACGGACTGTAGGAGGGGAGAGGTTGTACAAAATGTCTGATATCTAGCAATACCAACACCAGCGTCTAGGCCCGAGGCAAGCTCGTCGAATGAGGTATGCTAGAATGTAATTAATCCTTGTCAATTTCGTCACCAATTGCGTGCGCGCACGTCGACGGGAACGGGACAGTTTGTGGTGGTGTTGGCTCATGGACCTCGACTCGGCTGGTCTTGGTCCTCAGTCATATGTCTATTGCGTAAAACGTCCTCGCCGAGTACTGTTTTTCGTAGCCGGCTAGTGTCAGGAGGCAGACAAAGTAAATAGAGAGTAAAGAAGAATGACGAGCAACAGAATAACGTCGGTGCAAGAAGAATAAAGAAGAAAAAAACACCTGACAATCAAGTCTATCTCGACCCATATGTGCAGTTCATCTCATCCCCTCTCAATCTTGTATGTGTCTGATCTGGTCTCGATCTTCCCCACGCACATGGATTCGCATGCATATCAACCAAAGCGGGCGTCGTAGCTCTGGGCGTCGTGTCATGACATGGCCAGCCAGGTAACCTGCCATTGTCCATCCGTCTTTCTTTGCCGTCGCTTCAGCACTCGACTCTGGGTATCCGTATCCCCCGCCTTGGTCTCGCATTCTTTCGCAAACTCGACTCAGCACATCAATTCCGTTGCTCTTCCTTCTGTATCGGCCAACATGATATCGTGCGTCCTTGCTTTGTTTTCGTGTCCAATCCAAAACACCAATCACGCCTGTACCACCCGTCCCAACCGCCCCCCAAATGAAATATATAGAAAGGAAATAAAATTGTTGATTGTCATGACCCAAAACTGGTCTACCTCGTCGATGAAAACGTCGTCTGTCATCATCATCACCATTGTTGGAGCCCGAGAGGTCTGTCGATGCGGACGAGACTTGACTCCCGCCGTGTGTGCGCCGACTTTCGGTTTTCCAAGGTGTTTGAGCGTCTGTCTCGCTCATAGTAAAAACGTATGGATTTTGTTGGTATTCGCTCAATTCAAGAGGCCATGCCCCTCATGGCCTCCTATCGTGTGGTATTTTCAACGCCTTCCGTTGCGTTGCCCGAATGATTTCAAAACTAAAAACCGAAAAGGGGTATTGGTATTGTAGTGTACGCCATAATATTCGAGATCCCCCAAAATCTTCACATGTCCCAGAAAGTGGGCATCGAAGAAGGGCCGAGGTGATCCGGGCTTTCGTCCATGGTAGTGATGCTGCGCTCGTTGTAATTGGGCATCCAGAAAGCAGGGTCGTCCTCGACCATCGAGAGACCTGCGCCAGCCATTGGGCCACTGTCGGCTCCCTTGTAGAAGCTGTCGTAGTCGATGCTGCTGAGGTCAGCTGAGCTAGCCATGAGGCTACCGCTCTGTCGCATGAAGCTGTTGCCACGACCGAACCCGTCGAGGCCGTCAAAATCGCCTTCACCTCCAGGCAAGAAGTCTTCAACTTCAGATACCTCACCCGAAGTCGAGGTGGTGTTGGCAAGATGGGGCAGTTGTTCTGAGCCACTGCCAAAGTCGAAGAGACCGTTGAAGCTCTGAGTTCCGGCCTGGCTGTAGCTTGAAGGGGTGAAGCTGTCGCCCTTCATGTCTGTGAGATCGTAGTGGCTCCAGTCTACTGATGTCGCGCTCAGTCCCGCGCTGTACATGGGAGCATCTGCCTCCGAGTTGAACCCTGATCCAAAAAGGTCAAACGTGCTGTTGGCCATGTAGGGAGGATACTCGATGCCCGACAGATCCAGGGGAGGGAGATTGCCGTTGAGGGTTTGGAACCCTGTTGCACCGCTCATGAGCGGCGAAGCAGTTTCCGACTTGACTCGTCGCTGCTCTCGGGTCGAGGCGGCACGTGCCCGGCTGCTGGGAGGTTCTCGAGTGCCCTTCAGCATGCTATCGGTGCCGAGGCTGCCAGTGCTGTGGGCTGAGTTGACCCTGTTGAGCTGGTAGGGGCCACACTTCTGTGAGACTCGGCTGCCCCGGTGGGCAGGTTTATGGTGACCATTCTGGTCAAAGGTCAAGACACCGTCCGAGTGAACGGTGTTCGCTCTTCGTCGCCGGCCCGGGGGCTTGGGACGGCCGGAAGCACTCATTGTCAAGGACTCTCGCTCCGAGTCGGACTCGGGGACGGTATCAAGAGCAGGCTCCTTCTTGAGAGAGCAGCTGCAGCGGCCGCCATGGTTACAGCAGCATGTCTCTGCGAAAGGTTTAGAAAATTTCAAATCCATCATGTCTCCTCAGGTCCATGGTCATTGAGGAGACGAGAGGAAGCTCACCGGTGTGCCCTTCGACGGTCGGCTGCAAGTGGGCACATTTGCTGGTTTTCTCGCCGCAGTCGCATTTAACGTGAGCGGAACGCGACTTGCGCATGGCGCGACAGTGTGCGCATTGGGATACTGGTCGACCCTTCTTATTTATATGCTGAAGAGGGCGGTCTATAGAGCACGGGATATCAGCAAATGCTAGCATATCAATGAGGCCCGAGGACAGCGGGGCGGCATGGGAGAGGGCCCAGCCGTGGGACGACGGTGACCATGGTTCAAAACGGGAAACATGTTCAAGAAGAATCGATGACATACCAGAGTGTTGACAATTGCTTACACGATGGCCGCGAACGCAAGCCTCGCAAGCATATTTCTCTCCGTCAATTATCATGTTGGCGGGGGCTGTGACTTGGCAAGGCTGGGAGTCGGATCGGGAGCTGAGCGGCGGAAGAAGTTATTGAAGTGCGAAGTAGTTTCCGTGTAGAGGAACGCGACTTCGTATGTTCGGGGAGGATTCGACGAGTTGTATGAAACTAGTTGTCGAAATTGTTGGGGCACCGTGTTGTCTTGTTAACACCGACCTCGAGGGGTTGCTGTAAGTGTTCCGACGACACAGGTAGGGATGGCTTCCACGCTAGGTGCTGTGGGATAGGGATGGGGAAAACGGGTCGAGAGAGCTTGGAACACCGGACAGTCATAAAAACATGTCGCGGCGGAGCTGGAGCAGGAGCTGGAAAAGGCTGAACGGGCAGACTGGGAGAAAGAGAAGAAGCAGAAGGCAATAAAACTTTTCGAGGGCAAGTTGGACAAAGCCAATTGATGAGAGAGAGGAACGGGAGTGGAGATGCGCCGGCCGGTGGGTGGGGATTTTTCCCTTGGAGAGAGCAGAGCCTTGGGGTCCTTCCTGTGAAGGTACGGTACCTAGCTTTGTGGCCGGGTTGGATCGCTGGCTAAACTGGGTGTGCGAGCGCGGGTGGGTGTGGAGGGGAGTGCGCCGTAGGAATGAGTGAATGATGGATGGGCGGACGAGGTCGGCGGCAGGACCGGGGTTCTCTCAGTCTCGTGTGTGCAAGCGGGTTTGGCGCCTTCAGCTCGGGGGCCACCTAGGGTCGATGTCGTCGACAGCCAAGACCAAGCCGCCTTGCTGGAGACGTTGTGGGTGGAGATGTCGGCCCGGAGGGTCGGAGTGTTGGAGAGGCTTTCGTTTCGCGTCGTTCGTCGACCTGGTAGCTTGGTGACGTCGGCGGCCGGTTCCAACAAAAGAGCACACCGCACAACCAAGCGCGCACCCACAGGAACACACCGTACTCTCACACGCAAAGGAGCGAGATGGGAGTGCGCGCAGAAGGTGGGAAGTCGAAAAAGCAGAGAAAAAAGAACCAAGTTCGAGCAGAGATGATAGCGAGTCGGGCATGATGCTCTTTATGAATCTCGATGGAACGGGTGAGCCTGACCCAGGTCCAATATTCTCGACAGCGGTATCACGCCCCGGCGGGCGGCAAGGTCACAGCGGGCTCTGTGTCTGTGAATCAGTTTCTTGGCCCCCTTGGTCCCTTGCCCTGTCATGGTCCCTTGATCATCCCGTCAAATCGAATCAACTCCCGACCCAAACCCCATCGCCCGTTATGCTTTGATTTCTTGCCTCCTCGCTGGTTGCGTTCGCCTGAGAATGGCTGGCCTCTTGCCTGCCCGCGGCCGGCCTGCTCCTCTGCCCACAATCCCCCAGGCCCAAGACCCCGAGGCCCTTGCCCGGAATAGCAAGGCGAGGCGTGGAGGCGCGGACACGGGCACGATCGAGGATACTCGGCTGTACAGTGTGTGGGACGAATGGCGCAAGCGGCGAGTCGACCGGGCTGGGGCGCCGGGGTGGGAAGCGTGGGCTGGAACAGAGGACAAGGGTTCTGAAGTGAACATGACGAGCGTGTCAGAGACCATCACCACGACAAACTGTCCAGTGGTCCGTGGCCTGTGGCCCATCATCCATGGCCCGTGGGTGAAGAGTGGGATCAGTCCCAAGTGAGGAATAGCGCCCTCTCACTGCTCTGCAAGGGTTCAGGTTGTGACATTGGAGAAGCATTTGGGCGACCGGAGATGAATGATGTTGGCTGCCGGCTTCCTCTCCTGCCAGATCTACTATGGCAGCTCGTTCAGGTGTTTCCGAGGACGTAGGGGCAGGTTCCTCCCTCCCGCTGAGGGACAAACACTGTCGCTGGTGGCCTCCGCCTGTGGTCGGAAATAGCCAAATGTCCTTCAACAAGACTCCTTGGAAAGCAGTGGAGCTTGGGGACGGTGGGATGGTGGCTTTGTCCACCATGGTGATAGTGGATGGATCATGGAGAACGAGCGAGATTGGTCAAGGCTGAACTACGGTGGAGTTGACGGACTGCACAAAGCGAGAAGGAGCAGCCGCAGCACAGCACAACGCATGGTAAGTTGCTGCTTCCTTCCACTTCGCAACGCGGGCAGGACAGCACATGCTACTACGATGTACGTACTGCCAGCATCAAGCGCGAGTTGGAAGGAGCTCGTCCCGGTTTCACCTACCGAAAAGGAGACGGCAACGGGAAGACGGTAATTAGTATGGAGGGATGATCGGAATTCCAATCGGATATGCTTAATGGGAGAATCCGGGCTCGTGGGAGAATCTGACTGGCCGATATGAACTTGTCAAACAGCCACAGCGTTCTTCCACCACGTTGCAGCCACCTCGAGTCAGCCGAATCCAGTTCAACAGAGCCGCTGAACCACCGTGGAAGCGCTGGACAGTCAGGCCTCTGCTTCAAAGCAATGAGAAGCCAGGCGTGGCAGCAGATGTCGAGTGTTTTCTGCCAGAATGCCAGTTGTGACTCGGCCCGTCAGATCCAAGGGCAAGCCTGTGCCCCCGCGAGAGCCGGACATCGGATGCATCTCAGAGACCTGGCACGCAGGCATCGTCGTGTGCTTGAAGACATGCCCTGCCCTGTGCTGCAGTGGACGGAGCACCTCCCACGGCACTACAGCATCGACATCTCACACTCTAGCGGCCGTTGGCTGGGGGCTTGGGGCCTGGGTCCTGCCGGGGACCTGGAAAAGCGAATCAACCACAGCACGAAAGGGCCAGGGCAGGGTCAGGGCAGGGGAAGCCTGAGATCATTGGCCGGACCCAAGCTCCAGATACGGATACGTCTTTCATCTAGGCTTCCTCTCGAGGCAATCTAATCGCGGATTAGCTTAGCGGCTCCAGGTGGTGAAGAAGGGGAAAAAGTAAAAAAAAGTTTTTACGTACATATCGTCACCGTCAACGGAGCGTCTTCGGGACGATCCATTCAGACAAGACATGCAGAAGATGGTCGGTTTCTACTCGGAAACTCGCTGTGCTCTTACTCTAAAGCTACCACCGGACCGGGTTCATTAATTAATTCGCTATTGACGTCCTCGGTCAATTAGATCCCAGCATGCACCATGTAAATTGCTGTCGAAATGCTCCGTACAAGCGCAGATGCAAATGCAAGGCTCTGTGCCACCTGCCGGACCAGAGGTAGGCAGGTAGCTCCAGCCAGGGAAGGCGCCTCTCGATGCTGCTCCTGTCTCGGATGGACATGGACAACTAACAGCACCTTCCCTCCTACGTACGTCTACAGCTCTCCTCTCACGGGACCTACTAGCACAGCTTTGACTCCACCAACAATGCAATGCCTCTCCACGTTGGCTTCGTCTCTCCTCTCCAAAGGGCGCGCGCTCACCCTTCGACTACATCCGTCTTTTATCCCGAAAGATCATGGATTCGATGTACGACCCTGGACCTTGGCGGAAACAGCACGCCCAAGAAGAGACGAGGCTCGCCGCCGCCCCTCCCAGGATTGATTGGATCAGATTCGGGTTCTGCATGGTGCGGCAGCGAGCTGCAAGGTTCATCATGGTCAGCCAGCTGTTGCGTTTCTCTAATTCTGCCTTTGTTCTTTGGACATGCGCCCTGTTTTGCTTTGTTATGCCTTGACAACATGTCTTGGCACTTGTGTTGTTTCTGCTTTGCTTTGTGGCATCTGGATTGAATTGCTTTGCCGTCTGATACCGTCGCTTCATCATCGCCGTCTTGATAATTGCTGACTCCATTTTGCCGCAGGCAACGACATCATCGTGCTTCCAAGGACCCTGGTCAGCATGTCCACGCGACTGTCCCGTGGAGGCCCAGACTGTCAGAAATCCATAATCCCAGATTGCTTTACCCATGAAGCCCAGCGCCCCGGCCCGTTCGTCTACCTTTAAGGGCACAGTGTAAAGATACGTCTGGGCCGGGAGTGCAGCCGCCTGTTGTGTTTGACATTAGCCGACATCTTGTGCTTTCTTTTGTCATGGCGGATTTGCCATGCGCAAAGACGGTGATCTTGAGGACCCTCTTGGACCCTGCAAATCATTGGCTCTCTAGGGCGCCTCTCAATATCCAAATTAAGCACTGATGGTGCTACCACAACAAGCGCACTTATGTACAGACCGCCGATCCAGGGGCGGGTGGTTCAGGCTGAGCAGTCTTGGCTGGATTTGCTGACGGTGTTCATAGCCCCTTGAACTTTGGCCAAGTTGGTTATCACCTGCGCAAATCGGACACAAGCCTCACGCCTGCTCCATTGCCTAGCCTGGTAGAATCGTTCGGACACGATGCGATGCCTCACCTTGGCTAGCCTATCCTTGTTGGTTCAAGCTCAGGCTGAACCTGGGCTATAGCGGAAATCCTCCTCGCTGCACTCTGAGCACACTCAGCTCCGGGTTGTGACTGACCTCCCGTTCATCATAGGCTCACTGGAGCGTTCTGCTCCCGCGAGGTGAGACATCCTTTGATCCATTGGCATCGTCACGTTCCCGTCTAATAAACATTGTACTAGAGCCCGTCTCTGCCCGGTGTGTGCACACTACGGACCAGTCACTCGGCCTCGGTTTCGGAATACGTGCGTACGGATACACCCCGAAGCGCGGGAGGCTTGCGTCGCGGGTATGTATTGGTGACATGAACATCCCGCATTGTGGTCTCGCATTCTTTGCCGGAGGCTGCACTATTTCCCCAACTTCCCCCGCGATGTCAGCACGGATCCCGACGGGACAGCGCGGGCGAGCGGGTGCCGGGGCAAGTTCCTATGTATGCTTCCTCCAAGAAGGTGTTACTGGCAATAACAGCCTGAGCAATTGCTGAGCGCAAGAACAGATACCTGGCACAGAGATGTGCCATCGTCGCCGGTTCGTCGTCATCGTCGTCGTCGTTGCCATCGCCCCGCCGTCTTTCCGACGCGTACGCAGATATCCTCTGGCCATGGAAACTCGGGTTGCTTTCTCGGGCTGCTGTCATGGTTACGGTCCCTGGTCTGCATCGGCTGGCATTCCACCTGTCAGAAGATACATGTCTCCTGCCGGCCATGCCAACCCCAAATCATGCCCCGGCGGAAACCTAAACCGGCCGGGACATGGGCGGACATGCTGAGCAGGCATACTGGGCGGCCCCGAATTCTACCGCTGCATTGATGCATCGCATGTAAATGGCAGATGCATGGTGGTGCGGCGTTGCTGTGTTGGCAAGACGCTGGCTGACTTGTTCGATGGGCTACAGCCTTCTGGAGATCATAGCTTGCCAGCTTGCACTCTGGCTGGCCGGCATGGCCACTGCCAGTAGCCAGTGGAGACAGGAGTTACGATCCCTGAGCTATCCACCTGGCCCCGCCCATGACAGTTCGTGCGAATGACAATGATGCGATGCAACAGAGGAGTGTGGTGGTCTCCCCACTTTCGTTGACCATCTCACCGGCCGGAGAAACCCCAAGAGGTTGACGCTCTTCTCGACAAGCCGGAGTTGTCTAATTCAGAAGAATGTCTCTGGGCTCCGCGATCCGGCCGCTAGATCGTCATCGAATGGTGACAGAGAGCCGCCCAAGGCGACAGGCGCAGTGCTAACCCCCACCACTCCTCACGCTTCTACGAAGATGCCGAGCGAGCATCGGAGGAACAGACGACCGGTCATCGATGATGGTCTGTCCTCACTGTCCGGGGCAAGAGTGGGTGGTCGAATCTCACGAGACGTCCAAGAGAGACTGCAGTGTCACGGAAGCCACGCAGGTACCAAAGGTGGTGACCTCTCCCATCAACTAATCACTGAGAGGCTGATGAAGGTCTCACTTCGATCCCCACATCCTGCGCCCGCGCAGAAGCCCTCGCGCAAAGCTCCCATGCCCACGAGGCTCACGCAGGGTCCTGAGCTGCTCGTTCCTTGCTCTTGCTGCTACTGTCACTTGTGACTTGTCTTGGGCGGAACCGCGGGATGAAGAGCAGGGGTTCATGCTTAGCTCGCGCAATTCTCGCTATGGGGTCTCTGGTTATGATGGAGAAATACGACACTGGAGATCAGTCGCATCGTGAATTTGTTCATGATAACAGTTCCTCAGGGAGTCGACTGGGATAGGGATGGCCCTTGGCTCCACTGTCGCTTGGGGTTTACAGATTACCGTGTCTCCCCATATGCCATGAGAGTATCCCGACCTGGTCGCTGAAGTGCCTGATGTCTGGACAGTATGCCCTCCAGTAGTGCTGGCATTGCATCACACCGCACCACCGATAGTGTTTATTACCGAAACAGGAGACCGAAGTATCCAAGTATGCTTCAGAGGTAACGGTAAGGTGGCGCCGATTCTCCCAGCCCGCCTTCAACCGCTTCAAGGCTGTGCGACTTCGGCTGTTGACATTTAGGCACAAGACTCTCTGCAGGAAAACCCACAGCATTCCTAGCTACGCGGCCATGGAATATTAGCTCCCCAGCTTTTCTCTGATGGCACGGACACCGCCATTGTCAGTCATGGCCTGGCGAATTGTCAGACCAGGTCAGCCTCATCATCAGTCACTTGTCTGGTGGCACCGTCTTGGTGAACCCCGGTCCAAGGACAGACAGGCACACAAGACTCAGCCATCACACGCATAACGACGACGCATGGATGGGTTGCACACAACTCGCAGACAACCACAACGGAACCCCATCCCATATCCTCCCCATGGCAGCCTGGGGCCGTCTGCCGCGCCTCCATCTCGCACTGTCTGTCAAGTCACTCGAAAATGGACCGGAAGCCTTGCCTGGATTGTTCAAGTCTCCAGACGTGCCATTGGGGCCCCAGCCCCTGTCCCACCATCCCGCATCGTCGCAGCAAGACATGATTGGCCCGCAAGGGCATAGCGGACATCCCCCAAACAGGATTTGAGCTTTTCTTTGGCTTCACACCCCGGCCCTGGCTCCCGCTGGGTTCCATCAGTCTTTCTAGAAGCCAGCGCCCCTGCAGCCTGTATGAGGAGCTTGGACCAAGCAGCCAAGGGGGCTTCTCATTTCTGCAGGCAAGGTACGTAGCTCCTCTGATGCTGCAGCTCGAGAGCTGGGCGCGTGTGGTTGTGTGTGTGTGGTGATGCCAGCTCTCACCAACCAGTGGTGATGGCTCCGTGGACTGAGCGAGACCGACCAGTGCGGGCGCCGCTGGAAAACTTGGTCGAACCCCGTGATTGCATGTCTCCGTCTCTCGGCATCTGTGTCATGTCGTTCTCCACGCTTGAAGCCGATATGAACGGCTGTTGCAAGCCATCGCCCGCAATGTGGCTGACCTCCACCCGTTGTGCTAATCTGCTGTGGGAGGAGGCCCTACCTCTGCTGTAAGTGCTCGTTTGGGAAATAGGGATTTGCAGACAGCTACTAGCAAATGACGACAGCTCGCTCGAGGACATCCATCACGTTGGGGATCTCTGGCGGCTGGACTTGCCGACTTGTTGCAGTCGAGTAGGCATTGGTGATTGTTCTGGTCACAGCTGGACTCGGCGCGGCTGCGTAATTGGACCCGATGGCATCTGCCCCTCGAGTCTTGCGATGGCGCTTCCGTCTAGCCGCATCTGCCTCGATCCATAGCCAATCTCGTCGTCTCAGGTCAGCCAGTGCAAGCAGGAGGGGGAGGGGCGCTCGGGTCATTCCTTGTGCTCTAGGCCAGGGTCCTCATTTCCACCATCCATCACCCATCCCATCATGATGGCGAAGGCTTCGGTACCAGCTCGGGGCGGAACGAAACGAGGTGGCAGAGGTCGAAGGGATAAGCGCCACCCACCCAAGCAAGCCCAGTCAGTCTAGACTGCGAGTGGCATCTGCTTGTGCATTGGCCACGACCCCAAAGGGAGCGCCTGCAGAAGCTGTGTCAGAGCCTCGTCCATGGACATGAAGCCATTTCGACGGCCGCTGCCGTGGTGCTCGGTATGACATGGCAAGCCGCGGTTCTCGGAGATGGAATTGGCCGCGGATGTAATTTCAAGATGAAGGATCTCTCAAACGGGCCGGCGCTCATGTTCTCCAGTTTTTTCGCCCTGTCCTGGGGTCCTTGGACGAACAGCAACGAGATGACACCGACAACCTGCGCCGTCGTTCATGACCGCAAAGGGCAACTCAAACGGGCCTTTGGGGCTGCGGTCACTGATTGGCCAGCGTGGCCCAGCGGCTGGGGGATTGGGGGCGTCTGAGTGCTGGAGCCAGTGACAGCCAAGCAGTTCCAGGGCTAACTGACTAACCACTGGCCCGTAATGGGTCCAATGCCTGGAATCCAATGCCCGGTGGTCCACTGGGCAACCAGACACGGAGCCCTGATCAGGACCCCCACGCTGACTAGGCCTGATTCAAAATCAAAACTCGCCCGTATCGCTCCAAGACAGAAAAATTTTCCACCTGCAACCACACAAGTTGGGGACGAATCTCAACCACCGTCTCAATCTGAGCGCCACGAGCTGCTCTGCGCTGCTCATCCATCCATCCATCGCCGCTGATCGCCGAGAGATGCTGCAACCCTCAAAACCCGGACAAGACTGTCTCCGCGCCTGCAATATGGCCATGATTTGGCCTCGTCGTCGCCTGGATTCGGCCTCCGCCGCGCTGCGGGAGACGGAGCGGTGATGGCCACCCGGACGGGTGGCCTGGCAGAGATGCGGAAGGATCGTCAGCATCAACTCTCAGACAACAGGCATCAGCCTTGTGCGTGCGAGACCGCCATTTCAGCAGCATCATTTGTGGACGTGCCTGAACGGACAGTTTGTCCGTCCCGCTCTGCATCTCAACATGGCGGGCATGCCTTCCCGCCAGAGCCTCATCTAACGCGAGCGATGAGATGTGATGAACCATGTTGATACACGAAACACTGACAGCCCAACACTAACCAACCCCATGCAGCAACCACATACATACTCAACAATTACCTTTTTTGCCAGCACCTACGTTGAGACTTCTCAACGTAGAATCGACATGCAGCGCTTGCTCTCCATTGGCCTGCTTGTTTTCGCTCTGGCATAGATGAATTGAACTCGTTGCTGGGCACCCGGCTTTGAGAATGTCGTCTTGACTTCTTGGACAAGCCGGGAATCAGCTGTAGGCACATGCATGTCAGGATGACAACCTGTTTGTGAATTGTTGGTTGAGGACGAAGATGCTCGACGCGATGTCGGCCACAGTGACATGCTTCGGGAATAACTGGACCGTTGGTGACGTGAAGATGTGTGATCTGTACAGATAACGGACCGACAGCGAACCGACTTGGAGATTCAGCCAGCCGGCAGTTGGTTCACGACATAAGCTTTCGTGGGGTGCCGCCCGCGCCGTGGTGGTTGTGGCTTTGGGCTGTCCAGTATGACGGTCGCCGCGTGGGAGGGATGGTGACGGTTCTCGCCCGTCATTGCTTGGTTGAAGCTCACCCGATCGCACGCCGAACAGATCGCCAACGATCGGCGGGGTGTTCCGAAGCCGCAACGGAGATGGTAGAACGGCATGACCGATTGGTACGGGCGGGAACGGTTCCCGAGAGACAGAGGTCGACAACTGTGGTGGTGATTGATGCTGACACGGGCATGGGTCCGTGGGGTGCAATCAGGCAAGCAACAAAAACGCCACGAGTAGTTCGCGATGGCAGAAGCCAGACAGGTTTCGCAGTGTCCAAATGGCTTACAGGACCCGTGCCGTGTGGACAGGTTTCGGGGGCCATCACGAGGTTGCAAGGTCTGGTGGCCCATCCCATCCCCTCCCATCCCATCCTATCCTATCCCACTCTGGCATCCATCCGTCAAAGCTGCTGCCAGATGGACACGCCGACAGAGGGACATGTGGTTCATCCAAGCAAGCACGAGCTACGGCAGTCAGTGGTTGGCGAGAAATGGGGAAATGATCTGTCTCCGAGTGGGATTTCCAGACCAAGTGTCCAACATTTGACTGGCCTGTTTCGGTCAGGACAGGCATGATGGGGCATTCATACGACGGACGATCGCCCGAGGGAGAGGGGAGAAAATAGATACAACGTCATGATGTGTGTCCTGACTGTGTCTGTTTGGCCGTTTTGGCGACGGTCGGGCAAACGCTTTCGTATATCCCTTGTAGAGGCGAGGAACAGCGGCCAGGGGCCCCTACCTGGTGCGGTGTAAGCTGCTTGGCTGGGCGATGGTGTGCTCAAGCCTCCTTCTGCGAACCTCGGGCGTCGGTCGTGGCGGGGGGTTCCTCTGCTAAACTCATCCTCGCGGGTAAACGTATCAGGCCAGAGAGACAGCTTCAGCAGAGCAGAGACGGCAGCACATCCCACCAGCAGACCAACCCATCAGCCTAGTCTGCTCAACTCGTACCCACCGTTCAATCCTCCCGGTGAGATTGAAGAGAACGCCTCGTGGGCGGATATTGTTATTACGTTGCCATGGCGGACAGCGGGTGAATGCCTACCATCCCCCTTCCCTCAGCCATGAGAGATGGATTTAGAACTTACGTGAGAAATCATGGCTAACACGAGGTTTCGTTATACAGTCGTGTTAATGTCGTCTTTATCGGCGCGGGCGCCGTGGGCTGCTTCTATGCTTCCCGCCTCCATCATGTAACGTGGTCCTCATGTGCTCGGCATACACACAAGCTGACCCCGTGATAGCCATCCCACAATGTCCATGTGTCTCTTGTGGCGCGCTCAAACTACGCCGCTATACAGAAGGACGGCGTCAAGCTCCTCACCCGGACCTTTGGTGACTACACCTTCACTCCGGATGGAGCTTTCCCCTCTGTTGATGCCGCTGCCGCCGCTCCGGAGGGTTCGTCAGGGGCAAAGCGCGACTGGCACTACATCTTTGTGACCACAAAGGCCCTCCCGGATATCAGCGATGACTCGAGCATCATCACGCCGCTGGTCGGACCCAAGTCGTGCATCGTGCTCATCCAGAACGGCGTCGGCGTCGAGGAGCCCTTTCGCAAGCGCTTCCCCGACACCCCCATCGTCAGTGCCGTCACCGTCGTCAGCGCGGAGCAGACGTCGCCCGGCACCATCCGGCAGAACCGCTGGACGCGCATCAGCATCGGCCCTTACACCGACGGTCTCGGTGCCGAAGACTCCGACCTCGGCCGTCGCGGCACCGAGTGCACCGAGGCCCTGCGTCGCTGGTGGACGGACCTGGGCGGCATCCGCGACGTCGAGCCGCACGACGAGGTCGGGCTGCAGACGGTTCGGTGGCACAAGCTGTGCATCAACTCTGCCATGAATCCCTCGGCCGTTCTCTCTGGCGGACGGGGTAACGCTGACATGGTGGCCGATGATGAGCTCCAACGACACCTCCTGGGCGTCATGCACGAGATCCGGGACGCGGTGCCGCGGATCCTGGGACGGCCTTTCCCTGAGTATATGGCCGCTCCAGAGAAGATTGTCGAGAGCACGGCGCGGAACAAGGGTGCCCGTCCAAGCATGCTTCTCGACTGGGAGGCCGGCAAGCCCCTGGAGCTCGAGGTGATTCTCGGGAACCCAGTGAGGATTGCGAGGGAGAGGGGCGTCGAGATGCCGAGGCTTCAGAGCCTCTACGCGCTTCTGAGGTCTGCTCAGGCCATGAGGAAGGTGGCCAAGGGGAAGCTATGAGCGATGCCATGCGAAGCATGGCGAGGTGCGTGCTTGAGACGCAATACCAGTAGAGGGGGCTTCACTGTGCTCGCTCTGTAAGAATTGTCTATATAGATTGGCCGTATATATATTTCGCATTTATCACAGGTTTCTCGGAGAGCCTCGTCCGAGATTTCACTATTGATCCTCTCCCAAATTCGTGCCAGTTCGCAGGCCGTCCAGCAATGCCTCTTAACCTATCTCCTACCAAGAGGAATCCATCATACAGAAATTAGGCTTGGGTGACCTGTACGGCCTTGAGCCTTTGCTACAGATGTATAAGCAAGGGTTCGGATTCTTGATACCCAGGGTGCCACAGTCATGGCGCCCGTAAGCCTATGCCTCGAGCTGAAGGAGCTTCCCAGAAGCCTGCAGTTGACATTGCAAGGTCTCCTCAAAGTAATATATCGTGATACTTTTTAGGAACGAGGTTTCTATATCCCAACTTCATCGAAATTGTGCAGTACTGCTCCCGTCCATATGCTCAGTAGCCCCCGAAGCAATCTACCCAGCCAAGGTCGACGGGAGTCTGCCTCTTGAGACCCGATAGGTATCCTCGGGCTGTAGGCGGCCATCTATGCCGTTCGATTGCCTCTTGGGTATGTATCTTTATCCTAGTGTTGTGTGTATACAAACCGGTAGAACAAACTCACCAGTATCCTCAAGTCGATGGTCAAGAGTCGTGCTGCCCTACCAAGGACAGAGGATCATCTGGACAGTATAAGCTTTACATATCACTTCTCAATTTCATTTCGAATAAAGTACGACTTCATTTTATAGCCCCCTAGATGCGCGGAGTCTCAATCCAGCATCCCCCAGCTCACTTGACAATTTCTTCAGTCACCTACTTCTTGGTCCCATTGTCGACAGTGAACGCGTCATGTAAGTATCCTCTGAGTCGATACCACGATTCGATTTTAAACGTGCAACTAATACTGATTCTGATGTGCGGCCCAAAGAGACCATGTTGAATGAATTCCACACTGACAATAACGCGAACCTGGTGTAGTCATCGCATTCAGTCGGCTCATGAGATAATTAGACTCACGACTTATAGAGGTAGGGCCCGCGATGAGATCTGACACTTAACTAATACGCAAGAATCAGTGGCCTAAAAACGAATGCCGCTCATAACAGCCCCCCCTGGACACCAAAGGCCCCTTTCTAGAAGCTGGTATCAGGGCAGAGTGCCATCACTTCACGACTTTTCTATCCCCCCCTTCACTCTAGACAAGACGAAGAGGGCCCTTACTGATTTCAAGGAGGAAAAATTCCTTTGGCGAATTGCCTTGTATTCATTTCAACGAGCAACGGTAGAGAATTCCTTGTAATCTTGAGGTAGGAGGCACACTAGCAGTCACTGCCCGGAGCCCATGGGACATACACAGAACATCAACAACGGCGTAACAAGGAGCAAACAGATATTAAGCACGTGGCAGTTGATCTAGTAAGTCCTATCCGCCCAAAACTTCGAATCTAGCTGTTGATTCACAGGTGGTAGTTATGGGGTGGCTTCTCTAGTTGTAGTGGGCGTCCAGAACTCAGTGAATATACATACTTTTCACCTCATCCCAACAGGATACAAAGATGAATTATGAGAGTACCATTCTTGTCTGGGAATCACCGTGGCTACTCCCACGGGTTTATTCATACTTTATGTTTGTAGAAAGCAATCACCAAGGTCGAGGGACAGACCCAACATCGGTGGCATATCTCGAGCATGATCTATGCAAATCTATATCCCTATATACGCTTAGGGCAGGGCCCAACTAAGCATTGAAGACGACTGCTATATCAGGCCGAACTAGAGTAGGGGGACTAGGCGCCGCTGTTGAGTATGTGAACAGGTATGTGGTACTTAAAGATAAAAAACGGCGTTGATCTACCTTAGAAGTACTCCATAGGTCAGTGCCCATCCTATCAACTGCATGTTATTCACTATGGTGAGTTTCCTACTGTCTCTCCACAGACGTCAGCACAGTCGATCATCGGGTCTCAGAAAGGAGGCTCACGTGGCTCCTCCATCCAATTCGCGGGGTTTGGCTGGTTCTCACAGAAGATATCAACACGACGGGGCAGAGCCCGAATGACGTTTGTTATTCCCAGTGAACCAAACAGATGTTGGGCCGTAACCACCAAGTCTCATCTCAGGAAATTAACCCTAACGGTATCTCAAGACGTTGGATGTACTGTGATCAGAACACTGCCAGTCTCGTTCCTATCCATGAGATCAGTCGATAGTTTCAGGATCGAGGAAAATCACAAATAAGGATACCTTGAATAAAACTACCTTCTGACATATTCTTCTCTTGGACGTTTACGATGGCATAAGACATGACTTCTGGAAAGGTCAGAGTTGAGACTGGAATGAGCTGAGAACGAGATTGCTTGATGGCTTGGGCACAGGCGAGAGGGCTGAGACATGACAATGTAACAAAATCAATATGACGGCAGCCCCTCCTGGGACCCTTGTAAATTTATTCTCCGAAATGATCACATGGAAATCTGACGTGTTACAATGAGAAAGAGGCTCAATATGCCGACAGCAATGCCGAGTGCCATCTTGGATCGCCTTGAATCAACGTCACAGCTTCGGCATCGGTAGACACTTCCGGGCCTCAGGTTCATTCTTATCAGTAAGGAACCCCAATCATGCTACAGATGTATATAGTGCGGGTGAACCCGGGGGATTGGAACGAGGGGTTCGAGGGGTTCCTACGTGAGGACTAGGGTCAGGGTGTAGGGCTGATCTGGTCAGCTCGGTTACAGAATTTTGCAAGTCAGTCGAGGCTGAAGACGGGAGGCTACACTTGCGCCGCCGCCCCAAGCGTAGAGGGAATAGGACCATGGGCTCTACGCCTGGAACTTTATTCACGCGTCACTGAACAGTCCTGGACCATAGTGCCGGGCCTCAAGACTTGCCCGGCATGGTCTTGACGATGGTGCCCGCTCTGTCGCAGGGCGTTAGTCCCTATCCATGATCCCAGTGCGGTCTCGATTGTGTTGAAACCCAATAGTGAATGGGCTTCCCGCAAAGCCATGTGTTGGCTCTTGTCTGGTCTAGGACATGCGGCGACCCAAGGGTGAGACATCGAGTGTCGCTTGGCACAAGGTCGGGAAACCTTCTGATGACCAGGCTCGAGTTTCGGGTAACTCCATCATTGAGACGTCGCAAATGAACGTAATATGGCGTTGCCTATAGAGGGTGATCTGGGGAATGCCCAGACATGACTTGGTATTAGGGCCACCATTGATGCATGAGGCTTGACTAGCGAAATGAAAGACGGTCGAGCGGTATCACGGACACAAAACATGTCCGAACATGGAGTCTCGGTACCGGAGGGAGAATAGAGGAGACTGGCCACGACCCACTTGGAACGATATTTCGAGCTACTTGTCAACGTTGACGGTGCAACTCGACGCGTGTTAGACAGGTGAGCCGGCCTCGTTAGGATGGATGTTGATGTCCAATCCAAGTGAGATGCCGATTAGCGTGCCTGAGAAGAAACGAGAGCCAGCGGGAGTTTGATTTACACCTAGAAAAGGAGGCGACTCGGAAATCATGCGATATCCAGCCGTCAAAGGCACGGCGACCCCTTTGTTCTGAGAGCGTTGTAACCGTTGAAGATGATCTTGACTTGGCTTGGCTTTAATAGTTGGACCAGAACGATTATCCGGCCGAAGCTAAGAGTGGGATGGAGGGCTGATCGTACCGCCACATATGTGGTTGTGCCCAAAGATCTTCGCGATATGGAGGGGATGAGGGGCGATCGCCTGGTATGGACCGAGCCGTCCAACGCCTCTGATTCGAGCAAAGAATGCTTGTCGTCCGGAGCAGACATACCGGCATGCATGATGTCATGCATCTTGGACCTCAAAGTGTGGCGTACATACAGTGCTCATGGCCTCGCGCCGACTGTACGTCTTGCCCGTCTTTGCGAGCTTGCTTCTTTCTGCTGGGACATGGCATCTTCGCCCTGGACCTAGACAACCAAGCTGTCGCCTCAGTCTGCCGCCTCAAAGTCAGGCAGGCCCACGCAAGGTGCCCGCACCGCAAACAAAAGCATAAGGCACAAGAGAGGGGCCCATAACCTTCTGAGACGTGGCACAACTCTGCTTGCGTCCGCGGCGACGAAAAGTCGATGGCCACCAAGAACCCCTTGCCTCGCCATCTCCTCATGATGGACGGCAGGGTCGGTCGGCGAGGGCCCCTGGACCCGGAAAACACAAGAGGGGTCCAGGCTAAGATGGCGACTGTGGGCTGGTCCAGCAAACCTCAAGAGTCTCTAGCGACCCTGGGTGGGTAGAGTGGGGAGGAGGCGCCGTGATCGCCGATTCACGACATGTTTGAGCGGTCTGGCCCTGCAGGCAATCGTCGCCTCTGCAATCCTGTCGTGCGAGCAAGTACGATATTGGCATCTGTCTCAAGCCATGGGCCCAACTAGACGCGCGGTGCGCGGGCTATCGGAGGTCAGCAGCAGAATGGCCAAAGAAATCGAGCCATGCGTCTAGAAGCCTTCGATCCGCGCCAGACTTGACGACTCGCGGCATCAGGAGCGTTTGTATTCTTAAGGGAAGCAGAGGTTATGAGTGACAACTGGTGTGTTCTTTGACATTAGCGCGCCAGTCCCATGCCAGCGTATCATGACCGTCCTCCAGACATGATATATGGGCCTTTGTTGTGAGGATTCCAGTCCGAGAGGACGCAGTTGTTGACTTTGTGCGTCGAAACTGTTTCTCCCTACACACCGAGACTGGCCGGTATCGCTCCTCTAAGGATGAAAGACTCTTCTGTTTGCAATCTGCCGGCAGAAAAAGGGTCATGGGGCGACTTCTGGCGATTGAAGCCGACCCAGCTAATGATGCCAAGCCCTAGTGTTCAGTAATTACTGAACATGGTCCTCCGATGTTCTTCGGTCCTCCGTGTTTGCCGTGGCATTGCTTGAAATGGATTCTTTGCATTTCCTTTGTCGCGGTTTTGGGTTTTGGCTTGGGTCTCCATTGATGTCCTGGTCGCGGGATCACCAAGTCCATCAGATTCCCGCCACGAGACCGCCGACAATAGACGAAAGCATCCGCCGTGGACATTGAAATTGATAGCGGGAGCGTGTCATCCCCTCCCGTGCCCACCAACAGGTAAAAAACTGTTGTGACCAGTCAAAGTGTCGGCAGCTGGTGCGACGTACTAGGGTGTTCCGCTGATCCTCGTCGTAGGGCCAGAAGAAGGACCGCACTCTGGTCGTATTACGGGGTCCCAAGATGGGATTTTGAGCGCTGCTCGATGGAGGGGAAAGGAGATCGACGGGGCTAACAGAGCAACATGTGAGGCCGATTGGCAGCCAAGTGATGCCTTGCGCGATAGCCCACTTCCATGTTGATCCTCTGACTCTCTTTCGACGGGCGATGGGCAGCCTCGATAGGTAATGAATCTCGCACACTGTGCATCGCCACCTCCACAAGCGCAGGCACTTGCTGCACTGAGGTGGGCTGCAAGCAAGCACCGAGCCCAGGGTACCTTCCCTCTGTAGGTACTGCACCGACCGAGCCCGTGTAGCTTCCATCATCCTCCACCAAGACCTCCACGGCTGGAGGAAATTGTTTCTTTGCCTCGTCTTGCCTTCCATGCCCTCGCACCTAAACGAACAACTCGAGCCTCTTGAGAGCAATCGCGCATTTCGTCACTCCTTCTAGACCTGGCCCCGTCCTCTGCAGCCGTTGATAGCTTCCGTCTGATACACCCTAGGCCCCCTGTTGATCTTGAATTCCACCTCGTTGCCTCAGCTGTTGCCCTTCTCCAACAGAGTCTCCAACGACATCGACCTCACTCAGTCTCCGATCCTCGCTGCTCTCGGTGCCCTCCGCTATTTTCTTTTCTTCTACAACAATTTCACTAGTCTGGACATCACGGGAATGTGCGACACTGTAGGGCTGTCATCATCTCCCGAGTAATTTCTCCTCGCCCCTCCCAGGCCTTCCCTTCATACCTTGAACTTCAAAGCTTCGCGACTGTTAGGTTTAGCGATTAGCCAGGTTCGCCATGGATGCGCCGCGTGAGAATGAGGAGTTGAACGATTCCCAGCCTCAGCAGCAAGACCCGGCAGCTGCTCCTGGTTCTCCTCCTCCCTCTTTTCCTCCTCGCCCGCCCCAATCTTCGACTCAATCCTCATCGACCCTCAGAGGTGCGAGCCATGCTTTGCTAGCAGATCTTCGCACCGACACTCCTAGCGCAACACCAACACGACCGACTCGCGCTGCCTCGTCTGCTGCACCGAGCGAGCAGAACAGCGTCGTCAACTCTGACCCTCCCTTTTCTCCCTGGAGCATCAACTCAGACAAGCAGCTGGGCTATCACTCTGCCGCTTCGGATATCTCTGGCGACCGGGTCTTCCCCATAAGATCTGTTATCAGCCTCGATCCCACCACCAGTAAGGTTGCCGGTGACGATTACTTCCCTGTCATGCCCGAGGGTGATGGCCGGAACATTCCTGTCCAGCTCCCAGGTGCTTCCCGAACTGACAAGGGACCAGATCTGAGACGCTCAGATACTGTTCCAGCTTCCTACCACTCCCGATCTCAGAATGAACGCCTCGCCGCCATCATGCGCAGGAAGAACACCCTCAGCGGGCCAATGTCAAGCATACAGCTGGATGCTGCGCGCCATGGCAGCAGCACAGTGCCGCTACAACTCGACATATCCACCTCAGACCACGAAACGGAGGAGTCGGGCCCATTGGGGCACACCGCACACGGTCCAACTGAGGAAGAACCTGAAATGCCCTCAGGCGCATCTGCTGGCCAGGCGAGTACCGATGTGTATCATGTAACCACACGCTTTACCCACGTGGTAACCGATGAAGGCCACGCCGTCATCACTGGCCGAGACGGTGTTCTCCAACGATGTGAAGACGAACCGATTCACACGCCCGGTGCTGTTCAAACATTTGGTGTCCTTGTTGCGCTGCGAGAGGAGAATGATGGATGTTTCATTGCCCGATATGTCAGCGAGAACGTCGAGAGGCTATTAGGCTACACCCCCTGGCAACTGTTCCGACTCAAGAACTTCCTGGACATTTTGACGGAGGAGCAGCAGGATAATCTTCTGGACCACATCGATTTCATCCGCGACGAGGATGCCGACCCAGCCATCAATGGTCCCGAAGTGTTTAGCTTGTCGATTCGGCCTCCCAAACGCAAGAGCATGAAGCTTTGGTGCGCTATTCATATCAACCCAGCGCACCCCGATTTGATCATCTGCGAGTTCGAAATGGACGACGACGTCGAATACCCCCTCCGACCCACCGACGAGATGACACCGGATACTCCCCATGATACGCTACAATCGAACCCTACCTTGGAGGAGATCGAGGACAGCACAGAAGTCCTCAGCAAGCCCCTCAGGATCCTAAGAAGCGCACGAAAGAGGAGGGGTGAACAGGGCGCCATGCAGGTTTTCGACATCATGTCTCAGGTTCAAGAGCAGCTCTCATCGGCCCCCAACTTAGAGGCTTTCCTCAAGATTCTGGTTGGCATTGTCAAGGAACTGACAGGATTCCATCGTGTCATGATATACCAATTCGATTCCTCCTTCAACGGCAAGGTTGTGACTGAGCTTGTTGACACTTCCATGACAAGAGACCTCTACAAAGGCCTTCACTTTCCTGCGTCCGACATCCCACGTCAAGCTCGTGATCTCTACAAGCTCAACAAGGTTCGATTACTCTATGATCGAGATCAAGACACGTCCCGAATCGTCTGCCGCACCAAGGAAGATCTGGATGTACCCTTGGATCTGAGCCACTCATACCTCCGAGCCATGTCCCCAATTCACTTGAAGTACCTCAAGAACATGGCTGTCCGGTCATCAATGTCGATATCTATCAACGCCTTTAACGAGCTATGGGGTCTCATCTCGTGCCATTCGTACGGGAAGCAGGGTATGCGGGTATCTTTTCCAATTCGGAAGATGTGCCGTTTGGTCGGAGACACTGCATCTCGCAACATCGAACGACTGTCATATGCTTCGCGACTGCAAGCCCGAAAGCTGATCAACACTGCTCCCACCGACAAGAATCCTTCGGGCTACATCATCGCGTCATCAGAAGATTTACTCAAGCTCTTTGATGCAGACTTTGGGTTACTGTCCATTAAAGGGGAGACAAAAATCATGGGCATCATTGAGCAGAGTCAGGAAGCTCTCGCCATGTTGGAGTATCTCCGTATGCGCAAGCTCACATCTGTGGTGGCGTCGCAGGATGTCAAAGAAGATTTTCCCGACCTACGATATCCGCCTGGTTTCCAGATTGTCGCAGGTCTGCTGTACGTCCCTTTGAGTGTCGGCGGCAGTGACTTCATCGTATTCTTCCGCAAGGGACAGATTAAGGAGGTGAAATGGGCTGGCAATCCCTACGAGAAGACCGTCCGTGAGGGTACTGCCGACTATCTTGAGCCGAGAACAAGCTTCAAGACATGGCATGAGACAGTGGTGGGCAAGTGCAGAGAGTGGAATGAGGAGCAAGTCGAGACGGCCGCTGTGTTGTGTCTCGTGTACGGTATGTTATCTCCTCCGAGGTATCTTTGTGAGATGTCCCTGCTGACATGAGGAAGGAAAATTTATCGAGGTCTGGCGACAGAAGGAGGCTGCCCTTCAGAACAGCAAGCTCACCCGCTTGCTGCTCGCTAACTCTGCTCACGAGGTCCGAACACCACTAAATGCTATTATCAACTATCTCGAAATCGCACTTGAGGGTACGCTTGACCAAGAAACCCGCGAAAACCTCGCGAGATCTCATTCAGCTTCAAAGTCTCTGATCTACGTGATCAATGACCTGCTTGATTTGACCAAGACAGAGGAAGGGCAGAGTCTTGTCAAGGATGAGGTGTTTGATCTGGCCAGTTGTATTCGGGAAGCAACTGGTCCGTTCCTGGTTGACTCCAAGCGAAAGGGGATTCATTACACGGTCGTGCAACATCCAGGGCTGCCGCAGTTCGTACACGGAGATGAACGACGAATCCGACAAGCCATTTCCAATGTGACAGCAAATGCTGTCGCACACACTGATGACGGACATGTCAAGGTCGAGGTGTTTGTGTCAGAGGTCAAAGATCGGCGTGCTGTGGTGGATTTCGTCGTGGAGGATTCAGGCATCGGCATGAGCGCAGCTCAGCTCGATGCCCTTTTCCGTGACTTGGAACAAGTGAGCACGGAGGAGCTGCCCAGACAACCCTCGCAGTTGGCCGACATGCCACGGGAGATGCGTACCCTTGGCCTTGGACTTGCCGTCGTGGCCCGCATCGTTCGAAACATGGACGGCCAACTTCGTCTCAAGTCAGAAATTGGTCAAGGCTCGAGATTTGTGGTCCAGATTCCTTTCCTTCTGGCTGACGAGTCGCCAAATTCAGGAGGCGAGAATGAACCAACTGTCAAAACGGCGGCATCAACTAACCCAGTGACCTCTGCTCCCGCTTCCTTGACGGTGGCACCAGATGGCGAGATAATGCTTGTTGACCGAGTAAGTACAACAGGACCTATTGATAGCGATTTCGTTGGCGATCGAGGAAGTATAGGAAGTCGACAGAGTCGAGGCAGCCATGCCAGCCACGGGAGCCAGCAAAGCGATGCTGATCGCTTGATTGACGCTATCCAAACGCCATTATCCCTTAATGAAAAAGAAGGGGGAGAGTTTCCTCTCATAGGCAGCGTACGCTCAGGGGGTTCTGCCAGACCCGGATCTCGCGGGGCTCTTAGTGCCGGTGCTCGTTCTTCCAGCCCATCTCGTCAAGAACCTCAGAGCCCAGTTGCAGTCAGTGCTCCAGGGACACAGCCTGGCCGGGCAGAAGTCCAAGATACCAAGACTCCGATCCAGGCTGTTAAGATACCTGACGAGTATACCGATATGCCTCAAAGGCCACAAAGTGGTGAGCAGTCTGGCGTGCTTTTCGAAATCAAGGGGGGTGATCGCGGCACCGCAAAGGCTGGCACAGAGAGTGTGACCAGCGGAGGAACCCACGCGACCGATACTCAGCATCTCCAAGTTCTCGTTGCGGAAGACGACCCAATCAACATGAAAATCTTGAGAAAGAGGTTGGAGAGATTGGGGCACGGCGTGCATCACACTGTCAACGGCGAGGACTGTGCCACAGTCTATCGTGAAAGGTCAACCGAGTTCGACGTTGTCTTGATGGACATGCAGGTAAGAAAATTTTCTTGGCCCGGTACTGTCTTGTATCAGTTGCTAATCAATCCACAAGATGCCCATCGTAGACGGCCTCACGAGTACAAAGATGATTCGGTCGATAGAAGCATCGGCAGATCATCGCGGCCACTCAGTGCTCTCGCTCACCAACCATCGTATCTCCATCTTTGCCGTCTCAGCGTCTCTTGTCGAGCGTGAGAAGCAAACCTACATAGATGCTGGATTCGATGGATGGATTCTCAAGCCCATCGATTTCAAGCGACTCAACATTCTGCTCGCAGGCATCACTGATGTCGACGTTCGAAACACATGCTTATACGAGCCAGGCCAGTGGGAGCGTGGAGGCTGGTTTGGGTCCAGGACTGAAGTCACGTCAGACTCTCAAGATGAGACTACACCAAAGGCTGAGAATGCGGCCAAAGAGCTCGGCGTCAGCACATCCTCTGGCGAATGTGCCAAGGGCGACATCGAGGCCTCTGCTCCCAGCAGTTGATGGCGCTCAACCAAGCACCACTCTGCAGCATGATCAGTACCTACATCTCAGATGCTCCGGCATCTTTCTTGTCCGTTCTTTTCTCCTTTTTATTCCTGTCTCTGTGTTTTTATGGTTTGGGCCCTTGGGATACACGCCTTGTATGCGACGGATATAACTGGATCGGAAACACACGCGGCGTTGGGGGGTTCGGCATTGAAGAGCGAGGATCAATTATGTCGCTAGCTCTCTTGTCTTGTTTTGCTTTGTCTTTTACGTTTTGGTATCATAGACGGGGCGAGGAATGACAGCCATGAAATACACGAAAAGCATGGGTTTGGGGTCTGGTGTTGGGTGGCTGGCTGGTTGGGTTCTTGGCTTTGTTTTTGGCGTCGATTCCTTCATCTTCCCATGCACAGTTGGTCTTGATGAGCTTGATGAAGGGGTAATGGTGGTATACACAAGACAAGGCTACCATAAAACGTCGGGCCTAGACAATGGATGAATGGCGGGTTCACCAGGTAAAGGGGCGGCAAGGGGTGGGCTGGGCTGGGCTGGCGACACGCCCATGATAGAGATATATACATGCATAAGGCATCCGGACAAGAAAAAGGAGGGTCGAAGAATCCAATTACGGATGACGAGAGGATGGTCGGCGTCGATGGCATCAATATCTGGTAGCAGCATTCACGACATGACATCAATACCGAGTATTCATTATATCAACAGCCTAGGGATTGACAAGACGACGTGCAATACATTCCCCCTCACCCTCCAACAGCCTGAATCAAGCAAGTGCAGTTGTTGATGTGTATTTTTTCATAGCCTATCAAACGTTCAACGCCGTCTATGCATTAATACCGCAAAACCCAATAGTCCCCTCCCTATCCTCTCGCTTTGCTACCTGTTTCCCCCCTTCTTCTCCAACCATCTACAACGCTATGTATCGCCAGACCGTTGCCCCTATCCTTTCTTGCACGCTGGTCAATGGTGTTGCCACATAATTCGTCTCGTTGTGCCCAAAATAAAAGATTAGCCCCCCGTGTGTTCCTACCCAGTTCCCAGAGTCCTCGGATGACTCCCGCGACTGGAGCGTCCGGGGGCGCGCCCTCTCGCCGTGCCGCGCTACAGCTCAGATTCGGCGCCGTTGGTGGACAGGGCCATGGGGCTGCCGTTGTGGTTCTGCCTCTGGCGGAGGCGGGCGTTTCCAGGGGGGCGACGGCGGACCATGACGCGGCCATTAACGCCGCCCTGGCTGCCATTCTCCTCGTCCTCGTCCGAATCCGGGTTCTGCTCAGCGTAGAGGCGAGCCTCGTCGAGCTCGTTGATGTTTGTGGGGCGGTCGCGAAGCCACTGCATCCGGGGGCCGGATCGGGCTCGCTCCGAGACGCGGAAGCCGTAGATGCGCGGCTCGTATATGCGGCCGGGGCCGAGTCCCGGGCCGATGTTCTTTGCATACATGCCGTTAATGAGGCCCTCACCGTCGTTGACTCGAGAGCCTGAGGTGGAGAGCACCTCGATGCCACGCTTAGTGAGGTCGTATTCAGGGAAAGTGAGGAGGAAAAGGGAGCCAAAGGTGCGGCCAAAGAAGGCGCCGTCAACAGTCTGGAACCGGCTGTTGGGAGGGACGTAGACGTCCAAGCATGATGGGCAGAAGAGCTTGACCGTATCCTCGCCAGGGATGTCGGAGAGGCCGACGGGCAGAGTCCGGGCCTGGTCGCAGTTTGTCCGGGGGCAGCAGCCAAAGTGGCCGAGCTCGTACTTTTCGCTCATTTGTTGGATGCCAGCCCTCGAGCAGATGAAGCGCTGGTGGATGAGCCCGTAGAGCATTTCTGCTGAAGACTCTATGACGGACAGGTCGCTCGCCATACGGTGATGCCTTCGCTCGCCAGGTTGCCTGGACAGGCGCTCCGGATCAGACTCGTTTTCATCTTCTTCTTCCTCTTCCTCATCTTCGTCCTCGTCGTCTTCTGGTTCCACGTCCAAGATCATCTATCAAGGGAGCACAGCATTAGTCTTGCATCATGGACAAAGATCAACACGGGGAAAAAAAAAAAAAACATACCTCCAACGCCTCCTTGTACATGGCCACCTGGGTTTGCAACCCGGTCAAGTTGAAGTCATCCTCTATAAACTCCTCCGAGACCTCGGCAAAGTATTCGTGACCGAGAAGAGAACAGAAACTAGAGATCCAAGACTCGGGCACGCCTGAAGAGGTCGACATGGCGGCGTGGGATGGGTGAGGCCAAGGCCACAGTCGGGATCAGGGATCAGGGGAGGGTGCCCACTGGCGCAGGGACGCGATATGCGGCGGCCGGCGCGGGGTGAGGCGAGGTAAAGGTTGTGGCCGGCGCGTGGTATCGATAGCGTCAAGAGGGTGCTCGGGCACGCTTCTAATCGAAGGCGGGGTGACGGCGGTCTTGTGAGGGGCGCGATTCTGAGAGCCACGGGCAGGACACGATATATACGGGGGACGGCACGAGCATCTATCGCATCGCAGAGTCAGGCTCAGAGCGCCAGCGTCGCAGAGGCGTCGAGCGACTCGGGGGGAGTTTTGGAGGAGGAGGGTCGAGTAAAGCTGTTTTTTTGGTTGACCTTTTGGTGCAACTGGCGAGAGGGTCGACGATGGATGGATGGGTTCAGGTTGGCGTGGACCGGCACCTGCACCGTGGGCTCGGCGCTAGGGTTTTACCGGGTTCCGGCCTGCATCCAATACAATCACTCTTCCATCCCGTCTGCCCCAACCATCAGCGATTATTTATGAGTCGAGAAAAGGCGGATATATCATGTAAGATACGACTCAATTTATTTTTATTTATTTTTATTATATATGATTGACTTTCTCTGAGCCAATCGTTCTCCAATCTCATGGTCATGGGAAGTCTCCTCATCAACTCATCATGGATCCGCCATCTGTCTAAGACGGCCACTCTTTGCTGTCGCCGACTATCAACACAAGTCACTCGGCCAATCGCCTTGACGCCCTCAACTTCGGAACTTTTTAATATCGACAAATTCCGTGAACAGGCCTTTAAACCTCAGAAACCATTCTTCTTTGGTCGAAATGACGACTCTCCCACAGCACTGCTACCCGCAGCGAGCAAGTGGTTCGAGAAGCATACAGTCGACTTAGATGTGAATTCGACAAAATTCTCACCATACATGGACCAGTTCCAGGAATGGGGGTTTCCTTATGAGCTCGTCACGCCATCAGCTCCCAACAAGGAAGCCCTGCTATCGTTTCGCAATTGGCTCTCCTCAAGCGAGGAACCAGTCGACCAACTCCTCGCCAGCATCCTCGAGCCATCCATCGAGGAGCTAGAGTCCGGATCATTTTTCCAACTCCTTGCGCCTCTAAGGCTTCTTTTCAAAGCCCTCGAGTTTAACCAAGCTCAGCCAGAACCGGTCAGCCTCTACATTGCCCAGTCCTCTCTCACGGATCTTCCCGAAGCTCTTCAGAGGGATCTTCCAGCTCCAGATGTAGTCCAAAGTGCTGGCAAGGGCGACATCTACAGCTCCAGCATTTGGCTCGGCACGGAGCCAACGTACACGCCCCTGCATCGCGACCCGAACCCCAACGTCTTTTGTCAGCTGTGTAGCAGCAAGGTCATCCGTCTCATGGCCCCGGCGTTAGGCGATAGGCTCTACTTCCAGGTGCAGTCTCGGATCCGACAACAGGGCAACAGCCGTATAAGAACTGTTGAGATGATGGAGGGGAAGGAACGGGAAGCGCTGTATGAGGCTGTCTGGGAACATGATCCCTTGCCAGAAGGGTTGTACGAGGCCGAGTTGGGGCCCGGGGATGCCTTGTTCATCCCAAATGGCTGGTGGCATTCTGTCAAGAGCAAAGGGTCAAGGGGGCATTTGAACGGGTCCGTCAACTGGTGGTTCCGATGATATCATGACCTGAACCGTCTCTTCTTGTATACTTCAACTACAGCGATCTCCATACTTCAGCTTTTCGACACGGGCCTACAGATGATCCAATTGAGATACCCGCAAGGCCAGAGATGCACCTTGCTACCACTCTGCATCTCCCACCTGCTCGTATCCGCGCCACAGCTCCGTAGCAGGACCTCCACCTCGTCAGGCGTCCGAGTTCGCAGCGCCGAGACGTACCCGTCAAAAGCGAGGACAAAGGGCAGGATAGGGATAAGGCATGAGAAGATAAATGTTGCTGGAGACCGCCATTTCCACGCGTACAGGGGTGCGCTGAGGATGGCGCCGATGCCCAGCAACGTGACCGCCACGAAGCTCGCGAAACTGCGGTCCTGCAGTTCGAAGATAGCAAAGCCTTCACTCGTCTGGATGGTATCGCGCAGGATCGCCTTGGCAAGGTCATCGTCGAAGTGATGGAATGCCAGGTTGAACAGGCGGAACGGCTTCGTCCCGTCATCCCTCCTTGAGAGATGCTCCGGTGCGGCGCTCGCATCGACAGGCTCGCGCTCATATGTCACGAGCGGGTTCCTTTTGGTGACAGCATCCCATGCCTCGACATTGGGGTGCAAGTCCGTCAGGACGAAGCGAACGGGCGAGGCGCCGCGCGAGTGCAGGTGCGTGTTGACGGTACGGGCGATCGAGGGCGTGGGGCCGCCGCCGCCAGCGCAAAAGTCAACAAAGGTGTAGTCAGGTAGAGATGAGTCGAGGTGCTCGATCAGGAGGGAGGCGGCGAGGCTGGCGGGGGATTGGGATTGGAGAGGTGTGTTGGACATCCAGGCGCGGGTGAGGGCATCTTGGACACGGGCGCGAAGGAAGGCCGGGAACCTATGACGAGGTCAGTATTGAGTAGGGCAGTAGCAGTTACAGTTGAGGTCCTATTCCGATAGCATAGCGCAAAGCTTCAGGTCCAAAGCCAGGTGTTCCGGAGCTCTCAGACTTGAATGTGCAGCTTGGAGATGTAGGATCACAGCCCAAGCTCCAGCGGGGAAGAGGTGGTGACGGATGGACCTAGCTTATACGTACCAGGGCTGGTCGTCAATCTCGAAGAGATGCATTCGAGGGATTAAAGGCGCCATTCTTACTGATTAAACGACTTGTCCTCTGTCTGATTAACTTGATTGACGGTAGCTATCAGCATTCAAAGGTCGGGGGCTGGTGTTTTATATGTTTTGATGTGAAACCCGGTCGGCAACTCCAAGTCCCGTCGGTGATGTCGTCAGCCCGCGTAGGGTAGGTAGACTAGCCCGCTAACCTACAGAAAACCACCCCCCTTACCTCTTTTCCTCTCTCGTCTTCCCTACCTTAGGGTCCTTACTAGGTAATTAAATGCTCATATGTACTCTAGAGTAATGAATCTATACGCGAATTACGTCTGGATCATTATAGTTGTTGATGCTAAACGTCGCTGCGGTTCGCACCAATGTCTCCTCTAGTTTCAACTAACAACTTCTCCAACACAGAATGCCACCTCTCGAGCCCCCGCAACACCGCCCATCTCAACATTCCCATTTCTCCGTCGGACTCTTCACTAAACTCCCCAGCCTATGCTTCAACGATTACTTTGTTGGGGTATCCGTGTAAGGGTCAAATCCCATTCGTCGTTTCGCTTCGCTCCGCGCCCTCCACTGTGTCTCCCCAACTAAACCCGTCGTCGATGTTTCTTCCAGGAAGAATGTCAAGATGTGATCCGGAATAGAGAGGTGGGATGCCTGCTGAAACTCCTGGAGACTAGCCAGTCGGATCAACATCTCCATCAGCGACAGAGAAGTTATGATGGCGCCGAACGGGGACCGGGCGACAAAGTTCTCCGTCTCCGCCGCGGTAACTGGCTGCGGAGGGCTGGACTGCTCGGGGCCACTCAGTGATAGCCTCTTGATCTGGTCGACAACCCTGGAGTCAAGGGACCTTCTGTCATGAGGAGTCCCCTGTCTTGGAGGCGTCTCCTGTTTGCCCATGGTCCCAGAGTCAAGTGATGCATCGTCGTCATCCTCCGCTGCTTCTTCATCGTCCTCCTCAAACACCTCCAGCGCGATCCATTCAGGATCAAGATGTGCAGGGAACTTCCATTTAGAGTGCTCTCCGATAGGTGCGGCTTTCTTGGGGTTGGTTGAAGAGTTTCGAGACTCCTCCAGGAGTTGTCTGTCAACATTGGCCTGGTCGTCCTCAGCATCACTTGCCTCAATCATGGTGCTCTTGGCGCCATCTCCTGAATCTTCGATGAAGCCTGCTATACCTTCGGTATTAGGCTTGGAGGGGGCAGCTTGACTATCTCGTTTCAAGAGTAGCACTGGCCTTTGTTCGCTGTCGGTGGTGGATCCAATATTCAAGATCCTGCCTGTATCTGTGTAGAATATCTTGGATAATTCATGAACCGGGATAGACTCGCGAATTCCTGCCTTTGGGATGTCATCATACGATCGAGTGTCTTGCTCGTCGTCATGGAGGCGCCCATCATCGAGATCCTCAATGATCTCCAGATGGTATGCATATTCCCAGCTGTTTTCAGATGACACAGGAGTTGGGAGAGAGGCCAAGCAGCCTGCATGATAGCCTGTTCTGCTGTCAAAAAAGAAGTCCCTTCGGGTTCTGCAGATGCGAACTCGTGCCTTGTGCAAGACCTCCTGCCACAATGGCTTTCTGTCCCCTTCACCCAGGCCGTAAACTCCGTTGTCGTTTAGAGACTGGGCCGAGCCACTGGGTGCAAGGGCTGCGTTGCTTGCCGCGGTTCCAGTTGCGCCTTGTGGTGTTAGTGTAGATGCATGCCCGAGAAATAGCATGTATAGGGACAAGGTAAAGGCTGGACCGATCTGAACCGGCCTTGTTGGATCTTGGGCAAACTGCGTGTCACCGACAATGAGAAGTGTGCTTGCTTGCAAAAGTCTGGAAGGTGATATGCCGGTCGGCAGAGAAGTCGAAAGACTCTCCCCTGATGCAGTAATAGCCAACTGGAGAAGAGGAATGTCACGGTCTATCCGTTCCAACAAGGCCTTGATGCTTGTGACGATGGCTAGAAGGTCATCTTGACTGATAGGAGGTGACTTGGATTGAGCTCGATCACTATCCGAGTCCGAGCTCAGTGTAGTTGCTGCTTCTATACGGCGCCCTAGCGAGACGATATCCTTATGAAGCGACTTCGCGAGGGGGGTGGCAGATTCCAGGAATAGGTTTCCTCTACCTGATCTGTGGGGGGCCTGTCAGTCGGCGCACAACAGTAACGAATGATGTTCCTACTTGAACTCGATCAAGTCTATTGCCGGTGAAATGATCTGCAGGGACTGGTTAGCCACCAATGTAGGGGGCCTCGCATGATGCACAACACAGCAGCAATCATACCTTGATCTTGCTGTCGAGAGTACTTTGCAGTGACTTCAGCTCAGAATAAACGGCCCTACCCTCGACCGACTTGAGCAGACGCGAGCACTGACCCAGGGCGTAGGTGGAAGTCAAGGTGATGCCAGACCGTATGGCATATTTCATGGCCTGCACACCGACCGCTGCGAGGAAATCATCCATGACCGGGGTACTTGCGACATGAAGAGGTAAGAGTTTTATTCATGCTGGAAGGAGCTTGCAGAGATGTGAAAGCTTCGAATAGAATGTATTCAAGGCGGAGAGGAAACAAAGAGTGATGCACGATCCGAGGCCGATGTTGCATTGATTCCCGTCCCGTCCTGCTGGCAGCCATTCACTCGCTGCAGTTGACCGCCGCCAGCGCAGAGCGCCCGGGGCAACTTACAGTGAGGTCCACGGCACGCGGGACGAAGAAAAACGAGACACCAGGACACAGATATTAGCTTATCCATCTCTAAGGCTAGTTATTTACTGAGATGTAGTAAGATTAAGAAAAGAATAAATGATTGCAAAAAATAATAATAATCTAATATCTTCAATACAATTCTCATTTCTTGAGAGAAGTTAAATCTTTGATCTAGGTGCATAGGTATCTAGGCACACAGTAGAGGGGCGACGTGTACAGTGCGAGCGTGCTGGGATCCCCCTCGTTTGCTTGGCTTCGAGGCTGCTCCTTTGTGGCACGTGCTTTCATGGTTGCTGCCATGGCTACCCAGCTCCCTCAGGCTCAGGCCTTTTTAGCGATCACAAAGGCAGAAATCATGCCTAATGTGAGTCAAGCATAGGGTCATAGGGCTGAGTTGGTCATCACTCGAATATCGCATTCAAGGATTCCCCAAGCCAGCATCGAGTTAGCCAGTTCTGCCTGGATCTTGGTGCTTCCACCAGCCACATTTGTACGTGCGAAGTTTTAACTCAAACACTGTACAACCCGCCTAACCCCTCTACTCCGTACATTTTTTTTCTCTCTTGTGGCAGGGGCGGCGTCATATGGTGGGGCTCGAATTTTCACAACCTGACCTCTTCCCTCTCTCCACCAAGCACAAACCATCACCATCATTAGGCACAGACATTTCGGCCCTTGCCTCTTTGGTGCCCAAGGATCTCGCTCGACAACATATTGCCCGAGTCAAAAAGAGGCCCCCGTCATCTTCCATTCGACCTATTCTCCTGCTGGCCACATCAAGATTACCGACCCAGCCCCGTTTTCCACAACGAACGACCCAGATAGGTTGCATATCTAGGGCCTTTTTAAGTCCGCAACCCCCGTCACAGACCGCAACGGACCATCGCAGAACCTCCCCTCGACTTCGTTAATTCCCGCGGCAAACGTCACTCTACCAAAAACAACTTCACAATGGCGACCCCCAACTCCTGGGAGGACGATCCCGCTGCTCAGGACGAGAACCTCGCCCAGCAGGCTCAGCAGCAGCTCAATGTGAACAACCCCGCCCCCGCGCAAGGCGGCTTCCGACCCAATGTCGCCGCCTTCCAGCCCACTGCCCAGTCCTTCCAGCCCGGCCAGGGATATGGAGGATATGCCCCTCAGTACCAGCAACAACAATACTACCAGCAAGGCTATTACCCTCAGTACGGTGGTGCCCAGCAAGGCTTCAACCAGTACAACCAGGGCTATGGTGGCGGCTACAACCAAGGTTATGGTATGATGTTTGCGCCCCAGAAAAAAATTGCTTCTACTCTAGAATTGACCAATATTAACCAAACATACAGCCGGCGGTGGCTACCCTCAGTACGGCCAGCAGCAGCAACAGCAGCAACCACCTCAGCAACCCGCCGCCGCCCCTACGATTGCCCAGCGACCGGCTAATGCTCCCGCCGCAGCTCCCACTCAGCCAGCTGCCACCAAGCCCAAGGTGATCAGCATCAGCGCCGACTCCTCCGCACCCAAGCCCAAGGCCAAGGTGCTTTCTATCTCTGGATCTGGCGCTGCCACACCTGTCAAGCAGGAGGAGCCTGCCAAGGCTGAGCCCAGCAACGAACCCGAGGCTGGCCAGAAGGCCACGGCCACCAAGGCTATCGAGAAGACCGGCGAGAAGGCTGGCAAGGCTGCTTCCGGTGGTAAGACCTCTGGAAAGACGTCCCCCAGCCCTGCCTCTGGCCGCAACAGCCCTTCAGCCGGCGAGAAGAAGGTAGCCCGCGAGGTTGATGCCGTCGAGAAGGAGCAGGCTGCCGATGTCGACCAGGAGACTCTCAAGGAAATCTACGGCAAGGAGCACGTCAACATCATCTTTATGGGCCACGTCGATGCCGGCAAGTCGACTCTTGGTGGATCCATCCTCTATGCCACTGGCATGGTCGATGAACGAACTATGGACAAGTACAAGAGGGAGGCCAAGGACCTTGGTCGCGAGTCTTGGTATCTGTCCTGGGTCATGGATCTGAACAAGGAGGAACGAACACAAGGAAAGACCATTGAGGTTGGACGTGGCTTCTTTGAGACGGAGAAGCGCCGATACAGCATTCTGGATGCCCCTGGCCACAAGATGTACGTGCCCAACATGATTGGCGGTGCTTCCCAGGCCGATGTTGGTATTCTGGTCATCTCTGCCCGAAAGGGCGAGTACGAGACTGGTTTCGAGCGTGGTGGACAGACCCGTGAGCATGCCATGCTTGCCAAGACTCAGGGTGTCAACAAGCTCATCGTGGCCGTCAACAAGATGGACGACCCTACCGTCGAGTGGTCTCAGGAGCGATACAACGAGTGCACAACCAAGCTGTCCCAGTTCCTCAAGGGTACCGGTTACAACCTCAAGAATGACGTCTACTTCCTGCCCATCGCCGCCCAGCAGACCCTCGGTATCAAGAACCGCATCCCCAAGGATGTGGCTCCTTGGTGGGACGGCCCCTCGCTTCTCGAGTATCTGGATAGCATGAAGGCCCTTGAGCGCAAGTTGAACGCCCCCTTCATGTTGCCCGTCAACGGCAAGTACCGCGACCTGGGTACCATGGTTGAGGGTAAGATTGAGGCCGGTGTGGTGAAGAAGGGCATGAGCATGATCATGATGCCCAACAAGCAGAACGTCGAAGCTGCGGCTGTCTACGGCGAGCAGGAGGACGAGGTGCAGCTGGCCCAGTGTGGTGACCAGGTGCGGATAAGGCTCAAGGGCATCGAGGAGGATGACATTCTGCCCGGCTTTGTGCTTTGCTCGCCCAAGCGACTGGTGCATACTGTGGCTGAATTCGAGGCGCAGATCCGCATCCTGGAGCTCAAGAGCATCCTGACAGCCGGCTTCAACTGCGTGCTGCACGTCCACTCGGCCATCGAGGAGGTGACGTTTGCGGCTCTTCTGCACAAGCTACAAAAGGGAACAAACCGCAAGAGCAAGAACCCACCCACCCACGCCAAGAGAGGCGACAGCATCATTGCGCGCATGCAGGTGATTGGCGGAGCAGGCGCCGTGTGCGTGGAGAGGTTTGAGGACTATCCCCAGATGGGTCGCTTCACCTTGCGAGACCAGGTTGGTTTTACTCACCCCCCCTAACCCCCCTCGACTAACCCCGTACCCTTCCCTCTCGCCTGGTCCTCCCGGAATGACCAAGGGGAGACCTGCCACTTGTGTGGCGTGGCGTGGGATCGACGGGGGGTCTCCTCATCATGATAGATCTAAGATCACTAACACGAGTTTTACTCAGGGACAAACCATTGCCATTGGCAAGATCACCAAGCTCGTCTTTAACGATGCCTAAATGAATAATGATTCTCCTCGGATCGCACCCAGATGAGGCTGCGTGTCAAATAAAGAAAAGGACAGACGCCGATGAATGAATGTAAAACGGCATGGGAGATGTAAAGGATATTCATCATCATCATCAATTACCTCGGTTTTAACGACTTGGCGCAGAAGACGAGAGGAAAAGAGAGGAAAAACCAGGGGCGTGATACCGGATTTGAATAGGGTGATGAAAAGACCACCTGTGTCGTGTCCATCAAAGGACGTCAAGACATGGCAACAAGAAGAACAGAGACGGTGGGCGACATGATGGATACCATGCATTCCCGGAGCTTTTACCTATATAGATGCAAGCAATGAAAGAGGGAAAGTGTATCAAGACATGTGTGTTTGCTCTTGCTCTTGTGGATATGAGTCTTGTGAGATGACCCTAGAGATGCTTGAAGCTTTGAGAGAGGAACAAGAGCAAGAAGAAGCGTAAGAAGCCAACGAGAAAACCAGCTTTGTCACAACAGTAAGAACGTATCACCAAGGCAAGAGCCGACAGAATGAAGAGATGGTTGAAAGGAAGAAGTAGAACTGAGTAGAGCCGAGGGGAGATGGGAGGAGGGAAGGGAAACCCCAGAAAGAGAGAAGATGATGGAACAAGGGGATAATTGACCTCGGATATTCACTTGAAGCTGATGATACGATGGCGGTGAGATTGCATTGCAGCAAGATGTCGAGGGTGAAACGAAGAAGGAAGAAGAAGAAGGGGAAGACGAAAACAGTAGACCGAGTTGTTATCGTGAGATTAGGATCTGGGTCGGGAGGGAGCCCGTTGTCCATGCAGAGATGGGAATCCAGCCGGTCAATTAGGTATGCAGAATGCAAGATTCGGCCAACGAGGCCATTTCGCCGTGGTCCTTGATGCACCCCTCAGCGAAAGTGTGCGTCAAAGTCACGATAATCGCGGGCAAGCCTCGACCTGTGAGTTCGCGATACGTAACCCCAGCCTCCATCTGCAGGACAGAGCAGGGGTCACGGTTTGGGGGACGGTCTCCGAGAGTGAGTAACGGAAGCAGAGTGGAGCGTCTGGAGGAGTGCTGACGTCGGGGAACAGTTCCTATCGTCGTTGGAGGCACCAAGCAAAGATTTCTGTTAGCGACGACACGGACACGATAATGAGCCGGGACGGTTCGAGAGAGAAGCGTTGTAAAGAGCGTCATCTCCCGAGGAGCTTGGTTACAGAAGCGGGAAGCGGTGACGAAAGGGAAACCTGAAATGAGTGTGGTCAGGAAGTCAAGGTCCACCGAAGGGAAGAAATTCTATGTAGGTGCGGATCCAATTCTGGCTGGCGGCGGCCCAGCGGATCGGGATTGGGGGCGTGGTGAGGTGTGGGAAAGAGCTGAAGCGCTGAGGTGAGGAGTGCATTGTGCGGTCCCCGGATGAAGGTATTCCAAGGGGCCAAAGGTGAGACCCGGCGGCAGCGCGGCAATGGCAAAGGGCAAAGCCAGGGCTCACGGAAGGTTGCCGAGCGGCCGGAGATGGACGGGATGCCGTTGGGCTCTAGGTGGGGCATTCTGGGGACCATGTTGTTTGGTTTGAGGCCAGGCAGTGAGTGAGTGGTTCCTGATCTTGTGTGTTGATGCGATTTTTTTTTTTCTATTTTTCTTTGCCCCTGCTGGCTGCAGTTGAGAACAGATGCAGTAGCTAGGATCATGGGGTTCGAGAAAGCTGAAGTCCGTGTTTGTTGGTTCACGGGGATTTGACGGGCGGACAGACGGCGAAGCGGCAGTAAATCACGGCAGGTTTGCTTGCTGCGCGCAGAAGCGATTAGAAGTGATCGCCATCCGCCGTATCAGCGACTTATCTCGGTGCAGCACGCCCGAGGCATGGAAAGCCAGGGGGCTTGCAACGCTGGTTTGATCAAGGTGAGTGATCCAGCGACTGAATGGCTGTTATTGGTATCGTGTACCGGAGGTGTACGGAGGCGGACGGAGGTATACGGAGCCGGGTAACGGAGCACGGAGGTCAGGAAGTTAGCCGAGTGATTGTAGACAAGCGCCCGCAACGGAACCCAAAGTCCAAGAGGGGTGTGGCAAGCGTCAAGGGGGACCGTCCCGGGGCATTGTCACGGCATGTACCTTTTGCCAGCGGTTCTCCAGACCAAGGCAGCGTGTTCCAGGTCTAGGCTCCCTGAACCCCCCGTTCCCCGCTTAGTTCTTGAGCCCCAGCCCCAGAAACGTAAACGAGACGGAGGCTCTGCGCGGGGGAACGGTGACGAACGGAGGCTCGGAGAATGTCGGGACAGTCCAGCACAGCGAGCAAAGGTGAGAGAGCAGTGTGTGGAGGGGGCGTGTGTTGACACGGCGAAAGTGAAGCCAATCACAAGTGCCGCCTCGGCAGGTCGCCGTGGCGGGGGATGGACAGGGCACCTGGAAGTGGGGAGGAGTGGGGAAGCAAAAAGCCTGAAAAATCAATCAGGGGAATGCAAGTTCATGGTCTTGAAGGTACGTCACGCAGGCCAGACCCTTCGGGGCAGAGGCTACCGACGGGAATATTGTTGCATTATCGTGACCCTTTTTGCGTGACGAGTGACGATGATTAGATCCATGGATTTGCGGAGGCTTGGTCCTGCACCGGGGGATCGAGACAGCGGGGACCGGGGCGTACTGTAATGAAGGTCCACTATCGAGCCCAAATATCAGTGAGACCAAGGTCACGATGCCTGGTTCCGAGCTTTTAGCTCCACGAATTTGAATTTTCTTCACCGAGTCGTGACGGAGTTGACTAGGTAGCCAAAGTCATGTGCGACCTGTTTTGCGAATGACGCCGGAATTGCACTCGGCTCGGGCTACGGTGCTCTGCACTTTGACGGGGGGCAAGGGCATGCGGGGCCGGAAGAGGAAAACGCAGAAGTAAAAAGAGTCTAGAAGCTCATCATTGTCAAGGGGGCAGGCCAAGCTGAGCCACGGTGAAGCATGGGGAGTTCTTGACCACAGGTCTCGTGAGATGCCAGGTGGTGACCGAAATAGTAGCCCAGAGACTTGCGGTCTCCTCCGCTGTCTTCGTGTTAGTGCCAGGCACGAGAAGCCACATTGAAGATATTCTTTAGAAATTTCTGCGGCCGGCTCAAAGTAGACGCTGCATACAGGACTACAAGGATATGATTTTTCATGTAAAAGAAAAAATTGATCTTGATGGTCAGAGAGAGGCGAAAAAAGGGCAATAACACGAGAGAGGCGGACAACCGAAAGCCGAGAGCTGTCATCTCGGGAAGGCTCAAGTCATGAATGTACCAGCGGTGTAACGACGAGGTGGTTCGTCCCGTTTTGTTCCCGTGAATCGACTTACACCTACATGATGAGTACCTACCACACTGCCATGAGATGGGAAATCGCGGGGTAAAGGGTAAGGGGAAACCGCCACGAGGGAAGGCGCCTGCAATGCGCGTTGTCAAAAGTGTCAGTCGCGACTTACAGAAAGCCGCCTCTCAGAATCCATCCATTCATCCATTCTCCCGCCCATCCTCACTTACCGCCCAGCTTCATCGAGACACCATCCCTGAGTTGTCAGAAGACGGGAAGAGATCGGGGTAAGTTACCCGCTGGCGACTACACCAGAATCAGCATTGGTGACGGTGAAGACCACGACAACAACACCACAACAAGCGGCCGGCAATAGCCACGCCATCAGCCGGAGCCAGGCTGTGCTGCGCTGCGTTGTGCTTTGCATTGCAGGGCCTTCGCATCTTCTCACCGGCGGACCCGTGGCGGTGGATTCAGACGAGCCCTCTTCTCTCCGTGTCTTCTCCACTGTCTCCCTGCTTGTTCCTGTCTGGTGACCAGCCAGTTTTAGCAGCACAGACCCATCTCGACATCGTGTACCTGAGCCCGGAGGTTGACGCTTGGTGTTTTGCTTTTCCTCCCTCACCTCCTCCGCAATTTGATCTCAGCCCTAGCTCCCATGCCTGGGTCATTCCCCTTTTGCTCCATGCCATCCGTCGCGGGTTCCTGTCGATGGACGACGCCTTGGCGAGCTTGTTTTCCTTGTCACTGTGGCGGTTTTCTTCACGTGTTGTTGATGTGATCTGATTTCGAGACGGCTTTTCTTTTCCCTTCTTTTGCCCTTTGCCGGTTCTTGGCCGGCAAGGGTTCAGTCTCTTCGGGTACCATGTATATCTTGGTACGTAAAAGTACCTGCTACGATGACTTGGGCGCCCGTTCTGTTGCCTTGCCTCTCGTTTCTCGTGGGTTTCAAGGTGAAGTGTACTTCACGATGCCCAGGTACCCTGGTATCCTAGTCCCTTGATTGCCCGTTAGGTCGTCACACCTGCATACCTAGCCAATAGATTCATCCGGTTCGATAGAATCTTTTGCAGGTCGCTTTTGCATGTCCCCACACCACGCCCGTCCCGCAGTGTGTACCGTATCCTTCCACCATCCAACAGAGGCAAAGCGAACAAGCAAGCAACCAGGGAATCAGCATCAGCAGCAGCGCCAAAATTGGAAAGAACATGGGCCGCACACTCAGCCAATCCCCCGTGATGAAGCCCTCTACCGTCAAACCGGGGTTGCAGGCGCCTCCTGATGGCGCAGGGAATCAATGTCCGGAGGGCTCTCACCCCCTCCAGCTCTGTCTGTGTCTCCCCTTTGCCCCAGGTCTCCTCCGCGGCCGCCCCGTGCTGCTCCGAAGCGAGGGGAGGCTGGAACGCTCCTTCACCCATCGGGGTACCTGGCAAGCATACGGAGAACGGAAGACGGGGGAGCCGGACCCAAGGCGTGAAGAGAGCCTGGAATCGGCACGGCACGGTAATGTACGGTAGGTTACGGCACGGACAACGGGACCAAGAGACGGTCATCCGAAAGGGGGTACACGTTGACCAAAAATCATGGATTAAGCGAAAGGGATTTTGTGCTTTTGTGAGTACGTACTTGGAACTGGAAAACTGATGCTATCAGGTATGAAAAAAATGACAATGCAACTGGAGGTTGTGCCATTATCTAATGGCGGCCAACACGAGGGGATATGGAGGCTTGGGTTCGACCGTTTAGGGCCTGGTTGGCTCGTGCTGGGCCGGCGATCATGACGACACAGTGCTTGGGGTTTACCCACGAGCAACCAAACAATGCTTTTGGATGGTTAAGACAGACAGCCACCAGGGCAACTCTGCGCTCCCAGCGGCCAACCTAGAATCGAGAAGAGGTGCTTTGCAGCGGGCATCTGGGGGAATTTGGCAGTTCAGAGGGGGGATTTGGACGTCTGAACTCGCATATAAGAATGACCCAAGTAGAGAGACAGCCATGATTGTCGTCATCACCACTTTCTCCTTCACACATCTATCAACAACCTGACTATCAGCTGCTTCTCAATTGCTCCGTTCAACAACGCTGCGGCTTAGCAACACCACTAACTCTGCTATCGTGTACATGGGCTTGCCGTCACATTAACGTCAATACGTCAACCAAAGGCGCCATCCGTTCGGCATCATCCACAAATCCAAGGATCCCAAGACTTTTGGTCGGGACTTCTCCACAGACAACCACTCATCTCCCGTGCTTGTCGACCATCTCGACGAGCATCGACCACCATCGAGCTCCATCTAGCCCATCTGGCTCCTGCATTCTCCGGCATCTTCCCCCCTCTGTGACCTCTCGGCCTTTGGTTGGGCTTTCTGGCCTTGCACGCCCCTCCCCCGTCCAAACTCTGACGCTTCGTCGCCCATCAAAGGAAAGGAAAAACTTGGACCGGGGTTACAGTACGTTCTGTGACCCTCCTCCTCCGTCCCGCAATCCCAGCTGGCGCCCAGGCTTTGCCCGTTGTACCAGGTGTACCGTCCGGTCACCGTGTACCAAGAAATCTCTTCCGGTATAATTTCGTGCCTGTCACCTGCGACGCCTCATCGGCTCCACTACGCGCTTGTCTCTGCCACTCGACGCCCGTACCAGAGCCTCCCACCCCATCACTCCCCGTCCCTCTCCATCCTCGGTTTCAACACTCGCGGGCGGGCACTATCTGAGGAACCCACCTTGTGGAGAGGCACACCGCGAACCGCACACCCCCGGGCGTACACCATTAGATCTCGAGCTGCTCGTGAAGCTTTTATAAAAGCCATGAACGACCCCGTCTACAGAACAGCTTCTCCTTACTCTGAACCAAACGTCAAAGGCCCAAGGTCCCAGATTCAGGCTTCAGGAACCGGTTTATTCAAGAGTGAGTCTCGACTCTGCCCTCCTCGTCATCATTCCAGCCTCTTGAAGGCCTCACACGACCACCTACCTCTCCTACCCAGCTTCATGACGAAGTTACCACCACACACTTTCTCGACAATCACACAAAGTCGAAAATGTTGCTGACTCTGTCGCAGTGCTTCCCAACAACGTCAACAAGACTTCCCTTCACCCCACCGGTGTTGCGTACGTTTCCTCTCAATATGCTTTTGTGAGCACAGGTCGACTAACACGGATGCCACAGTCCCCACGTGGAGCACACCGAGCTGGAGCAGGAGCTTCACGACAAGGCTCACATCGACTACGACCGTGTCGCGATTGTAAGAATTCCAGCACTCAATTGGGCTTCAAAAGCCTCGCTAGAGACGCTTGTGCTAACAATTGCCCTCTCAGATCCCCAACCCTTCCGTTGCTGCTCTCTACGAGGATGCTCTCGTCTACGAGACCGGTACCGCTATCACCTCCAGCGGTGCCCTGACTGCCTACTCTGGGGCCAAGACTGGCCGCTCGCCCCTTGACAAGCGAATTGTCCAGGAGGACTCTTCCAAGGACGACATCTGGTACGTGATTTCCCGAGACTCGGCAATAGAGTTCCAGGTGCCGGGCACAAATCGAGATGAGCTTGCAGCTAACATGGAATCTCCAGGTGGGGCCCCGTCAACAAGCCCATGACTCCTGAGGTAAGAAACAGCTTGCACACGCAGTCTGAACATGATCCCGATCCCCTGGCCATCGAGATGGACCTCGTTGTTGTGGCACTTTGTCTCCTGTTTTGCACCCTCGGTTGCAGCAGCAGAAAATTTGCAGACATCACGAGCGAGCGCCTAGACCCTCGTCGGAACAGCACCTCCATTCCAGCGACCAGAATTGCCTTTGCCCCGAGGGTACCCGTGGCGTGAGCGTCATGGCCTCCCATGGCTTGCCCACCGGTGCTTATTCTCTTACCCAATTGCCTGGTCGCTGGTTGGCAGAGGCTTGGTCCAGTGGTTTTCTAGCAGTTGTCCAAGACTCTCAATGGCCCAGTCCTTTCCCCTGGTCGGGGTTGGCGTCATGGGGTCGGCAATCGTGACCCCGCAGACGACCACACCCACACGCACTCGTTCCCTTTCCTTCTTGCCCCCTCTCTTCCCCGGCAAAGTAGCCACATGGCGGCTTGTGCCACGGCTTCAGACCGAGCCCAGCCCCGAGCCCCGAAGCCTTCGGCCGTGGCCTGCCCCTCTTTTCTCCCCCGACCACGACTTTTCCCGATTCCGACCTTGATTACCCAAACGGGCAAGGTCTCCGGCCGCCTTCCCGACTTGAGCTTATCCCTGCGAGCAATCATGGCTGACAAAATTATCTCTACAGGTCTGGAAGATCAACCGTGAGCGTGCTGTCGACTACCTCAACACCCGAAGCCGTATCTATGTCATCGATGGTTTCGCCGGCTGGGACGAGAAGTACCGCATCCGCGTCCGAGTCATCTGCGCGCGTGCCTACCATGCTCTCTTCATGCGCAACATGCTTATCCGACCCTCCCGCGAGGAGCTCAAGGACTTCCACCCCGACTACACCATCTACAACGCTGGCAAGTTCCCCGCCAACCGATACACTGAGGGTATGACCTCTGGCACTTCGGTCGCCATCAACTTCGAGCAGAAGGAGATGGTCATCCTCGGTACCGAGTACGCCGGTGAGATGAAGAAGGGTGTCTTCACCGTCCTCTTCTACGAGATGCCCATCAAGCACAACGTCCTGACCCTCCACTCCTCCGCCAACGAGGGCAAGAACGGCGACGTCACTCTCTTCTTCGGTCTGTCCGGTACTGGCAAGACCACACTCTCCGCCGACCCCAACCGAGCCCTGATTGGTGATGACGAGCACTGCTGGAGCGACAACGGTGTCTTCAACATCGAGGGTGGCTGCTACGCCAAGACCATCGGCCTGTCTGCTGAGAAGGAGCCCGATATTTTCGGCGCCATCCGCTACGGATCCGTCCTCGAGAACGTCGTCTTCGACCCCCTCACCCGCGATGTCGACTACGACGATGCCACCCTCACCGAGAACACTCGATGCGCCTACCCCATCGAGTACATCGCCAACGCCAAGATCCCTTGCCTGTCCCCCAACGCTCCCTCCAACATCATCCTCCTCACCTGCGACGCCCGCGGTGTTCTGCCCCCCATCTCCAAGCTCGACCGCAACCAGACCATGTTCCACTTCATCTCTGGTTACACCTCCAAGATGGCCGGTACTGAGGACGGTGTCACCGAGCCCCAGGCTACCTTCTCCAGCTGCTTCGCTCAGCCCTTCCTTGCTCTGCACCCCATGAAGTACGCTTCCATGCTTGCCGACAAGATCGAGCAGCACAACGCCAACGCCTGGCTCCTCAACACCGGCTGGGTCGGTGCCGGTTTCGCCCAGGGCGGCAAGCGATGCCCCCTCAAGTACACCCGCGCTATCCTCGACGCCATCCACTCCGGCGACCTCGCCAAGGTCGAGTACGAGAACTACGGTGTCTTCAACCTCCAGGTCCCCAAGACCTGCCCCAACGTCCCCTCGGAGCTCCTCAACCCCTCCAAGGCCTGGACCGCCGGCGAGGACAGCTTCAACACCGAGGTTGTCAAGCTGGGCAAGCTCTTCCGCGAGAACTTCACCAAGTACGAGAGCGAGGCCACCGAGGACGTTGTCAAGGCCGGCCCCACTGTCTAAGCGGGAGATTGAGAAGAAAGAGGAAGAAGAAAAGGGAAAGCGAATTTTTTCGATGGGTCATGACAAATTAAAGCAACTGTTTTCCATCTGGGTCCGGCGTCATATCATGGCGGCCGAAAGAACCGGCTGCCCAAATGTTTTTGTCTGAAAGGTTTATAGGGATGAGATTGTGTGTAATGTAGGCATGAACAAAGCTTTACGAATCTGCAATAGAAAAGTATATATCATCTAAATCTGGTTCCATTTCTGTGGAGTGAGGTTGAACATTCCGTTGCTTATAGCTCTTGGGGATTTAACAAGTGTGCTCATCAATATCGTATTCCTACGACGATTGACTTTTGTTTTTCTCTTTCTCCATTATCCACCCCCCCCAAAGTCATTTTGATTTCTTTTCACTCTATCCATGCTTAAAAATGCGTTGTAACTACGGATATCGATGTCCTCTATATGTCGGTTTCCAGCTTGGCGTTCAGACATCTGATCTAGTTTTGAGACCAGGGGATTCGATAGGAGAGCTAAGAAACCTAAAATTAGTATATATACTCATGCCCATACGAGTATTATCTAATCATTTACAAACCTGGCTACAGTGTTTGTAGTTTGTTAAAGTTGGACAGCAACGTCCAAGATCTCGTCGTTGGGTGGCTTGTGTGAGTGGCGCATGTCGATTCTAGGTCACTTCCAGTTGAAGGCACTGTGACAACAGGGATCAGGTACGCCGTGGCTTGTGGTGCGGCTCACTGCAGTTCACGGCCTCACAGTGCTTTACGCGCCCAGGCTACACGCGACCGTATGATTGGGGGCGAGGGGTCCAGTTGCTGGGGCAATGCATTATGTCATCCAGGGCGGGCAGCAAACAAACGCTTTCAAACGGGGACCCTAGCCAAAGTTCCAGGTACACAACGGTTTCACGAGATGGCACATCACCTCACTCAAGGCTTTGACCATTCATGAGCTGCCGTGACGACGCGTCTTTGAGGCCTACGACTGACAAGCCTGGTACCAGTTTGTGCATTTAAACACCAGAGCACCCTCGAGTCGACGCAAGACTTTAGTTTCTCCAAGTTGCCCCCGCCAACCCCCGCCTCGACAGACGACGAGACGATCAACACAAACCGCAACGATTCTACCGTCCTGCGTGACTCGGAGACATGGTCAAAGAACGTGCGCCGCCCAAGGCGCCCCTACATCCTACCAAGGATGGCGGTAACCTGTCCCGCGAAAAGTCCCCCGACGATGATATCACCGCCCTCATGCGTGGCCTTGACTCCGTCAAGGGGAGCGTCAAGACCATGAACGACCCCTTCAATCCAACCGACGCCACCTCTACTCCCACATTCGGTCATCCTGCCAAGATGATGTCGTCTCGTAAGCAGAGAGCAGACGTCTTCCTGCACCAGAGGACCCGCCCCGAGCATCACCTCGACGGCCGAGGCAGCAACAGCATTGCCAGAGTCTCGGGACCCAGAGCGCCTACCTACCAAGACCGCAAACCACCGCCGATGCAAATGTTTAGCTCCAACGCCCCCGTTGCTCCGCCTTCGTACTCCCGTGATGAGGTGTTCTATACAGACCCCGCCAAGGCCAGTGCCGACTTGAAAGCTCTGCTTGAGGGTGGCATGGACGAAGGGGAAGACGAAGAGGGGGAGACCAAAGGTGATGGTGAGAAGAAACCTGAGGAGGCCAAGGAGATAAACGATGGCTCCGTCGACGGCCTCAAGGTGAAGCTACTGCCTCATCAAGTGGAAGGTGTCGAGTGGATGAGAGGGCGAGAACTCGGCCCCGTCAAGCGAGGCAGGGTGCCCAAAGGTGGCATTCTCGCCGACGACATGGGTCTTGGAAAGACGCTCCAGTCCATCTCGCTGATTCTCACCAACCAGAAGCCGGAGAAGGATGGCACTGGCTGGAAGAAGCAGTATGAAAACATCGAAAAGACAACACTGGTGGTGGCCCCGCTGGCCTTGATCCGACAATGGGAACACGAAATTAAGGACAAAGTGGAAAAATCCCATGGGCTCAAAGTCTGTGTTCATCATGGACCGAACCGCACTAAGCGGTTCAAGGACCTCGCCCTCTACGATGTTGTCGTCACAACCTACCAGATTCTGGTCTCGGAGCATGGCAATTCATCCGACGCCGAGAATGGTGTCAAGGCAGGATTCTTTGGTCTACACTGGTGGCGAGTCATTCTTGATGAGGCTCATACCATCAAGAACCGCAATGCAAAGGCTACAAAGGCCTGCTATGCCTTGCGTTCCGAGTACAGGTGGTGCTTGTCGGGTACTCCTATGCAGAACAACTTGGATGAGCTACAATCTCTGGTCAAGTTCCTCCGTATCAGACCCTACGATGACCTCAAGGAGTGGAAGGAACACATTGACCTCCCCCTGAAGAACGGCAAAGGACACATTGCCATCCGCAGACTTCACAGTCTTCTCAGATGCTTCATGAAGCGCCGAACCAAGGACATCCTCAAAGAAGCCGGTGCTCTCAACCCCGGTGGCAAGCCGTCGGCCGAGGGCGAAGGTTCCGCTACGGGATTCAAGGTCACTGAGCGCAAGGTCGTGACCGTGGCGACAGAGCTGTCACCTGCAGAGCGCAAGTTCTACGATCGACTGGCGGCGCGCGCCGACCGCAGCATCGAAGCCATGATGCGTGGCAGGGTCAACTACGCCAACGCCTTGACCTTGCTCTTGCGGCTGCGACAGGCTTGTAACCATCCCAAGCTTGTCGAAGGCAAGCTGGAGAAGGACAAGGACGCCTTGTCGACAGACTCGAGCCAGAAGTCGCAAGACGCGGATATTGATGCCATGGCCGACATGTTTGCTGGTATGAGCGTTGTTTCCAAAGACTGCAACATCTGCGGACGAGGACTGAGCAGCGAGGACACCAGCTCGGGAAGAGACATCTGCACCGAGTGTCATGATGATTTGGCGTACTTTAACAATCACGAGCGGCCAGAGAGGCCAAAGAAGTCCAAAGACAAGAGCAAGAAGAAGCACAAGTCCAAGAGAGCGGTGAAGGAAGAGATTATCGACGAGAAGGTTGTTGACAGGCAGATCGTTGAGGATGATGCTGAAGAGTCACCCAAGAAGACGGCCCGACGACCTCGGCATCGCAATGCTGTTGTGGACAGTGATGACGATGAGGAAGAGGAGTCACCGAAGAAGACTGCTCGGTCTCGGAACCGAAATGCTGTCATCGATAGTGACGATGACGACGAGGAAGAATCACCAAAGAAGGCCCCTCGATCTCGACACAGGAATGCCGTTGTCGATAGCGATGACGAGGACGAGGAGGCTGACGAGTCACCCAAGAAGGCAGCTCGGCAACCCAGACACCGCAATGCCATCGTCGATAGTGACGACGAGGAAGAGGGCTCCTGGCTTGTCTCCGAGGGCGAGCAAGGATCTCTCCATCTTGGCAAGGCTGGTGGTGAGGAGGACGAGAACGCCGAGGGCGGAGGTGACTGGCTCGGCTCTGACGACTCGGAGGACGAGGAGAGCAAGGTCCAGGAGCAGAGCAATCTGAGCAGCTTTGTTGTGGACGACGAGGCTGCGAAGAAGGAAAAGGGATACCGCTCCATGGGTGAGGCATCTGACTCGGATGGCTCTCTATTGTCTGTTATGGAGATTACGAAGCGGATGGCGGCCCAAACTTTGGACGATGAGCCATCAGTCGTCGCTGATACCACAACTGCCGATACGACGGGAGCCGATACTACTACGGCTGATACCACAGCAGCTGATACGACTGCCGCTTCGGGTTCATCGGCCTCGGAGTCAGAGACAGACTCCGGCTCTGACGACGACTCGGATCTCTCGTCCGAGGAGGATGACAGCATCTTCTACCCGTCGCGCGATCCTCACTCACCTCAAGTGCTCGCGTCGTCCAAGATCCGCGAGCTCATCAAGATCCTGCAAGCCGAGGTCAAGGAGCACAAGTTTATCGTCTTCTCCCAGTTCACCTCTATGCTTGACCTCGTCGAGCCCTTCTTCCGCAAGGAACGATTCTCCTTCGTGCGCTACGACGGTAGCATGAAGAACGACGAGAGAGAAGAGAGCCTACGTCGCCTCAGGGGTGACCCCAAGACGCGCATCCTGCTGTGCAGTCTCAAGTGCGGTAGTCTGGGACTCAACCTCACCGCGGCGACGCGTGTCGTCATCCTGGAGCCATTCTGGAACCCAGTACGTGTCTTTGTATCCGTAACTTGTTTGGAACAGTCTGCTAACATGACCTAGTTTGTTGAAGAACAAGCCATTGATCGTGTCCACCGTCTCACGCAGACCGTCGACGTCATCATCTACAAGCTCACCGTCACCAAGACGGTCGAGGAGCGTATCCTCGACCTTCAGGAGAAGAAGCGTCTCCTTGCTGAGCAGGCCATCGAGGGTGGCATGCGCAAGGAGGGCTTCAAGCTTGGCCTCAACGAGATCATTGCCCTGTTCAAGCCAGGCTCTGCCCAGAACGATGATCTCCTCGGTCCCGCCAACGAAGATGGCGACAGCGTCGACGACAAGGGTCGTAGGGCCGCGGCTATGATCAAGCGAAGGCCCGGACGCCCGAGAAAGGAGGAGAGCGCCGTCTACGGGCGTAGGTGGTGAGCGTCTATGTACCATTGTGTGCAATTGGTTGCTTGGAAAGGGGCGGGGAGCTACGGATGGCGTGCATAGAGTGCATTGGACATGGCGTTGGAGGGTTTTTAGAACATGAGATACCGATAATGACATATGCACGAGTTTATCATGAAAGCACTACTGAATAACCCTGGTGCTATGGGATAAACATACTAGATCTAGATGGTTTACCGCTAGCCGGGAGACTGAAGTGTCTGGCGAGAGCAAACGACCGTTCTCTTTGAGAAGGAGTCCGACCTGATCTCAGAGCTCCTTAAACAAATTTAGAGGGCCCGTCAGTTTCTGCCCCCTGAGGACATTTGTTGCCTCCTATTCCAGTCAACTCTACTCGCTATAACTACTAACTAGATCTCAACTGTACAAATAGCAACAGTAGTTCTCGTGTTGAAGTTTAGTAGTTATTACAATATTCTTACAAAAGGCGTTGTCGAGTTTAGCCTTCATGTTGTCAAGTTTCTTGCCATCCTTCACTGTATGTTTTGGTGCCGATTAGCTGAAATTCACGTCTTCTCTTGCTAGCTACCTAGGCAGAAGCCGTCTCTTCCCTTCTTCTGCTCACAAACTCCTCATCCAGTCATCCATCACCCAAAGAATGAATGGTTGCGGCCGTGGTATCATACACGAAAGAACCCAAAAAAAGACGTGACGAGACAGACCTGGGGAAACCAACCACCCAACAGACACACATGTGCTATGTAGATCAAGTAAATTTAAGCAGAGCCAGTGGAGGGGAAAGAAACACCAAGGCTATGGAGAAATCCTCTTGTCGCTGTATCGACGACGGTTCCATGTCCTTCGCTCACAAGTACCTAGTACACACCACCGCTCTGGTAATAGCTGTCCGGTGCTGGGGCAGAGGGTCCATCGCCAGGCGGAACATAGGGCTTGTACTGAGGTTGACCGCCGCCAGCACCACCGCTCTGGCTAGGGAGACCATGGCGGGCATCGTAAGCAGCAGCGTTTCCGGGTTGCAGAGGAGGAGGCGTCATGACGCTCTGAGGTGGGGGAGGGGCAGAACCGGTGGGAGCAGGGGGTGCTTGGCCATGAGGGTTGTAGCTTTGGTACTGAGGTTGCTGCTGTTGCTGGGAGGTATAGGGGCCTGGTGGTGCTGTAGCATTGTCGGCTGTCTCATCGGGCGAGTATGCAGGACCTGGGTATGTCGAGGCTGGGTTGTTGGTTGCAATAGGTGAGTCGTAAACTGATGTTGCCAACTCCTGAGCTCCGTACGTGCTGCCTGGTCGACCGCCTACGGGGCCTTGAGCATAGGGGTTGGCGCCTTGGGGAGGATGAGAGTAGGGAGTGTAGTTCTGTGCGGGAGAGGTGCTGATGGGAGCAGGCTGTTTGCCGCCAGCGGGAGCCTCGTCTCTAGGGGGGAAGTGCTGCGAGCCAGGAGGGACTTCAGCTCCAGCTACATAGAAGGGTGCTTGGGGGTTCTGGCCCTGGTTTTGGAAGTTGGGTGGAGGAGATGAAGCCTGATACTGAGGGCGGTCTGGGATATGTTGGTCAGTATAAGCGATGGAAGCGGCAATCGGGGTGACTAACCTCCTGGTCCGGGAGTATAGTATCGTGCTGGGTCCTGTGGAGGCGCTCCTTGAGGAGGATATCCGCCGGGCTGGGGATAGCCTTGACCTGGTGGACCTGGCCGCATGGCATACTGCTGATAGTTGGGCTGAGGAGGATGAGCCATGGAAGACTCGAGCAGAGCCTCATAATCTCGGCACGCCTTGATAAACTTCTCGTTCAGTTGTGTGAAGTCATCTGCTCCACATTAGTGACATGACTTACGCCGCGACGATCCTATGACTTACCCTTCCTCTGCGAGTACTTCTCGATCAGCTTGATAAGCTTTGGCCGAATAGCGAGAGTCTGGTGATATAGCTTCTGCCGGGTTGTTAGCATATTTGAGCACAGGAAGCTCAAGACCAGAGACTTACGCCAATCTCCTCATTATCCTCATCTCTGGGTGCCGTGTTGGAGGTGCTCAGCAAAGTGAGCAGCTTCTCGACATTCTTGATCTCGCCAAACACCTCTGATTCCATCTGAGCCTCGCGCTGCAACTCGTCCGGCGTGGGGTCGGCCAGCTTTTCGACATAGTTGAGTGGGAAGATACCCGTCTTGCCTCTGAGAGAGCCCCTCCACCAGTCCTTGTAAACGCTTTCCAGAACCGCAATTATATCACCCTTCTTGAACTCGAGCTCACCAGGTTCCGAAGGCACAAAGTCGAAGAGGGCACGCACTCGGCTAACGGTGGCAGCTGTGGTGCCGGCGGGCACGGGAGGGGGGGGACTCTCTGTCTGAGCACTGGGTCCGGCTTGTGTGCTTGGGCCGGCGGCGGCAACCTTCTTGCGCTCCTCCTCCTGTAGACTCAGCTTGAGTGCCATCTGCAGCTCGTCCTCCTCCTTCTGGCGATCCAGGTCGGTGAGACCCTGCTTTTGGGGCGCACTCGGGGGCTGGAGGTTTGGGTTGCTTCGTGTGACACGGTGGTAGGCCTCGCTCATGATGCCCAGTTCGGGGTCGTCGCTAAACATGTCGGACCAGCTCTTCATGTGCTCGATGATCTTGGACTTGACTTGTGTGTGCGTGTTACGGTCGTTGGCGAGACGGAGGAGGGCGTCGGTGAAGGCGCGGCTAGACAGTTCGCGGTGCATGCTCTTACCGCAGTTTTGCGCAAGCGCATGAGCGAGCTATATCGGAGTTAGTTGGAGACAGGCAGGTTGTGAACAGGCTCCAGCGTACCTCGAGGGTGTAAAGCTGGACATTTGCGTTGCGATGCGCGAGGCGCCTGATGATGCTCTGGACGGCCTCCTTAGGGCCGTTTTGGTCGCCCGAGACCTTGTCGCAGACCTCGATAATAGCGCCCCAGTCCTCAGAGGTGAAGCTTTCGTCAGTCGCCTTGACTGTCCTGGAGTTAGCATATGGGCAAAAAAGAGGTGCCTAGCTAGACGCCTTTGCATGACGAAGCTCGAGACGAGGAGCGGATAACGTACTGACGACATCGTCGTAAGGGCCTGCAGCTGAGGCTCGAAACATGATGGTTGGTGCTGCCAAGCAGGCTGCTGTCTTTTGGGTATCAAGCTATCGGTGGGTGCGGGCAGGTCTCGGCGGGGAAAGGGGACTGCAAGAGCAGCGTCGGGTCGAGATGCCGAGGTGTTTTGGTTTGACTGGATGCCTGGGGTATCTAGGTATGGAGCGTATCAAGGGAGATGGTGTAGGTGTAGGTAGGTAGTTGGGTAGGTTGTTGGTGGTGATGATGTGAGGACAGGAACCCCAGTTTATCGTCGGTCGTCGGCGTCGTTGCGCAAGTGGCTCTCCACACGTCACTCTGGCTGAATAGAACAGAGCGGTCCCTCAGGCCTTTCTTTTCTGTTCCTTTTGGCGAGAAGTCGTCGTGGACTGCAGGGATATGGATGGTCAATAAGAGAGATTGGCTTTGGGACTCCAAGGCTGCGTGGGCGGATGTTTAAACAGGCTTCCAGGTCCGTCCTTCCTTCCTTCGCCGCGCTGTTCGTCATCCATGGGAATCAGCGGGGCTTAGCTGCCTTCCCGCCGGTTCACTTTGCTCTGGCCAGTCAGACCAGGCAGAGAGAGCTCTGGGCTCAGCTCTCCCCTCCCAGCAAGGCCACGCACGCGCCACACAAGCACTAGCCCGAGCTACCTCCAAGATACCCATGCAATCTCCACATACGGGTTGGAATACGTGTATTTCTCATCTCGCTCTTTCGGTTCCGAGCCCGAGGTGCCACAATTGGAGAAGCAGACGCCACACCAAAGACGTCACGAGCCCGCGGACGCGCAACTGGCCGCGACCGAGTCCTACAGGTGGGAGGGGAGGGAACAAATTCACGACAGAGGACGCCTCAGCTATCAAGGACTCTAACATTGGATAGGTCAGTATCGACTCGACGTAACCTGATAGTAACCTGACTTCCGAGTCCGAGATCAGAGCCCTGCAGTCAGCCCTGGCTAGACCCCGTCCCTCGTCAAAGCAACGAAAAACTCCGTATCCATTCTGTGCTTCCAAGTTGTAATGCATACCTACAAGCCCCCGTTGACGCCAAATCACTTCATCAACAGCAAGTCACCTCCTACATACCTAGCCAAGTGACACCCATGCGCCATCCTGCCAGCAACTCCTGGGTCCTCGAAATAAACCTACGTGCTCTGCTCTAGATGGCTCCCGTATATCTTCCTCCTCTTGTCTGAAGCAAGTTGATGCTGTATCTGTCCGTCGTGTAAATGGCTTGAGTATGCCGAAAAAGCACATAAAATGTACACAAGCTGTTGTTGTTCAGGGCCTTTACCACCCTCGTCGCGAGGCGCTGCGGCTCTCGTATCCCGCTCGGTCAGAGCCGATGCCTGGCGCGCCCTGGGCACTACTCCGTCCCTCTTCAATGCTCCGTCGGCCTTGGGCATCCATCTCTGAGAGATCAAAGACTAATGGCTCTTCACCGACAGAGTCATCATCTCCACGTCCCGGCCGGTTGATGGATCCAGTGAAGCTTCCACGCGAAGACTGCGGTGGCGTCTGCCTGTGTGAAGGCATTCCCATATATCGGCGTCGTCCAAAGGGAGAGCTGGATGTCACCGCTGGGATGAGCCCTTCAGGAGGGTTGTCTTCCGAGAGTCCTTGTTGCATCATTTCTGGTGGGTCAGTACTCTCGATCTCGGCAGCTGGCTGGAGTCTGCTCGACTCCCTTGCCGTTGACTCCTCCTCCAGCTGCGCCTGTCGGCCCCGCAAGATGCTCAGGCTGGGCACCTCTCTGTCATCCGCCCCCAAGCTGATGCTGCGATGCGCAAATGCCAGGTCCGTCTCATCTTCATCAGCCATCGCGCGGTTCTGTAATGCGACAGAGCTCGCCCGTCGCTGGTAGGTCCCCAGTCGTGGTGACAGGGGTATATCGATGGCTCCAGTACCATCTTGAGTGACCGTGTTCTCCCTAATGGGCCCGGGCAGGGCACTATCTGGCGCCTGCCTCTGCTGTGCAGCGATCCGGCCTTGGTTGTTGTAGTCAATGATCGAATTCTCGCTTAGCCGAGATGGGATCGCTGGAGTGTGAGGTGTATGTGGCGATAAAGGCTTTCCTGGAGATGACGACGCAGACATGGACGCTGGTGCTACCATCCCCGGCACACTTGTCAGCTGCCGGCTAGAGGAGCTTGATGATCGATGCATCTGCACCGACGATGTCATCGACTCAGTAAGAGCGTTGTTGGAGTCCTTCATCATGTGAAACCGGGAAAGCTGTGCCACCGTCCTGTTTGTGGCCGATTCTCCCTTTTTCGAAGGCTCAAAGCTCTTTAGCGTCTTCTTGCTGTCGAGTGCCTTGAGGAACTCGGAGATGTTATCATCCTCGTTCTGGAGCGACTCGGAGCTGGTGCCGGCGACTTCAGCGAGAAGTCCCGAGCCTGGCTGGACCACTGATGAAGCCAGACTCTGTCTTCCACTGCTGCCCTGCTCATCATCACCCGCCCTGCTGGCACCTCCAAACGACAGGCGACCACGGCGGTGGGTAAAGCTGCTGCTGTATCGGCTTGTCGAGGCCGGCCGAGGAGACCCGGTGACGGCGTTGTCGACAGACTGAGGGGGCCCACCCCGTAGAGATGCCGGCATACCGGCCGTGAGGGACGTGCGGTTGCCTGGTTGCCGAAGAGACGGGATCATCCCCGGGCGCGTCAGGGACTGGGGAGAGGCTGGCTCGGGCTCGATCTGGCGGGGAACGGGCGATCCCGACAACGAGCCAGCCTTGAACGGCTGAAATGATACTGATGGCCTGCGACTATGAGGAGTTTCCGTTCGTGCCGGCACTCGGGTTGAGCCCTGCCGAGTTGGTAACGAGTTTGGCCCATCCACCTCATTGTGCACTGGTAGAGAACCAGGAGGTGAGCTGGTGTCAGATCCAGGGGCCCGTACTGCCCTCAGCGCTGAGATGGGGCTGGTACCCAAAGGAACGTTTCCATGGAACGTCGAAAGGCTTCCATAAACCTGTTGCATATCACTCAGATTCGGGCGTGCACGGTTATCTCGTAATGACCCGACCTCGGCCATCGGCACACGCGGCCTATCAGTCTGCTGAGGAAGTGAAGGTCGGAAGAAGTTTTCGTCTACGCCCATGAAACGAGAGCTCAATAGGGCCTCAGAGTCATCGACCCGGAAGTTGCAGTCGTTACGATACGTAACAACAGTGCTCAGTCGTCCCACGGGAATCTCCAAATCACCAAACATGTACTCTGTTACGTTATCTGGTCTCCCATCGATGGAAAACCGTAGTTGATCATATCGTGGACGCTCTGAATCGGACATGCGTACTCTGCATCGAGGGGTAAGTGCTGGATGGGAGCTCTTAGCTGGTCCCTGGCTAGCAAACTTCCACGCTGGAAGCAGGCGGGTGGCGGTGAAGAGTGAGCGGAAGAAGACGATGGCCTTTTTGTAAACGGTGGGCAGGATGAGGCCAAAGTCGGTGGGCGGCATGCCCGCGTGCTTGAGTTCAACTTTCCATCTCTCAATGATGACCTCAGAACTCCTCCGGGATGCGCCAGAGGAGCTGTCGGTCGAGGACCCTGAGGAGTTGAGCTGCTCCATCACGTCCCATCTTTTGCCATTCTCATCAACAATGACGAGACTTTGACTTTCTTTTAAGCGAGATGTGTCCAGATACACCTCGATAACCATCGCAGGTGGGTGGTTCTCGAAACTGCCACAGGTCTTCCAGATCTTGAGATCATCTCTAAAGTCGTCAATCTCATCCGTCTCGATTTGGAACTATTCATTGGTCAGCAACACACCACCGTAGAAGAGCCAGTAGACATACCCATTTGTTAGGTTTCCGTGCGCCGTTGGCTCCTCGTGCAGGCTTGATCTTAATACGGGAATCGAGGACTAATGTTGCTGTCTTTGCATAGAAATTCTGCAGATGAAGCATCAGCACCTCGGGATCGAGCTCAATGTATCCATCCCATTCGTACCTGTATTATCTGATCGAGCTTCTTGATAGAATCGGCGGGAAGTCCCACAGGCGGTGGGGTCTCAAGAGTCGGTGATCTCGGAGCATCTCTACTTGAGAAAGATGACCCAGCGCGAGGCCGGGAGCCCAACGCGGCTTCTCGGGCAGTATTTGATCGGGGGAGATTCGTCTGGGGCTTCGCGCCGGGGCTCGAGACCCGTGCCGGGACTCGGGGTTGTTGATGCATTGTAGGTGGTGGTGTGCGCGGAGGGTCGTGGTAGGTGTCGGGAGGGAATGATCACAAACGTATAGGGATCTTGGTCGGCCAACGGACCTGCTCATCCATGGTTCATATCTCTGGGAGCAGGATGGTCGGGAGCGGAGAGGGTTTCAAGGGATTGGCGAGCTTCTTGAGTAAAGTTGTATCGGTCCGGGGTCGGTCAGGGACAGGCGCATGAAAGTGGGAAATAAAAAATACACTTTGATGCCGACGGTGAGCTGGCGACTCAGGCTTGGGCCGTTGACAGCAAGATGCAGGCGCAAAGTTAGAGGGAAATGGGGATAAGCGCAAGGCAGCCAGACGCAGCCGCCAGGGTTGTCGTCAATGAAGGTACAGGATGGGTGAGCAAAGAGGGCCTAGCACTGCACTGTCCTGTCCCACGCAAGGGTAGGTAGGGCTAGCTCGGTTTGTTTGTGTAGTTGTTGTATGTCTGTGCCCGTGACGATTTGGATGGTGATGGTCGGGTTGCTGCAGCGTTCGTCCCGTCGCTGCAGCCGCAACAAAAGTCTAGATGAAAGAGACGAGTTGCTTACTCGAGTCGATGGAGATGGCAGACAGAGCAGAGTAGAGCAGATGGAGGTCACGACGTCGCAAGAACCAAGGGCCTCGTGATGGGCGACCGGGAGTGGATTGGACGGGCGGCTGTCGTCATCGGCTGGAGCCGCACGTCACAGGTCCATATGCGTCTCTCTCTGAGTCGAGCCTGCGTCAATGCTGGGATGTAATGAGTCGCTCCCGATTATGGTGAGCTAATGGATGTCCAAAGTTCTTGATACAAAGACTGATTATGCTGCAGCCTTGTCAGGCGGCAATTGAAGGATGAGAGGAGACGAAGACGCGGATGAGACGGGGTCGAGAGAGAGACGAGATAACGACAATGGATGGACCTTGGCTCCGGCAAACGGATCCATTGGATCCATCCTCCACTGCCTGCCTCGATCGCCTGCGTTGCCGAATGGGGGATCACCATCCAAAGTGGACGGCCACTGAGCATGGCCCTCCAGGGGACGTGGTCAGTGCGGTTCAGTGGATGCTTCGAATCGCGTCTGGGCGGTGGGTACCCCTGCAGGGTGCTGACTTCCAGCGCTTTGATTGCTCCCGGCCGGCGCCTGTTCTCGGCCCCCACAGCCGGCGACCTCTTCTACACCTTTGGAGACGGGAGTCCTACACTCCACCACTCCTCCGTGGCATCACTCAGGGTCTCCCTCTCCGCAGAGGTTCTCGCCTCTCATCAGGCAACATCAGGGCATGGACAAGCATTGAACAAGCACCTTGCTCTACATGGGAAACGTGCAGCTCCCTCCTCCTCGCTCTGGTTGGCTCGTGATGGACGCTGTGACAGTTCACAGAGCAAACGAGTCACGGTAGGTTGACTCATGGCCGCTTCTCCCCCCGCCTTCCAAGCCTTTGAGGTGAGGTGGGCTTATCTCGCTTCAGGCGCTTTCGAGATAAGCTGCCTGGCCTGACCACCTCCTCATCCGAGGATGGACTTTTGCTCCTATATCTTCTCTTTCCAGTCTAGCCTGTTGGTAGATCGTAGATGGTCTTTGGTGCTACAGACCCCGCAGATCCATATTCACATGAATGGGCCCATTCATGGTGGTGTTGCCATGCTCATGGATCCATTCTTCTCATGTTGTCTTTGTATCCCTTGAGAGCCATGACAACGTATTGCTGGAGTAACGGCGCACTGATTGATAGTAGCGCATTTCTTTGTCCCACGGACGTATGCTATACTTTGAGCATGAGGCATGAAAGAACTGTGACAATCAATGCTATCGAGGTTGGCCCTTGAGCCATCAGACCTGCATGGTGATATGGGTAGTCTGTTGAGATTACGGCCACCTTGAACAGTTATGCTTAGCATAACCTTTACTTCTAAAGGCTATAGCTTTCTACGTCCCTGACTTCACATGTCCCATTCAAACATGAATGTATATACATTGTCCTCGGCTAGATAGCCACGGTTAAGCCAATAGATACGGGGAAACGTAAACTCAACACCATCTACTCAGCACTCAACTTCTTCAACCTGGTCAAGTTCCTCTCGAGTCCTATGCTCCTCGAATGCAAACCAATCCAATATCCTCCCTCACGTAGCCTGGGATTTATTACCTCGTCCCTTCCCCCCTCTGCCTCGACCACTTCCTCCTCGACCACTGACCGATGGCCGGCTATTGGCGTTGGCACCGGCTCCTCCGCCGCCGCCTTGCCCACCATCTATTGCCGCTTCACCGGCATTCTTGGCCTTCACCCCTCTGCCTCGCCTGCCTCGTCGCGCCCCCTTGCTCTCCTTATCTCTGCTCTCCTTCTGCTTCCGTCTGGCCTCCTCCTCTTGTGTCCGCCGGCTCTCCTGGTCCCACCACTCTTGAAACGCCTGTTCTTGTTGGATCTCTTGGAGTGACCGCTTCGCAACGGCTTCCTTTACAGCTTCCTGCTCGCGTTCTTGCTGACCAATAATATCCGCCAGGGTGAACCCGAGAGTCGGCTCGGCTTTGGGTGCTGGTGTTATGTACGACTTGGAGTGTGGCACCAACGGTTTGCTGGCTTGGGCTGCTGAGGGTCCTGCGACAATTGTGGGGGAGCTGTTTGTTCGACCCTGTCCCGGAAACCTTGTGTCGGGTGACGCGGTGCGACGTGTCGCAGACTTTGGCTTGGTCTCGGAAGCTACCAGCGGCTTGGCCTTGACAGACGGTACTCCGGAGATCTTGGCATCTGCCGTCATTGCCTCTTTCAACGATGTCTTGGGCCCTGGGCTAGCTGTCTTCCAAGGCGCAGGCTTTCCACCTGGCGGCACTGGTTCCCATGGCACTCGGTTGGCCGTTTCATCTCTGGCCGCCGCTTCAGCCGCCGCCTGCGCTTGAAGCTGTCTTTTCCGCTCCTTTTGTGATATCTTCGTCTGGGGCTTATTGGCAGTTGCGTCCTTTGTCTTTTGCGCCTGGAGTCCGGCGGTCAGCGCAGATGTAGATGCCTCTGACATGATGTCTTTCAAGTCGAGCTTTGACGTGGCCAGCGTAGAAGATGCCCAGGGCGCACCGGATTTTGACATGGCACTTGATGAAGATTTCGTAACCTCTAGCTCTGTTGGCTGCAGCGTGGGCGACAAAGAGAAGGCGTTGGGCGTTGGACTCTGGGCAACATCCAAAGGTTCCTTGCCCTTGGCTTCCCTCCAAGCCTTGGGTAGCTGTGGCATGTCTTCAGTGTCGATGGGGAGACGGAGACTGGACGGCTCATTCATGGGTGACCGCGTGTTGGTGAGCGTCGGGTCATCCTCGTCGTCCATATCAAAGATCAGCTCAGCCTGTGACTGTTTGGGTCGCAGGTTAGGACTGAACGGTTCGTTGCGTGCAGTTCTTGACTTGCGCCGGGTGTCTGGTGTCTGTAAGGGACTACCATCATCCAGGCTCCCAATCCGTGCCTTGAAGGATGATGAAAGCTTCTTTTCATCCTCCTTCTGCATGGCCTTGAATGCCATCTCTTTGATTCTGATATGTCGCTCTTCGTCAATGTCAGCAGCCAGCTCTGGATACTTCTCATGAAGTAGCAAGGTTGCCCTTCCGCTCCGGGCAAATGGAAGCCGCGCAAGCTGGTTATCACGGACTACTTCATCGAGCTCAAAAAGAAGGTCTTCATCCAAGTCATCCAGGAGGTGGTTTTCAAGCATCGATTCGAGCTGGAGACAGATGTACTCAAGCCCAGTGTCCTTGAACTCTGTAACAGAGCACGGGCTGATCTCGTTGAGCAGGTTTGAGATGTTCCGCGTGGTGACGAACTTTCCAATGAGGCTTTGGCAAACTTGAGAGAGCCGATCAAGCATCAGCTCGTTTGCAGCGCTCATGACGCCCAGGACAAGCTCTGACAACTCATCGAGGTTGGCCACCGATACTTCGTCAAAAAGCTCTTGCCCGATGTCGGCATAGATGAATGACATGACGTAGTGAAAGATGTCAGGATCGATGTGCTTGAGATCAACCCTGATCTTGTCCGCTTCGCCCATGCCGTCCCGACGTCCGGCGAGCCACTGACCTTGAGAACGGCCATTAAACAAGCCCTCGAAGAACGGGCATCGCTGGCATAGTAGCTGGCTATGGGCCGTGACATCTTCTCCATCCAGTTCAAGGATGATGTCACCATCGTCAAAGAAGCTAGGGTCATAAATCGCCTGCTTGAAGTCGGCATCGAGAGACTCGTCCACCCCTGTCTGCAAGCGAACTGCTGCCTCTAACTTGGGCAAGGCGAGTTTCGTCGCCATCTTCATCAGCTCAGTCCTGACACGCCGGAAACGGGGGGCATCCGCTGGTGATTCGCGTGTGTACCTCCACACAGGCACGAAACTGTCTTGATAAGCGTGGACAACGATGTTGAGAACGGTGTAAATATCAACCCCAAACAGCGTCAGCAAGGCCTTGTCCTCGTCGATTTGGAGGCTGTAGGAATCCGTGCTAAACAATGAACCACGGCTGCGCAACTCTGATAAACCATGCCGCAGGACTGAACTTCTCCCTGCAAGAACCCAGCTATGAACTGGTATCCTCACTTCGGGTGCATCAGACGAGCAAACCGCCATGTTCATATCGTCAAACTGGAACGAGTTCATTGAAAGCCAATTCAGCAGATGCTGTACGATGTTGGATGACCGAAGGATTTCATAAGGAACCGAACCAGGCCTCTCGCGGACGATGGCCTTCTCGAAGGCTTCAAGACCAGTCGTGGTCTCGCCTAGGTCAGGGGCCCGGAAACTGTTGAGGCAAAGAAGAGAGCTGATTTCGTCGCGCAGTGACTTTTCCGAGATCTTGATCTCTTGAGCCATCACTTTGCTGTCTTTTCTGATGGCAGCAAACGCGCCAAAGATGGAGCTTCGAACGGCCACGCAGTTGGTGATGTAGGGAACTCGCTGGAATTTGAAGTCCTTGCGCTTTGCTCCCGACTCTGCGAACCCAGTCATTTTGCCCTTAGTACGCTTGACTCGTTTCCAAACAGCCCCTGATTCGGTACAGATGATGACTGAACCATGCTCGCCGACTCCCACGGAGGCGACCCCGTCCTTGCGTGAATCCCAGATGCATTGGGGCTGAGTCAGGGCGTTCTTGATCTTGACCGGGTTGGTGGTGGACGCGGCAGATTGGCTGGGGTCCCCCTTGTGGTTGAGATGTAGCGTGAAGAGATCTCCGCGTGCCGTCACCGCAGCGATTGTCTCGCCTCCTGAGGCAATAGAACTGATTTCTCTTCGGCCCGGGTCATACCGATTTGAATAGGAAGAATTCATCAAAGTGTGATTTGTGAAAACGTCGGGGAATGGAAATTTGACCAGGTTGTAGCCATAGTGGCTGAAAACCCAGACCGTGTGGTTGGAGAGGAGACAAATGGTAGCTCTGTCGATGGCCGAGACCATATCAATCGGGGCTGCCAGGAGGGATGCGGCAACCTTTCTGGGGGTAGGTTGCACGTCGAGCGACCTGGAGTCGGCGTCCATGAGAGCAAGCTGCCCTACGTTTCGCCCCCAGGTGAAGAGAGAGGATCCTGTGTGGGCAACCGAGTGATTCGCTGATGCAGCCACACCAAGAACTATCTCCTTTTTGAGGGAACCAAAAACCTGGCGCGGCGTGAGGCTCATTGGTTCTTCATCTGCCTTCATCGGTGGTGGCAGCGCGTATCCGAGCTGCGAGCAAGAGTTTAACCCCCAAGTCCAGAGTTCTCCATTTCCTGCGACTGCCATGGAATGGTTCTGTCCAAGGGCAACCTGATGGACCTTTTTGTCTATAAAGGGGCCCTCCACAGGCACAAACCTAAACTGGGTATTCTCATGGCCAAGACCGAGTCTTCCTCCGCGTCCAACTCCACATATGTAGAGATTTGAAACTGGGTCGGTCGTCAAGATGGCGCTGTGAAGTTTTGACATGGTCACATCTTGAATAATTAAAGGACGATTGCGGACCAAGGTTGGGATTTGGTCAAGATCCAGTGAGGCAGGAGCGTCCATATCCAGACTTTCAAGGTGCGAGTGGTGAAACCGATGCACAAGGAGGTCTGGACGGGAGAGGTGGATGCGCTCGGGATACTGTCGATCATCCTCGTCGCCAACTCCTAGGGACACATTCTTGTTGCTCCCAAACACAAAGAGCTCGTCGCCGTCAATGGAAGACTGAAAGGTATGGGGGACCTTGAGCGTTCTACGACCACAGTCAGCCAAGTCAGGGGGTCTATGTTCTGTGTGAACCTACTGATGTGCCCCATCGCCTGTACTATCCACGCTATCAGCGTCACTATCCGAGCTGCTTCCATCGTCCGTATCGTTCAGCGATCTCGCGGCAATCGTCGAGTTGTAGACATCGAAAGGACTGTTTCCTTCATGGTCCTTGGTCTTGATCAAAAGACCAACCTTGTTGACGGCGCTCAGGTTGTGGTTCGTCAAATCGATCCGTTCCTTCTCCAACAGCAAGCGCGCAATCGAAACATTTCCAGCATACAAGGATCGGTGGAGGGCATTCCAGCCGCTCTCGGGGTCTTGGGCGTAGAGGTCGATGGCAGGATGTTCGATAAGGGCGCGGACGAACTCGTAAGCATTCGGTTCGGTCGAGGAGGCGGCGCGCAGCAAGACAGTCAGGCCGGCATGGTCGCGGCTGTTGATTTCGGCTCGTCCGAGGTTCGTGTTGGCGTCCTTGGACCTGGCTGGAGTCTGCGGGTGTCCGGATGCCCGGCGCTGCTTGGTAGCTGATCGTGGAGAGGTGCCTGGGCCGCCATAACTTCCTCCAAAGAAGCTGCCGGACCCTCCTATGGCCGGGCTCCTTGACACAGCCTGCGCGTTGTAGCTGGTTGGGGCCAGCAGACGCCGAAACCTATCGACATCATCTTCCCAGTAGTATTTCCACAGTAAGTGACTCATGGGCAGGGGGCGAGAGGACTCTCCCACGCGCGAAAGGCACCTCGCTGTGAACTCGATGGGTCACGGCCTGTTTAAAGGTGCAAATTGAGGCGCTGGAGAGCTCGGAAGGGTCGGACGAGCTCTGGATGAAGCAAGAGGCGCTGTCAGGTTGATGCAGGGCGTGTCGCAACGGGTTTTGAGCTGGATATAAGTTGCCACCGAGCGCAGATGGGAGCGACTAACAAGGGGTCGAAAGGGGCGTTTGAAGGTCGTCGGGGGAGGTTTTGGAGCAAAATTCGATGATTTTGATGTTGGCAGCCGAATTTGATGGGTGCGATAAAGGTCTTGAGCTGCAAAACTTTGCGAGTCAAGACTCTGTCAAGTTGGAAGGGCAAAGAAGCACTGGTAGATGATGACTTGGAGATTCGACCTAGGCAGCCCTGGAAGCATGTACTCTGTACCAAGGGGCCGATTGTGCGCGTCAGTTGCCCCAAAAACAAGCCCCAAAACGCGCACTCAAGCTGGCCCTGGCCTTATTACCCCGCCACGGAGTACCACTTACAGAAGGGTCCCTTTTACTGAGTCGAAGAAGAGCCAATAATGGCTCGCGGCAACAAGGTGTGCAGCTGTTGAGCTCTGTTACTCAACCCGAGCTTCTGCCACATGGTCGGACCTGGCGTCTTCTATTTGCCGTTGTAGAACTCTGTTCCTGGATGAAGTCGGAGGCCGAGGGGACTTGTGATGGCATTCCCGGCATCAGAAAGTTGATGAGCTGCCAAACGTGTCACCTCTACCTCAGCTGGGTCGAAGCGTCATGATAATCTAGGAAAGATTCGGGAACCCGCATCGAGTCAGTTTGCAGGTGCAGCTGGAGAGCTGGTACCTATGGCCTGGGCGAACATAGGTACAAGGGTAGCTTTGAAGGAGGAACAGCTACGTAATGTAGAAATGGGGAGCTCGATGATTGCATGGGGTGCAAAGCACCTGGGACAAGGAGATGAGAGGTGGTTGTTGCTGCATCTCACAGCTTGGGGTGAGTGAGCAAGCATCCCTCGCAACCGGACACAAGGGAGCCAGGGATTCTCGGTCAAGGATGGGCTGGCTGGTCCAGGCGCTGAGACAGCATCACCACTCACGCTCAGATGGAGAGGCAGGTTAAGGACGAACGGATTGGCAAGTCGAGGAGATACGGAACCGCAGAAACCATACGATGGTCACTTTAGGGGCCATTACGAGCGCACGCTAGAGAGAGGATTAATAAAGTGCTGTTGACATTGACTGGGCATACTTCTGATGTTGTTTTCGAGTTGCTCGGTTGAAGTGTGGTATAACGGCGAGTTGATGGCCCTGGCCTATACTCCGTACGCTGAACTCACACATATTACCGGGCCATGCCAATGAATGAAGTTTTGCGGCCTTTTCAAACACTCAACTCCAAACCCCGTCCCCGTCTTCAGCGCGTTGCTGAATCCAAGGGCTAGACCGGATTGGGGAGACGCTCAGCATCCGCTCGGTCGACGGGGGACGGACGCCGTGGCCGCCCGGTGTCTTGACCGGACGCGTGCGCAGCAATTCGCGGGGGGGATGATGATGCCATGAGACAGCACATCAGAAATGTTCCGAGGAAGGGTTCCCATTTTGGTGTCGGATTCGGCTTCTTGGCCCTGTAAATCAACCATGGCCGAAACTCGTCGTCAACCTCGACTCTCCAAAAGTCGGCTCGGATGCACAACCGGCAAGTCTCCGCGCCGACTTGTCCCTCCCACGCCCGGTTTCGCCATCCCACGTCTTTTGGAGCAAAAGAAAGCTTCTTTCCTTTTGACGTCCCGGCCCCGTGGAGCCGTGGCTGCAGTCAGGGCTTCCCTTTAGCAGAGCCTATCGGGCGAGGGACAGGGCGAGGGTTTTGGAAAGGTTCTGCAGGGACAAGGGTCCCTCCCCCTCCCTCCAGTGCCGATGCCCTACCCATTCAGGTACCGGAGGAGAGAGCTGAAGGGGTCCCCGTCCGGAAATCTAACGCTGTTCCTGCTTCTTGGGGCGTCTCTCTGGTCGGGAGCCTCAAGCCCGGTGGCGGGCATCGGACAGCCGGGTTTGCATATGACGGCGTTTTTGGGGTAGCACAAGATGGATTATTTCATCATTGGGTAGAAAAAAGGGTTGAGAGGAGCATGCCTGACAGTAAAATGTGTCTTGAATTCAAGTCATTAGGCTCAAGTAGAAACCGTTGGATGGAACAAGTGATCTCATCCTCTTTCCTAAAACAGCAGACAAGCGATCGTCACCTGGTCGGAGAAGAGTCGGCGTATTGGGATCTGGCTGACCTACCGTCTCACCGAGGAATTGGTCTGTAGAAGCTAATAACTTCCCCTCCCCCAGGTCTCGCTCTCTCGCCGTCTCTTGCCCATCTCCACAGTCAAACTCATCCCATCCAATCCTAACATAATCCACTCTTGTTAGGCCCCCTTCGGCGTCGTCCTATTTCTAGCCGTTGACCTCCACCGTGAAGCTCCTCCGTTTGTGGGGGGGAGTTGCTTTTACCCCGTTATCGCTAAGCCCGATAAGACCACCACCACCACCACCGAAACAAATTCCCTCCCCGGCCCGGTCTTCGCTCGGAGGTCGCCATCTCTGCTCTGACTCTCTCTCTCTCCTTCTTCTCTTCCTCTCTTCTTTTTTCTCGACAACCCGCGACAATCTCCGCTCAGCCTCTTCTCTTCTCTTCTTGTCCTTGCCCGTGTTCTCCCGTCTTAGGCCGCCCAGTCCAGTCGCCAAAATGTCCAACAACGACAAGCCCCTCCCCTTCGTCTACCAGTTCGCCGCAGGTAGGCATCTCCATGTTGAACTTGGCGCTTCGCCCGGACTCAATGGCTGACTTTTCGTGATTAGGCGCCATTGCTGGCGTCTCGGAGGTATGATTGCGCCGATTGCCCTGGAGTTGGCTGTTGCTAATTTGCCGCTTGTTGTAGATTCTGGTCATGTATGATCGCATTTGTCGCGTGCCTCTGAGACACTCAACTAACAAGTCTCTCTAGGTACCCTCTTGACGTGGTCAAGACCCGAGTGTAATACTTCCAATGGCGCCCAAGATACGAGCCAATTGCTAATTTTCAACAGCCAACTCCAGACCAACGCCGCCGGCGCTGACGCCTACAATGGCATGCTTGACTGCTTCCGCAAGATCATCAAGCAGGAGGGGTAAATGCCCAATGCGCCAGCAGTTGCGCTCCAGACTCTTCTTGATGCTAACCCCGCGATAGCTTCTCGCGACTCTACCGCGGCATCTCTGCGCCCATCCTCATGGAGGCTCCCAAGCGAGCCACCAAGTTCGCTGCCAACGACGAATGGGGCAAGATCTACCGAAACATGTTTGGCGTCACCTCGATGAACCAGCAGCTCTCCATCCTCACAGGCGCCTCGGCCGGAGCCACCGAGTCATTTGTGGTCGTCCCCTTCGAGCTCGTCAAGATCCGCCTGCAAGACAAGGCCTCGGCTGGAAAGTACAACGGCATGGTCGACTGCGTCGTCAAGACGGTCAAGAACGAGGGCCCCCTCACTCTATACCAGGGTCTCGAGAGCACCATGTGGCGCCACATCCTCTGGAACGCCGGCTACTTCGGCTGTATCTTCCAGGTCCGACAGCTTCTCCCCAAGTCCGACACCAAGCAGGGCCAGATGTTCAACGACATGATTTCCGGAGGTATCGGTGGTACCGTGGGAACCATCCTCAACACGCCCCTCGACGTGGTCAAGAGCCGAATCCAAAACACCCCCAAGGTCCCCGGCCAGGTTCCCAAGTACAACTGGGCTTGGCCCGCGGTCTTTACCGTGGCCAAGGAAGAGGGATTCAGCGCTCTTTACAAGGGTTTCCTGCCCAAGGTGAGTTTCTGGGCTGAGAGCGCATGAGGCCATTCTCGTGCTGACATGTTGACAGGTTCTGCGTCTTGGCCCCGGAGGTGGTATCCTTCTCGTCGTCTTCACCACCGTCATGGATACTTTCCGCTCGTGGCACTACCCCACTAACTGAGATGTTGGAGTACAGGGGTAAAAGAGCCAGAAGACAAGAATCAAAAAAGAGAGGAAGCATTCAACGATACCACGCCGCGCTACACATACAAGGACGGCTTTCGGAGGGCATGGGCATCTGAAGAAAAGAAATTGGAGTGGTGTACTGAATATTGCAAGTGCCGCGCACGGTACGTTCCGTTTCAGCTAGAATCCGCGTCGGATGGTGTTGGGCCGGTTGTATACCTACAAAGAGGGACAGGGGCAGGTCGGTTTGCATTGGAGTAGGCTAGGCTAGGCTACCTATAGATCTCGAGCCAATTCAATGTCTTTGAATCACTTTGTGAGTCTTGTGTCTACTGTTGAGCTTCATTGGATGAGCACGATAACTATGAGTATGTCTGCAAGCGATCAATTGCTAGAGATGGTCCCTGGGCTACCTTGTTCAGCAAAAATCGAGATTTCGATTGAAATGAAGCTCATCATGCCCTCAGTGCTAACTGTTGCCTCCTATGTAGCTACCAACCTGGATGTGATATCCTCCTCTCCTACATCTCCATCATGTGCTTGCCCGTCGCAATCCAACCTGTCTAGTCATCGTCCATAGTTAGGTCGATGACCTGCCCACCACAGCCCGGCGAGTACTGGTTGACAAAATTTTCGATCTCGTTCATGATGCGGTTGCGAGGGCGATATCCAATGACAAAAGGGGCCAGCTTGCGAAGTCTGCAGAGCTCCATGGCCTCCTCCGCCTTGGCGCGGCGCACTGTGTTGTTGAGGTCTCTCACAAAGGTCCAGTCGCGGACGGGCAGCTTGAGGCCTAGGTCACGCCACTTATCGTAGTCCCAGAAGGTGATGCCGTTGAGCCCGCGGAGCGTATGGAGGTAGTCGAGCCCCTGGATAGTTCGCAGAGCGCGGAAGCGGCGATAGTTGGGCTGCCCGGCCGTCTTCTTGGCCATGTACTCGACGATGTGAGGGGGCTCGTGCTTGCGCCGCATGTACCCGTTGGACGACTCGGGAGTGTAGATGGAGATGGACTTGAGGCGGTGGACCTCGCTGAATAAGGCGAGGGGATGCGTCCGTCGCGACGTGTACCGGCCCTTCTCGTCGCGCCTGTAGATTAGGCGCTGGGAGCCAATCCACAGGATCTCTACGTGCTGAAGATGCTGGAGCCTGGCGCCAATTCCGCTTGCAAAGCGACCCTACTCGCCAATGGAAGAGAATGCGAACGTGTTGGCTCCGTAGAAGAGGCTGGCCCCGAGATAGTTGAAGTGCTTGGACACGAGGAGCGGGGCGAGGAGCTCCTGTGGTTTGATGGTCCCAAACGTCAGGGAGACGCTCTCCTGTCCGATGTGGAAGCGGCGCAGGAGGGCGACTCGACCGTTGCAGTCGCGAGGCACCTCGTTTGCCTCGCGGTACGGGTCTAGACGGGAGATGACATATACCAACTCTCGCTCAAAGACGAAGAGGTAGGAGAAGATCTTGATCTGCACCTCGATGTCGAGTCGTTCAAGGGAGGATCGCCGTGGACCTCCTGGAGGCGGTGACTGACCTAGAAGCGGCGGTCGATTTGGAGGTGGCCCTCGGCCGGAGCCTGGAGCAGGGAGTTCTTCTTCATCGTCTTCCTCTTTGTCCTCTTCCTCATTGGGGCGACGCAGCTTGAGGCCTGGGTGCGTCTTGGGGGGCTTCTGCGCGCTGAAGCACCACGACATGTTCTCCTCCTTGCACGAAAGCCTGTAGATGGCTTCCCAATTCTGAAGCTCCGGGGGCAGCTGCTCCCTATCCTCGATCCAGAGGCGGATGACTTTGGGCCATGACTTTCACCTGTCAGTGCATCTTGAAAATGCATCACCAAGTTGCTACGCACCTTCTCGTGTGGGCGATGCCGCTTACGAGCCTCAAGCACTCGAATTCTGGCTTTGAGCTCACGGACTCGTTGACGACGTCTGGTCTTGGCATTTCGGAGCTCGGTCGCCTTGTGGATGAAGCGCCTACGGTATCTCAGGAATGAATGAGCGACCTCATCCCAGTGAGGCTTGCAAGTCCTCAAGCACCCTTCAGCCCACTCGGGCTCAGTGATGCCTTCCTCACGGAGGGCCACGTGAAGGGCAGCGTCCGCGTCCTTTTGGTCGTCGTCGTTGTCGTCACTGTCATCGCTATCGTCACTGTCGTCGTTGTCCTCGTTGGCTTCATTGTCTTCGTTGTCATCATCACTGTCGTTCACGTTGTTGTTGTTGTTATCGTTCATGTGATTATCATCATTGTCTTCGTTCTCGTTGTCGTCATCATTGTCATTCATATCGTTGTCGTTGTTGTCATCGATGTCATTCATGTCGTTATCGTTGTCATCATCGTCGACGTTGATGACAGTGTCGTCGCTGTCGTCGCTGTCGTCGCCATCGTTGTTTTCATTTTCAATGAAGCCCTCGTCGTCGGGTTCGTCGTGGACAAAGAGACTAGAATCGGATCTCCCCCGAGGAATTCCTGGCTCATCGTCCGGCTCACCGTCGTTGGCGACGAGATCAACGAAGGTAACGTCAGTGGAAGGAGGTGGCGTCATGCTGTTGGGGAGAAAGAGGCTTGATTCTTCTCTCCCTCGGTCCTCATCCTCATCCAGCTCCATGAGGTCCTCAGGATTGGCGGTGAGGTCAATGTGGTCGACCTCGCCCTCTTCAGAGGTGGCGCGCGGCATAATGTCTGGATGAGAAGGGAGAAGAGGAGGTGGAAGGGTTGAGGGGATGAGGAGAAAAGAAGAAGAAGAGGAAGAGAAGAGGGGATGGAAGAGGTGTTTATATATTCAAAAGGGACGGTGATTCACGGCTGCACAAGAAGGGATAATAACTCACAGTCGAAAAAGAAGGGGAAGATGGGACAACCTATTAGCATATCCCTATCTAAGAATTAGGGCAAAGCAACAATAATAAGAACAAGATATTTTTTAAGATGTTTTATACAAGTTCACTTCCAATATCGTTCTCATATTGTGCTGATTCCTTGGATGACACGGCAGCTGTAGAGACCCAATCCTTTTTCTTCCTGTAACTATCTAACTAATCTACAATCCCGGCCTCATCCTTCAAGGCCCTCGGCTTCTTCAATAAAACATTACCAAAACGCAATCGTATAATCCCCGAATGCGGCAACATGCCTATACAGCCACTCCCACAATGCACTCCTTCTTAATGAGACATCACCTCCCGATAACGATCCATGCCCAGGTCCACTGAGTATGCCAGTAGGCGGTCCTGTGTCAGGGGCAAGTTGAGAATCTTGGCCCGAAGTTCCATGTCCTGAAAGTCTGTGAGTACTGATCCATGACGAGGCATCACATCTTCTTGACATACCTGTTTTTTCTTTGTAGCCTTCAAAATCTCCTTGGCAGTCTCATCTGCCATATCCGACACAGCAGCGTACCGCAAAACCTCTGAATCTGCCACATCCTCGTCCATCGCATGCAACCCAGCAAGAAGTTTCTCCAACACAATAGCTGGTGGCGTCTCGCCCTTGCTTCGGTGCTGAATCAGCGTCAAGAAGAGGTTATAAATCTCTCCACCCAATGACCAGTTCGAAATAGCCATGTGCCGGCCCTCAAACTGAGAGATGAGAGCTGACAGGTTGTCATACTCGCGCTCCACAATCGCCAAAGGCGCAACCTCCTTGACCAGCACCCGGTGAGCCTCGACAAAAGAGCCAGCGCGCAGAAGGCACTGGACTTCAGCATACGCATCCTTCTTCACGCTTCGCATGTACAGAGCCAGAGCCTCCCAGATCCACGACGAGGGAATGCAGAATTTCTCGACCAGAACTCCAAATGCCGTGCTTGTCTCATCCCCAATCGAACCGGCGTGTCGGGCTAGGTGTTCTTGGATGGCCATCTTTCGGGCAACCGAGTTGCTCAGGTGGAGCAGCACGAACACGGCTTCAAGCCACTCGCCAGCACTGGTGAGTTGTGATGCATAGGCGATGGTAGCAGCGTCGGCCTTCTCAGTGGCCCTCTCCCCAAACGAGACCTTGCCAGTCGACACCAGTGCAAGACCCAGCTGCCATGTCAGCCGCATGTCAAGAGGTGAGAGTTGCGAGTTTTCGGGCCGCAAGATAGCCTCCAGGTCAGAAGCATCGTTTGCGTACAGCTGCAAGAGACCCCAGAGGAGATCTTGTCTGCGGTCAGAGTCCACATCATCCCACAGTGGCTTGATGCCCTGGTCGATGTACCATGGGAGTGGCAGATACTCCTTCTCCTGGTCCACATCATTCTTGAACCCTTGGACTGCGGCCGCCAGGTCGTCAAACTGCGCGATTCCATACCACAGTCGGAGACCAAAGGATTGCTTCCAGTCCAGACCAAACTTCTTGGAAATGACAAACGAGTCCAGTCGGTCCTCAACAGGAACTCCCTTCATGCCTTCGCAGACACACGCGTTGCCACTCAGGAGCTCATAGATGGTCCGGATCGATTCAGAGAACTCTGAGAGCATCTTTGAGTCGTGCCAGGCCTTGAGCTGTTCCCTCATATCCTTCTTGGCAGCATCATTGGTGCCAATAAGGGGGACGAGGGTGGCAAGGCGGAAGTTCTTGCCATCGAGAAGGTGCTTGCAAGCCTCAGTAACCCGATGACCGGCAAGGCAAGCGACAGCCTTCTCTTCACTCGAACCTGCAAGGCCAATGGTTGTTGATGAAGCTTGATCAACCAGGTCGGTCCAAAAATGAGACAGCTCAGCCCTTCGGATCAGGTGTTCGGGCTGGGTAGGATGGGGTTCCAGGTCGTCAAAGAGAATGCTCGCCAGGTCCCAGACATGCTTCTCCTGCATACTAGACGGGTCATTCATGTCCTGTTGATGGAAAACATCCTTCAGACTAGCTGCCTTCAGTGAGGCTACGGGAATATCGTCAACCACTCGGATCTCGGTCAGCTTATCCTGGCTGTTGAGATACCTCTTGGAGGACTGCATATGCCGGTCAGTAGGATCACACGAAAGCTTGTTTTGGGGGAAACTGACATCTGAAGAGAAGGTGGCCAATCGAAGCTCCTGCGTTTCCGTCTGAATCGTAGAACGCTTGAATGAAAGGAGGTCCGAGGTCCGAAGAATCGACCGTCGACCGCTCTCGGGGTCAAATGGTCGAGGAACAACGAGTGTCTCATCGGGTCCCCAAGTCGGCCGACCTGCGTCGTGGAAGACCTTTTCGTCATGATCAATAGTCAAATTCTTGTCTTGTCGCTCGTAGGGCCACTAATTATCCAATCTTAGCATCAATTCATATATAAGTCATAGTTACATAAACCTCCAGCGTGTTTCAATCTGGGGCCATTCAGGCAACTGCTAGGGAACCGACCTTGGGGAAGCCTTTGCCAGGAATAGAGGCTCGAAGATTCTTGGGTGCTGGCTTGGGCTTCTCGAACAGAGAGTTCATGAGGTCGATACTCGTCGCAAAACCACGTCCCTTGTCCATGCCAATAGTACTGGCAGCAAAATTATCCATCCTGTCATTCTTGGCTGTGCTCTTCCTCCAGATCGACGACTTCCGCAATGTGTCGTTCCCGCTCTTATCAAGGTCGATCAGCACACCGGTCTGTCTCGAAGGGGATTCGTTCAGCTCCCTGAGAAGCTGTCGATCTCGTTTGACAGGGCTGACAGTCTTCCTCAACATCTCCATCCAGTCATCTCCATCTGCAACCTCGAGCTGCACAGGACCAGCAGAGTCCTTCACAGCTCGCATTCTAGCTCTGAGGATACCTCCAGGAGTGGCCTTGACGGCTTCCTGGGCATCCTCGGACGAGGCATCGTCATGCTCCGCGGCAAGATGGTGTTCAAGGGAAGACCTCGCCATGTCTTCATCCTCGGACACGTCATATTCCTCACCCACGTCTTCGGCGTACTCGTCATCGAGTGACAGCCTGACATCGTTGGGCGCGGAATCCGCGGAGCTAACCCCTAAAAAAGACTGCTGGCCAGAGAAATCACCTTCATACATCTGCGCCTGCTCGTCAAAGCCACCGGGCACGCCTCGGTGCATCCGAAATTCAAACGTGTCGTCTTCCATTGGAGTGCTGCCAGTGGTATCAAGAGCCATTTCTTGAGGGGCCACAGGCTCTTGCTGGGTGACATCTTCCTCATCATCCGAGTCATCATCATCGAGGCCGTAGGTGGTAAAGTGCTCAACCGAGAAGACCCAGATGCCCGTATCCTGGTCGTAGCTCTCGAAGGTCGTGTTCTCGATTCGCTTAAGACGCTCGACGTGCTTGTTGAATCGCTTGGGGTCGTTGGAGATTCTCTTGTCGCGAGCTCCACGAGGCCAGGACTGTTCCAGGGCAATTCGCGCGGGCACGTTGAGACCCTTTCCAACAGGTGGCTTCTTGGCTGCCACAGGATAGACAGTGGCTGATCGGGGTTGAAGAACAATCAAGCCACCGCAAATGTCGTCAAGATCAATGTTGCTGATGTCAACGGGGACCTTGAAAGAGACGTATCCAACATTGTCACGTCCAACAGTGAAGCCGTCAACCTTTTGTCGCTGCATACGGTTCATCTTTTCGAGATCCTCCTTGGGGGGTTGCATCCAGTATTGGCCGGGAGCATTATCGAAGTTGTTAGCCGAAGCAGCTTCCGGGGTGGCCGCGTTGTCTTCTTCATGGACGATGGCAAGCTCCTTGCCCTTAACCTCCTCCATCTCAGGAGTCTTGGAGCCGTTTGAACCGTTAGTCGGACGAGTCTGGCGGGGAGTCTCCTCGTTGGAGGGGCTGCCGACATCCTCGGGAGCGGGAAGAGCACCACGAACAGGAGTACTGTCCTCGGCATCGACGTTGCTTGTGTCGAAGCTCACGCGTTTCGAAAGCTTGCGGGATCCGGTGCCAGCGTCAGATGACTTGTCCTTCTGCGGAGTCGAGAACAGATCACTTCTAATATCTCTGTTGATGACAAGCTTCTTGGAGCCAGTGCTGCCGTACCACCGAGGCTGAGATCCATTAGAAAACGCTCCAGGAGCAAGGATACTGTCCTCAGTGTTGAAGCTGCGACGGAGGTTGTTGGTTGACATGCTCCTGCTCAATCCACCATTACGGCTAGAGCCCAGCAAGCTGTGGCCGAGGTTTCCGTTTCCGGGCGTGCTCGAGATGCTACTAGCAGGGCTGCCTGAGGGAGTGCCGTAGGTGCTGTACGAAAAACCAAAGCCCCTCTTCTGGGGAGTGGCATAGCGGGATGCGGATGCAGGCGCCAGCTTGTACATGGGCAAGATCGAACTTCTCCTAGGCTTAGAGCTTCCGTTGAGAGGAGTAGCAAGAGGGCCGGGGTTTTGGACCTCGTTGCCGCCCAAGCCAGCAAACAAACCAGGGGAGCCAAACGCCGAGACATCATTAATGTTCGCCGTGAGTCCCTGGGGAGCATTGGCTGATTGACTGTTGCCAAGCAGCGAAGAGCCGTTCACCTGCTGCTGCTGGTTGGTGCTCGCGCCAAAGAGAGACGAGCCTTGGTTTGCGTTTTGACCGCCAAACAAGCTAGATCCAGTGACGTTGTTGGTGCCACCGAACACATTGGGCTTCTGCTGTTGGTTTGTGTTTCCAAAGAGAGAGCTGCCAGTCGTCGCCTGGTTCGTGTTGTTGGAGCCGAGACCACCAAAGAGGCCAGTACCGCCAGTGTTTGTCTGAGCAGTGTTGTTGCCCCCGAAGAGAGAGCCCCCAGTGGCAGGCTTGTTTCCGAACAGACCGCCACCGGCAGCGTTGTTCGTGGCGCCAAAACCCGTGGTGTTGGTATTGGTGTTTCCTCCACCGAAAAGACCGCCGCCAGTAGTGTTGGTCTGAGTGGTATTGCCAAACAGGCCGCCTGCAGGCTTGTTGGCGTTGTTGCCGAACAAGCCTCCACCAGTGTTGTTGTTGGCATTGTTTTGACCAAACAGTCCAGTTCCAGTGTTCGTCTGCTGGTTGTTGTTGTTACCACCGAAGAGGCTTGAAGTCTGGTTGGTGTTGGTATTGTTGCCAAAGAGGCCACCGCCAGTGTTGGTGTTGGTGTTGGTTGCTCCAAAGGCGCTGTTCGTGGTGTTTCCAAAACCACTTGTAGTGGTCGTGTTATTGGTGTTGCCGAAGCTAAACCCAGTACCAGCAGGCTTGTTCTGGGCACCTCCGAAGAGACCACCACCGGTGTTTGTGTTGGTTTGGCCGAAGCCCGTTCCGGTGTTGTTCGTCGCGCCGAAGCCGCTGGTGTTGGTATTGGTGTTTCCTCCTCCGAAGAGGCCACCACCGGTGTTCGTTGTGCTGCTACCAAACAGACCACCTGCAGGCTTGTTGGCGTTGTTGCCGAACAAGCCTCCACCGGTGGTGTTGTTGGTAGTGGCTGTAGAGCCGAAGCCCGTAGAGCCGAAGCCTGTGGTTGTGGTGTTGTTGGCGGTGTTTCCTCCTCCGAAGAGACCGCCAGTTGTGTTCGTGTTCGTTCCGAAGCCTGATGTCGTGGTAGTATTTGTGTTAGTGCCAAAACCTCCACCAAAACCCGAGCTCACGCCAAACGCACCGCCGCCGCTGGCATTGCCATGCCGCCGTCCCTGAACATAGTCTGCAAGTCGAAGCTCTTCGGCCGACCACTTCTTGTAAGGGTCCTGGAAGAGAACGTTCTGGAACGAGTTGGTCGAGGTGGTGTTTGGTTCCTTCTCGGTGTGGGCCTGGAAAGGGGTTATAGCAGTGCCTGGAGGGTCACCGACGCCGCCGCTGAGGGTGTTGGTGTTGGAAGTGCCGAATCCCCCACCAAATCCGGTTCCAGTGGTGTTGGTGTTTCCACCGCCAAAGAGCGAACCGCCGGTGTTGGACGTGGTCCCGAAACCAGTCTTGTTGGCATTATTGTTTCCAAACATACCACCTCCAGTGTTGGTGCTCCCAAACGTCGAGGTATTGTTGGTCGTGTTGCCAAATCCTCCAAAGCCAGTTCCGGTATTGGTCGTGGTATTGGAGGATCCAAAGAGGCCGGTGCCAGTGTTGCCAGTGGAACCAAAGGTGGTGGCAGGCTTGCTGCCGAAGCCGCCAGTCGTGTTGGATCCGAATCCGCCTAAGAATCGTCAGTATGTTTGTGTCGAAGATCGCTGATCGCCGCTCCGTTTCCTCTCTCAATCGTAGATGGCAGCGGCGCGTCGAAGCAGATTCTGCGTACCGGTCGATGAGCCGAAGCCGCTCGAGGCGTTGTTGTTGCCCCCAAAGAGGCCACCGGACGTGTTCGTTTGGCCAAAACCGCCGCCAGTGTTGTTCGTCCCGAAGCCTTTCGGGCGATTCCAATCAGCACCGCCGCCATCATCATCATCCACCGGGTGGTTGAAAAGGCGTGTTGCTTACCTGAGGTGTTGGTAGTATTATTGGCTCCGAAGCCGCCAAAGCCTGACGACTGGTTCGTGTTGTTGTTATTTTGGCCGAAGCCACCGAAACCGCCGCCGAAAGACATGATGTCGGTCACGCTATCGACGCGGCTCGGGAGAGGATGGTGTGTACTTCTCGCGGCGAGCTTGCAGCAGCTGTCGCGCTGTTGTCGTTACTGTGGATAGCTCGCGATGCGAAATCGATGGGCGAATTGATGCGAATCGCGCGTGTAGTCGCAAAACTGATCGTCGGAGATGAAACGACGATGGATAGTCTCGCGATGGTGAGATGGCGCCGAGCTTATCAAGACTGAGAGCTGCGAAAACGCGCTGTTGTGTTGCACCACCACTGCAGAAAAAAGGAACAGGGGAGAGTGCAGCTGTGGAAAAAGCGCTTCCGGGCGAGCGCCAGAGGCCGCAGCAAGGGCTGCGTGTGTCACGAAGGAAGGGGGAAAACAAGGAAACGGGAAAGGAGGGGATGATCGAAAGAGCAGTGAGAGAAAGAGCGGACCAGAACAGATGGGCGCCCTTATACACCTCGAGCTCGTGGCGATGAATGAGTTGGTGGTGAGGTCAGTCTCTCTCGGCCGTCAGTCCAGCCAGCTTTTTTTTGGGGCGGACCTCTGTGCTCAGGCAGGTTGGCAGCTGCTGCGTTGCTGCCTCAGACAATAACTTTGTACCTTATTGGCCTCGACCACTGTGCTGACTAACATTGGCCAATTAAATGCGGCGGCTGGGCTACTCGCAGGCTGAGTCACTGGTGCCTGCGGTATGCCTAGAGAGTGACTTGATCAGCAGGTACACAGGCATGCAGTCTCAGTACAAGTTGAGACACCCGGTGAAGATGCGCAGAGCATTTGTTTTACGGCAAAGATTCGATCTCTAGACAAATGCGTTTAATTATTTCGAAAATTATGTTGTAAAATTGGAAAGCCCTTTTGAAAGCTCATGCGTTTACTTTCCCTTTAAACCTTTTTCGTCCGCTTTTCTCTCGGGTTCAACACTTTAGAGTTGCCAGTTTGCTGTAGGTACCCTATTTTTTTCCTGCACCCCTAGCTGTGCTGCTAAGGCAGACTCGGCCATCCGGGCGCGAAGCTAGGAGCGCGTCTTTGGTTGGTCGCGTCGCAAGCTTTCTCTCAGCTCATGGATCCATAGCCATTGCGAGCAACAACACCACGAAGCAACCCTTGCGCCACGCCCATCCTGGATCTCGACCGCTTCGCGCCGACCTGCTCCGCCATTATCGAGTTCCGCGATCATAGCTAAACCAGAATCTCGACAGTATCTCTCTCCTCTAGCGGTGTCATCTTTCCAATTGCCCTCTTCATCGACCTGCGCCGCCTTTTTCGGAATTCCTCCCCAGCCACCTGCGTCTCACAGCAATAACAATGAATTCGCACACAACACCACGCCCTGCCTTTCCCGTGCGGTCAATAGGCGGCGGTGGCTCAATCCACCCGCCTCAGTCTCGACAACCGGTGGCTCCTCAAGTTTCATCCAACGAAGAATACAGCACCATCCCCGAGGAGGATCGCGAGCACATTGATGAAGTCGTAGGTCGCGCCCATCCAGCTGCAGAAAGCACCAAGACGCCTTAGCTCACATCCAACCCGCCGCTACTAGTTTGACCTCATGGACATGAAAAAAAAGGGATGGCTCAACAGCTACGAGTTTAGACACTCGCTAGCAGCTCTCGGGTTCGACATGTCCAAGCCCGATTACTTCAGAGAGCTAGAATCATACGGCACTGTGCCTCCAGACTGGCAGGACCCTCACAGCTGTCCCGTAAACCGTCTCTACGTCTATCTCGACCAGTTCAGGCTATGCGCCGCCAAGTTATTAGCCAATCGAGATCCTCGACAAGAAGCGACAAAGGTGTTCAACATGTTTGACTACGATGGAGACGGCATAATATCCTTTGAGGATATGCGGCGCTTGGCCTCGGACATTAAAGAGGAGAGGACAATGACGGACGAAGAGATCCAAAGCATGATTGAACATCTGGACCACGAGGGCAAGGGCGGCGTCAACCTGGAGGAATTCATCCAGATGATGGAGGAGGCTGGGTAAGCGCATATTTAAAGAGGGCCCTTCAAGGGCATGGATATCATGGACATGCTAGTCCACGGCAGACAAGGAGCCACAGTTCCTGAACCAGCGTCCAGATCGTCGAAGGGTTTACGCGCCTCCCACTCGCCGCGTCAAGCTTCAAAGACCTCAATTTTCGAGGTCCTTCTTTCGACGGTCGAGGGCTATTCACTGTCAGGGTCATCTTTGGACAAGCACTCATCTCACAGTCGTCCACATAACCCTGGGATGTGACGAATTCAAACAAGACCAACAACACACCAGCTGGGTCAGGCGAAGTGGCTGGTCCAGTCTTTACCAGCATTTGGCTAGCTAGTTGTTAGGCTTTAAACAAGGACGAGGAGGGAGGGAATGGCGCAAAGGATTGCAACGGAGTATGGAGTAGATTTCAATGAGATCTAAGAATTGTTTTTGAATGCGTCAGGCGCGCTGTCTAAATCCCCCATAGTCCATCATCGCAATAGCTTCCTATTCCCGACAACTAGGCCTCCCAGATACCAGCTCAACTTTGGTCGAAAGCCACAAAAATGTACTGTGAACAGGGGAATACCATACTTCGCCTGCGCAAAACACGGGAATCGGATCGGGTCCGGAAGGTGTGAAGGTGAAGGTGTAACAAAGAAAAGGTGGATGATCAAATAGAGGAGTCGCTCAGCCAGAGATGGCCGGCAGAGTTGGAGGGACGTGAGTCAAGATCTCAAAGCTGGGGTTAGAATTGGATCAGGTCTTGGTTCTGCTGCTGTTGTTGCGGTGCTGGGTGGGCAGCGAAAGGGTTGTTGGTCTGGCCGTTCAAGCCCGCAGGTCCAGTAGCCGCAGGCATCTGGGCGCCGTAGTTGACGGTGGGCATGCCTGTGAACTGCTGTCGAAGGAATGGGTTGTTTCCTGTTGCCTCGGCGTTGATTCGGGCCACACCCGCACCAGCGCTGTTGACAAATGTGCCGGGGGCTGTGTGCTGGGCGGGGATACGGAGGTTACCTGTGTTGCCAAAGGTGTCCATACCGTCACCAGTAGCGAGCAGCGAGTTGAGTCGGGTCTCGTGCTCGTTCATCTCCTTCTGAGGAGCGTTGAATGTCGGTTGTGCCTGGGGGAAGCTGTTCTGCTGTTGCAGCTGGGGTTGGCTGCTAAAGGTATTGAGGGTCTTCTGCTCAGGGAGAGAGCCCAGGGAAGAAATGGGGTTAGGTCGGGCAGATTGTGGACGGTTGAACTGGGCAAACGGGTTGTTGGATCCAGTTGGAGTGGGCTGCAGCGCTTGAGCCTGGTTGTTATGAGTTGCCCAGGGATTGTTGCTGCCGGGCTGAAGAGTGGGCTCAGGGGAAGCTGGTGACGATAGTGACTGTTGCGGCAGCTGTGGTTGCTGTTGCAGGTAGGGGTTGAAGCCAGTGGGCTGAGGCTGCTGGAAGGCCAGCTGCTGTTGCTGTTGCTGTTGCTGGGCCTGTTGCTGGCCATAAGGATCCATGTTCATGGGCTGGCCGAAGCCGGTGTTGAGGTTCGACTGGAAGCCAGTGGGCTGTCCCTGCTGCGGGAACCCGGTATAGGCATTGGCCATGTAGCCAGTGTTCTGGGGTTGGTTCTGATCGATGGGGTTTGCGAAGAAGTCGACGGGGTTTCCTTGCTGGTATCCTTGGTTGAAGCCAGTGTACTGTGGCTGGCTGGTTTGCTGCTGTGGAACAGGATCATCATCGAAGAGAGAGTGGGCATTGCTCTCTTCCAACTCCTTGCGCCTCCTCTCCTCCTCCTCCTGGCTAAGCTTGATCGCCTTCTGCAGGTCATCATCATCATCCACCCCATGCTGTCGGCTCTCTCGCTTTTTCCGGTCTTCCTCCTCTTGATACTTGCTGGCCTCGATAGCCAAGCGGTACTCGGTATCTTCCTCATCATTCGCCACCCGCCTCTCGCGCTGGCGCCGGTTCCCATGTGCGGCGGCGGGCTCGGCGTGCTGGGGGGCGAACTCCTCTAGTCCGGTAACGCGCGACTTCCAGGATCTCCGATCGCTTCGCTCGGCTCGTAGTCTATCCTCGTCCAAAATTAGAGCAGTCAACTCCTTTGCAGCAACTCGGACTTTTCAACCGTTAGCGACCGCCATATGCGACTGAGTCAATCCACTTGCCGTTCTGTCCAACATCGCGACCCTCTTCATCAACGTATTGAAACTCTCGCAGGGTCTTTATAATGTAAATGCTCTGGCGAGCCCAAGTGACGACAAGCTCTGAGCCCTCGTGCAGACAGTAATCAAGAACCTTGAGAGCTTTGAGGACGTGTCGCCAGTTCTTTCCCTTGTCGTTCAAACGCTTATCGATCATGTCCATGATCTCGTAGAACTCTGTGGAACTAATCGCGCCATGTCAAGTCAGTACTCGGGGCTTTGCGACAAGGAGAATTGGACCAGGTCTTGGTACGCCTACGTACGTGTTGTAGGTCATCTGAGCGATTTCGCTCATCTGGGTGCCAGTCGGACCCCAGGGGTCATTGCTGGTCGCTGTTGTTTAACTCGTCAGCGGGCGTCCCGAGGCGCAGGAGTAGTGACCAGAGTGCGAACCTTCTCTGACCTTGACCTGGGCGCTGGAGTAACCCTTGGTCACATTTTTGACGCTTCGCATCACCTTCGACATGGTGGGCGAGTCTTGGTATTTGCGGTCGGGGTATTGGTGTAGGGATAAGTAGGGGGTTGCGTCCTGGGCGCCAATCGATCGGTCGCCGCAAGGTTTCCTTCAATAGTCGGCGAAGCTCTCAGAGGGCGTATTCCGGTCAGAGGCCCTGAAGCAAGACGATGTCGGCGACAAAAATTCCAATGCGCTCCGTGGATGAAGTCGACGGAGGGAGGCGCAGGGAGGGGGTATGCCAGGGTCCCAATAAGCTCCCAAGGTCACGAGATGCTCAGTCCCGCTCTCGACGATGGCGACGCGGCGTTTGCGATAGGTTCAGTCGAAGACCCCAAATAAAAAAAAAAACTCCGGTGTTTGGTTTGAATTGGCGATTACGGCCAAAGACGTTTGTGGAGAGGAGAGGCTGGCGGATGCGGTCGTGGGGTGACTGGCCACCTGCGTTAGGTAGTGTCGGGGTTTGGAGAGGTCGGGGAAGCCGGCCAGAGACGACGTATGTCCAGCACGATCTGGGATGCGGCTCGGGCGCGGATTTGAGGGAGGCGAGGGCGCTTCAGGAGATGAGAGAGCAGCGTTCGAGATATGCAAAGTCTGCCGCCTACAAGAAGAAGCTTCAGCTGAGCGATATAAAAAAAGACGCTGGACGCGACTCGTAAGTGATAGTGCAGGAGCAAGAGGATGAATACTGTAGGTGGGCGCTGTCGGGCGGGTTGGGGAGCGAGCGGCGACGGGAGCAATGGAACCAAGGCCCAAGGCATGGAAATGGAAGGCAAGTGGCAGTGGCTGCGCAGGGTGATTACGTATTCGTACATGGCCACTCAGCGGTGCCAGCTTTACACTTTGCCAGCAAAGCGCCTGGCAGTGACAGGCGATGCGCCTTGGCGAGTACACTAGCCACGCCAAGGTTTGCGGGGGTCGAGAGTGCGAAACAGCATCTCGGGTGCTTCTCAAGGCATCCATTATTGGTAGGCAATGAGGGGGCCACGGGCGCAGCTGGCATGCCTCCTCTATGGGTGAATTCCTTCATTTCCATCAATTTTTCCATCACGCTTTGCCGGACCGAGACATCCAGATGTGAACTCCGAGGCCTCGACCCAGACTGTGGCTGACCAAGGCGGATGAGGCTTAGTTACGGTGTCTGATAGGCTTTCGCACAGGCGTTGCGTCTGAATAGGAAATACTAGCCACAACTACGTCACGGCCGGCCGGGCCGCGTCTAAAAGACCCTTACCCTACCGGCCGGACCAAGCCGCGTCGACAACATCTCAAGCGGCAGTTGCAAGAGAAATTTGTTCCTGTTTCAATAGTTTTTTTTTTGGTATTATAATTCATTGTGCTCGTGTTGATAGTGAAAGATTAAAGGTTCAACTATTGGTGCTGGTTTGAGAGAAAAACTAGGTGATTGGGCATCAATTCCACTTTCATAGCTTCACGTTCCAGTTTCCATCCATGACTGTTACCATCAACCGCATGCACAACATCCGAAACAAAAGATCGACATGTCCAGGCCAAAGAACTGGCCTGATGGCTTCCCTTACCTCCATGCTCCGCTCCACGACAAGAGCTTGAGCCCGGCCCATATACAGTCTCTCCGCACCAAGCCTTCCAGCGACCTCCCAGTTATCCCATCCTCCTCTACTGCAACCCCTTGTCCTCTTGTCAGAATCCAACCCATCACCAACCCTTCGCATCCAGCCAACGGCCAGAGCGGTCTCTTTGCAGCGCAAAATCTAGCACCGGGTAGCTTCATCCTCGCGTACCTTGGGCGCGTGCACTCTGGCGCCGCCTCTTCAACGGAGAGTGACTACGATCTATGGCTGGACCGTGAAGCGGATGCCGCGGTGGACGCTGCACGTGAGGGCAACGAAGGGCGCTACGTGAACGATTATCGAGGCGTGGGTGAAAGAGCGAATGCCGAGTTTCGCACGGTGTGGTGTGAACGCTGGGGTGAGCTCTGTGTTGGAGTTTGGGTTCTAGGGAGTGGGAAGAAGAAGAAGGGGGCGGGGGGTATTCGAAAGGGAGAAGAGATCCTGGTCAGTTATGGGAAAGGATTTTGGGGAGAAAGAAGGGTAGAGGAGTATGAGTATGAGAATTATGAGCAATATGAGCAACACGGTGAGAGAAAGGTAGATGAGGAGGCCAAAGTCGATGGGAATGAAGAGTCAGCATCGTGATAGCAACTCGTGGTGTTGGAGACTAACTACCAACAATTACCTTTGCTTTAGGCAGAATAACACTCAATAACTCAATAAAAAATCTTCCTGTATCGTGAATGAACCTTGAGTGACTCAGAACCATGTTTTGATAGTAGTCATATTGACTTCTCCGTTGCATTTTGAATCTCGAGCCGCGTGTTTGTTGATAGATAATGGACATATAAGGACTTCTTCTCTGCAATATGGTCGACCAAGAATCTCATCTCCGCACCCAAATCTCAACTCTACTCTCAGCACCAACAAATCTTCAACCTTCAACAATCACTCATCATGATGGTTCAAGGCTATGACTCGGGGCTCATGACCCCAATGATGCCCATCGTGAAGGCTTCTCAGCTAAACGCAACTGTAGTATGCTGTGAGCTTCTCCCTGTCTCTGGTTCTTGTCTCTGTCTAACTTGTACAGTGATGCTTCTGGATTACATCCTACTCATTGTTGTGCCCTTGTTCTTCATGCTTGGGGCCTGCATCTGCAATGATCCAGTTTATCCAAGCTATGTTTTTAGTAAGGCGAATTGTTCACCCCTCCAAGGTTTATCTACTGATCATTCTCAGATTTCCCTCATCCCATTCACCCGGCTCAAAAAGCCCACGAGAGAGATCTCTACCGCGCCCTGGCTCTCTTCTGGCCCACGGGTCTCGTATGCGCTTGGCTTGCGGTTCGCCAAGTTTGCCGTGACCAGAAGGGCGACTTGATGGCGCAGCTGACACCAGTATTCCTGGGGTTTTGCATCTGCTTCATCACGTACCGAATTTCTTTCATTAAAATTGATTCCAATGAACAACAGCTGGTACTTTTGGACGACAATGACTTGGCTTCGGACCGAAAGGAAGCCACAACTGTTGGGAGGCGGGGTCTGGGGGGAATAGAGTGCGTTTGAGCACACCGTGGCTTGTTGTTCTCTTTTGCACCATCTTGGTAATATCCTGTTGTATGTCAAGGTTAAGGTGTAGAGTCCGAATTCCTGTCAGAATGAAAATTGGTGTCTTTTGCTGCATAGATGCCTATCAGGGCGTGCGAATAAGAGCCTATCTGCCAGGAACTACGAAATCATCATAAAAGCACTAGACTATGCTCCCCTGAGTATATGCATAAGAGCATCATAAATAGTAAATAGTTAGTACAGGTATGACCAATCTCTCTACTCTTTGCGTGTCCCAAGGACCCGAGTCTTGATTGCGTCTATTTCTCCTCCATATGGCTTCTCCGTCGTCCCTTGCATTCCCGCTCACGAGTAGACCATCTGAGATTATCAATCTCTTTTTGAAGGCATTCCTCGTAATAGTCCGCGTTCCTTCTTATGCTAAAAGTGGTAATGTATATCGAGAGACCAGCCAGGCCAAACCCCGCGCTGAAGGCGATTCGATCAGATCGTGACATTCCATCTCCATAGTTGAGGCAAACTGCAGCATAGGAAGTGAGGTATCCAGCGTACGGGACGATGAAATAGAGGTATTCTCGCATCTCTATCCTTTCGTAATACTCTTGAAGTCTAGCATCTGTCACATCAAGGTCAGGTAAGCTGGGTACTGCGCTGAACGGCTTGTCATCCTCACCCGGGTCCCTGTGGGTACGGAGCTTCTTAAGGGCTTGTTCAATGCGATATCTGCCGCCAAGAATCGAAAAGAAGTTGGAAAGCGGCATCAAGGCCACCACTCCAAGGAGCATGATGACCACTAGATGTAGTTAGCCAGATCGGGCTTTGGCATCAATATGTGTGAGTGCAGCTCATACTGAAAGCGCCATCCTCGCTTCTCACTTCGCAGGTAGTGTTTGGTGGCATGTTTGTTCAAGTGTTTTGGGAGAAAGTTGCAGGAGGAAAGACCAGAAAGGAGACCTACAGGCATGTTTAACCTCGAGATGTAAAAGTAATTCCTTAAGACGAAGAAATAGAAGGTGATTTGTCCTTTGCATTAGAATTTTCACACTTACGGCGTGATTCCGTCCAAGTTTTTCGGCCGTACCCCTTTGTGCCCATTCACAAACTCAGCAGCATGACGAGCTCTTTTTGTGGAAGTTTCTTCATCAAGTATTCAATTCCCCCTTACAATTACCTTGAGCTCATCAATTTCTTTGTCCTCGACATCATCATGAAAGAACACTCGCCTTACTCTCCTCAAGCAAGCACATTCACACATCAAGATGTTGCCCTCTGAACCAGCACTAGAAGCACCCTTTCAAACCAACAAGGTTCCTACAGCGGCCTGTAAGCACTCTACCCTTTCGTTGACCAATCTAGAATTATGAACTAACGTTTAGTGTCCAGACTGCCTCAGCTTTGGCATCCTATTCGTGCTCTTGTCAATCGGCCTACTGAATTTGGCACCGGATCCAGACGAAGTGCGACGACAAAATGAGGAAAATAGAGAATACTTTTAGAACAACCTGTTTTCTTCTTTTTCTGCTTTGCTCTAATTAGGCTCACGATTTCTCTGAGTCAGGGGCTGTGTTGTCATCCAATCTTGAAGATGGCTCTCAAAGATATCATGTTGCTTGCCGCACTGGTCTCTCTGGCCTTGCAGAACCTCACATGGGACGACAAGAACAATCATTCTCTTTTACGCGGTTACCTATAGTGTGCTTGTTCACGCGCAACTGTTCAAGACGCTACGTGATGTTGATGACACGACTGTAAGAGACAAAGTCAGTTGGAAGCCTCGGTGCAATTCTTCAGTGTTGTTGTCACTTGTTATAGATATGGCTGCCTGTGCTGCGCCTGAACTCAATAAAAACCTGCCATGGCCTACTTGATACGTCGTTGTGTCCTCATGGCCCATTCACGTCCCCTGCTGCCCATCTTCAACTCTCTCCACCCGCACATCTAGAACTCTTCAACTCTTTAACACTACTGTCTTTCACGATCTCCACCAATATCAAAATGCAGCCTTTTTCAGTCGGTTCAGCCATGCCTATGAATTCTGTCAATGCACTCCTCCACCTGCTTTATTCCACGATATGGGTAGGATCGCAATTCGTCTTCTTGCACTATGAAAACAACCGCCATAAGAATATTGCCCAAGGTACAGCATGCTCTTCCAAAACTTGACGGTGCTCCACTGACATGTTCCGTCTTGCAGCCGAAACGGACAGATATAGACGGTACAAAAGCAACTTTGACGCCGTGTTCGAGGCGAGCCAGTTCCTCGTCTACTTTGTTGCCATCAATTTGCTCGTCGCAAACGTCCTCTTCACCCGCGACTGCATCGACACGTCCAAGATCTTGAAGTTTCAATACTGCTTGAATCTGATGGGCTTAACGCAAATAGCTTTCGCTTTGTGCCTTCATGCACTCACAACTGTCTATCGGAAGAGATCGGAATCAAACAAGACCTCACCAAGAGGCCGAGAAAAGAAGTCGGAGGACGGCTGAGTTCTTTTGCCAGACAGCTGGGTCATGGTGTAGTGAGGTCCCTGTCAGCAGTGATAGGACTCGTCTCAAAGACCTCTTTGCTTTATAACATAGTAATAAGATGATACAATAAATTAATCCAATACTTTATATCTCTTTTGTTTATTATCATACTACATTATCTTTTTAGCTGCCTATTGGTAGGGATATGCTGACCCGTGCCGAGCACCGAGCGACTTGCTGATCGTCCACTCATGTTTGGTGAAGCTCGTGCCCATTTCCGAATTGGGAAAGCAACGCGAGCAACCCTGTACCATCATCCATCGAGTTGAAGATGATGGCGAAGCATGATGACAACGTAAACCTCGCGATTCCGAAAGACCGAGTTGTGTAGAAAATGTGTATAAATATGGCTTGTCTTTCTTTCAATTGGAGTTTCTTTCTCCTTTTAACCCATCGCTCATGACTTCAACTCTTAGAGTATTATCTTTCTACTCAACTCCAACTTGCACACGCTTTTATCATACCAATAAACCATCTCAACTCCAACACATCTATTCCTCCATCATGAGTGCTCAATCCGCAACCACTCGTGTCGTACGAACTACCCATGCGGAAGATGGTACCTCTGTCTTTTCCTCCGACACTCACATCACGCCCTACGCACCCTTTGGCCCCCAAGCCAGTGTCTTCAACATCTTTGACACACGTCAATACATCCCAGCCAACAACACTGACGCAATCCCTTCCTTTGCCGACACTCTTCCGCGGTGCCCACCAAAAGGTGCCATATTTTGCATGACGCAGATCCAGCCCGGCGGTAGCGCGCCCATGCACCGCACCCAGAGCCTCGACTACCTCGTCGTCATGTCAGGCGAAATCGTGCTGGTGCTCGACGGCGGAGAGGAGAAGACTGTGAGAGAGGGAGAACTTATTGTTCAGCAGGGTGTGAACCATCAGTGGATTAACCGTGGGGATGTGCCTTGCAAGATTGTCTGTGTCATGGTGGGTGCGGAAAAGGTCGCGTTGAAAGACGGAACAACTTTCGAGGAGACTGTATTTAAATGAAGGGGAGGCATACGACGAAGGTTTAGAGTATTCTAGAATATGATAATAGCTATATTGCCGAAAGATGACCCAACTCCGACTTTATACCTGTACACTCTCGGATTCTATCAAAAACCAACTGTGCACTCGTCTTCTGTGACTCTGTCGCCAACCCATCAGGACTTTTAATAATCTTGATGGGCCAAAGCAACAGATAGGCGCCCACGGCTTGCCAGCGAGGAGGTTTCAATTCATCAGTCCAATACCGTCCTAACTGATCGACATCCCCAAAGGACTGAGGGACCGACGACAGAACCTCGCCTGCTAGAGACTGAATGATGTCTATAGATCCTTGTATTAGAATCGAGTCAACGGACTCTTTTGTATAACCTAGCAAAGAGGCTCTGCGTAAGCAAGCCACAAGCTTTTGGTGGAGGATGATCCGAGCTGTTCGGTGGTAGTTCCACTCATAAGCCATCCATATATCCGGATGAAGCTGAACTGTTTCCGGGAACCAGACTACTTTCTTCTTGGTACCCGAGATATCGGCCCTAGTGATGGTACGGAATGCCCACTCAGGCTTAGCACGCCAGAGGGCAGCCTCCTTATCTAGGCGCAGCATCTCATCAACTAACCCACGGAGCTGATCGCCTGTGAGAACATCGGAATCGAGAGACTGAAGCAGGTTATTTGCTCTTTGGCATAGATCTGTGATCGCCAGACCATCCTTTTCTAGTCGCACAGAAGAAATGTCTTCATTTAGTGCCTCGAGCCAGTCATGGGATTCTGGAAGAGGGCTCAATTGTTTGGCGAGCTGTTGCTTTTGCTGCCCACCAGTTAGTATATCATATCTAGGCATATCAAGACCAAAACTCACCAACCGATGATGTGCTAAGCGGAATAGACCCCATCCACGAGGGTCGTGGAACTGTTCATGGCCACGGAGTCGTAGAATGTGTGCCATGCCTTGAACATGGGACCCAGACAAGGAGGAGTCAGGCATGAACAAAGACTGTCTCCCGAGTTAGACTTGAGATTAATGATGTACATATATGTGCTCTGACCTCGAATATATCCAAGATGACTACGGCCATTAGGTCGTAATCATCCGGGGCTTTGTCCTTCTCAGCCAAAGACTGTCCAAGTGCGTTTAGTGCTTTGCCATAGCACTCTAGCGACCTTCCGACCAACTCCTCAGAGGACTGTTCCCGTGAGAGATCAGCAAACGCACATGCCTGAACGGCCCAGCGTAGCGCGTAGCGACCCTCTACATTGACTTCCTTGAACAAACAAGGGAGATGCTGCAGGAAGCCTGGGGAGGACGACTCGTTACATGGGAATAGCACGTATTTGTCCATGAATAAGCTTGCAGCTCTGTCTTCGTCCGAAGGAGTTTTGATCGATGATGGGTCTTTGAGCCATGGAAACGCGGAAGAGAGATTCAAGGATGTTCTCGAGGTGAAGGAGCTCTCAGACGCTCGCTCAAGCGACCGGCTCCTGGTCCGTCGACTGGGCGGAGATGAAGTTGAGGCAGTAGAAATGGAAGCGGTTTGACTCTTTTGAACGACTTTTTCCGTCTCATGCTGAAACATGAGATCGCCCTCTTCTCTGTACCCAACGCAGAGTTCATTGCGAGCTATGCAACGTTGACACGAGGGACGGCCGCGATCACACTAATGTTGATGGTCAGATGAGACGTCTGTCTAGGTACTTGTATATGGGAGTTTTCACCTTGACTCGCCGTTGACGGCACCGTAGACAACCTCTACTGCGATGAGACATGGCTTCGTAGCCGTCTTACATGTAGATGAAAGGTCCAAGTTGCCCCGCCAGGTGAAGCTGACGTGCGCTAGTAGATCTCGCCCGAGATTTAGGATAGCTTCGATATCCAACTGACGATAGAAGACACCTAATTCGGACAGATGGACTATTGGCTTGGGCTTTCCTATTGTTCATTACCTGGTAGGGCCCGGACTTCTGGCTGTATTATTGGAACAAAGAAATCGAGACAAAGGTCCCTTGGTGCATCACAAAGCAATGCCTAGGTCGAAACTCACCAATGCCCAGGTCGCTGAACACGCTTCTTATCCATAATAGATAGATGAACAATTGGAAAAGTTTCTAAGAATGGGATCCATAAGAAACTAAGGTTGTGGTATAAATATCTTCTCCGGTACTTCACTTCACAACCTCTGCTCTGCGAACCGATTTGTCCACACTCGGCCACAACTCATAGTGACTGGCTTGTCAAGACTGCAGGAACTGTTATCTAGATAACTACTGGCTGGCTGCCTTCGATAACACTTGTATCTTTCGACTCGAGAGTTACCTGTCTGTCGTCCAAGAAACTTCACAATGCCTACTCACGCATACTATGGATCCTGCCGCATCTCAAAGCGGCCTCCAACCTGGCGGAGCCGCAACAACCGCCGCAACGGTACCGATAGCTGGACTCCGAGCAGGGATGAGAGGGATGAGAGGGAGGACTACAAGGACGGCAGAGACAGGCAAGATGACTACAGAGACCGTAGAGGTGAGCGAGAGAGCTACAGGGACACCAGAAACAGGCAAGATGGCCACAGAGATCGTAGAGGTGAGCGGGAGGACCACAGAGGCGCCAGAGATGAGGGGGAAGACTTGGTGCACAACAACTACGGCCGTGTCAGCAACAACTACAACATCAACATCAGATCCTTTGGCGACAACGACCGGAGCAGGCACTGGAACGGCAACGTCCTGCGAGATCGCAACTTCAACACCTATGTCCGCAACAGACCTCGACGGGACCGGTTCGATAACAAAAGGTACTCCCCTGCATCAAGCAGCTGTCAAAGTTCTAGGAGTTCCTCGTTTTCATCAAGGACTTGTTCGTGGGTTTCTTCTGAGTCGAATACCGGCTCGTTCTCTGATCGGCCTGTTGATTCCATCGAAACCCCACGAGAGGGTGAGGATGCTGATGAGACAGGAAGAAGAGAACGTGACGATGGAGACGATGAATACTATGGCGCTCGTCAAGCTTACCGCGACATTAGCAGAGGTGATGTAGTTCACGGCCACATGCGCCCGACTGACCGGGTGTGCGAAGAGAGCGAGCTCAGGCTCGGTACCATCATCTCTACAGCCATTCACAACCAGGCTCGCGAGAACACGGTGTCGATCGAGGAGTTCAACAAGTCCCTCTCCGGCTTCGGCATCGTCTACTCCAAGTACCGCAAGCTGATAGTCGTGGAAGAGTGGGCCCAGCACGTCGTCTGCATACCGCTGTACTCGTACAACGGCCGAGGCCTCGCAGGCCGAGAGGCTCTGGCCTGCGAATACTTTGACGTGCGTGACGTGGACGACCCGGACCCGGAGAGGAGGGACACGTTCTGTACCCTTATGGCAGTTCGTGATAAGGACTGGCCTAGGGAGAACACCTTTATCGAGGGCCGCACCGTGGCCAAGGTGACCGAGAAGATCACTTTCTACAGGACTGACAGGTGCTCGATCGAGGGTAGGATTGATCAGGAGAGCCTCAGCACACTGATCCCGCCTTACCTCAAGTCGTCAACCAACCCGCTAGCCAAGTTCTTGTCCCGTAGCCAAACTGGCAGCCCAACGAGTAACCGAACTGATAGTCCAACTGATGACGCAGCAGACGCCAAGGAGGAAGGGGAGGTATAATGCTACCCGCTTCCACTGCTCACTAGATAGATAGATACTTGCTCACGAAAGCATCGGCAAAGCAGTTAGCCCCTTGCTATACGGATGGTGGAATGGTCACCAGCACTCAAAGGTAATGTCGCGAGCTTTTGACGAAACCAAGCTGCCTTGCCAAAACAAAACACTGACTAGATCAGATTTCCTTTGTCTGTACTACAAAATACACCACTATTCTCCATACATCGCAAACCTCCATGACGTGACTCCTGGGCCTTTTATTCTCTAAAGTGAATCGATATCAGTCCGCTCGCTACAAGAAAATACCCCATGACCTCAAGACCCTAGCTAACTAACTAAGTAGCCCCCAATCCGCGCCTAATCCTCCATGGTATAGTACAGCCATAATCCCAATTCCCCGTGCCCTCGCTGATAATCGTTCAAACATCTTCTCCTTCGGCGTCGACGTCACCCTCCTCGTCCTCGTGGTGTTCACCATCCGTCGCTGCTTCAGCGCCGTTGGGCTCAACAGCGTCTCCCTTGGCCGGAGCACCGTTTGTCTTGGTAGAGACCACGACCGAGTCCTCCGCTGGCTCTTCTCCCGTCGCCTCCTGCTCTGCATCGTTGCCTTCCGTGATGGGTAGCAGCTTGGTTTGCTTCTCCAACCACCCAGGCGGTAGACCAGGACCACTATCAGCGTTTCCGTAGTCTGATTTCTTGGTCCCCTTTGGCCAGCGGCCGGGTCCACGGCCCGTCCCACCAGTTTTTCGTTTTGAGGCGCTCTTGGGCCGAGAGGATGACGAAGGTCGGTGGCTCTTACCGTTGCGTTTGGGCCTTGAAGCGCTGCTGACAGTTCGAGGTGCTGATGGCCGGCTGGCGCTCTGCCGCGAACGATCTCGCCGACCACCAGGGACAGCGGGGAAGACCTCAAACCGGCTGAGAGGAATATCTTTGTATGGCAAAACCCAAGCTGGTGGCCCATCTTCTACTGTCTCTCCCATCTCAATGTCCTTTGGTGATCCAGGCTGCTTCTCCTGATCTGGATCAACCTCTTCAATGGACTGAACTGGGGTTGATGCAGCTTCGCCGTTCACCAGAGGGTGCTCCCCATTTGTATCTGCATCGGGTACACTCTTGCCCTCTCCATTTGTAGTTGGTTGGCTCTCGGTGCCAACCGTGTCGACTCCTTCATCAACCTTGGCTTCATCGTCCTCTCTCGGCGCGATGGTGTTGATGGGTGGGCCGAGCTCGAAATTGACCGCATTGCTGCGACCCATGACGTACGGCGTCCAGACGAGAGCTTCTGGCTTCAGTTGTACGTAACCCTTTGCCTCCCACTTGTCGACGTATTGTCGACAGTAGTCCACATCCACTCTGAACGCATACAGCTTCGTCTGTGGATCTCTGACTAGAGCCCTGAGGCCTTCCAAGGCGGAGATGACATCGTCTGGGGTCATGCCCGTGTCGTCGGATATCCGCTTGATACTGAGTCCCTCGCTCTTGTGGTTGCCGGTTTCCATGACTTTCAAGAAATAGCGGCAGAGAATTAAACGCCAGTAGTTTCTGTACGACACCAAGCCCATATCAGATAGAGGCTTCTCAGGAGAGCCCGTCTTTTCCTCGACCTTGGTAAGTAAGTATGAAAAGTCAATGAGGAGGTTGCCGTAGCCTTTGCGCTGATGTATTGGTAATGTCAAGATACACGAGACATTATTCTGGCTGCTGGCTCTCTTCTCTTTCGAAAAGTATCCCACAAAGTGATACCCGGTGTCGTTGTATTCGCATAGAACGTAGAAGAGAAAGGGCTCAACGTCATAGTACAACGTTTTCGAGCCCAGGAAGAGCTTGGCAAGAAGGCACAGGTTCTGGCAGTACACAGGGTTCTTGCGGCCGTCGACCTCAAAGACAGACACCGACTTGTGACGGTAGATCTCATCTCCTGGCGGGTGCTTAGCTGGACACTTGAGCTTGTGCCTCCAGGCGACGTAGTCCGAGTTCATGTACTTGAGACAGAACTCGCAGATGTAGAGCACACGGTTCCGACTGTATTCAGCTGGATACGGCGCAGCATACCACGTGTCAATCTCCCAGCCGCCAAACTCGATGCATTCGATCTGGCTGGCATTCTCGCTCGACTTCTTGTGCTTTCGAACTGGCATGTCAGCATCTGCCTGCATGGCGAGGACCCGTGCTCTCCATTCATCCTCGGCCTTTTTGTTGGCGTCGTCAAACTTCCGACGATCTTCAGGTGCTGGAAGAGTCTTGGAGGTGTCGGCTTCCGCCTCGGTTAGGATTCCGCCGTATGGCTTGCCCTTCATCTCGTCCGTCTCCCGGTCAAAGAAGGAATAAAATGGTTGTGAGTAGTTGTCTGATGTGAAAGGTGTTGGGAGGGCGATTATCGGGGTAGGGATAGGATTAGCTCTGGGCGTGGCTGCTGGTCGGTGCGACGAAGGTCTGGCAGCACTGCCGGGCGGTCGCCTGTCGCGCTTTTTGCGAGAAAGTATTTCCTTAAGGTTTCCGGGTCTGACCTGGATCTTCAGGACAAGTGATGTGCGTGTACGTTTCTCCATAGTGACGGGAGGGGGCCGCGTGACTTTGAGACGAAGCGTGCGAGAAGGGTTGTGTCGACTTGGCTCGGCGCTTCCATTGCGCGTTGTACCTTCATGTGAAGACGTTGGTTCGTTCGACTGATTACGTCGTCGCTTTCTTAACGATATGACATTATCGTCATCTTCGAGTGACGATGACTTTCGTTTTCTCAATGTGCGAGTCTCGTCCACAGGCTCCTCCGGTAGAGCTTCATCATCGATTTGAGAAGTCAGGGGCTCGTCATCTGCGTCTGGTTCAAACCGTACTTCTCCAGAATGATCTGGAACATCGGATTGTTGGGAGGGGAGCCCCATGTCGTGATTGACACTTTGATCGTCCATATCTTCATCGTGCTCTTCAACGTCGGAATCCCTATGATAGCATTCGGGGCACTTCCAATTCTCGGGGGCTGCGCTGGTTAGTGGCGAGACCAGAAGATGGGCGTTGCAGATACTCACTGTTATCCTCATTCATTGCTGCAGCGTCGCGGGCGCATTGCTGATGTGCTGTGATTCATTAACACGAGAGCTCTTCGTCACAGCACGGGAGCCTTACCATTTACGCCACAACCTGCGCATGCCAGGTATACTTCAAACTCCTCGCTTGGGTCTTCATCTTCGCCCTGCTTGCAGAACGTGCAGTTGTTAGATGGTCCCGCTTCCTCGTCATCGTCCTCATCTTCGTCAGCTTCCCCAGCATCTTCCCACGGAGCATCCTCGTCGGACTCTTCATCGAGCGCACTCGGTGACTCTGATCTTTCACTGTCGCTCGCATCTTCATCATGCTCTTCACCCGGCTGGATCTTGACGTCGCCCACTCCCTCGTCTTCGTCGTATTCTTCTCCCTCCGCATCTACATCCTCTTCCTCCTCCTCCTCCTCCTCTTCGTCTTGGTGGGTTTCCGCTTGTGTTATTTCGTGGGTGTTATTGGCAGATATTTGTTGATCCAGGAGAAAGTCGTTGTCCTCTTCGCCCTCGGCATCGATGTCGAGTTCCTCGCCAGAAGCGTCGCGATCGCTCAACTCAGCATCGTCCATGTTTCCGGTAGCGCCTCCAGCGCCCATATTGGCATCAAGTGCGTCGGACGTCATCGCATTCATCGTCGGGATATCACCCGCTGTCTCGTATTCGGCGTCTTCGTCGGAAACCATTACACTTTGTTGAAGCTCTTCCTCCATCACTTGCGCGCTTGTCATAGCTATCCCCGCAACCCAGAAAAGAATTCCCAGTGGCGAGAGCCTAGATATTGCATATCGATCGTTCTGGGAGCGCTGCGACTGTTTTCTCGCGATGCGATCACGTTCGGCTCATCGTATTTGGGGCTGAAGACGCGGCCTTGGATCGAGGGGTCCCGTGCGCGTAACAATAAGGGTAGGTCGCCCTCGGCTAATTGTAGAATTGCATCAAGCTAGTCGACTGTGTTCGAGAAACGCGTCCGTATTAGAGTCCGCCGTAGTAGGGATGCGATTAAGGCGAAGCGCTGGAGTAAAGCGCGTTCAACTTGCGAGATATCAACCAGCTGTCGCGGAGCTTGTTGCCACAGTGCGTGCGACTCCGGCCTCGGGTAATGCACCGGAGATTTTGGTAGCGTACAGTGCTAGATCTGTGGTCGCTAACTGTCCTGACGTGCAGGGATGAATGTGGGGCCATAGCAGAGGTGAGCAAAAATAACTAGGAGCCAGCTGGTGAATGTAGAGAGGCTCTTGATGCTCAGGACCTCCATTTCAACACTTGAAGTGTTCTAAACTGCAAATAAGTTGGCTTATTTGCTCTTGAAACTCATAGATATCATTCAAAAGCATTGATTTGCTGTAATTAAGTTCCTTTCACCAGAATTGCCATCAACCCGCGGTGCTCAGTCCTTTTTGTCCGCCCAACCTGCACGGCCAAGCCCGATGCGCGCCTCAGGCACCAACCTAATAACCAATCGCTCAATCGTCAATGGCTCGGTTGACGACGTGAGCTTCAAGTCAAGGCCCGGCCGCTCGGAAGACCTACGACCACCGCGACAGACCCGGACGACAGGTCAGACCTAGTCAATTCGATTCCTCCCTCGAAGAGAGACCTAGCGGATACTTTCAAGTCTGCCCAGGCAGCACCGACGCGACCATGCCCGTCCCCTTCGAGACCCTTCTTCCCTACGCCATCATGATTGGCGTACGTCCGGTTCGGCCCTGCGACACGACAATATGGAAGCTTATTGAGTGATAGATGTTCGGTATCTCTGGTACCGGTCTTGCCGTCATCAAGACCTGGCAGAACGAGGGCAAGCGACCCCGTTACTCCGTGGACCAGTGGGACAAGGTAGGTTGTCTGTGCCGAAAGTGTTGGGTTGATGCTAATTGTCTCTGCAGCAAAGTATGATACGCCTTGAACGAACTTGCGATTGACCATCTGGATACTGACCGAGGGCTACTAGTGATGGAGCGTGACCGCCGACTTACAGGAAGTCTACGAGGACAGACGGACAAAGCAGTGGCACCCATAGGGTTCGAGTTGAACAACCCGTGGAAGGTGAGTGCCATTGAGCCCCAGCATTCTGTTCATGAATACTAACTCGAGACAATAGTTGGAAAAACGCTTCGCTTAGAGAACGGCACGACAGCCGATGCGAATCGCCAAAGTGCCGCAAGCCAGCAAATGTACATATACAACATGAGAGAGATGAGGGGCATGAGGCCAAGGGAAAGGGATGAATGGATAGGAGAAAGAAATGAAAGAGAACATCAAACAATCATTAGACTTGGTCTGCTATGGTGCATCGTGAACAAACGCTTGAGTTTGCTGTCCACAGCAGGGGTATCTTATTATATGGCTATCTCTGCTCTGTTCTTATTCAGGTTCTCAAGCAGTGTGCAAGCCTGGCACATTGCCTGACTTGACATGTATCCGCACTTGACACACTTGCCCAGAGTCTGCAATGGCGTAGCCTCCTTCTGCCGCCTAGTCCTTATTGGCAAGGCCACTGCCTCCTCCTCCTTGGGAGTTCCGTTGGCCGTGATCTCTGTCTCCTGGGCCTTGTGGTTGGCCTTCTTCTTGAGGCTAGCCTCAACTTCGGCCATCTCGTTGCCAGAGGTGCGTCCGTTGGCTGATCCGCAGCCTCCAATTCCTTCGCCTTCGTCGCAGGCACATGGACCCCGGTTCTTCTCTGGTGTGAGCCGGGCCATGTCCTCCCCGCTTCTGACAATGTCCAGGATTGCACTTGGCCGAACCTTTTCAAGATTCTTGATGAGGCCTCGAGCCGTTCCACGGAAGGCCTCTGGGCTGTATATGCACTCAGTGCTAAAATAGTCCAGCTTCTTGTGGTGGGCGTAGAGCACAATCTCCTTTTCGTATGCGTACTTGAGAGGTTTGCTCCTCTTCACGTCGCTGTTGGAATCGCCAGTGACGATACTGGTGCTCCGAGCTAACCGCGGCAAATCTCCTCGAAGAAGGTTCATGAGAACAGTCTCGGCGATGTCGTCTGCGTTGTGACCTGTTACGACGTGCTTGATGGCCAGCTTCTTTGCCCCTCGATCCAGGGCCTGCCGTCGAAATACGCCACAGTAGGTGCAGTTTCCCTTCTTTCCGATGGTCTCGACAACCTGGTCCATAGTCCATCCATAAAGCTCGTCGTAGCCCACAATCTCCAAGGGCATGTCGTATTGAACGGCATTCCGCTTAACCGTTTCGAGTGAATCATCTCGGTATCCCTTGATGCCTTCGTCAACACTCAAAAGTACCAGGTTCAGTCCGTAGTCGTGCCGTTCGTTCAAAGTTTTCATCACAGAGGCCAAGACTGTCGAATCTTTTCCACCCGAGGCTCCGATGGCAACCCTCTCTCCTCGGAAGAAGAGTTGAGAGGAGGTGATTGTGTGGTGTACTTCATCCTCAAAGACTCTGAGGAAGCACTCTCGGCATAGCTTGTGGTGATTCTTGGGCCGCTTTACGACGGCCCTGTTATTCTGACATCGGTTGCAAGGCGTAGGAGGCATTTTATCTTCTGTGTTAACGCGGTGTTGCTGAAAGTGTCTGAGAAGACTGGAGATCTGAGATTTGCCCCTCTGACGCAAGATCTGGGGATTTCAAGACCCGATATCAGAATACCAGCGAATGTTTTCTCCTTGAAGTTCGTTGGGAGTATAGCGATGCTCAATTTTATTGTCGATGATGTATTTACGAATCTAGGCTCTCATTTCTCACTTTCTCTGGTACCTGACCTTTGACTCGAGGCGATGACTCGGGCTGCACTGTGAAAGGTTCAGTCACGTGCACCGACCACGAAAATGGATTCGGCTCCAGCCCCTCCAAGTGGAGCAAGAAGTGGGTCCTGGCTTTTCGCGGCAGGAAGCCCTAATTAATTCAACACCAAAATCTTTTCGTGCCTTTTCTTCCCTTTGAAAACCATCCCTCATCGCCATCCCGGACTCTGCTCTTCAACCCACGAGCAACTAACCCACAGATCCAAGATGGTGAGTACATGAAACAACACACCTGGACTCTAATGGCCACAGTTTTGTGAGTCAAATGTGCCTCGCGCGCAATTGAAGCCGCAGTCGTCGCTTCTCGCGATTTTGACTGTCGGTATTCCGCCTGTTCGTCTACCTTGACCGGTGTCGAGCAGGTGAAGACTTGGCTGGAGATGCGGCGTGCGCAGAAATGCCACGACCTGCTCTCGTTAGAGTTCAGAGAAGACCTTTTGGCTTGAACGCCTTGCTGATCTTCTTTTCTCAATGACAGCCTCCCAAGTCCGGCAAGAAGGTCGCTCCCGCCCCTTTCCCTCAGGGTAAGGCTGGTCGCAAGGCCCCCAAGGTTAGTCAACTTGTCTTTCGTTTAGGATCGTCGGTCACTGACAATCATCAGAACCCTCTCCTCGAGAAGCGACCCCGCAGCTACGGTGTCGGCCAGGACATCCAGCCCAAGCGAAATGTCTCCCGCATGGTCAAGTGGCCCGAGTATGTCCGCCTCCAGCGACAGAAGAAGATCCTTCAGATGCGCCTGAAGGTTCCTCCTGCTCTCGCCCAGTTCCAGCACGTCCTCGACCGCAACACCGCCGCCCAGGCTTTCAAGCTCCTCAACAAGTACCGACCTGAGACCAAGGCCGAGAAGAAGGAGCGTCTCCTCCAGGAGGCTACCGCCGTCAAGGAGGGCAAGAAGAAGGAGGATGTCTCCAAGAAGCCCTACACCGTCAAGTACGGCCTCAACCACGTCGTTGGCCTGATTGAGAACAAGAAGGCTTCCCTCGTCCTCATCCCCAACGACGTTGAGCCTATTGAGCTCGTCGTCTTCCTTCCCTCTCTGTGCAAGAAGATGGGTATCCCCTACGCCATTGTCAAGGGCAAGGCCCGTCTCGGCACTGTTGTCCACAAGAAGGTATGTCAAGACACCCACAGGTATCGACCGAACCCTTTCTAACATCTCACCAGACCGCTGCTGTCCTCGCCATCACCGAGGTCCGCTCCGAGGACAAGAACGAGCTCTCCAAGCTCGTCTCCGCTGTCAAGGATGGTTACCTTGAGAAGCACGACCAGGCCCGCCGACACTGGGGTGGTGGTATCATGGGCGCCAAGGCCCAGAAGCGGATTGAGAAGAAGCAGAAGGCTCTCGAGGCTGCTACCAAGATCTAAGGCTTTTTCTTAATACCCCTCACAATGCATTGCGATTCTGGGATCAAACGGTGTTGCACGGTTCAGGGCATGGAAAATGAATGAATTTTTCTCGGGTTACGTTTTGTCCCATCCCACTCGCAGTGACCTGTGGGGCCGGTTCCGGACCTCAAAAAATAGATGATGAGCTTGCTCTTGGATAAGACTTGCAGGGCAAAGTGAAGTTTTATTGGCCCACGACTCATTTCCATCCATCGAATCGTAGCGAGAGCAATTGCCAGGGCATAATGCCATGGCTCCATTGCCCAGACCCCAATCAGGTTCAAATCATTAGGCACACCGTAGGCTTGTTGGGCACAAGCAGTCATGAGCCGGGCGGAAACTCGACATGTCCATTGGTGATGTGACACACATCATGTCCTGATGACATAGTCATGTTGGTCAGAAGTGATTGGAATCAAATCAATTGAGGTTTTCTCGTCTCGACCAAGGTAAATGATTAGAAAAGGATTTCCCTTCACTGACAGCCTTTGTGCTGACTGTGTTTCGCCCAGATTTCAGTGGCTGCTATGTCACCCAAGTAGGGCCCTGAACAAACAATGCGTCTCCGTTAGCCTACCTCTGACAGTTAAAGGGAGAGAATACTGTTGGGCAGTCCAAGGATTATGCTCTGGCAGTCTCTGAGCACATGTGCGTCAATGTATTAGGTACCCCTGCTGATGCCATGCCTGCAAGCGAGCTGTTGACGAGAACCAATCAAATATTTGGTACCAGCAAGAAACCGCATTGTCTCCTCTCTTCACGCAATATGCAAGTCATTTTTGTTGTTACTGCTTGTTGACAAGGCCTAAAGCTGAGCTCGGTACCTCTGCCCGTCTCGAATTGAACAAAAAGACGTGTCGGAAGACCAATTGTCAGTCAAAGACCCAGCATGCATTCCCCCCCAACCCCTGGTTTCTTTCCCACATCCCCGTGCTCTAAAATTCATCAGATCGTCAAAAGGAAAAGCCGTCTTGAGTCGCCGTCGCTGCTTTAATTTGCCCTCTTGTCGTCGCCCCACTTGGTGTGTCTTGTTTAACTCGCTTTCTCCTCCTTCCCCCAACAAAAGGCGTTGGAAGTGCCGTCGTTGACTGGCTTAACCGAAGACGAGCTTGAAGATGTCGTTGTAGACAAAGTACTGGCCAGAAGCATCGCGGGCCAGCTGGAAGGACTGGCTGAAGTTCATGGGGCGCTGCTCCTCGTCGACCTGGAGAGAGTTGTTAGTCCACAAGACGGTTCCGAAGCGCGGTCAGGCAATTTTGTGTATCGTACCAGGAGGGCACCGGTGATGAGGATGATGATACCACCCTCACCGTTGGAGGGCTGGGCATCGAGGGTCGAGACCTGGTGCTTGACCTTCTCGAAGGGAAGGGACTGATTTGTACGTAGTCAGCAAGGGCCGTCCTAAATTTCGACCGGAGCAGTGTTGCATACGCTCAACTTCTCGATAATGGACTCGGCACCGAGGACGGAAGCAGACTCGAAAGTCAGCATAGACTCGGGGCGCTATTCAACTTGTCAGTAAGCTATGAAGCAAAGCGCCACAATATGGCATCACGTACGTAGAGGGCAGCAAGAGACTTGCGGTCGGAATCGAACGTGTTATAGTAGAACTCGATGAACTGCTCTGTCGGAGTGTATTAGCGACTCGCAAAGGCACGTACTTGCTCGCTCGCGGCTGAGCTCGCAGGCTGTCTGCACATACTGGCGACATCCTCAAAGTCTAGAAGTTTGTGCGCGGTTAGTTTCTTCCCATGCCACTCTCAGCAAGGCATTCCGAGAACTCACTGTTGGCCATTTTGAAATCTGGAGACCTTTCTGGTCTGGGTATATCGCTATGTGTGTTTGGAAAGGGAAGCAAAAGGTCGCAGATGACGAGAGTCGGGGGGAGATGGTTGGGTTTGTCGCAAAGTCTGCCTGAGGGGGGAGGGGACGACGAGGACGACGAGCAAACGGAGATGAGATCGATGGTGGGGTTGAGGGGAGGGGCACAGTGCAGATTGGGCACACACGTCAACCTGCCCGTTGGTGCGCTGCCATGGAAACGTGCCCGATTCTGCGGCGTCGGGGCTGGGCTGGCACAGTGCGGCCCCGTTACAGGCATAAATGGCGGGATGGAGCTTGGTTAGGGCGATATTGGGATGGGTCGACCCCCTGCTTCGGCTTTAGAATAAATTGAGGCGCGCTGGAGGAAAAAAAATTCTTGTTCCGTCTACAACAAACCACAGACTGCCAACAATCACAGTCAGCGATTTGCTGTCTCAACATGGGAAGCCTCAAGTGAGGATGGCCCTGATTAGCTGCAGTTCATGGCCTACATCTGGTTCATGGCCATGATGGCAATGTCTACGAATAACTTGCAAGGTACGTTCCACAGCCACGACACGGCAGCTCTCCCGCCTTGTCCTACACACCAAAACCAGCCTCACCTCCTTCATGATGACAAAATCTTCCATTAAGAACGGCCAACTGAATCACCATGTTGATTTCAAATTATCAAGCTCAACAGTCTGACATGTTTCCCATCTTCACATTTTTCACATTTTCATCTGGTGCTAGAAGCAGTCTCGCTAACATTGGCGCCTCAAGTCTAGGTACTAAGCTTCTTTCACTCTGTTGAAGACGACTTTGCCCTCGTGCTGGTTCCCAATGAGGGAGTAAAAGTCCACCTCGAGCGCCGTGGCCTTGCCGTCGTGCCCGATCTTGAACTCGACCTGCTCGCACTCGCGGAACAGGTTTGGACTGCCCATCTCCAGGGCGTACATGATCCACCAGGTGCCTGAGACGTGGTGCAGCCTCATATGGATCCGCCACGTCGCGTCGTCGCGCTCGGCCACGAGGATATCCTCGCCCTGCTTGTCGGGGTGTGGCTCGGCCCGTAGCTCAATCGTCTTGTACCCGGGGTCGTAGTATTTCCCTGCGAGGTCTTTGACGCTCACCGGCGATGGGACGGGAGGGTTAGGCCTCTTGGGAAACAGATTGTCCATAGACTTGTCGTAGCTTTGAATAAAATGATCAATCACTGAACGCCACCTGTACCTGGTCAGCGTCTGTTATCAAATGTCAAGGCATACATACCCTTTGGCCGCGTCCGTCCGCTTCTCAGGCGCAATGTCCAGCTTCTCATCAAGAAGCTTGTACAGCACTGTGTCAATGACAGCGTTGGAGGTTATCGACGTATTCCCAAACGCCACGAGTCCAAGCTTGTCGTCGGGCAACCAGATGACTGTACTCCCAGCAGCCATCATGCCTCCGCCGTGGCTGTACATGAGGTGGCCATGATACAGCACCCGATCCCAGCCCAGCGCATACGTGGTCACATCCTTCCCGTCCCTGGGCATGCTCTGGACGATGCGCGGCGTGCGGATATCCTTGTGGACAGCCTTGGAAAAGGGAGCCTTCTCGAACAGCATGCACTTTACCCACTTGGCATAGTCCTCCGTGTTGGAGATGATGGCTCCCGCACCGCCATGCTCAATCACGGAAACGTCCTCCACTAGAACATACTTGCCAGTCTTTTCATCCCAGTAGTATCCCGCCGAGAGGTGTTTTGGGCTCGCTCTTGCATCATCCAGGGAGAGATATGTCGAAGTCATGCCCAAGGGTTCAAAGATGAGCTCGCGCATCACCTCGCCGAGGGGCTTCCCCGTGACCGTCTCGATGACATGCGACAGGACGCCGTACATCAAGTTACAGTACTGAAACTTGACGCGCGGCTCCTCAGACAGACGCAAGTTCCTCAGGTTGCGCGTTACGTCCTTGACAGTAGCATGTCTCTTGCCCCCATCTCCATCATCCAGGAGCCTCGACGCCGACTGGTCATGCCTCGGCATCCCCGTGCGATGAGAAACCGCATCCTCGAGCGTGAGGTGGTTCGTAGCCCATTCGTCCTGTAGGACAAAGTCCTCTCTGAGAATAGAGCTGATGGTCGTCTGCCATCCCTTCTCCAGGGCAGGATACTTCTTTGAGTCGATAAGCTGCGCAATGACGGCTCCTGCGAATGCTTTTGTCGTAGACCCAGCGTACCAGAGCGTTTCTGGTGTGGCTGGTGTATCTGGGAGTGTTGCAGTGCCGTAGCCCTTTTGCAAGTCGAATGTTAGTGACACAAGCTTCACTTATATCTTTTAGAAGTAGAGACGCACCGCTGTGAACACTTGATCTTTGTCAATGACTCCAACCGAGATGCCAGGAACTTTCCACTCATCCAACTTCTCCTTGACGAATTTGGCAAGCTCTTCAGTCAAGGGGTTCTTAGCTTTAGCCATCGTTCGTTGTTCTTGTGCCCGGTATAGCTCTAGCCAGGAAGATTCCATTGATGAACGCATGCCGTCAAGCCCACTCTTAAACCCCGAGATATCTTTCTGGCTTATATACCCCATCCATCCCCGCAGAGATCTCTAGCCTGAAGGATTGTATCTACATTCCTCATTGTTGTCGTCTCCCATGGCGATGCGGGGTCATATTGTCCCGAGGTGCGTTGGACAAAAGCTGCAGAGTCCTTTGTGTGTACGCGTACGGCGTAGAGTCATCGGCCTGCCCTTTCAGGCAAGACCGTCAGACATGTAAGCCCCCTGTACAGGCCAAATTGACCGCCTAAATAAGACATGTTCAGTAACAAAGGGGATGGTTCGTCACAGAAAACAGATCCAGAAAGGCGGTAGCAGTGCCAAGACCATCATACGTACCATGCATGCGGATGGGGAGATGGTTATGCAGGTTGTCACCCTATTCAAGGAAAAAAAGAGACGCCAGGACCTATGATAATCCTCCCCTAGAGATGGTCGATAAAGTGCTGTAAGAAGTAGATAAGAGAGCTCTAAAGTATATCATTGATTATTATATATCCTCAACTATTTTACTATCCTTTTTTACTTTCTGTGAATTAATCATAATGCTTAAGAGGAGTTGGCAACCCTCTTGATATTGACGGGAGGTGTGTCGTTTATTTCTTTACACGCGTGGTTGTCACCAACATACAGCACGCAGTGCATGCTCAATTGAGCAAGACTTGTTACGTCAACGCCATCGTCATCCAAGTCAAGTCGGTTGACGTCCCTCACGCTGAAATAGGAAAATCATGGCGCCAAGGTAAGGTAGGTTGGTACCTGATTCATATCCTGTTTGAACAAGCAGCATACTATCTACATGTCTCTGTTACACAAAAACCATGGTACCTGGCGGGCTCAAGAGCTCGGCCTGTTCGATCCTCCAGCCTCTAGTTCCCAATGCCTCCAACATCAAGAGCCTCCGGTCTCCTGCAAAGACACACAGTCGAAGCCTCGATACAAAACAAGCCTCGTTCCCCCTCAACACTGGAGTAACAAGCCACGCCAGTCCGACCAGTCCTGTCATTGTGGACGAGCGCCACAATAGTCCCGTCCGAGAGGGCCTCCCTTTGTCCACAGTTTTTGCTCGATGCCATGGCCCGCCAGTGGTCTGTATCTATCCTATACCATTCGCATCGACACCCAACGCCAGCCTTCCCGCCTGTGCTTGGCCCGTCCCCTTGTCATAGTTCCTGATTTATTTTGGTGTTAGGCCATCTGCCGAAAGGGACGCTGTATGAGTAAAAATCAGTCTAAAAGGCAAAAGACTCGCTCCTTCACAGCTCTTCCTCCTCTTCGGCCTTTGGTTTATGCACCTCAGTCGTTGACGGTGTTCCCGATCCAGAACCACCACCGACAACCGAGTCCAACGCAGCACTCAGGTTTTGCGTAGCCGACAGATTTATGCCATCGGCCGTGTGGTCCACACTGGGTCGATACTTCTTGAGTGGGCTCTGAAGAATCGACTCGCTGGGCGTGTCGAAGCCGGCCGCGTTGGCTAGGTAGTTGTTGAGAGGAGATGCCCCTGTAGTGGATGTCTGGGAGGTAGATGCCCCTGCGGGATTGGGGGTTTGCGAAGACTCGGGAGTCGCCTTGCCGTCTGGGTCTGCTGAATGTGCCCTCTTAAGCTGTTGCTGTTGTTAGTCTCGGCTTTGGGAGAACAAGCCAGCAAGGGAACTTACGTGAATACGATCCACGCCCTCGGCAAGCTCGCCCTGGAACTTGACATCTTCTGGCGCAAGTTTGGTATGGATGTCCTTATCATCCACTTCTTCCATCTTGGCCAAGACTTCGTCAGAATCATCGTCGTCATCGTCGTCACTGTCGTCGGCAATGTTTCCGTTGCTCTTCTTCCTTGCCTTGCGCCGTCTCGAGGCCTCGGTGGCCTGGTCGCGGAAAGCCGAGAAACCAACGGTACCTCCAGCCTTCAGAGGTCCCAAGTTGGAAAAGTCGAGCTGGCCAGACCGTCGCTTGGCTGAGCCAGGTGTCGTCTGAGGATTCTTCGAAGACTGCAAAACACCGATCTTTTGCAATTGCCCTATGCAGTGTCAGCTGTCTGTCAGGTCAAGAATGAATGTCCGTGATACTTACGCTCGCCTCGGTAGAAAAAGGTGAAGGTGGCATATGGCTTATCTGGCCCATCGATACCTGTAACCGTCTGCGTGCTGATCGTCTTAGGGTCAAGAGTCTTTGGCTTGGCAAAACTCGTGGTGTGCTCGACATCAGCGTCGATTCCATTGCCCTTGTTGGAGCCCATGTCATCTTCGTCGCCATCGTGGGCGTCGAACTGAGGTGAGTATTCGCCCTTCTTGATTTCACCAGAGGCGAGGACGCGGAACATGGCGACCTTGATCTGTCCAGTCGCCTCGGGCGGCTCGTCGTCGTCGTCGGACCAGGAATCAGAATCGTCCATGACAGCCTCGATCGGCGACTTGTCGTCGGCTCCGTAGCGTAGTGTGTCTCTCCGAGGGGTAGAGCCGTCACTAGTGTTGCCTTCAAGGGCCCGTTGTCGTCGCCGACGCTTCTCAAATTTCTGACGACGCTTTTCTAGCTTTTCGGCAGCGTCATGTCCCTGCAGGTCGAGACCGTTGAGCCAGCGCTCAAGGCCGACCTCGCGGAACAGGAACTCGCGCTCAGCCAGGCCGCCCCCTTCCGAATCGGGAACCTGTACCCAACGGCTATTCACCCAGGTCTCCTCGCCCGGTCGTAGCAGAGTAGCAACCTCCTCCTTGGCTCGGCCGTCAAAGTAAATGTAGGCAGCGATGGTCTCGTTGTCCGAGTTGGTCATGGGATAATAGGGGTTCACGACGCCCGAGTACTTGCCGCGTTCGCCATGAGAGTCGTGGTTCATACCCCCAACAAACTGAGGCTTTGGGTACGGGTTGGCCTCGCTCGGCTTCGGGGTCGAGTAGGGAATAGGCAGACCCGGGGTGAGGAGGGTGATTGAGATTGCGAACTTTGCAGGCTCGGGCTTGTTGGACTCGGCCAGCTGAGGCTGGGGCACGGGAATGTAGGTGCTGATCCGCGAAAGACGAGACTGCTTCTGCATGCCGTGCTCTGGCAGCGGGGCTCCATTCGCATGGATGCTGACCGCAATGCCCTTGAAGCAGGGCATCGTGGCGGGAGCGGGTTAGGGGATGTAGCGCAGAGCAAAGGTCGGGATGAGGAGAGGCGGAGAGCGAGGTCGAGGACGACGACGGAGGCGGGAGCGGAAGCGGAAGCGAGAGACGAGACGGGACGGGTGAGGCCGAACAGGAGCGAGCTGCTGTAAGCTCAGCGCAAGCAAGCGAGGAGCAAGCAGCAAAGGCGGTCGGTCGCTCGCCGATGGTAGCCAAGCAAGACAGTTGGTGTGCTCAGCTCAAGCCTTGTCGAGATGGTCTAGTCTGGAGGTGACTCGAGGAGGCGTCGAGAGGAACGAGCGGGCGGCGGTGGAGGTGGCCGCAGTAGTTTGAAAGTTAGCCCGCAATAGTGAATAGCAAGTACTAGCAATGGATGGATGGGTTGCTGGCGGTCGGTGGTGGAGGATTGTGGGGGCGACTGATCAATGGTCGAGAGCCATGTCTCTTTGGACGACGACGACAGTTGGAATCGGCGAGCAGCCAAAGAGGAGAGTGACAAGAGGAACCTGGTTTCACAGAGCAAGGAAAGCGCAGCCCAGCCAGTCGGCGGTGATGAACCGAGAATGGAGGAGCGAGATGACTTTTGTTCGCGGTGCGGTGCGGTGCGGTGCGATTGAAGTGGAGAGGGAGGTTCACGATTGCTCCAAGATGAGCCCAGGCAGGACCGGGGGGTGTTGGCGGCTGGACTGGGCCACCAGGTACTGTACAGCAGGTACAGCACGGAACTGTGCAATGGAGGGTCACGACAGGGCGCCCGCCACTTCAGAGGGGTCATCTCCTCCCTCCAACTCTCATGAAAGAAAGCCCGCTGCGAGATTAGTGGAGGCTGGCTACCGTGAAACGTGCCCAGTCCAGGGAGGATATCCCCGATGGCTTGAAAGTACCTTTCAGTGACAGCCGAGGTACCGTCTCGACCAGCAAAGCGGTGTAGTTTCAGCCAAAACCACATGTTCGAGACTTTGGGTCAATCACAGAAGTACCTCGACCGCCTTTCAGCCTCAAGGGCCTTGAGCCCGGGCACCTCAATCAGAACCATATCAATTCCCAATTCGGAAAGTCAAGATAAATAATCACAAACAACCGCAATTGGAGATTTCTCAATAGTTAACCCGAGAATCACCTACAAGAGCCATTTCAACCATTTATGCTTTATTCGTGATTCCCCTTCCTCAACTGGCAGCTCAATAACTACAGCTACCAAATTGTCACGTCGTCATAGAAACGCACCCACTCAAAAGTAAACTTTACACAAGCTATGAACGTATGCTGCAACATGTTTCGTCTTCTAGAAACGCCATTAGAAGAGAGTTATTCCCCTGAACCCAAGGTATCCTGTTGTGTCACTAGTAATACATCAACATCCCTCCAGAGCTAGCTCCTCGCTCCCTACTCCATCCTACTCCGCGATGCTCGTCTACGGATACTCGAGCTGCCCTCCTCACTATAGCTTGTGCCAATTCCCGAGTCCTTGTGCTGCACATCTTCTTCTTCCTCCTCCTCCTCTTCAAAGCTCCCCTCATCCTCATCATCGGCATCAGCTCCCGCGCGAGGAATTTCTGATAATGGTTGCTCAGGGTCCAGCTCGTGCTTAACATCTGGCTCATACTTGAGAGGCCGTTGCTTCCCATACGTCGGAAACGTCTCTGGGTGGTCCGTCTCTTCTTCGTCTTCTTCGACCCCTTGTGGCCATGCCTTGCCGTCAACCTCTTCGGGGGGTGGTCCAGAGGCAAGACTCCATAATCCCCAGGCCACGGCCATGAACATGATCTCGCAGATCCAGAAAAGAAAGGTAAAGGCAACGAAAGTGGAGATTCGATAGTGTACCATCAGCCAGCGGAGCCCGCGAAGCTGGGCTGTAAGCTGCAGTGCAGCATGGTATATCTGAATTGTCTGGCCCGCCTCCACCTCAATATAAGCCGACTTTGGGATCATGGACCCCTTAGAGAACCATACCCTTTCTGCTAGAGGTATCATCATTGTGCTCGAACTTGACCCCGGCGCAAATAGATGGTAGGCCAAGAAGAGGACGCGAGATGCGAGAGAGACGAACGGATCCACGTAAGGGAACAGGGCGGGCCTGCGTGAGCTGAAGAGGACATTGGTAGTTCCAAAACCACCATGCTCGGCTGCGTGCTGTCCAGCCTTAGCCTGAAGCTCAAAATCGGCCTTGGAGTCGAGCATGTGCAGGCTTATCATGAAGTTGCCGCGCTCCACATTCGGGTTCGATCGCGGCATCGTCAAGCTCAGCGATACGTCATATTCCTGCTGCGACTTCATGGGCGGCAATTCGAGTGATGCGATGCCATATGGGTTGACGCCGGAGCTGCGGCCAGCAATGTCAGCGAACCACAACTTGAAATTGATTACGATGCGATGCGCTGCGCTACATACCCATACTGGAGGTGGACAGGCATCGTCACCACCTCATGGGGGAGAAAATTCTGGAAAAAGAGAGCCGAAGCAATGGCCGCTGTACAAAGGAGGATCACAGCACCAGACACCAGGAGCACGCTATTGACGAATGCCCGCTGGACTGGCTTCGACGTGACGATGCGGGCAGTCTCTTGAAGGGTATCCTGCGCAGGTAAAGTGTCAGTCGCTTACATCTGTCTGTCCAATTCTGGAGCGACAACTCACCATGCTAGGCCAAATATGTCCGACGGTGCGGACTGCATGGATGTTGCGAGAGAAGGGTTGGTTGTTGGAGTAGTGTAGTATTCAAGGGAGAAGCAAAGCAATGGAGCTGAGGCCGTGTGTAGCATGTGAACGTGGGCAGCTGGAGCTCAACAGCTCCCACGTCATACCAGGGTACGTACTGCGCCTCTAACAAGGGCACTGCAGTTTAGGTACATCACCAACAGCAGCAGCAACAACAACAGCAATGCACAGCAAGCAAGAATAATAAAATTGAATTGAGAATTAAGAAAGTATCCATCCCTAGCTTAGCTAAGAGAAAGGGCAGCTCATACAATTTTGCCTGCGTAACAAATACCAAACGTCAAGTCGTAACAAGGACAACCATACAACAAAACAAGCAACTTAAAGCAAAGCCCCGGCTCCATGCCAACCAACCATCAATAAGACAGCGTAAAGAAAGAAAGGTATAATCCAGTCGTCAACAAGAAAGAACCATCAATCCCTAATGGTCCAGTGTCCAAAGCCACACAAACAAGCCGCTAAATCGCTCATATCGTTTTAATCAATCAGCATGCCGAGAGGTAGTTGCTTGGGACCAGCCCGACACGTCCATCTCCGCCGTGAACTTCGGCCTCCCACCATCCATCATCTTGGTGACGAAGGATGGCCAAGTAATCACCCTTGGCAAAGCCCAATTCCTCAGGGATGGCTGCTTGATACATGTACAATGCACGTGCTGCAAGCATCTCATGTTAGCATACATTCATTCATCAAACTTGTCGGATTTGCAAACTCACCATAATGCAAGATAGGTCTACCGTCAGTAGTGTAGAGTCGTGAGGGGTCAGCCACGCTCTGGCTGCGTTGACGAGGACTGCCCTCGCCATAGTGGCTCATGGCCCTGGAAGCAGGGCGGCTGCCTCGGCTTGCCTGAGATCCATAGGGGTCGTCAGTTGGCGCCAGCTGGACCGCCATATCGCTACCTGCATAGCTACTCTGAGGTCGGTTGTACTGGCCGTATGGCGACGGAGAAGGCCCTCGGCTCGTGGCCTCCTGAGGATAGTATCCTTGGGTAGACCCACGCTTCTGAGGAGAGCTCATCACAGATGGGGAGCGTTGGCTAGGGGCATAGGGGTTTGGCGATGCCGACCTATAGCTCATGTTGGAAGAATCGTTCATGGGTGGCTGAGGAGAAGTGCTACGTGTTGGCGCCGGGGAGGTAGCTCTGGGCATATCAGTGCCTCGGGTGCCGGGCCGAGAGACTGGGGATGAGCCATAGATGCCGGATCCTCGCGACATGTCACTTCCTCTTGTTCCAGGTCGTGATAGCGGTGGTGGGGGGTCGAAACCACGAGTATCCATACGAGACATCTCAGTTGCCCGAGTGCCTGACCGTGTCACAGGTGGCGTGTGGTAACCAGCTGTCTCTCCTCGGCTCATATCCGTACCGCGAGTGCCTGGGCGAGACATAGATGCTGAGTTATAGCTGCCAGGTTCAGCTCGGCCCGTCTCTGTCGCTCGAGTAGGAGGTCGCGACACGGATGCTGAGCTATAGCTTCCAGTATCAGTTCGCCCGATCTCAGTCGCTCGGGTTGGTGGGCGGGAAACGGACGCGGAGTTATAGCTTCCAGGTCCAGCCCGGCCCATCTCTGTAGATCGAGTAGGCGTTCGTGACATGGACGCCGAGTTATAGCTTCCCGGTTCGGCTCTACCTGTCTCCGTGGAGCGAGTTGGTGTTCGTGACATAGATGCTGAGCCATAGCTTCCAGTATCCGTGGCACGAGTTGCTGGTCGTGTCACAGGAGAGGCGCTGTAGCTACCAGATTCGCCTCTGCCATGGTCTGTGGCCCGGGTCGACGGTCTGGCGGCAACGGGGGAGGTGCTGAAACTATCTCCCCTGCCGTGGTTGGTAGTTCGAGTCGCAGGCCTGGAGGTGACTGGAGGGGTGCTTTGCGCTGCAGGCTCAGCTCGCTTTGTTTCTGTGGCTCGAGTGTTAGATCGCGAAGCAGTAGAATTGAAGCCACCGGATCCAGGGCGTGCATTTTCCGTAAACATATTCCTGGTCTGGGCAGTGGCCTTCTTTGTAGCCTCCTTCATTGCCCTAGAGGTTACAGCGGGAGGAGGCACACCCAGCCTCGAGATTTGTGTCGAAGCTTGGGTCTGGTACGACGGAGGAGGTGTTCCTCTCTTTGCTGCTGCCAAGTCCTTGTTCCCGGGGATTGGAATTGATCGCGAGGCCGCTTCCCGAGAGTTGGAAGTTTCAGATCCCGGTGCGGGTGTAGAGATGCCATGGTAATGATCAGCAGAGATGCGAACCGAAGACTGCTTTCCTAGCGTAACGCCCTTGAGTTCTGCAAGAGCCAACGCGATGGGATCCGTCTCCTCTGGTTCCTTAGCAGCGGCTCCAGGCTGCTTCTTCGCATCTGGGTTGGAAACAGGGAAGACGTTCTGCCCAACACCAAGAGCCAGGCTTGCATTAGCATCGATGGGTTCTGGGCTCTGAGTGCGCTGCTGTGTCGTCACACTTGCCGGTTCTTGATTATACATGAGTGGTTTCCGTACTGGACTGCCAGAGTTTTGAGCACTGGGCGCGTGCCATGTGTTTCTGTTTGATGTCTGCATATCCTTCGTGCTCTTGCGCCTGAAGGGACTGTGGTTCTTCAAAAAGCCACCGCTCTTCTTTTTGGCGACGACCTTGGCGGGACTAGGGGCTGATGCCAGGGTTGGGGAAGGAGCTGAGGCAGGAGTAGGAGCTGGAGCAGCAACAGGAGCTGGAGCTGGAGCTGGGGCGGGAACTGAGGCGGGAGCTGGTCTTCCGAGGTCTGGTTTGTTGACCATCGGATTGGACTTGATTGGGTCAGGCATGATAGGATCTTGCTTGAAAGGCGAGGTCTTTCCACTGGGCGGCTCGATGCTAGAGAGCGAGGTAGGGTTCGAGTAATCACTGTGGGAGTCTCTGCTAGATGGTCGCGCGGATGTGACCTGGGAGCTGCGGTCCGAGATAGGGCTTGGGCCAGTTCGGCAGAGCATGGTCATGCCGTCCAAAGGATAGGGATCGTGGGGGACTGAGGCTACCGGGCCATGTTGGTTGATGTCATACCCCGTGTGAGCTGCCGCCTGTTGGCGACGGTAAGGGTCCTCCACTGGTTTCCTGACCTCCATCGAGGTCCTGGAATCCACGGGTTGCCTCATGTCATTGGTGGGTCGGATCTCTCCCAGAGGTCGAACCTCGGCTGAAGGTCGTGTCTCGAGTGCAGGTCGAACCTCTCCGGAATGTCGCATCTCAAGGGCTGGTCTGGTCTCAGGCTGCCTCATTTCCAAGGCTTGTCTGCCGCCGCTATGCCTCTCAGAGTGTCTCATGTCCTGGTGCCTCATATCTTGGTGTCTCATATCCTGCTGCCTCATGTCCTGGTATCTCATGTCTTGGTACCTCATATCAGTTGGCCTCATATCTGTCAACCTCATGTCCGCAGGCTGCGTGTTGAGGGGTCTCATCTCATGAGGCCTCATCTGCTGGGGCATGTGGTGGCCCATGTGGTGAGCCACTTGCTGCGAGTGCTGGGCTGGTGGCTGGTGGCGCTGTTGAGCAGGATGTTGGAACTGCTGTAGTTGTTGCAACTGCTGAAGCTGCTGAGGCTGGGCAGCCTGTTGGATAGGTGCCTGAATGGTCTCATCGGGAGGTGGTTGAACCAACTTCTGAGGTATGGGGTTAGGCTCGCGTCTGCTCAAAGGACCGGTTTCTCTATGAGCAAGGTCCTTGGCCAACGCAGAGTTGGGATCGTGATGAGACTCAAAGGTCGAGGGTTGGGGGGAAGAGGACCTGAAGGCGGGATTGATGTTCCGGGGAAATTGGGCAACAGAGTATGCGTCGTCCTCTGAAGCCTCGGACTGGCTGTCGTTGATGTCGCCTCGGCAGAAGTTGATGTACTTGGGTGGATCGGGGATCTCCTGTCCTGTTCCCTTCTCGTTGATGAATGTGACAATGTCCTTTTCCACGTCCATCGTCTCCAGAGATAGTCGAATCTTTTCGCACGACGAGTCGTCACTAACGCAAACCGTGGAGGCAATGTTGGCAAAGGTCCACAGGCTGCTCTTGGTAAAGTCCAGGCGCTCCTCTTCCAGGTCCTGGAACTTGTCGGCCGCCGCCTTCCACTCACGGTTCCATCTTGCTGTCGTATCCTCCAGGGCTTTGACAGCGTTCTCGTATTCTGTGTTGGAGGTTGCGAGGCTGATTTGCGTCTTTTCTAGCTTCGCCTTATTCCGACGCTCTTCCTGGCCCATGACCATGTGGCCTTGAGCCAAGTAGCCCTTGATCTTCAGGCATTCTTGCTCATACTTGTCTCGAGTCTATCATCATGTTAACATTCATGTGGCTTGAATGTCTAACGGTTGGTTGACGAACCTTGTTGACATGCTGTGTCTGTTGCGTCTTCGTCTTGAGTAGCTTCTCAACGGTGTTCTGAATAATTTTGCGACGCTCCTTCATGCCACCGGTGAAGGCGGCGAGCGGCTCCTCAAGTTCGCTCTTCATCTCCGCAGAGATGTTCTGGTGTTGTTTGGCCATTTGCTCGACCTCGCCTCGGACAGTATCCAGTGATGTCTTCAGGGTGCCCGTCTCCTGGGATCCCAACGGCTTCCGGCACAAGTTCATCATCTTGCGGGCGTATTCTTCCTCGATCGATGCTCGCGCTGCAGAGACATGCGTTAGAAGTGAAACCCTGAGAAGGAATTTGCAGACTTGACATACCACCGTAGAATGCCCTTAGTTCATCGCATGTCGTCTTGGCTGCTGCCATGCGAGCCAGCAGTGGTGTAACTCCAGCATCGTCCTTGCCCCAGAAGTTGTTTGCGACTGCAATTGCTCCTGTTAGTGATTTCTTGTCCATCAAGAGCGAGGCAAGCTTCCTTACAAGACAGCGCAACGGCTGGTGATTCTATCATTGACGCAGGCATCTTGCCTGGAATAAGTCAATGAACAGGCAGGCTAATGTATTGTGTAATAATTGATGTTGAAAAACAGAAGGACGGTAAAGGGACCAGCCTCAGTCGCACTACACTCCAAGCTTCAGATGGAGAAAGCGAAACATGAGCTATAGCGTTCCATGGAGCTGTGATAAGGAGGATGGGACCGCCAGGTGGTTGGCCCTGGCATTGTTTAGAGTGGCGTGGACATGGTTGATGGGACAACCAAGAAGCACGGGCCATGCGTCGCTGGCACTGCAGACCCGGCCGAGTGACGACGGTCGTGTGTCGACCCCCAAGCACGTGATGCGGGCTGCCGTGGCGGGAAGGCTGACCCCGACTTTGTAGGACCGGGATTTATCCGGTGCATTGTCATTTTCAGGACCCTACCTTATCCTCCGACCTACCTTACAGAGCACCTAACCCCAACCACATCCATTCCATTCGTGCATGTATGGACAACTCTTGACGAACTATCAATACGCATATTCATCACGACTTGTTCGTCGACCGACGCCGAACCGCTCCAGGCTCCCCCCAGAGCTTCCTAATACGCTGCGTTCTCGGCGCTGTACCCCTCGCGACGACAATCACTGGACACGACACGCACCTCCACCCGCAAGTCGAGTCAGGCTCTCTAGTCCCCTCCCGGCTGCCACTTCGGTTGCACGATCGCGCGCTCTCGAACTCCCCTCTTGAGCCTCCCCCGTTTCGAGCCTCCCCCTCTCGATCCCGATCGCTGTCCCGCGTTGCCGCTCCCCCATGTAGGAATCCTCTATATCGACTCTTCCTCCCACAGACTCACTCGCCCGCTCGCTTCCTGAGCCTCTCGGTCTGCCACCACTCCGAGGGCAGGCGCTCCCTTTTTTCATCCCCCAACGCTGCGAATACACCTCCATGGTCCCACCACCTCGAGCGGGATCATTTTCGCCCAATCCTGCGCAGACTCTTCAGACGGGTTCGAGCCATTCTCCCCACCCATCGCAGGCCGCCATCCTCAGTGCTGGCGCAAGCCCAAGCGCCAGCAGTCCGACGGGCACCAACTCCCTGACCAAGATTGTCGTGGCCCAGGTCTATCTTCTGCTTAGCACCATCAAGGAGGATAAGGACCGCGCCAAGTGGGAATTGCAGGTTGACCAATTGAAGAAGGTTGGGTCCTATCCCATCTCAGCCACCGCGTCTTGCTGACGGTGCAACCTCTTTGTAGCTCATCGATGAACACGGTATGGAAGTCTTCTCAAAGTACTTCACCCGGCTTGTCGCCGGCAATGCGCCGCAGATATTCCCCGGCCTCAACAGGCCTGTCTCGAATCCAGGCAACTATCACATCCTCGTCGGCGAGATGCGGAAGATTGCGCACGATCCAGAGCAAGCGAGCAAGATCGCCGAGTCAATTGAGAGCGGCACTGAAGACATCTTCCGCGACTTTGACCTCTCGACCTTTATGGAGCATTTCAAGCTCGACGCCCTGGAAAAGACCCTGTTAGCTCTGGCCTTCAAGCTTGGCTCCCGAACCGACTTGAAAACCAAAGGTGAGCATCCGGTCCAACACTATCCCGCAACCACAGACTCATCCTCTTTCTAGCCGACGCTATACTCTCGACAAACTTCCCAACCTTTGTCGATATCATCTCTCGACCCGAACTCGAAGCCCATGCTGACCTTACCCCCTCCTTCATCGCCCTAATCATCGACCGATTCCTTCAGTATCACCCTCCCAGCTTTAATCCTTCTTCTCGTCGAGATCTCGAGAGCTACCTCGCAAAGCGATATATTAGCGTGGATCAACCGCCGCCTTCCGAGGTTCTAGCTGCTCTTGACCTGAGCAGAGTGCTGGCCGATCGACCTTCCAATGGCTTGGTTCGGTACCTCCAAAAAACCGGCATCGAATTCACGCGAGACGAGGAAACTTGTGTCTCGTATCTACAGAACCGTGCCAGCAACCTACAGCTTAACGCCGAACAAGTCTCCGCCGCCCTGACGTTCACAACTATCACCCAAACCCCGCAACATGACCCCAACGTCCTGGTGGCGGCCCTCAGGAGGGTACTGCCGAAATCCTTTGACTGGATGGAGGTGATTGGTTATTTCGATCAGCCGTCCGCTAGGGTCTCTTCCCAGCAGTTCTTGCGTCTCTATAACGCCTTTTTACCAATAGCGCAAGACCCAAACTCTGATCTGGACATCCAGCGGCTCTGGGGTGGCGTGTGGAGGCATCCAGAGGCGCAGCTATCCTTTGTCAGTGCATACGCCTCTCTAACCCCCGAACAGCTTGACGCGACGACGATCCCTGGGCTTCGGCGCAGTATTACCCTAGACGACTATGCAAACTCCCCTCCCAATGTTCGCGAGCGAGCTGCTGTGGCTGTCAAGCATCCGCTCGTTTCTGTGGCTGCTCTCTCCTCAATCTTCAATGTCGCACTCAGTTCCGTTGTGGCCTCCACAAGCGTCGAAGCGAAGAGGCTGTTTCAAGAAGTGGTTGTCCCGAATCTCGACATCTTTCTCGTTTCCGCTTTCGAGGTCCCTCGCCAGCATTGGGCAGCAATGGCCATTGATACACTGAACTCCTTGTTCGAGAACTTCCTCTACAAACGCTCACCTGAGTACGACTTCGTTCTCGATAGCCTGTGGAAGAAGGACAAGGAGTGGGTAACGCAGCGCTTGATTGACGCGCACGCCATCAAGCCTGTTGATCTTCCCCTTGTTTTTGAGCACGCAGTCAAGCACAACTGGTTGGATTCGCTTGTGTACCTAGCCAACGGGTTCGGTATCGACTTGGCTGCGCTGGCTCACGCTGAGGGATATCTGGACCTGTCTAAGTGGGCACGATTCTACGCAGACCGGGGAAACGAGATGTCTCGTACTCTTCTGCAATTCCTAATGATCAAGGCCAACCTAGAAAGCCAATACCAACGAGGCGGCCCTGATGGGCAACCGCTTGCAAAGACTACGACAACTCTGCAGGTTCGAACCGTATCAGCGCTATTACACATCCTCGAAGATCTCTTGCCCAAGGGTCCTGTCCAGGAGCTCATCATAATTCAGCGGCACTGCATTATAGCGTACCCTCGACTGATCAATTATGGCGAAGGCTACGACGACATCATCGACGCCAATGGCAAGGATGGAAATGCCCTCCCCCCAACCGCTAACAGTAAGATGGAGGAGCATTACAAAAAGATGTACAGCGATGAAATGCAGGTTCGAAACATCGTCGAAGTTCTTGATCGGTACAAGCATTCCAAGGATGCTCTGGATCAAGATGTCTTTGCCTGCATGATTCATGGACTTTTCGACGAGTACAGCCACTACGTCGATTATCCACTGGAAGCCCTTGCCACAACAGCCGTGTTGTTTGGCGGCATCATCTCGCACAAGCTCATTTCGGGGCTGCCTCTCCAGATAGGACTTGGGATGATCTTGGAAGCAGTTAGGGACCATGTGCCCGAGGATCCCATGTACAAGTTCGGTCTGCAAGCGCTGATGCAACTCCTAGTCCGGTTCCGGGAATGGCCCCTTTTCTGTCGGCAGTTGGTCCTGATCCCGGGTCTTATGGGAACAGAAGCGCACAAGAAGGCCGAGGAGGTCGTGATGGAGCATGAAGAAGATCTTTCTCGCGGCCCGAACGGAGCGGGAACGCCACATGGAGTCCGCTATCCAGGAGACACGTTTCCCAACGGAAACTCTGAAGAACAAGCCAATGCAGACCGCCAAGCTCCTGCTTTCTCCTCCATCAATGTCGACCCTCCGGCCCCCGAGATGGATTTCGAGGACCCCAACGAAGTCGAGCAGGATAAGGTCCAGTTTGTTCTCAACAACATCACGGAAGGAACACTGGTATCGATGTCCAGCGAGCTGCGAGAGACCCTGGAGCGAAGGCATCAGCAATGGTTCGCCTGCCAGCTTGTCGAGGAGCGTGCCAAGATGCAGCCAAACTACCATCATGTGTATCTCGAACTCGTCCGGCTCTTGGAGGACACGTCCCTTTGGGGCGAGGTGCTGCGTGAGACGTACGTCAGCGTGTCCCGCATGCTTAACTCAGAGGCTACGATGCAAAACTCTACGGAAAGAACGCATCTCAAGAATCTCGGCGGCTGGCTCGGTCTCATGACTCTTGCGCGCGACCGACCGATCAAGCACAGGAACATTGCATTCAAGCAGCTACTGATCGAAGCGCATGATACGAAGAGGCTTATCGTCGTCATCCCTTTTGTGTGCAAAGTCCTTGTCCAAGGTGCCACATCGGCGGTATTCCGGCCTCCTAACCCTTGGCTGATGGATATTATCCACCTACTGATCGAGTTGTACCATCATGCTGAGCTGAAGCTGAATCTCAAGTTCGAGATTGAGGTCCTTTGCAAGGGTTTGAATCTCGATCACAAGAGCATCGAGCCCTCGGGAGAAATCCTCAACCGACCGGTCATCGAGGAACCAGCGGATGTACCGCCTCAAGAACAGATAGATGCCTTTGAAAATCTATCTCTGAACGGCATGGGATCCGCCGTCGGGGCTGGCCTCTCCCCCCAGGCCATTGCACCGACTATTCCAGACCTCGGCCCTCTCATTAACATTCCCCCAACCAACGAGATGGTTGTCACCTCCACCCGACTCCACGATATTGTGCGGACTGCTCTCAGTCGAGCCCTGCAGGATATCATTCAGCCTGTTGTGGACCGGTCCGTCACTATTGCTGCCATCTCAACGCAGCAGATGATTCACAAGGATTTCGCTACCGAGCCCGATGAGAACCGCGTGCGAACCTCTGCTATCAATATGGTGAAAGCCACAGCGGGAAGCCTCGCGCTTGTTACATCCAAGGAGCCACTTCGAGCCAACTTTACCAATTACATGCGGAACCTGTCGAACGACATTCCTCAAGGTCTGCCAGAGGGTACCATAATCATGTGCGTCAACTCCAACCTCGACTTGGCCTGCAACATCATCGAGAAGCAGGCGGAGGAAAGGGCGGTGCCTGAGATTGAGGAGATGATGGAGGGAGAACTGGAAGCTCGTCGACGACACCGAATGCAGCGACCCAACGAACCTTACTTCGACTCGAGCCTCAGCCGCTGGGCCATGACCATCCCGCACCCGTACAAGCTCTCGCCAACCAGCAACGGATTGAACAGCGACCAGATGGCCATATACGAGGACTTTGCTCGACAACCCCGCAGCGCCGCTGCCCCTACTCCCTCTCACGGTCCCTCGACATCCGACGCGACTAGATCTCTCGCCAACGAGGTCTTGCAGGAGCAATTCACGGCTATGCCCAATATACCAACTCCTGCTGAAACCCCTGCAATTCAGCAACATCTAAGCACTCAGATGCAGCCCTATGCCCCGGTCCACGCAGGAGCCAATGCCATATCTAACGGAAGGTCGCCTGGGTTCACCATGGATGTCCGCGGCCTAGCTGAGCGAGTTAACAAGCTACTTCAGGAACTCCTGAGGGTAGCAACCGAGGCTCGCGAGGATCATTTCCAAGGCCTGCCACGACCCCATCCTGTCCTGGACGTTGTCGATGCTTTGGTTCAGCACATCATCAAGACATCGCAGAACTCGGAGGAATTCGCCATATACGCCGCTGAGCAGATCAGCCAGATCATCTTCTCGCCAGTGGAGGACAATTTGACGCTCGAGAGCCTGGTTCATGTTTTGGAGACGTTGAGAAAGATATCCGGCCCTGCACTTAACAATCGTGTCCGGGCTTTGTTTAGCCAACAGCCAGGGCCCACCTTCTTGAGCCTACCATTACTGGCGGCATTGACTCGGACTGACTTGCTGGATTGGAGGAACATCGATCTTGCCATGTCCAAGGCCCTCCAAGCCCGTAAGGAGGGCTCGCTCGACTTCTTGGAGCACATGCTTGACCTTACACTTCTCAACAACCGCCCTATCGCCCTGTATGCTGATTTTGTCAGGACCCTGGAGGCAGCATGGGCTTGGATCAGAGAAGACCCCGGCTCGGCTATTGGTCAACGAGTCAGGTCCAAGCTGATCGGCTCTGGATTGTCGCACCCTTCACAGGCAGACGACCAGGCGCTATATCGACAAGATCAGATGGACTATGTGCTGGACGAGTGGGTTCACCTGTGCAACAACCACAATGCTTCGGACGCGTCTGGATCGATCTTTGTGCAGCAACTGCAGGCCAAGCAGGTTATCCGAGACCGTGATGATTTCTTCGTCTTTCTCCGTACCGCCATCGATACATCGGTTGAGCGATTCGAGCACACGATGCACCCTGGCGCTCTCACCGATGTCTACATCACGGTCGATGCGCTCGCCAAACTGATTGGAACCTTTGTCAGCTTGCAGTTTGACACATCATCTACGCGAGCGTCATTTGTCGACTCGACCATGGCGCTAATCACACTGGTCCTCAACCATCACAGCGTCAAGCGAGGGGAGCAACTGAACCAAAGAGTCTTCTTCCGACTACTGTCGATGCTCTTACACGAGATCCACGCCATCTCGGAGGACTTTTCTGAAGAGGAGCGCCGCGACATTTTGCTCAGGATCGCCTCCCGACTTGCCGGCATGGGCCCTGCTCTCATTCCTGGCTTTACCTATGGCTGGCTCTCTCTTGTTCAGCACCGCGCCTTCATGCCGGTACTCCTCCAACTGCCCGATGGCGCCGGATGGGGACTGTTCGTCGACCTCGTGTGCCAGCTCTTTGAGTCTCTTGGGGATCAACTGAAAGTGTTTGAAGTATCCAACATTGCCAAGGACATTTACCGAGCCGCGTTCAAGCTTCTGATCATCCTGCAACACGACTTCCCCGATTTCGTCGCGGCTAACCACGTCAGAATCTGCGCCAGCATCCCGCCGCACTGCACACAATTGATCAACGCCGTGTTGGCCGCCAACCCACAGCAGAGTCCCAAGTTTGTCGAGATGAATGCCAAGGATCGATCCGACGAGTCCAGGGTCCATCCCGGCCTGGTGAACGAGGCCACTGCAATCCTCCGAGATGCTGGCCTGCTAGGCGTTGTCGACCAGGCCCTCCAGAGTGGCCCGTCAGAGGACATTGTGGCTAACATCACGCACTCCATGACACACAACGCTCCCAAGGTGACAACATATGGCCATGTACCTGTTGCAGTCAACCTTGCCGTCATCAATGCCGTGGTCATCTACATTGGGCAGCACGCCGCGGACCAGGCAGCTCAGGCTGGCACGGCTGTCACAGTATCTGGAGACGAGCATGAGGTTTCAACTCTGTCCCTCATCATCCACGAACTCCCTGCCGAGGCCAGATACTATCTTTTGGTCAGCGTGGTGAACCAGCTACGCTTCCCCAACGCGCACACCGACTTTTTCAGCCAGGCCCTCCTCTATATCTTCAGCAAGGACCTGGAGGATCCCGAGGAGACGGAGATCCGACAGGGAATCACGCGGGTCCTCCTGGAGCGGCTGGTTAGTTTCTGGCCGCAGCCATGGGGCCTGCTGTTTACGGTTGTGGAGATTGTCAAGTGCGACAAGTACAATTTCTTTGAGCTCCCTTTTATTAAGGCGATTCCTGAGGTAGGTTTGAGGCGTGTTTGGCAGAGACTTCCAGGAGGCTAACAGTGTCACCATAGGTTGCTGAGAAGTTTGGCCAGGTGGTTCAACGAGGTTAAGATGCATGATGTGACTGACTATATGGCGGGAACTGGGTATAACGGCACAAGGAGGAACGAACCTATACGGAAGCACATGCCATTGGTGGACTTTTCTGGTTTGGGACGGCACATAGTTGAGAGAGGGAGGGGCGTTGGGTCCAAAAAGAAGTGAGAATTATAGAGAAGCAGTGTCTTTGCGGTCCAGGGACAACCTCGTCTGGGGGGACGGGGAGGTTCATGACCCCATCACATTTTGCTGTAATACTGTATCACTGTATGATAGTAGTTTGAGGATGTGTCGGAAAACAACACCAGGCGCATGGTTGGTCACGAACGAAACTGTATCACTTTTGGGCGAAGGCATATGAATATTGTCGAGATGACCAGCGTATCCCCTCATATGGTGACATGGCCTCTCATCACTGTGGTAGCTGTCCCTGAGAGCTCGACTTTGTCAATCTTTGACTCCTTCGCCGTGACTTGGACTACGATGTTACTCTCCCTACCCATCTCGACTCCTTGGTCAATCTCATAACGAAAGGTCTGATCTTGGAGATTGGGCTGCTGAAGGGTGAGGAAGCTGGAAAGGGCACAAGCAGCACTGCCCGTCGCAGGATCTTCCATTGCTGCTTCCATCATCCTAGTGCGGATGGAGAAGATGTCTACTCCGTTCTCTTGACGTTGACCAGTAAACACATAGTAGTACTTGAACAAGGGGCCAGTCTGCCAGTCGTCATCGAGCAGCCCATCGACAGAGAAGGGCACGACGCATGTCCGGACCTTGGCAAGGTGCTCCAGGTCGGGCAGGTTGATGAGCGCAAACGATAAACCATTGACGATACTGAAGAGTGGGGCCTCGAGCTCAAGTTGACGGATCGCTGGGTCGGCAGAGAGCTGGCCTGGCACGGGAGAGGGCAGTTGGGCGAGGGTTCTACGATGACGACGAACGTTGTGCGGGATGGCAGCTTGGATATGACCAGGGCGAGTCTGGACGAGAGCAACTGGGCCTGCTTTTGTTATGATGGTATTGACGCCTTGGGGGATAAGAGAGACGGCAGTGCCGATAGTGGGATGGCCGGCAAAGGGAACCTCTTCGTCGGTGGTGAAGATGTCGATCACCCGGCGGGTGACATCACTCTCGGGGCCATCTGGGTTGACGTCGTGGACAAAGACAGTCTCGGAGAGATTGAACTCGCGGGCGATGGTCTGCTTCTGCTGCTGCGAGGGTTTTGGGACATCGGCGGGAATGGTGACCACGGCGAGGGGGTTTCCGCGATAACGGGTCGTGGTGAAGACGTCGAGAGTTACAAAGGGAAACTCCATGGCTTCGCTGGATGAGGCTGGTGTCAGATGCTACTGTACTGTAATCTAGACGTAGACGTCACCAGAGTGATAGCGGCCGGATGTGACGAAGTGAAAATGTTGGTGGGGTGGGGTCGAGGTGAAGCAAAAAGCAAAGAGGGCATGATAGGCGATGCCTGAGTCAGGAGAGTTGAGCCCATCGGTGTAGGGTAACTCAATCAGCCGACCCGGCCACGCCAAGTACCGTCCCACCGTCCATGGCCTCTACACTTGTGTAAGGCACCAAAGTCTAGCGGAGCGGAACAGCCGACGCCTTGTGTCGACTAGAGGGGGAGGGGTGATCTGACGAATTGGAGAACAGAGCCTCGCGGTCCGGCCTGAGGCAGCGCGGACGGCAGAGGCGGCGCGCCTCGAGGTAGGGAGAACGATGAGCTGTTGGCGCTAGGACGTGAAGAGTGTCGAGGGAGCTGCAAGGGAAAGGGATTGACGATCTACAGCTCTGATTATCGCCAATGACTTCACAGGTGGAGGGCTGCTGGTGAGGGCGGAGATTTGAGCTGTGGAATGTGGATGAAGGGGAAATGACTTTTTCCGTACAGTAGCATTCACAAGACTGACTCTCCATCTTGACTTATATCCGAGGCCGTCCTTCGGCAATGCCAGCCTCGCTGGAAGCGCAGCGCAAGTCTACTAACAACAAAAACATCAGACGATACGGCATGGGTGTTGACCCGGTTTGGGGGGGTTTGCTCAGCCAGAAAGATGGAGCTTGGGCGAGATCCATCAGGGAGAGGTCGAAGTCTGGTCTAGGCGCAAGTGGAGAGATCCATGGGCCATGTCAGTTGGAGACTGGCGCGGCAAGGGGCTTGAGCTAGTAGCTGCATGGAAGCCCACCTCGTGGCATCTCAGCTTGGAGAGTGACATGTTGCTACTGTTTCGATGTTGCAGTGTAGGGTAAGTGTTCGTGCCAATCACTCGGTTCGAGGAGGGGAGGACAAGAAAGGACGATCAGGAGGAGGCGAATTCTTTTTTAGAGATGGCGATGACGACGCGGCCAGGGCGAGGCGAAGGAGGGGTTGCTGCTGGGGGCCAGGGTCTGTTCGGTGGTCGGTGCTGGACCAGGTACCTATGTAAGTCATGTACGAGATTTGGGTGTTTGGTCGTGTTTGTTATGTGCAGGTTAAGTCTGAACAGGCGGACAAAAGACATGTCTCATGCCAGACAAGGGCTGAGACGAACTGTTCCAGCAGCAGCATGCCACCGGGAAACGACACAAAAATAATTAAAGGTTGAAATGAACGCCAGAGACATTATCGACAACAATGGGACACAAACAACCCGCCCGCGACTTACACAGAGCGAATGCAGGGTTGGGGAAGAACTGACCACCTCGCTCGCCAACCGTGTAAGCCGTGGCCGTGGGCCAAAAAAGAAGATTCGGATGCCGCGGCTTGAAATCCACCAGGACTCGTACACTGGAGAGGGAGGGAGGGATTTACAGGAAGAGAGAGAAAAGGGAAACGACACCGAATTACCGGCGCCGTGATTGGTCGCCGAGGCTGGACAGTCGAGACATTTTCTCTTACACATCGGTTTGCGCCAGGGACTTGGCCTGGCATGGATGGGGACTACGCGCAGTTACATACGTATCGACATCTGCAACACCAGTCCTCGGCGACAAGAAATTGCCATGGGCGACGGCGGGATGGAGTCAAGAGAGGGACCTCGAGATGATTCGGCCCACTCGTCATCTCCATCGAATTCAAGATGAGGGTGGGTACATTGCATTGGTAGGGACATTGCCTTGAACCGTATCCGTTCCGTACCTACTGCAAGTACCTACCAGCCCAGGACCCTTTTGCATTCGCTGTGACGCTCGTGCATGATACAGCAGCATAAGCGCAGGGCATGCGGTGTAAGTTAGTTGCACGGAACCAGAGAGCAACAATGCGGTGTGCTCTTCGAGTTCGCTTCCACGTCCGGAGCCAGAGTTCGCTTCCTCAGCGGTTCCCCCCAAAAAAAAGACCCAGAAAAGAGGTCCGATGGGATTTCAGGGTCCCCCCAAGCGCTACAAACTAACGAGAGACCACGGTCCCCTCTCCGACCCGAGGTGGCCCGGCGGCCGGAAGGGCCAGAAGGAGGCGGGTGAGGCGGGAAAAAAACAGCGAGCGAGCGAGCGGCTGCCTTTTTTTTTTTCTCCTACTGCCAGGGATGAGGCGAGGCTCGATCGCGAGGTCTCGTTGGAGTAGCATAGGCTAAACTCGAAACAGAAAAGAAGCAGAAGACGCTGGGCGAGTCAGACGGAAAATTGTAAACGTAATGCCGAGGCCATGATTGAGCCGCCGTGATTGTTGCCTCTTCTCATCAATTGCCTTTGCCATGATCAAGAAACAGAACAGAAAAAAAAGGGGCAAGTTAAACAATCAAGTCTCTCTTCAACATGTTTGCTTGGGCTGAGGTTGGGGCCACCGCTGCCTGAAGAGTGCGCGCTCTTTGCCTGCATCTGCCTGCGGAACCCCTCCTTCCTCGAACAACTTTTTTTTTTCTTCTTGTGCCTCTTGCTTTTTTTTTTTTTTTCCTCTCTTGCGGCTGGATGTACAGTTGCAGGGGGTCCCCATCAGCCATGGACATGGATCTTCCCAGATGCCCACTAGCTAGGTTGTAGGTTGGTCCCACTGACGTCTAGCGCGCCCCATCCACGGCAGCCATGCAAGCCAGTGCCAGCCAATGGGCGCCTCCTGAAACGAAAAAAAAAGTTCGAGCTCTCGTGCTCTTTCTTTGCCTGGGGGACAGAGACACACACACACACACACACACACACTTTTTTGTGTGTCCCTCTTCTTCTCTTCCCTCCTCATCACTCACCTTCAGGAAAAGAAGGTGGAGGCGTTGCTCCTGCAAGTCTCCAGTCCGTGATGGATCCGAGTACCTTGCCTTTGGACCTATCAGCTTACAAGCATTGATTCATTGACTGCCTGAGAGCTCCGTTGTGCCTTCCCCAGTTGTCCGTCGCCCACCTTCCGCCCCCATCCCATCCCCTTCCATGTTCCTCCTCGTGCTTGTCATCCATCCATCGCCTCTCCCTTGCTCCTTCCTGTAGTTGACCCCCCCGTAGACAGACCGCTCTCTTCTCCTCCTCCTCTCCTCCACCCCCTCGACCCTTCAGACCCCGTCAACAACAAACAATCCCACCCCTTCGGTATCCCCTTGCGACTTTCCTCCTCCTTCACCTCCTCGTCTCTTCATCCCCAGCTAGCTCGTCACCACCGCCTCTTCTAGATCGATAGACTCGATAGATCTCTCGATCTACCTTCAACACGTGCGGATAGACAGCCCGCCTGCTCTTCAACAACCGTCCCATCCCAGCAACCGATCCATGGAAGTCGACTTTGGCTTCTCTCGCAAATAGATCAACCCAAAACCCCTCTTCTCGCCTAGACATCATCACCATGCCTTACAATACGCGCCGCAAGTCGCTCTCTCTACCCAGCCTGGGCATCCACGTTCCCATGACACACGCCGCTCGCGCTGCTGCTGCTGCTGCCTCCAAGAGCGCTTCACGGCCATCGTCGTCCTCTTCTGCCTCGCCCGCCTTGTCGCCACCCACATCTGGCACCGAGGGCTCCGAATCGCATCCCAGCAAGCGACAGAAGCGATCGTACGCCGACGACGTTGCCATTGAGCAGACACCGCCTCCTTCGCCAAGACCGGACTCGAGCCTCGACCTAGACATCGAGCAGCCCAAGATTGACCTCGAGGCGGTAAAAGACGACATTGTCGAGGCTGTTATTATTCAACTACAGTCAACCGGAAACCGACCTCATCTTGTCAAAGAGCTGGCGACCGTTCTGGCTCAACGTCTCGCCTCTGTCCAACAGTGAGTTTCACACCCCTCAACCCCTCCGCCTCCCGTGCGCTAACATTCCAATCATAGCTCCGCCAACCCCTGTGCTATTATTTCCTCACGGTTGGCTTCGTATCTGAAGCGCACATGCTGGAGTGCTCAAAAATCATGCCCTCTTGCCAAAGAACTCGAGAGCGTCCATCCTCGGAGAACCTACTTCTTCCTTACTACCTGCCCTCGTCAGCCTATTCCAGACCCCAGCTCCGTCGTGCCCTCTCGTCGCGCCCTCGATACTCCTTCGGTATCGCTGACGGACGATTCCGGTTCAGATGACACGGATGCCCGACGGCGTGAGCTCAGCCCATCGCCCGAGGTGGATCTGTCGGATCACAACTTTGACGAAGGCGACGATGACCTTACCATGCCCGCCACTCCCATTGGCTCTCTTCCCTCCCATCACCGCTACGTACCAAACCGCCGCGACAGCCGTCGCAACTCGCCGCCTCTGGAAAAGGATGAGCGCGAGTTCACCCAGACGGCTGATTTCTTGCTGAAACGCAAGTTTACGGAAGAGGCGCCTGTTCCCGAGACCAACGACCGCACCCATACCTCCGAGTATGGCTACCGCGACGACTTTTGGTTCGGCGAGCACCTAATGCTTGGTTCGACTGCCTCCCTCACCAGCCCCGCCATGAAGCCGATGTCGACCATGACACCGAGCGCGCGCAAAGACGAAGAGGCAGACAACTGGCTGAAGCTCAGCAAGGTTATGGAATGGGATAGACCATGCGAAAGCATCGAGATTGACGAGATCGACTGCTTGTTTGACGCATGCTGAACGACGACAACTCCTTTGGGCAGGCGCAAGGAGTTACAAGAGGATGACTGAGATGACGACTCCGCCTTGTCTGCGACGGCGGATATACGATACATACATATTAATTGCATGGAGCGGGGTCTGCAGAAGTATTTGTACTATTAGACTTGCCTGGTGTTTTGGATTGATTTGGTTGGGGATGGGATTGGGATTGGGGATCGGGGGAGATCCCTCATGACTTGATTTATTTGGCGCATAAAAAGGACGCGCGCGTATCTTGGATTGGAAAATGTGCAATGCCACTCAGATTGAGCTTCTCTACGTTACGTCTTGGATAATACTGTACATAGTCATATTTTACAAGCCCTTCTCACTTTCTCCTACTCAAGTTTCCTTGAAACGTCATGGCCCCAAGGCGGTGAGCACGCATCATGATCGGTCCTTTTCGCTCACTCGGAGCTCGACCCAGACCAGGGTGCCCATTTGAAGGATGTTGGGCCGCTCCACCTTGACCACTTCGAGGCCGGGCGTCTTGAGGGCAGCCTCCTCAACGATACCCTGTATGTCTCGATTCCACCAACAGCCGTACTTTTCGAAATGCTTGCCTGCATTCTTATCCAGTAGGCCGTTGACAATGCCATACCAGCCCTTTCCGTGCTCTAGGAGGATAATGCGCCCTGATCCTGGCTTGACAGCTGACGCCAAGTTGGTGAGAACGGCGACAGGGTCTGACACGGAGCACAGACCAAACGTCTGAATAACAGTATCGTATTTCGTCGATGATGTTGAGGGTCCGGGGAGAGGATGGTGTGCGTCGGAATGGATCAGGCGGAGCTGGTCGTCGAGGTAGGAGAGCTGGCCACCGGTATGGTCGGCCATAGTGGATGCGCGGACGATCGGGGCGGATGATTTCATGGGCGGGACGGTCTTGACGAGGCGTTTCCGGGCGACGTCGAGCATGTCGACCGAGATATCGAGGCCGGTAAATGATGTTATCCCGTGAGGCGCCTCAGCGCGAGCCTTGCCTTGCTTTTCCCCCTTGGCCTCTGACACACGCTCGTTCAGTGGCTCCCAGTTGTAGTATTCGAGGTTTCGTCCCGTACCCATGGCCAGCTCCAAGACATGTCCCGTCGCACGCGCGGCGAGGCGCTTCCGCAGACCGGTGATGCCCATCCACCACTCGGGCAGATTGAGTTCCTTGTCAAACTGCTCGGCGTTGTCGCCGTCGAGCGCCGGCGGCCGGCCGGTCGGGGTGGAGTGCTCGCATGGTCCGCTGCAGGGGCAGGCCTTGAAGGACGCGGCGACGGTGCCGAATATGTAGAAGCCGAGGGCGCCAGCGGCGAGGGCTGCGCCGGTGAGAGGGAGCCAGGTCGAGCGCCAGAGATCGAGGAGGGTTTCGGCTTTCGGAGGGGGAGGGGGAGGCGGTGGCGGTTGTGAGGAAGCTAGAGTTTTACTGTAGATAGTGTTAGGGTGTTAATTTGGAAGCAATTGGGTGCTTTGAAGGGAATATACGGCTTGTAGGGCCTCGTAGTCTTGGGCGGAGGTTTGTGTGGTGTCTTTGAAGGGCGGGGAGCTCGCGAGGAAGAGCTCGCAAGGCGCCATTGAGAGCGAACGGACCTCGCGATGAGGCCTCTAGTCGGGGATATCATCGAGTTACTTGTCGTGTATGCATTGAGGATAGGAATTGGGCGAGACTGCGACCGGCGCAGCTGTTGAACGTCGTGACTCTGAGGTTTGAATGACTGTGCGAAAATAGATTCAAAATCCGCTGAACGGGGTTCCCGCCCCGGAGCGGGTCGGCTCCATCCGACAGGCCGGTTCGAAAAGTGGACCCGATCCTGGGGGCGCAGGCAGCTCATCGCGACGGACTGTGAACGGAGGGGATTGAACTTGTGACTTACATCGATATCGACAACTCGTCTATCAACTCTATGACATGACAACAAACTGGAAGACTCGATAATCGCGACTAGTTCATCATCAGATCTCTTTGCTCCTGCTGGCGACGCCGTGACCATGGCAACTCAGAATGACCTCCAAGAGTTGCTACGCCTGTTCACGGCGCGCAAAATGTCCATGATGGCCGCCATGGGCCAAGTAAAAGCCCTTCAGACAAAGAACCTCCGAAGGTCTGCCTTCAACCACCCCCAGCCCTAACCTCTGCAAGGCTGACGCGTCTAATCACCCAGCATCGCGCAGATCGCCGATGCGTCCCTGGCAACAGTCGAGGAAGCTCTCGGTGGAGATGCCAAGGCGGCAAAGAGCCTGCACACGGCGTGCAAGGCGCACGGGAAGAAGTCCGGCGGGAAACGCGCGGCGGAGGATGGGGGAGTCGGTGCTGGGGCGAAGAAACCCAAGTTGGAGGCGCATCGACGGGATCTTGACTACAGCGCCATGTCCGGCGATGAGCTTGAGGCAGCGTTGGAACTACCCCTAGAGGAGGACGAAGAGGTCATTCGGAATACGACTGTTGTGACGAACAGGGCGCCCCTGATGTTGGCGTTTGTGGTTGAGCTGTTGCGATTCACAATGCCAGAGCAACCACCAAGCAGCCGGTTGAGTCTGGCTCAGGCCGTGGTGAGCGCCAACTCGCGGTCGAAAGCTGTGAGTATAGGCATTGAAAAGGCACCTCCAGGAGGTGAGCAGAAGATCCCGGAAGGCCAGCCAAAGATCAGCATCATGGGCCGTCAAGTCCCGGTCCTCAAGCGAGGCGGCTACACCTGGTCCGGCTCATCACAACCGTCGTCGTCCAACGCCTCTTCAGTCACACTTCAAGGAAGCCCACCGAAACCCAAGAGCTGGACCGCAAGCCAGAAACTGAGCTCGAAAGGATCCGTCTTTATAGCTCACGCCATCCCCGTATCATCACCATCTGCACGGCCAGCACTTTTTAAGTCTCTGATGGCTGAGAAGCCCGAGCTCGAAACTGCGACTCACAACGCCTGGGCTATCCGGACAAGCTTTGGGAACTCGCCCCTGAAGCAAGAAGCATCTTTTGACGATGGCGAGTCGGGTTGTGGAAATTTCCTGCTTCAGCAATTGCGCGAACTTGACATCAGCAACACGTTGGTTGTGCTCACGAGATGGTATGGCGGCGTGATGCTTGGTCCAGATCGATGGCGCCTCATGAGAGAGTGTCTCAACGACGCCCTGTCATCCCAGAAGCGCATATCCAGCCTCAACGGGGAACCTGTGTGGGCACTCGACACGGAGGATAAGAAGCCCACGACCTCGACGGTGGGCATGGCTATCCACCGACCCGAAGGAGCACGGAACTACATTCTCCGAGCCTTTGCGCCGCCAGAAACAGGAGTCAAGAAGACAGTTGCCGCAGCCAATGAGGAGAAACAAGAGCACCTGGGCCGCGTGCTAGGCGCGCTGCGGCTGCTGTTTGCGAGCTGGGCAGACACGCTGGGCCGAGATGATCTGGACAGACGGGCCTGGAGCTGGTATATGAGCGTGCGGCCAGACGTGGATGCTGGGCCGGCAGGCTGGGGTGCCAAGGGAACGTTGAAGTTGGAAAAGATACTGGATCTAAGGCGTAAGGAGAGCGCGTGAGACAGATACCTATGAGTCCAAGGATGAGGCTGGCGTTGGTGTGTCAGCTAGTAGTTGCCGAGACATGGGCGCTGGGTAATCATGTTTGACATTAGGGTAATGGCGATAGGAATGCCTCGAATGAGGCTCTATTAGACTCTATGATGGAGGTGTCATTCCATCTGAACTAGTTTGCCAACTTGTTCACTGGCAGGTTTGATTCCCAGGTGGACGCCGTGTCAGACTCATTGTCATGACTAAAGTTCCCGCTGTAAGACAGTGGCTGGGAAGTGTCAGATCTTTGCCTTGTTTCTTTGCCTTGCATAGAAGAAAGGTATGTGGTATCGGTTTGTCCCTGGACTATGGATCGATCGGTTTTCTGCAATCCACAATGACATGCATCGTCCCTTAGCTTGTAGTCCTCATCTAGACTCATTCCCAAGCATTTTCTAGGCAGGGACGTTCTCGTCAGTGAGTTTCAACTAAAGATCGGGCCAGAGTTGCATTCCTTCATTCTTGTATCTGTCATGTCTCATAGTCCTCTAGGTTAGCTCCATGCAACACCGGCCTGTACGCTTCCTCACTGCAACTAGCAACTATTATTCTATTCTGACTTATCATAGTCCCAAGATACTTGCAATAGAAGCCGCAGATGTACGTAAAACACCCAAGTTGGAATGTCAAGTCCTCTCCTCTCACACACCCTCCCTCCCTGTCTGTGGAGTTGAGCGACAATACCGGACCCGCCGCCATCAAATCAATCCCACAAGGCGTGGTGGCAGAGTGGTCTAATGCGATAGACTAGAAATCTATTCTCTTCGGAGGCGTCTGCTCGAATCAGGCCCACGTCGATTGATTCTTTTTGCGCCTGCGTCAAGGTGTTGGCGTAGATGGCTTCCTTTTTGTTTGGTGATGTAATACGTGGTGTTGAAGGTTTACAGCAACTACCAGCCTTGTATTGCGCATGCCTTTGTTAATGTCAGCTAGTCACAGCCAAAGATCACTATCAAACATGATTCTCCTCTTCCGAAGTAGAATCAACACTATCCGAAACCCAAGAGAACGCGTCTGACACGCGTTGGCCAGCTCCGCGCACTCGGATTCGCCGCCCGTCACCGCGAGGCCAAAGCTGCAAATATTTGAAATTGAAGAGGCGGTTCTTGCCAATGATTGGTCCGGGGCCATTGACCAGCCAGAGCTGACAGTGTAACTCAGGTCTAGTGTCGACAGCCACGTCCGCTAATCCGCTGTCATGGACGAGAGAGTGCGCTGAGGCTTTAGCGGACTTTTGGGGGTGTCTTGTTGTTTTTACTGGTGCGGGCAACCCACGCGCAGGCCCCTCGTTACCAAACAAAGAAAGTAAACACTCGTGACACTTGATGCATTTATTTTTTCTTCCTTTGAAGGAACAAACAAAGCCACCTGCAAAGTCGACATTCAAGAAAAAGGGTCACCTTTAACGGCCTGGGTGCATCCGTACGAGAGTTTATACGAGAGTCATTTGCCTTTTTTTCGCTGGTTACTCTCGGTCAAGAGTCGGGAATCGCCATCTCATTTCCTTTCTTCCTCACCCCGCTTACAATCGTTGTAGCTGGAGACCAGGTCCCCAAGCTATTCTATTGGAACCTCCTCCCCGCCAACCTGAACCTTTCGTTGGAGCCGCCTCACTCTCGACCGAAACAACAGCCTTTGTTTCTTTCGCGTGTCATCACACTTTACTTCTGTCGCTGGTCACCGGCGAAAACGATTCAGCCTCCCTCGCGCCGTTTCGACGATAAATTCAACGTCCCTCTGCTGCATGCGCGCATCTCCATCTTGACCTCCACCGACGACCATCCCAAGCTCGACGACGATCGACGCCACAGACGCAGGGTCTTTCGCTGCTGGTATCCTTCAAAGGCGACTCGTCCGCCTTGCCATTCCTTGTCCCTCCCGTCGTCACCCATCCGAGTTCTAGCCATGGAGAACTACCAAAAGTTGGAAAAGATTGGTGAAGGTTCGTTGCGTTGCCATCTACCGCCCGCCGTCGACATGTCACCGCCAAGGTCAATGCTAACCCTCCCCAGGCACCTACGGTGTCGTCTACAAGGCCCGAGACCTCGCCAACAATGGTCGCATCGTCGCCCTCAAGAAGATCCGCCTCGAGGCCGAGGATGAAGGAGTCCCCAGCACCGCCATCCGCGAGATCTCCCTACTCAAGGAGATGCGAGATCCCAACATTGTCCGTCTCTTTAACATCGTGCACGCCGATGGCCACAAGCTATACCTCGTCTTCGAGTTCCTCGACCTCGACCTCAAGAAGTACATGGAGGCTCTTCCTGTGAGCGATGGTGGTCGAGGCAAGGCCCTCCCCGAGGGCTCTTCGCCGCATCTGATGCAGCTCGGTCTCGGTGACCAAGTCGTCCGCAAGTTCATGCTCCAGCTTTGCGATGGCGTCAAGTACTGCCACTCCCACCGCATCTTGCACCGCGATCTCAAGCCCCAGAACCTCCTCATCGACAAGGAGGGCAACCTCAAGCTCGCCGATTTCGGTCTTGCCCGCGCCTTTGGTGTTCCGCTGCGCACATACACCCACGAGGTCGTCACCCTGTGGTACCGCGCCCCCGAGATTCTGCTGGGTGGACGTCAGTACTCGACTGGCGTCGACATGTGGTCCGTCGGTTGCATCTTTGCCGAGATGTGCACACGAAAGCCCCTCTTCCCTGGTGACTCGGAGATTGACGAGATCTTCAAGATCTTCCGGTGAGCACTGACTTCTATGCGACCTCACGAACACAAGTACTGACCATCTCTAGGACGCTTGGAACACCCTCGGAGGAAGTCTGGCCTGGTGTCACATCGTACCCCGACTTCAAGTCATCCTTCCCCAAGTGGCAGCGTGACTACAACAATGTCCTCTGCCACAGCCTCGACGACGCCGGCCTCGAGCTTCTCGAGATGATGCTCGTCTACGACCCTGCCGGACGCATCTCGGCCAAGGCAGCTTGCAACCACCCTTACTTTGAGGAGTACATACAGCAAGAGCAGCATGCGTCCAATCAATCGAATGGGTACTATCACTAGATGGGATATCAGGGATCCTTCGCGATGACGCACATGCATTAGACGTCTCCTTGCCAGTACGGGGCTGACTGGCGGGAGCCTACCCAGTATCCTTTGGTTTTCAGGATACGGCGAGGTGCCCAGACCTCGACCGAGCCCCGGGACATTCAACGATATGGGCGTAAAACCGGAACACACGTTATCAGGCGACGAAAGATGGCCAATGATATGACATAGTTGGAGGTCTCTCGGAACTCGCATTGGTTGCTTTGCTTTACCTTGCCTTGCTCGGCCTTGGACCTCGTCTACCCTCGCACCCTTCTCACATATCCGCCTAGCCAACATCCACCCCCATAGTGAGGAGCCCAATAACAACCAACGAAGGATTCATCATCTAGGACTTGAGAGGCAGTGCGATGAAGCGAGCCAACAGCGAGTTCCTTCTGTTATGTGGTTGGGCGGGTGGAAAAGAGGAGCGTGACAGACGGAAGCGAGGACAAGGCATTTTTAGGACGGGCAGGATTTCTTTTTTTTCATGGCTTGTGGTTTTGAATGTACAGAATAGACGGTGGCACGCAATGCCTGATGCAGTTCTCCAGAATGACAGGGCAGGGTAATCAACAAAATGGCCCAAGAGCATGAGAGGAGACAAAATCAGATGAACGGTTGGCACTTGATCCGTGGCACTCAGCCCGTAATATGCGAACATGGGAACCTAACAGGAGTTGAGGATGCAGCAGATGACAACAGGTGACAGGAGATGGCCAACAGCGGCCGCATCGTGGCGATGCAGATATGGATGGGGAGGAGAGTTGGGAGCATGGCCAACAGTTGATGGCCCAGAAACACAGTCCAATTCCAGCCCATCGGTAACACTAAGAGCGAGTGTGCTTGGGCGACGAGCTGGTGCGGGTCTGGTCTGGTTTCAGCGAAGGCATTCTCAGATGAAACCGAACCAACAACAGATGAGGCTCCAACCGTCTCAGGCATGCCAGCACTGCCACAGCAACCCACCAACGCACTAGACCAGTAGATCTAGTCGTTCATACCAATGGATCCCGATAGAGCGTCTCTTAGTCGAGTTGGGTCGGCGAGTATAGCTTCAACAAGCGCCCGTAGGGTGAAGCATGGCAGAGGAGCCGCCCAAGAGCCGCCCGTTCACGTACCCCTGCGATGATCTATTTCCATCCTCACCCCAGAAAGAGACTAACCTCACGGCGTGTAGGTGTATTAGACGCCCGAGCAAGGGTCAGACGTGCGGTTCATGAAACTGGGCGCTTGCGGGGTGAGTGGAGGGGGTTGAAAGGCAGCATGTAAGCGCCTGGATTGGGTGTCATGTTTCAAGCAGGATCCGAAACGACAAGTTAGACATCGCGCCCGGAAGCGTTATTCTGCCGGGCGGACGAGCGGGCGCGTCTTGCAGGGGAAACGCTGTTCGTGCTTCTACATGTGCATTACATCCATGTTGGGGGTTGCTTGAAGGCGCTTGGAGGTGCATATTGGGGGGAGAGGCAGCCAAACAGATGGTGCCTAGGCGATCTAAGCGCCCAACGCCAAAAATAATTCCGACGGTTTTTTTGGTTACCAGCGAAAATGCTCGAGAAGGCAGCAGAACGATCCAAGCGCTCTTGGCTACAGTAACAAAAAAAAAGAGAACGGTCCTAGGATAGGAATCCTGCAACGTTGCAGAATAGATCGTCATTATGCATAGAGAATCCCTACACTGCTGAAATATAGTCTTCAGGCAAGCTCTGGCGGCTGTGCAAAAAAACCCAGCTTTGCATTGCAAGCTGGGGTTCGGCTTGAGCCGAGAGGGAGAGAGGGAAAAGCACCGATGTGGGGCTGGAGGCCCTATGCCTCGGCTTTTTTATCCGGAGGCAACCCGGGGTTTTAAGTGGAGACGCTCTCCGGAGGGACCGGCCGGGGCGGAGAGGGAGGGAGGGAAAGCTTCGGGGTACGGAGGAGAAAACCTAATCTGGGTATGCCAAATGCACAATGAATCCTTTAAACAAGGCCGTGGAAGATTTTTTTTTTTTTTACTGGGAATGATTGGTAATATGTGGGTAAGGATATATCCTGTTGGATGAAATGGCAAATACGAGGATGAGATGCTCGTATTGGAGGGACCATTACGCACGTTGACTGCACAATTCGCCTGGCAGCAAGGAAAACCATACAGCATTGACCATGGGAAATCTTGCTAGTCATTTTCCTTCACCGCAATCTATTACACATGTGAAAGAAGAGAAAAGAGTCATTTTGATCCCCGATCGCGGATCCGCGGGGTCTTCCCCGCATCCCATCACAAGCTTGGGAGGGGGGTGGGAGGCTAGACTCAACCATAACCCACGCGCACACCAGGTCATGAGGGCCTCGACGAGTCCCGCAGGATATATCCCAGCTTACAAGTAATTAATTACCCCTCACTCCAGGCATATGAGCCGCGGTAGGGCAAGGTTAGCGTGGCTGATGATGGAGTTGCTTTTCCTTGGATCGTGATCCTGGGGCAATGATGGGTACGCCGCAAGATCAAGTGATGCCTTTTGCTCTGCTTCTCATTATCTCGATGGGGTTTGTAGAGGGGGGCGGTGGATACAGCATGTGGAGGGGAGCATGTCACGGGCTAGCATGATAGCGTCAAGTTTGACTGTTGCGTTGCAACTCGTGCGTTCTCCTCTGTTGAGTAAAATGTCTCTACAATCTAGAGGTGCAGTAGCGTATGGCGATGAAACCAGCCAGACCGTTGCGGCGGTGCAAGCTCTCATGCTCAGGTACTGAAGGCATCGCGGAGAATAGTAGCAGCAGCAGTATGCGCAAGCGGCATCTCGTCGTCACCGACTCACGTGGCCCCCTCGCCACAGGGAGCCCACTAGCCACATCCGGGACTGTTTCCGTTGCCATTGGTGCTTGAGCCACGGATGCATTGCGCGGTGTGGTGCAGCCACATGATGTGGAGGTAGGGGTACTGACTTTAATGCAGATCAAGGCACCAGCCATTTGTCTCTGCTGCCTTGCAACGCTTATTTTGACAGCCATGCCCAGCCACAACCGACCAGCTCAAAGAGACCTTGCCTTCTGCTTGCAGCGAGTCAGAGCCACGCGTCCGAGGGTTGGCATGCAGGCGTCAGGGATGGCGTGCGCCGGGTTAGGAAAGGCGGGGCTGGCCAATCAGAGCCTAGACTTGACAGAATCAGATGGGGATCTGAAGAGAGAGGGGGTGTGCTGCTGTCCTCTCGTTGATGGTGGAGGGAAAAAGAGGAAAGGTCGAGTCAAACGACGATGGAGATGCTACTGGCCTGTCGTGACTGGCTCAGGGGTCAGGGGTCAGGGAAATATCTCCTCCATGGGATGGATGGGACTGCGCTGTCAGTGGTTGTCGTGATTCATGACAACACCAAGATTAACGGCGGTGAGAATTTTTTTTATCGCCTCTTGGTGTGATGCCATGTTTTGGAAACAATCGAGCTTTTCAAAAGTCACATTTCAGTAAATCATGTTTAAAAACTCAACCAGACCATATTCTTGTGGTGAGGTATTCTCGGGTGACTTCTGCAGGGCCGCTGGGATCGCCAATAGCCTTGAAGTAAATCGAACAGCCTTAACCGTCCCATCAGCTCACGGGTCGAGAATCGTGGCTCGTCCGTCCGAGGCTCCTCGGGACCAACCAGAGGGCGAGGAGTCTAGGCCCGACCCTCTTTGCTGCTGGCTGCCAAACCCGGAGTTAAAAAAGAGGCAATCCTTGCTCGCCCGGCCTGCATCTCAACGAGGGCGGCCCGCTCGAGGGATCCCAGCTTCGCGGGTCATTGGCGTTGCCCAGGTCTAGCGCAAGGATCTGGGCTGGCTATGGCACGCAGATTCCAGCCATTTTCGATCGCCCTCCCGATCAATCAAGGTTTTCCTTGTATTCTGAGTTATATCACCTTCTTGGTTGCCCTTGGGAACCCGGTCAATAGCTTTCTCTCGCTATAATAGATGAATGCCATCTCTTGGCAGGCTATTGTGTCCCTCCCTTCGCTTGAGACGTCTTGTGCTTGGAGACCTGTGCTCCCCCCGCTCTGCATTCCTCGAACGGGCTGTTCCCGAGGGAGCTAGTGGCGTCTGCCGACGACGGAACTGGGTGTGCTGGCTGCATGGCGTCTTCTCTTGCGTGTGTGTGTGTTGTGCAGGGGGTGGCTTTTTTGACCCTCGCCCCGGGAAAGGCAGGGGGCGTACCTAGGGTTTCGGATGGGTTGGACGGGGCTATCTACGGGGCTATTGTCGAGACTGAGACAGGACGGGAGGTGTTTCTGTGTTGAGGAGCTCTCTCTCCTTCCCTCTTGCGATAGTCCGGGTAGAAGAAGGGTGAAACGGCGTAGATCGTGGAGAAGGGCTAAGGGGTCTGATGGTGTCGAGGAGGTTGGAGGCGGTGACAATCTGCAGGAGAAGGGCTTCAAATTCCACGCATCAGTAAGGGATGCGTTGTATCCAGCCGTTGTAGAGAACCTCGAGCCCTGCCAGACTCGACTGGACTGGACTATTGCGTCGCCTGTCTCTCTTGTCTGTCTGCATGAATGGCCCAGAGAAGGAGGAAGCAGGAGGCCCTCTGACGGGTTCGCCGCCGGGTCCCGGATGTATGACCTGCAGGATCCATGGGCCAAGAGAGGACGTTTATAGGCCTGATTTGGTAATCAGGTGTCGAGGCTCTTGGCGGGCTTGATCCCTTTCGATACGATACTTGCTCCACGGGCCATCCGATCAAGTTTCTGAGCAAAAAACTCCACATACCCGTTCCCTGACAGTTCACACACGATGCAAACTCCCCAAGTGTGTGACTTTTTAGCCCTGAACCTTGCCATGACCTGATTTTTCTGAGGCTTCGCACTCTATCTACGAGAAACCTCGGTGGCTGCAATCGCCGAACGGGTTCGGACCTGGAGAGTGATATAAAGACAGGCACCGGGGGGGGATGAGGAATGTGATTCGGAGAGGGACGAACGACAAGCGAGCGCCCCCTCCAGTCCGCATCCGCTACAAAGTCTCGTCCCTAACCCAAGGGCTCGGTTCTGACGGGCGCCGAGGGGTTGAGGCTACCGCCACAGGGGGGCTTATGTTTAGGCGACGAGATGGTGAGAAAGGCTTCGGTGTTTGTGAAAGGCATGCGTAACAATGGTTTTCTTTGATCTAGAGTAATATCAACCCGGTGGTTGCATCTGCTACTGCTGCTGGCTGACCTAAAACGTGGGCGCTGGTCTTTTATTGTGCAACCTAGAGAAAAAGGTGTGGGCTGTCAACTAAAAAAGACGGGATGAGAAACCGCTGGCGTTTGTCTCCATCTTGGCTTCGCTTCAGATGATGCGGTGTAACCGCAACCACAAGTAGGAGGCCGTCGGATTTTTTTTCAAAACCCCCTGAGAGGATGGATCATCGTTTGGTAATTTGTCGCAAGTCAGCTCTGGCTTGGCATAACCCTGTAGAAACAACTTGAGAGTCATTTTTTAAAAGAATGTTTTCTTGTTCATGTTGTACCGTAGGGTAGCTCATGAGGAACCTAAAAGAGTGCCCGATGATGATCACCCCATTGCCCTTTAAACATCTGATCTGCACTCTCGAGGGTACAGCAAAGAAAGGGTCTTGTCGGCGATCACAGAGCCAGCCACGTATTGTTGGCCTCTAATGCAACCCCTGCGTGAAACGCGTGTCTGTGCCTGTGTGTGTGTATGCGATCAACATGCAAGATGCAGCGTCGAGGGAGCCTGTCTTGTGCGAGGGCTTCAGGCGAGCGAGCAGTACGTCTGTGCTTTGATGACTTGTGCATCAGTAAGAAAGGGACAGGATAGCCCAAAGTGAACCCGACGGCCCATGAAACGGGCATCGTTGTTTATGCTAAATGCGCATGGCTTTACAGATTGCTTCTTTTTTAGGCGTCGATGCCGCCCGTCCGTCCGTCCCCTTGTCTACATGATGGCCCAAGCGGTGATCTGTGCTTCAAATGAACAGCGCTTAAGAAATGGATTTGCATAAGGTTGGAAACAAACTTGAGGGAGCATTCATGTTTGAAGTTTAATCCAGATCCAAAGGATTCCGTTCTCCTGGATCCGCGACGCAGGGTCATCCTTAGGTTTCCAGTCTAGACTTTTGTTCGCAGATCAAGAAAAGACGAGACGGACAAATTTGATCAACAAGAAACAAAACTGGCAAGTGTCATCGCCTCCAAGTCTTGAAAATTGACCACCGAGGCGTCACGATTGGTCGTGAGCGGCTCTTGTATCAGACAGCGCGGTTTCAAAGTATGGATGACCAGCCAATCGAGCGGCACCTGCAAAAGACGGAGACGGATGGCAATGGCTGGCTGCAACGGGGGCCGCTCTGCTGGTGCGTTTGAGAATTGCCCAAGGCGTCGGCCACGAGCCAATCAGAGCACCCCATTAGCCCTCCATCTCCTCCAGCAGCTGTCAAACGCTCCCCCGAACCAGTCAAGCCGACAGCTGGGGTCTTGCTGTTTGATGGACATGGGCAGTATCGCATCTTGGTTGGCCGTCACCTTTTATCGCATCTCGTCCGTGGCCGCGGCTGGTTGGAGCAGACATGTTCAGGCTCATGTCCAGGCTTCAGCTGTCGTTCCATTCGCAGCTGGCAAAAGGATATGAGGATCCAGCGTCCCAGGAGCCAATGGATTCAGTAGACTCTCAAGTCCTTGCTGCGTAGGGCTTTTCGTTCAGTGTAGTATTAGCGGATCTGGGCGTGGTATAGCTGACAAGGGGGGGATTAATTCTGGAGTAGAAAGGGAATCTCATGCGAATAGTTGACGAGTATTAAGACGACGTCGTTTCATGACCTGTTTCCCCCCCTTCTCATCATTCATCCCATCTCGACAATCCTCGTTTCCTTTTTTTCCTTCTCTTTACCCTCTGGTCTGGACTGGAATTCTATTCTTGGGCCGTGTCTATATTTCTTTCCGAATTGTTTCAATTTTTTTCCCTCGTCCGTTGCCACGTTCCGACACATCCCGCATACCTCTGGCAGGTACCGCAGAACAATCAGACAAATCCGTCGTCACCAGCCTTCTCTACGCTCTCTCCCTTTTGGAACAAAATAACGTGTTCATCAGCGAGAACACGCCGTCGTGACGATTTCCACGTCTCAGTCATTTCGCTTTCTTTCTCCCTCGCGCTGTTCATCGACTCTTGGTGCCGGTCACCAAACCCGAAAAAGGCCAAAACCCTTTCAATACTATTGAGGGTGCCCTTCTTCTTGTCTCTCTCCCTTTGTATGCAATCTCGAATTCCGATTTTGATCATTCACCCCCGCACTCCAAGGTTGAGCCAATTTGACCAAGAATCAATATTGCTTCCCTTGTCAAGCTGGTCTTGATTGAAAATTTTTTTGGTTAAATATCCAGTCTTGTTCGCAGCTGTTTGACATTTGTTCTCATCTGCATTCAACCGAACAACACCAAAACACCAGCCTCACAAGCATCAACACCAGCCTCACCCATCTATTTCAAATCATTTCCCCTCCCATCCCATTCACTTTAACCACCATTCCGGTGCCTGTCTCTCCGTCAAAGATCTCAGCCTAACAAACGCCTCCCCCACAGCTCTGCTTCGGGCTTTGACAATCCATCAATCCTGCGAGCCAGTGCGCAAAGCTTAACGCAACAATCGAGAGCAGTAAAAGTCTAAAAAGCTTTTGTTGTTTTATTTCCCGCGCCAGACCTTTTCGTCTTTGGAAAGGTGCCTTTCACACATCCATTCCCCTCGCACATCACCGACCCGTTGCGAGTAAAGCGCCAAGCCTCAAGGCCTCGACCACTGGCAAGAATCTGGACCTGCCGAGAGAGATCGGATCGCCGTTCTGTTCACTGCAAGCTACAGTGGGCATCAACTCTTTCAGTACCTGTACGGAAAAAGAAGGTGCACCATCCGTCGCTCTACTGGTTCTGGACTGGACTCGGCTTCACTCCACGGGTAATTGATTAATTGTTTGGCATTCTAATCAAACAATTAATTCTTGCCCATTGTTCGCATCTCGCTACTTCCGCTTCTATTTTTTCTGATTCGGCTTCGCGGGCGCTTCACGAAACCGAGCGAGACACCGGCCAAAGCAGCGACCGAAACCGCCGACTTTGCCGCCAAAAGCAGAGACACTCTCATTTTGATCCTACCACCACCGCATCTGCAACGCAGTGCAAAGCAAGGCAGGAACAAGGATAACTGGAACATCCATCTAACCCCGGCGACCACCAAGCCACCGACATAGACGCCGCCTGTCTGGTGCTTTTGCCACTCTCTACTCTCTCGTGGCCTCTGGCTTTTGCTTCTCTCTTCGACTTCACCCAGTCACGACCCGTCAAATCGGCCAGACCGCCGACCAGACCCTCTCCAAGCCCTACAGACCCTACAGACCCAGCTCTTGGCTTGCCCTGGCCCATCCCGTCGACCTGACCTAAGGACGGCCTTTTCCAGACTCGACCCCTGCGCTGCTGGTGACCCCTGTCAGCCTCCCCACCCCCCGTCCTCCACTGTTCCACACCCCCTTCACTGCGCCGCCATCCACACGCACGCCCCGGACACTCCCCCTCCACCCCAAAACGTCACTTGTTACGAAGCCAGAAACGCCCCAACCCTCACATGAGCCATCTGTCTCTTGCTGGTTGATATATCAAGCCTCACGCATCCTTCACCCCTGGCACTTTTCTTCTTGTGCCTCAGTCACTGATACCCATCATCTGCTCTTCTGTCTCTTTTGGATTAAAGGCCATCCAATCCTTTCTTGGGCCTAATCCTCTTGATACCCTCTACCGCTATACCCTCCATCCCTACCTTTCCTCTACTCACTCACTTACACGCGGGCCCTTCCCGTGTATAATACTCGACCACATCCTCCTCCTCTCTCCTCATCCCACACAACCACATACAACATGGACTCTTCATCAACACGGTACCTCACCATGGAGGAGCTCAACAAGATTGCCCTCGAGCAGTTCGTCTACCAACCTGTGGGTCGCGACATGATCGCCTATCTTGCCGAAGCCGCCCACCACGTCATTGCCTGCGACTCGACCCTCATGCCTCCCGCTCCCGTCGACCCCCGACATAACCTCCCGACTCCTCCCCGGAGCCCCGAGCCCCGGACCGTTCGATCCGAAGATGGCGGCCTTCCTACTCTTGAGGAGTTCATCACTCAGCTCGTCGTCTCTTCCAACGTCCAGGTCCCCACTCTCATGTCGACCCTCGTCTACCTTGGCCGCCTCAAGTCCAAGCTTCAGCCCATGGCCCGAGGCCTGCGATGTACCGCCCACCGAATCTTCCTCGCTGCTCTCATCCTCGCCGCCAAGTACCTCAACGACAGCTCGCCCAAGAACAAGCACTGGGCCAACTACAGCCACATCACCACTGACTGCTACAACTTTGGCTTCAGCCGCACCGAGGTCAACCTCATGGAGAAGCAGCTTCTCTTCCTTCTCGAGTGGGACCTGCGAATTACTGAGGAGGACCTCTACCGCGACCTCGACGACTTCCTCGAGCCCCTCCGCCACAAGATCGCCGAGCGACACGCCCGCAAGATGCGACACCGCGAGGAGAAGCGACGCCAGAAGGAGCTCTCTGCTGCCTGCGCCCGATACCCCAGCCCTCCTTCTTCTCGAGGCCACTCCCGATCTCGCGGTGCTACTCCCGAGCAGCACATTCGCAACATGAGCGGGTCCATCTCTCCTCCTGGCCTCAGCTACAGCAGCTCTACCAGCTCCTACGCCTCCTCGGTCTCCTCTGGACGCGCCGCCTACTCGCAGGCTACAACCCCTCTCGAGCCTTCGGAGCCTGAGCCCTACTACTACTATGAGTCGCAGCAGGGCAGCCTCTATGACTCGCCTGTCCAGATCGTCCCGGATGTCGACTACCCCAAGGCCCACATGGCCAGCAGCCGCATGCTTCCCTACGAGATCACCGCCGACGAGTACCACCAGCAGTACCAGATGCAAGACGCCGCCTCCAAGAAGCAGCAGCAGCAGCGTCCCAAGCGAGGCATGTGGGGTCGTCTCCTCGGTGGCAGCGTCGCTGTGCGATGAACCATCTGACTAGACCTGACCTGTTCGACATTCATAACTTAATGCATACTCCTGGCGTTCACGGGATCAGTTTTTTTCGGCATGACGACGCATTTCCGCATTGAAAAAGAAGAAGCTTGGCATGGCGTCGGTTTGCTTTTTCACATCTGCTTTTTTAGAAAACCAGATACACCACGGGATCGATGATTCTTCGGCACTCATCTCCCCGGCAGTTTTTCTTTGTTTCGCCAACTCTACTTGTTTTTATTATTGTTTTGGTGTTCAGCTACAGGCGTTGTTGGGATTCACATCAATCGATCGAGACGGCAGCCCCCCTGGTGATCGGGGGGCGTGTGCATTACAGGGGGGAGTATTTGGCATTGGCAGGATTTGGACTTTTGGCATCCGATCACAAGTGTTATTTGACGGCCGCTTTGGTATCACGCTCCATGGGTGGTGGCATATAGGATGGGAATGGGTTATACACTGCCACGTTTCAACAGGTTTGGGCTGTGGAGTTAATCATTGGGAATCAACCAGACAGACACTGGGCGGTGCAGTTAGATTACATTACCGTCACTGATCCAATACAAAGAGAGGACTAGAGCCTCGATGAACTACAAACAATGCCTCCTCTTCTGCCTTGTGTGTGCGACCCGCAATCTTCAATCAATTAGATTTGACTCTTGTCAATCAATTCACAGACAAGATCAGCCTTCCTCACTGCCTGGCGGTCTGCCTTCATGACTGTTGGCTGTTGGCTGTTGGGTTGCCATGGATGCGAGATCTAAGCCCATGTGATCTGCCTTTTCCCCTTTCAGCCAATTGCCAAATTTGGTAGGCTGACCTTTGGACCCTTGAGGGACCCGCTATTTAAGGCAGCCCCACGACCAATCAACGATGAGTCAGCGGCGCCGTTAACGGCCGGGGGGGGGGTTGCCCGCCGCCCGTGTTCGGACAAGTCAGAGTCCGACGGTGCACCTACGCTACGCTACAGAGTAAGCAGAATGAGGCTTGAATTGGAATTAACCCGCGCCGTCGGGAAAACAGGGAATAGAAGAAGAAAAAAAAAAAAAAAAGAGTCATGGTGAGTCGAAAATAATATCTACAAAAGGACAAATGATCAATTCTGCGCGAGGAAGGGGGCAAAGATTGCGGAACCTGCGGGTACGTGTACGGGGTTGCGTATTGCGTGGCGTATTTACTTTGCGATCTTGTTTAGAGAATACGGGATGTGGAGGGTGGGTAACATCCGAACAACAAACCGTCGATAGAAAGAAAGGTGGTTCCATCTATTTGATACGAGTTCTTGGGCATGAACTAGGTGTGTTTCGTTTCGCGTTTCGATAGTCTTTTTTTAGAAGCATGAGGAAAAAAAATCATTTCAGCTACTGTACTTTGTAATCAGTTTATTTACAATTGTATGATCTTCTTACATGATTAAAATGGGCAAGTATTGTCGAATGTTTTGTTTTATGCCTGGCGTGAGGGGAAAAATGCGAAAAAGAACAGGCGTCGTGGCTGTGAACTAAACTTGGGTCAGTCGTGCATTTTTTTTCGCTGATGATGCAGGCGGATCTCTCGGGCGATGGATCATGGGCTTACTTGACCTTCTCACTGGTGAAATGATGCGCTCGGGACCGAAGGAAGGATTGAGGCTGGGCATCACGCTTGAAGAGGGGGTGTGTTTACACGGCAAAACATCTTTGCTGTCGTTGGCGATTGCGAGATTTCAGCTATTGGCTGTATCGGGATATATCTTGGTGACTGCATGGCGTTTCTTCAACGGTCGTATCACGCACGCATCTTGGAGAAACAACAGTAAGCTGTGCATCTTGATTGACAGGGGAAGGCCCCGGGGTATCTATCTCTTCTTTGGGGGCGGATTATTCAATTACAATTAAGGGCTTATTATACTAGAAAATGCCTGCTGCATGCATCATCGTCATCGCTCACTCATCAACTTCAACCTCCCGATGCCGAAATCCAACCCCTGGGATCCCCGCCCGAAGACTCAGACTGCTCAACACAACGCTGATGCTTGACAGGGCCATCGCCAGTGCCGCCCACACCGGGTCCAGCTTGACGTGACTCCCGTCCCCCGTCGTGATGGGGTACAGGCAGCCGGCGGCGACGGGCACCGCAATCATGTTGTACACGACGGCCCAGGCAAAGTTGACGCGGATACGTCGGAACACGGCACGGCTGAGGTCGAGGAGCGTGACGACGGCGGCGAGATGAGATGTCGCGAGCACAAAGGCGGCGCTGCTGATGGCCACGTCGCTGCCGGACCCGATGGCGATGCCCACGTCGGCAGTTGTGAGTGCGGGGGAGTCGTTGATGCCGTCGCCCACCATGGCGATCATGGCCCGCCGCGTCGTCGAGCCGCGTGCGTGGAGCGAGGCTTGGAGCGACGCTATCTTGGCCGCCTTGTCTGACGGGAGCACCTCTGCGAATACGTTGGAGGCTGGGATCCCTACGCGCTGCGCCACCGCGCGGGCGGTAGTTGCGTTGTCACCGGAGAGCATCCAGACTTGGGTTCCGCGCGCCGTCAGGGCCCGGATCACCGCGACGGCTTCACGACGGATCGGGTCGGAGATGGAGAGCGCCGCGACGAGGGTCCAGGTGTCACCGGCCGAGGGCTTGGTGGCGACCAGGGCGACAGACTTGGCCTCGGTCTTCCAGGTCTGGAGGAGCGAAGAAACACGACCCGAGATAACCACGGAGAAATCTTGCATGAGAAGCTCGTTCCCGACGATAATGTCACATGGCTGGTTGTCGGTGCCTTTGTACGAGGCCTTCATGCCCCTTCCAGGCAACTCTTCCAGGCCCTCAACATCAGCAGCCTGGGTGTCGGCTCCGCAGAACGAAACGATGGCCTTGGCAATTGGATGGCTGCTGCTCTCCTCGACGGCCTTGAGAGCCGACATCAGAGCTCCTCGTTCCTTCTCGTCGGCCGAACCATCCGGGAAGACGGCAGCGTCGGTGATCTGTGGCTCTCCCCCCTCAGTGAGGGTACCCGTCTTATCAAACACGACGCAATCAATCTTGCTCGCCTTCTCAAACGCCTCACCACCACCTTTGGCAAGGATGCCGTGCTTAGCCGCGATTCCGCCGCCTACAAAGATGGCCGTCGGAGCTGCCAGGGCCAGCCCACAGGGGCAAGCGACGACGAAGACGGCAATGGCAAACTGGAGGGCAAAGACAACCCAGCCGCCTGAGGATTCTGCCTTGTGATCTGGGACGGCATTCGAGAAACCGACAACCATCCAGACAACCCAGGTGAGGATGGCAACCAGCGTGATGACGGGAACAAAGTAGGTGGTCAGGAGGTCGGCAATCTGCTCGATGGGAGCTCGCTTGGTTTGGCCTTCTCGGACGACCTGGACAATCTGATCCAACATGGACTTCCCCGAGGTGCCAGTGACACGCACAGTGATGGCAGACGATTTGTTGATGGTTCCAGCAAAGACCTGGTCTCCTTCCGCCTTCTTGATGAGGCGTGATTCGCCAGTGAGACTCGACTCATCAAAGTTGGTCTCTCCCGTGACGATGATGCCATCTGCAGCTGGGGATGCACCGTGAGGGATGCGGATTACATCGCCAGTGTCGAGCTGGTCGACAGGAACGGTTGTAGTTGTCTGAATTCCAGCCTTGTCCTTCTCAACAAGAAGGGCCGTTGTTGGACGAAGCTTGCCCAGCATCTCTACCGCGTCACCAGTCTTGGATTTGCTGTACCCCTCGATGAGTCTTCCCGCGAGAAGGAACATGGTCAGAAAGATAACCGAGTCAAAGTACATCTCGGCACCGGAACCTTGGTGATGTCTGCTCGTGGTAGCCGCAGCAATCATCTGTGCTACCGAAGAGAAGTAGGCTATGCTGGTTCCCAGAGAAACAAGCATGTTCATGCTGCCGAATCGATAGAAGCGCTGTATCACAGGCATGCGGCTACCCGAGCGCCACATAGTTCGCACCTCCTTGATGGCCCTAACATGGAAGACGTCGGCGGCGAAAAAGTAGACTGGTGTGGCAAGGATGAACAGGGCGATATCAAGGCGGCTGAGCTCAGAGGTCCATGGTTTCATCAGGTACATCTTCCCGTGGTTCGAGTTGGGCAGGAGGCTCATGTAGACGATACCCAAAACGAAGGTAGGTATTGCAAAGATGATGGTGAGGATTTCACGGTACAACAGAGCGCGCTGATGCTTGGCTCTGATAGCCCTGGAACGCTCCTCGAGGGTCGGGGGGTGGTAGATGGAAGCCTTGAGAGCCTCATCCGCTGCCTCAATGGCTTGGAGAATATGTCTCACCGTGAACTCTGGCGCCTTGGGGGTATATCGAAGCCTGACAATGGGGTTCTTAACGGTAGGTTCCTGGTAAATCTGGAGTCGGTCTGGTGCAAGACCCTTTAGAGTTGTGATAATTCGATCTGGGCACCTCGAGCAGAAGATGCCGTCGACACGAATCTCGACCTCGCGTTCGTCTGCGGATTGCTTCTGTTCCTCGAGGTTGACAACTTGATCGATTGCAGCGTCGTATCCCAGGTCTTCGATGGCGTCGACGATGTCTTGTGTCCGATCGCCATCAGTGTAATCGACAGTAGCACTGTTGGATACCAGGTTGACAACAACCTTTGATATCCAGGGGTATTTTTGGATCTCCTCGGTGATGGTGTTGACACAGACAGCGCAGGTCATGCCGCCGACTGAGAGAGTCACTCGCCACAGCGAAGAGGGAGTCGTGTCCGTGACCACTTTTTGAAGGGGATAAGGCAAGGAGGAGTGTTTTGTGGAGGTGTCAGATATCTTGGAAGAAGTGCGAGCCAGTTTCTCATTCTCGTAGTGTTTCACATCTTGGCCGATTGCTTCGGATCTGCATGCTTCGCAGTTCTCGATGTGAGCTGCCCGGGCCGCCTCTGCAGCTGAAGGCGACGGCTTAGGACGCCAGAGCTGAAAGAAGGAGTCGATGAACCCGTTGGGATGCTCCATGGCGCGGCTGCTCTCGCCAAGGTCAACTTGGGATGTGTGGTATAGATCAATGGAGGAGCTCGCAGTGGTGTTGACGCCACACACCTCGAAGCCGACATCTTCGAGGGTCTTTTCCATGTTGCGTACCGATGCTGGAGTGTTGTCCTTGTGTTCGACCGTCACCACCGAGGTGACGAGGTTTGGAGATACCCAGAGCACATTGTCGCCGTATGTTTCCTGGAGGAGTGAACGGATCAAGGTGACACATGATGGGCAGTGAAGGTTGCCCAGTAGATAGGAAGTCGTGACAACGTCTGTAGGCGCCATCTTTATTGATGTCTCTCACACCTGAGAGGTTGCTGTGTTGTTGCGATGGAAGCTCTGAATGTGATTGGTTCAGGCGTGTAGTGAAAATGCTCGTAAGGATGATTGATTCACCTGCCCTACGATACTGAGCGAAGAGCAGCGAGATGGTCTTTTCAAGACGTAAAACAAGTGATGGTTGGAATTAAGTGGTGTAGATGGATAGTCGAGAGTTCCTTCCTCCCTCCAGCAGCTTCTAGAGGCGAATATTTAACATTTGGCATTCGTGATCAAAATCCGCACAAATCTCGCAAATCTGGAGCTGTCATGATGATGGCTTGCGACTAGCGGTGCAGGGTTAGCGACACCAGAAATTTCATCACCGATCTCATTGTTGGTCGATGACAAAACAAACGGCCTGTGGACGATCGGTTTTCGCCATGGCCCACTGAATAGACGTTGAACTCTGCATTCTTCCTGTTGGAAATCCAACGCTTCTGCCGTCCTGCGATGCATTGAACCTGCCGTGAGCCACCGGTGAGCCTCCCGGTGAATGGCGCCCGTGGAGACGTTTGGTGGCGGGAAGTCAGGCAGCTGGCCAAAACAGGCTAAGCGTCGACAGGGTCCAGTTGCGCTCTTTGTGCGGAGGCGTTTTTGGAGGTCCATGTAATTCGACAATCAATAAGCCAAGGCACCATGATGATGCTTTTGCGTTCTTTGTGCGGCGCTGTTGGTCATCAAATGCACATCTCTCAGCCAAGACGGATGCTTCCAGATAAGAGTGGCGGGTGACGGAAGCCGAGAAGCAGGCCAAGACGACATCTGGCCATGGTTCATTGTTGGTAGTGACTTGGCAAGTAGATGCATGTGAGGGGTTGCCATCTGAGGGGTCGTGAGGGCCTCAACCTGGAGTCATTCCTCAACTTGATCATGACCTGTTGATAGCATGAGCGAGCGGGAGCCATCCTTCTCATCGGGGCGGGGCGGGGCGGGAGTAGTGAGGTGTGTATCACGTGCGAGAGCGGAAATGATCCATCACGTGACCGAACACCGGCTTTGTGCTTCCGACTCTGCCCGGTCTCATCAAGGTGATGGCATTTCATGGACACAGACCGCGATTGTAGCGAGTCTCGCCATGACAACGCAAAAGACTCAAAGGCGCCTACACGACGGCACCCGAATCAATTCGTAACCGTAGAAGAGCGTCCTTGTCGCGGTGATTCATGCATCATGCGCCCGAATGAATTCCCGCGAACCAACGTTGCACGGATTGTCCTCGTGCTACCGAAATTCGATTAACAAACAACAGAGTCGCATCCGTATGTAGGCAATACCGATGCCAGGGAGCGGAATCCCGCCAAACTTGACACGAGCTTGAGCCTCAATTTCGGTGCCTTGTCGAATCGATCGGTATGAACCATCTAGCACAGGGAGCTGCACCTCCTTTGCTGTTTAGCGGAGGCCCAAGTCCGTATTCCGTTGATAATTATGTATAACAGAAACAGGAGGTTGAAGCAGGAAAGATCAGCCAGAGTTTGTCAAGGCGAAACAGCGGAAACCAAACTACCTGAGTTTAGCCAAGGATTCCAGAACTCGTCAGCCAGAGTGTCGACTCAAGCCAGTTGACAAAACATGATCCGACCAGCAGGTCCGGCTGAAACTGCTAGGTCGACCAGGCGGATGGGACAGGATCAGGTGGTGCGTCGCACTCGATGGCGTCTTCCCCATCGCAATGTGTCACAGCTCGAGTCAGCACGCGTGATTGCATCCCTAGGTACGGTTCCGCCTCGGACGCACACACAACATGGCCAGCGGAGCGGGAAATAGGATGCCGGACAGGGCCTGGCTCCAGGACCCATTCACCGGGCATTTCTGGTGGATTCGGACTGCCGCAGCCGCGAGACATGCCATGCCCACACAAGTCCCTATGTTTGGGCCACCTGCAATGGTCGATCGTCCAGCTATTAGGCGAGCCTCGCCAGGAATCAGGAAGCCAGAGCCATCGCGATAACAATCGAACGGCGTCGTCCTCTTCACCATCCGAGCGTGCTTGGGAACAGGCCTTCTCGCCCGCAAATGCGGAGGCCTTATCACTCCATTACGTACCAACTCTGGGGGAAGAAGATGCTCTCATCTGTTGGTTGTGGGGGATCGAATCAATTGCATAATAGAGACTTGGCCTTGGTCTGGGGGAGGGGCGAAAGGGCCAGAAAAGGCCAGCGGCGGTTACAGGCGGGCTGGGATTGTCTTGTGAATCCTTGAATTCCTTTGGGAATCCTTGAGCATCCCCAAGAAGTCTCCACAAACCTTGCTGACATGGTTGATATCACCTCCTCCAAAGAGACAGCCGCGTCGAGTTGACCCCAATACCAAGACCCCAACTCCAAATCATGAGGCGTTCCCCCCCTCCCAGAGTTTCCATGCGGCTTCCAAGACTTTTCCACTTGCCTGTTGTGGCATGGCCAGCTCCAATCTCCATCCGCCAAGGCTACCGGCTCTCCGCAAACGAGATGGCTACTTCTGTCTCTCTAGACAGATCGGCTGTATGAGTTCATCTCGGCGTGTCCTGTGTGTTTGCAAGGGTAACGAGGTCAGACTGGTCGAGATAAGTGACCCATTCCTCGTCGATTTGAGGACGGCAAGATTACAACGTGGATACTTTCTCCGCAGGATGAGACGAGGCGCCAACACGGACTCGAAAGTTAAAAGATAACAGGGCGTACAGTCCGCTGAGCTTCTTGACTTACTCTATTCAGCGGGCAGAGGTGGATTCGAAAACGTAATAACTCAGTATTCGGCGGGGAGCGTCGACTGTTTAAAGGTGCAGAGGCCAGGCCGCCCCGATGGCGAAATGGGCCGTTTGTTGGTGCAGGAGGGTCTCCTCCGTATGGGCATTAGCCGCAGGATCGTCCGGGCGTTCAGCCGTAGATGGATAGGCTGATGGGGAATAAGACAACAACCGAATATCCCTCGTTTTTAATAGCAAGCGAGGGACGAGGTGAGGTGCATATGACAATCCTGGCGATTATTCCCCAGGGTGAATTTCGCAAGCTTGAGATAAGCTTGCACTTTCCCTAGTCAACTTCGCCTTGTTGTCATTACAAGGCGCGACCGTTCTTCTGGGCCTGTTCCAGAACTGCTGGAAGTCGGCTCCTTACCCTTGCTAGAGCCTATTAGTCTGCGGATGACGGCTGCATGTCCTAGTCTGCATTGGATGTCGACCAGACGAGAAGGCCTCTGCCGATTTTAGCTGCAGCAGTTCGTTTGGCATTTCGCAGCTCATCCAATGCCATTGAGCCGCAAGAGGTGACGGGATGGCGTCGCGATGCCCGGTTATCTCCTGACGCTGGCGCCTCCATCATCGGGCGTCAGCTTGACTCACCAGTCTGCAATTCCCATGTTGGACCTTCTGTAGCTCGAGGCAAAAACCAGATTTAAAGCCGGTCAATATGGAAAAGCTGACACCAGACAACGAGACAGCCCACGGCCCCGGGCCAACAGAACTGTCAATGGAGCGGCAACGAATACTCGTGATGTCGAATAAACAGGCCAATGGCGCATAAGCATTGTACAACTCAAGAGATACCCACAAGACATCCACCCTGCGGCTGGTGATGCTCTCCTGGGTAAGTACTTGCAGCACAGTGTGCACCGGAGGGTCCCCGAAGTTAAGGTCAGGAGCGCGATGTGGGAGAGAGACGAATACGTACCCCGAGGTGAGGATTAGCCGCCGTGCCAATCGGGGAGGATGAGAGCAATGTCCTGTCCCTGACTAGGCCCCATCACAGCGCGATTAAAGGCAATGACCCCCATTCAAGTCCAACCCCCGTGGACGGTTGCGAGCAAGGAAATGATGCCGGGGTTCGTTAGGGTTTCCAAGGGTTCCACCCCCAGGGGGTAACGACGGATGGCGAGTCCACTCGAGGGAGAGACCCTTGCACGGGCGTCGTTTGCACGAGGTGCATTGCAGGCATGGTCATCACAGGCTTTCTGGCGACCGCTGGTTTGCCTCGCCGCCGTTGACGGTAAACTTCCATGTGGATGTGGGTGCTGCATAGACGACACTGGCATCCGTCCATCGATCGACCCGGCTGCTACGTAGCAGAAGGAACGTCCTGGGTCCTTCAAGGGTCCGCAGGGGTTTCGTCTGTTCTTGGGAAGTGGCACGAGGCACACGGTGGTGAGACTGACAAGCAAGCTCTCTACAATGACTGCCGGTTGGTTTGTGTGTGTCGTGTGTCTCAATAAGGCGGTCGAGATAAGGTGAGAGGATAAGGTCAGTGACTAGCAATGCCGTTAGTCAGCTTCCGCTTTGGTTGCAGCAGCCAGCGCGGCCTCGTTTTGGCAGGTCCGACCAATGGCACGGCACTCAACACGCCACCGCTGACTCTGTGGCGTCTCCCCTCGATGCCCCCTAACCTCGAGATCTGCCGGCCTTCCATGGTTATTTCCCTCACGGCGAGGCACCCTCCCGCCCGCTCGCACACACACAGGCCGGGCTCTGTCACCCTAGCTTGGTTCAGCAGGCGGAGGAGGCACTTGTCTATCTCTCTATCTCTCAGCCTTAGCCTCAGCGGCAGCGGCAGCGGCTGCACAAGCGCCAGGGCCAGCAACATCTAGAGATTCGCGGCACTGCAACTGCATCTTCACCAGCTCTCTCCTGCATGCTAAGAATGCCCAGCCAGATAAACAGGAATACTGGATCACCCGTCCGTGCAGTCCCTCCCTATCTCTCTGCTGTTGCGACGTGGGACCTGGTCCCTCCCTCCTTCTCCGCCATCATCCATGGTACTTGGCCGTCCATGGCGTCTTGGCTTGGGGTCGAGGTACAACATGCTATGGGCTGGACGGCTGCCTCAAGTCTTGGCCCTCTCTCTCAAACGACTCGTCTGCGCGCCTTTTCTCTTGGCATCGTCGCCTCCTCGGACAAATCCAGAGTCTCATCAACAGGTGCTCTCCACATGGTCTGCCAACGAGCACCTCTGGTTCGGCCTACCCGAGCCGGCGGACCAACGTTTGTTCGTCATGCCCAGACGCCAGACCTACACCAGAGCCCTTGACCGTGACTGTTGCTTGCCTGATGCTTGTCCGCCTTGGCGCTCGAGAGAAATCTCGTAACCTTCCCCTCCCAGCGGGCCAAGCCAAGCTCTCTCGTTGTGTCGCATCGCTACTCATTCTGGAGACTGATCCGCCGACTGGGCGCGTCACCCGTGCGTGCGCCCCCCCGTTGTTTCTGTCCTTACCTTGCCATGGATGCCAATGTCTCTGGGTGACCCATAACATCTGCTCCCACAGAGCTTCGCCGTCTTGGCGAAGAGGGGGTCAGGATGGGCTATAAAGCTTGACGGGGAAGCCCTTCGAGTCTGCTCCTCTCGTGTGCTCTCCCACCTCCATTCAGTCAGTCAACTGTTCTCGTTCGTCCGTTATACCCAAGTCGAGCAAGTCGTTGCAGCAATGTCGGCCCCAGAGTCCAAGGATATCTCCGGGACTGAGACCCAACCGGTGCGAACCAACTCCAACCCAACCGTCGCCGCTGAGGAGCAATCCTCCAAGAAGCAATGGTGGCACAGAAACAAGAAGAGCTCTGATGAAGGGACCAACTCTGGCCCTGACGTCGCTGCCGTCCAGACTGAGGAGCACGAGGTCAAGAAGCCTTGGTGGCACAGCATCAAGGAGCCCGGATCAGCTCTTCAGATCATCACCGCTGCTCTCCTTGCCATTGCCATCGGTCTCATCGTCACCACCCAGGTCGAGAAGGTCCCTGATGCTGCTCGTGTCCTCATCTCCATCCCCGGTGACCTCTGGCTCCGGTCCCTCAAGGCTGTCGGTGAGTCTCCAGATGACCTTTCCACATTAGCCATGATGCCCTCAAAGTGCAAGTGACTAACCAGCTCCCAGTCCTTCCCCTGATCGTCTGTTCGATGCTTCTCGCCGTGACGAGACTTCGAGAAATGTCCAACGGCGGCTCCCTGCTTGCCAAGTGGGTTGTCGGATACTACATCATCACCACCCTCATCTCCATTACCCTCTCATGCTTGATGACGGGCCTGGTCTGGGCCCACCAGTTCAAGGAGGTCGGAGAGGACTCTCTGAGGATGGATGATGATGAGGAGTCAACTGTTGACACCTCGGAACGACCCATCCACCAAGTCGTCCTTGAGATGTTCCAGTCCTTCATTCCCTCCAACGTCGTGTATGCCATGGCCAACGACCAGCTGCTTGCCATCATCATCACAGCCATCATTGTGGGATACCTCATCGAGAGCTCTCAGTCCCCCATCATCCGCGTCACTGAGGAGATCGAGCGCATGATCACCAAGATCATCACCTGGCTCATCAAGATGGCCCCCATCGGTGTCTTCTTCCTGATCCTGCCCAACCTGATGAAGCTCGACATCGGCGAGATTGGTCTGAACCTGGGTATCCTCATCGGCGGTACCCTCTCCACCATGCTCATCCACATCCTGGTCATCGTCCCCATCATCTTCTTCGCCTTTACCAGGATGAACGCCTACTCGTACTGGCTCAAGATCTCTCCTGCCTGGGTGACTGCCTGGGGTTCTGCTTCGTCTGCCGCCACTCTGCCTGTGACGCTTCGATGCGCCAAGGCGCGAGGTATCCCTGCCACCATCTACAAGTTCTCCTGCCCCCTGGGTTGCCTGATTAACATGGACGGGTAAGTTGCAACACACTCTGCATCTCACAAAACAGAAACTGACCTGGATGATAGTACTGCCATCTACCTCCCCGCAGCTGTCACATTCTTGGCTGCCACCCAGGGTATTAAGCTGGGTCCTGTTGACTACATCATCGTGGCCCTGCTGTCGACCCTGGCCTCGATCGGTGTCAGCCCCATCCCCTCGGCCTCGCTGGTCCTTTCCATCATGATTGCCCGCTCCGTCAACGTCGAGCTGACCGGCATGTACGCCGTCATCGTGGCCATCGACTGGTTCCTCGACCGTTTCCGTACGGCCGTCAACGTCTCTGGCGATCTCTTTGCTGGTATGATCGTCTACAAGATGACCGGAATCGAGGACCCCCCTGAGGTGGTTGACGAGGAGGCCCGTGAGGCTGATCTGAAGGAGCAGGACGCCTCCAACAAGGTCTAAGATGTAAATGACTTGAATTGTGTATATCCACGTATGGGGAGTGTAATGCCCGGCGTTGAAGCGTAATCGTTTTTAGTATTACCAACCAGAGTAGTTGGAACTGAATGACAAGACAAACCCATTGATTGATGATGAACGAATGGCTTGCTTGAAGTGACGATCAAGGGTGCAAATGTGACAGCTGAGATGTAGAATCAAGAGCCAAGAAAACGAGTTGGTGGTCGAAGGCTTGGCTTTTGATCAAGAGTTGGCCGCTATGATCCCTGCTCGGAGCTGGGCGAAGCTTGGCTGAGTCGACCCCGGATGCCAAGCATGCAAAGTACCGACATGGTTGCACTCGCTGTGACGTGACATGACGCTTCCAAGAGATAAGAGGGCGTTCGAAGGATCAAGTCGGCAGTTCTTTTGGATGGTATTTGGGGGACAGAAAATCGAGGGCCAAGGCTGCTTCTTATCTTGCCCAGACTTATGGACCCTTGTCATGGGGGCTCGGCATGCTCGGATAGAGTGTGTGTGTACGTAGTACCGCGGCATGAGGGAGGCCACGTTTTTTAGGGTTAATTTTATCAGTTGCGCGGCCTATTTACCCCGGCTTTCTTGTCTCTGATAAGCTTGGAGGCAACACACCTAGTTTTCTACTGACCTGCCCCATTAGGACACACGCCGATGCTCTGGCGTGGTTGCTAAGAACTTTGCAACCGTGGCTGGCTAAACGAATGCACGGATTCAAGCTGCATGTGGGATATTGACGAGATGAGGGCCAACGGTTATATCCTCGAGGCAATGTTCACGAGCAGGGACAGAGAGATAAGGACGTTGAAGTTGCATGGTGTTTCATGCAAGTCACCCGTTGATTGATTCAAGTATATGGTGAGGTTAAGGACATTTGAAGGCCCAGATCCGAAAACGAGGGACCAAAAGGAAATACCCCCCAGAAAAAGCAGGAAAAAAGAAAATGCAGTAAATGACCCCGTTGCGCCCGTCTATGACCCTGTTATGCGTGCTTGCTTGCTGTATGCCCGTGCCCCTCCATCTTTTATCTCTTAGATGCCGTCTCTTATCTGCGGACTACCTCAGACCTTGATCCTCCTTTGGAGGTAGTTGCTGTTGTTAGCGATCAAGTTTTTCGTGCCTCGGAGGTTGCCAGTGATCTTGCCAGACGTGGCGACCTTCTTGAGCCAGTTTGAAGTCTCTGTGACGCCAAAGATGCCCTCGATGGACTGAGCGTAGAGGACGAGGCCAGCAACATGAGGAGCAGCCATGGAGGTGCCGTTCGCGGTAGCAGTGCCAGTGTCAGACTTCCACGAGCAAGAGACGACGCCAACACCGGGGGCAAGGATGTCGACATGGCTGCCATAGTTGGAGAAGCTGGCAACCTTCCAGTTGCTGTCGATGGCGCCGACCGTGATGGCGTTGGCGACTGAGCCGGGGGAGGTCTGGGCCGTGTCCATGGCCGCGTTTCCGGAGGCGACGACGGTGATGACTCCGGCCTTGACGGCATTCTCGACAACCTTGTTGAGAGAGGCCGAGGGGGCGTCGATGCCCAGGGATAGGTTGATGACGGCGAATTCCTGTCGGCCCTTGGAGACGATGTCGTTGACGGCCCAGTTGATGCCAGAGAGGATGACGGACAGCTCAGAAGACTCGCCCTGGAACACCTTGACGGCCAGGACCTGAGCCTTCTTGGCGACGCCGTAGGTCTTGCCGGCGATGGTTCCCGCGACGTGAGTGCCGTGGCCCAGGCGATCAGTGTGGTCCTTCTTGAAGGCAGTCCAGACCTGCTTGGCGCGACCGCCAAAGTCCTTGTGGGTGGCGCGGACACCGCTGTCAACGACGTAGGCGTAGGACTCGATACCTGCGTCAGAGTCGTAGAGATAGCTCTTGTAGCCCTTGGCGCGGTGCGAGATGGTTCCGAGACCCCAAGTAGCAGACTTTTGGTTGGTCTCGGATCGCTTGGAGAGGTGAGTGTCCTCGGTGGTCTCATCCTCACCCTCATGATCCTCATGATGGTCTCGCTCGCCGAATTGGTTGTTCTCGCTAGGCTCTCCGGCCTGGGGGTTCCATGTGAGCTTCACGAGACGATCAGGCTCAACGGCGATGACCTGGCAGGCATGTTAGTCACTGTCTCAGAACTGGGTCATTGTCGCACTCACGTCAGGGCTCTTCTTAATCTCTTTAATGGTGGAGGTATCGAAGGTACCAGAGTAGGCATGGAAGCCAGCCTCGTTGTCATAAGTCTTCTCGATGCCGTTGTCGCCGTCACGCTTGGTGAGACTGCGCTTGTGGACGTCCTTAACCCACTTGATGTGGGCCTTGACCTTGGCGACCTTGATCTCGGGCTTCAGGGTGATGATGTAACTGCCGGGAATGATATCGCTGGGGCCAGTAGAAGAAGAGGAAGAAGAGGAAGGAGCTGGAGCTGGAGCTGCTACTACGCAGCCAAGGAGTGTGGTCGCCACGATGGCGAAGTTCTTGAAGTTGACCATAATGAATGGTAAGGATTGAAGAGAAGGAAAGGGAAGGAAGGAAAGAGAGGAAAGAGAGGGAATGAAGGTGTGGGTGGGTTGGATAGAGAGAGTCTCAGTTGGGAAGCATCATCGAGGAGTTATATACAGGTTAAGACACAGCTGTTGGAGCTATCACAGCTATCAGAGACAGTGTCTGCGTTCACCCAGGTTCTCGGGCGAGACCCTGAAGAGGCGTCATCAGCCATACCTCTTTGGAGGATAAGAAACGCCCGTCGTAGTCCAAATACCGGAGAAGCTCGCCACCACCGACGGAGGATTTGCACGCGGGAAGGGCAGAGACAAGTGTGTCTGAGAATGGAGGCGCCAACGCGGGACCCGAGACTCTATCGGACATGTACGCAAGCTCGACGGAAGATTCCTCTCCAATGGGCAGGGTACGGCTCGGAGGATGGGGTCTGGTGCATTCCTCGGGTTGCGTAGTTTGATGGGCAAACGTGTTGATCCGGCTTCGTGGGATCGTGGCCGCGCTATTGATCGGTATGGTGTACGCCATCATGACGCCCTCCCACGAAGCTATCAGGGTCCAGGAACACTCAGTCCCAGAGTCGGGCCAGTAGGAGATTTTGGGTGACCGGAAATGGAAAAGAAGCAAGGTCAGGGTTCTCGTTAGAGTTGGGCTGGTTTCTTCTGTGTCTGGGTAAGCTCAGCAGTCTAGACGCCCCATTAACATTCCTGTCTCAGGTCCACATGTCTGCAATGGAAACCCGCACGCAGGAACCCGCGAGCATGGATCAACAGCCAAGCCCATTCTCGTCGTCTGGGGGAAGGAATATGGACCTTCGCCCAGGGGTCTAGGGTCAAGCCATCGGACCACCCCCCCCCCCGAGGTCTATGGCTGGCTGGACAATGACAGAGTGCCAGCTGTTACGGGCGTTTGACTGTGGCAGAGTTGATTACTGGTTGAAGTTTATGCTTGACCTGAATAACTCTAAGTCATCCCATTTCCCCCCCATGTCATGGGGTTCGATCATGGCCAAGATTGTCTATGGATGATCTGGAACGAACATCGGGATTTGCAACCCCACTTCCAAGAGATGCCTCCAGAGTGTCGATCTTTCACCCAAAGCCCCATGTCTACCCTGGATCCTGATGTCACATTAGTCGGTAGTCGGTCGGCAATTGCGGTCATGAAAGATGAAAGTGACTGCTCATCTCTCGGCCGAATATACGGCGTCTTCTGCTCAAGCGGGGTCTAAGGTGTCACTGCCCGTTGAAGAGTCGAATTAATGCCGAGCGCTTCAAACTAGAGTCTCCAAGTTTCAATCGATTTCCATACATTATCAATCAATCGTCTCTATTAGGCTAGAAGTCCCTGTGTGAACATTACTATCAAGCCATCTCCGTACATGTCAAGGGCACCTTGGTGTTAATAGAAATTTATGCACCGACACCCAGAACAATTCAACTTGCAAACCAATGGGAGAGCTCACGCGGTCGAGTCACGCCTATTCCGCGATCAAGCACAATATGTCAAGCTCCTGAGTCATGCTATTCATCGAAATACGCGGCAAGCATTACAGTCCATAGCCAAGGATCTCACCAATGGTCTTGGCTCTGTACACCAATCACAATCGGGTCAGGCTTGCTTAATGGAACTCTAGTATTGTCTGTGGCGCTACTATCGAGAAAGAGAGGCTGCCCAAATTCAAACCCACTCATTGAGGAGAAGGACCAACATTGGTGGTCCATCTGTGCCGACGCTGTTCGGACAGACTCCCAAGAAAACAAATGATGTATCGTCAAGGAATCTCCTAGGCTTTATCGACGCCGGCATATCCATATCGTGCAAGGAATGCGGCAGCGAGAACGTCAATGGCCGAGTCCTTGATTGGCGCGTGGACGAGGTTGTCCCAAGACTGGATGATATTCCGGGGAAGAGGGCCCTGACAGACCATGTATAGCTCGCTCAAGATGGCAACTGCGTCGCGTGTATCGGCCTCTCTCCCATTCTCCATCATCTTCAACTTGTGGGCCAGAGCCCAATGCCACTCAACAGCATAGACAGTCAGGTTGGCTCCCCGCCAGAGAGCGATGTCCTGCGAGATGGAATCACGAACAAGACGCTGCTTTTCATTGCCATCCCCCTGTACCAATGACTCTATGTTCCTTATCCAGCCTCGAGAGATGTTGTGACTCTGTGCCACATGTACGATGGCTCTGTAGAGCTCCCGCCTGAACTTCCCGGGGTCGGGAGAATCGGGGCTGAGGATGTAGTCGATCTCGGTGGTCGTCTCGCGAGTGCCTAGCATGTCGACGGCCACGAATCCGCCCGAGGACACCAGCTTGAGAGGCGCCTCTGCCTTGAGGTCGTCTGATTTGGCGATCTCGGCATCCAAAGCTTGGAGAGCTAGCGAACTTAGCATCAAGTACAGAGCAATGGCGGCACTGATCAACTCACCATCGTGAAAGCCCTAATAACTGAACTCGATCTTGGGCGGAGCCATGGTTGGTGATGTTTGGTGCGGTGTTGATAATGCTCGCTCTAGAATTGGTGATGTTGGGTCTTGAGTTTCCAGGAGGGGAACCAAAGCTTCGAGAGATACCTATGACCATGAGCGTCATGTCGCCCATCCTTTCCAGATATTGCTACATGCTTTCTTCTGTGGAATTTGTGCAGGTTTGACGCACACAAACCCGCCGATGAAAACAGAAGGCATGAGGTAGTTAGGAAGGAGGCGATGATACGGATAAGAGTCTTTTGAGAATTCAAGGCAAACGAGAACCATGATACCCGGTGTCAAGTGCATCCCAGCCCCTCTTTCTCAGGTGCTGGGTGGCTGCAGGCAATTAGGTTGAGTGCTCCGATTCAGATCACGTGGAACCACGAAACCTCATATGGTGTCTATTCAGCTTCGTATGCCTTTAACACCTTGATACACTGGCCAGCCTCGTTGCGATCTCAACCATACACTCTCGGTTCCACGCAGCTTCCAAGTCACAGCACTGTGGTGTGATGTTGACCCCATAGGCTTCAAGCAGAGCTTGAACGATATCAAGTCTCTTGTACACGAGGGCCACCCATGATAATTTAAATGTATCGAATATTTAAGCTTAAGCATCAGGCGTTTATTGTTGATATCCTTTAATCCCTGTTTCAGGTAGAATAAATGTAAAAGATAATCTATATTTCAGGCCCTAGGCCATGGCTAGCATCTGTCTCACCACCCCCTCAGAAACAGAACCTCGCGAAGCAGCAAGTAGGAATGGCGAGTACCCGTATTGGTCCTTCAAGTTGATATTCGCCTTCATAGCAACAAGCTGCCGAGCTACCCCTTCGTGGCCCCTGTCGGCGGCGTAGTAAAGTGGTATCCGATCTTTCCGATCCCTACTATCGACTATGACTTTGTCTGTAGCAAGCAGTAGTCTGACGCACTCTTGGGCACCAGCCTCGGCAGCAAACGAAAGTGCTGTCCGCCCTTGAGAAGCCTCGTCTTGGAAGTCGATGTCAGCTTTATCTGTGGCCAGTAGCAGCCGTAGAAGTTCATCCGCGCCGCCTTTGGCAGCGTAAGCCAGGCCCGATAACTCGCCTTTCCACGGCCGCATCTCCGTGTCTACCTCAAACTTCCCTGTGTCCAGTAGATACTTGGTTACACGGACAGCTCTATACCTAAGGGCCCAATTCAGAAGTCGTCGCCCATTCTTGGATTTGCATCGAACTGAAACCTGGCCCGTATCCAGCAGTGCCCTCAAGATATCTTCGTGGTCCTTCCTAGCAGCCTCGAACAACATCTCCTTTGTAACAGTCACGCTTTCAGTTGCCAGGAGCTTTTCAACAACGGACTCTTCTCCGAAACCAACGGCCCATCCCAGGGGTGTGGGAGTGCCCTCGGGTCCAAGACCACGCTTGTCCTCATGCCAGATATCAAAATCAACATAGCGCCCCCTAAAAAGGCGTTTCAGGCGGTGCATTCTCTTCTGATAACGGTTCTCTGCTTCGATAAACGTATCGAGAACAACCTGCCGGCGGCCACTCACAGCCCAAAACAAGGGAGGCAGTTTGAAGATAGGGTCCCCTTCATTCGCATCAGTAGACTCCAGCTTTAGCAGGTGTCGAGTTACAGCCGCAAGCCCTAGAATCGATGCGACAACAAGAGGAGTCAGGGCTTTGGCGTGCCGATAAAAGTAGTGGAACAATCCTGGCGACGGAACGACACATGCTGACTCGCTCCCACTGCATAGCTGCAGCATGTTGCTCAATGGAAGGTCTTTTGTACTGCTCGCATCGCCAAGGTGATCAGCCCAGTAGTCCACAGAGTAGGAAAGAAGCGGGTACTTTTCGTCCAAAAATTCTAGTGACATGCGTACTATCCGGAGGCTGGGGTCACAGAGTTTCCCGATGCCATCGATAACATCAGTAAAAAGAAGAAGCTGTGCGCACACCGACCCCAGTATGAGGTTCGATGATTCAGGAGGAAATGAATATTTCCACTCGGAGCGAATGTTGCCTTCTTTTAAGGGGTTGTGCCGAGACTCTCCATCCTTGACTCTGTCCACTAAGAATTCGACGGCCGTCTGATGGAGGAGGTAGATTCTGTCGTCAACGATGGATACAAAAAGACCACAGAGTTCTCGAATCCAAGTGTGAAGCCGTTCTTTCGGTTCGATATTCAGTTGGCTGTACAAGGTGTGATCCTTCTCGATGATCATTGCCGCAGCCATCTCCTTCAACCTCAGCGGCCTTTTTGCCGCCAGAACCATGTGCAGTAACTTCCTAGCCTTGTTCTTGTCTGGGCTCCTGGAGAGGATTTTTTCGTATGCATCATCCACCGTCGCGGGAATGTTCCTGATATGCTCCTCGATCTGGGCGGAAGAATGACCGGCACAGTTTTCAAGCACTTCAAAGACCAAATAGACCCAGAGATATGTCCGGTTCGACTTTCGCAACATCTCTCTCCTCATAACCCTCTCTTGTGGCTCTGCGAGCTGTAGCTTCGTGCACAGCTGGGTTATTCGAGCCCCGACGACCAAGTCAATCTCTCTTGCAATCTTCTCCGACTCGGACTGGTCCTCTCCCCGCAAATGAATCATTGGGAGCTGCGTCTGTACACCATGGAAGCCTCGCTCGATGTTCACATAAGGACGGCTTGTCACCAGAAACTTGAGTCTCGTATTGGTGCCCTTTTCGAGATAAAAGTCATTGAGCGTCTCGACCAGCAAGCGCCGGTCTCGTTCCTCGCATTCGTCAAGTGCGTCCAGGACACAAACAATTTGACCGCTTCCATGGTCTCTTGAAGCCGAAACTAAGATATGCCAAAGATCGCGAAAAGAATCGAGGAGCTTGTCGCCGTCTTCGCCAAACTGTGTGAGGATGGAGTCCTGCAAGAGGGCTGGCTTCTCTTTAAAGAGCTGCCGCAAAAGGCAGCACAGTGCTCCAACTGCACTCCTTTGGTCTTCAAAGTCGTCTTTGAAAAAGAAGTAGCACGTTATGGAAGAAGATGAGCCCTGTAGGACTTCATCTACGAGATACCTTGACAGAACGGATTTCCCACATCCGGGGTCTGCAGTAACCCAGAGGAGGCCACAGGTTTTCCCATCCTTCCAGTCTTAAAACCGATCATGGCTTGTGAACCATTCGCAGGTGCCTTGAACACGCCAGGGGTTTCTGTCTTTGGCATCACGGTATAAAGACTTGTACAGGTTCCTCAGGAACTTTGTGACCTGCTTGGCTCGCTCGGCTTTCTTCTTCATCTCGAATTGATCTTGGCCTGATCATCTAGTCAGTGAGGGTTCGATGATTTCATGAATACTACTGATGATTCTGAATTCCCTAATACGACCATCTGATTACACTTGAGTGACACCCCTTGGGGCACAAGGAAGCCCGAGTACGGAGACGTGGACTAGTTCTCCCTAAGTCCAGTAAAGCGTTTTTCCAATGCTCCATCCACGGGATCTTCTTGGGGAACTGTAACCAACTCACCATTCGCGATGGCACTTTCGTAAAGGTCTTGAAGGTTGGCCTGGACGAGCTTGAAGTTATCCAGGTCCAGTTGACTTGTTCCGAACTTGCAAACACCTCCATGGCTCGCCTGGAGTGAAACCACATTCTCGTGCTTTCCTGGGAGGCCGAACGATGTACTCTCCCTAGGGACGACCTGGGTCAGGGTCAGTGAAACTTCAACCAAATACGACAAAAATTTACGTACAGTGTCCAATGCGCCCCAGAAGGAAACTATGGGGTACTCCAAAAGGCGGTGCCTCCAATGCTCGTGCATCAAGTCGCTGAACATGCTGCCCGACTTGATCGTTTCCAGAATATTGTCGCCTTTCTGGAACCCCAACTCCAGGGCGATCTTGGCAGCGACCTTGCCAATGTTTACAAGAGACTGTTTTCCGCCATCATGGGGAGTAGCAAAGAATGCGAGTCCCTGTGTGGCATCCTTGATGTCCTCGTACTTTTCATTATTGTGCGCGTTGATCAGAGCCTGCTTAATCAAGAGGCCTCCAAGGCTGTGGCCAAGCAGCAGCAACGGCCGTCGCGGTGTCTTCCTCCTGTCGATTCTCAATTCCTCTAAAAAGCCATTCACCTTGTCGATAAAGGTGGTGCGGTCCTTTCCATACACTGCCGTCGAATTGTACTCATAGAGAAATATTCGGGCGCGAGGCAGCTCTTTGGGGAGCTCGTCACGGAGCCAGAGCTTGCCTTCGGGGCCAGATGGAGTTCGCCATGTGTCCCAGGCATGCTCTTGGTCAGGTTTGCTCCGGGGGTTCAGTCCATGGACCGCGACGATGCTGGGGCAGGTTAGAAATGGATATCGGGAAGCAGACTCTCAGCACATACTCAACAATCGCCTCATCCTCCGCTGTCTTTTCCGGGTCTGGATAAAGTTGTCTCAAGGGCTACAGTTTCAGGTCAGCAACTATTCCAAATGATTCATAAACATTTGATTCCGTATGGGCGTTTTCTACACCGTTATCTGCAAGCTTTACGCCCTAACTAGCCCCAACCCGGCTCTGGGCGCCAACTCAGGCAACCGTAGCCTGGACCCTTGAGCTTTTGGAGATCAAGATATAGGTATAGTAAGGATCGCTCTCGGTAGACAATAGTGTGACAACGAATTGTAACTTGGGCACTCACCATTGAACTAGCTCCCTCTAGAGGTATTCCTGCAGGAGAGGGAAACAAAGAGAAGAGGAGAAAGAAAAAAGCCACAATGAGAGGGGTAACGGCTGAAAACTGGTTGCCTTTAATTGCCGAGCCTGATTTGAGACGCATCTCGACGCGCCTTGGACCTGTCAGCTGAACTCTGCCAAGTGTCGAGTCGACCAGGATTACGAACCAATAGCGGTTGCAGTTGATGGTGACAAGGCAGTCCAGCCGCCTTATGGTAAAACATGGCGCAGAGAGGCCAACAACACATTGGGGGCTCTTCAGACTTATTGATGGGCAAAGGAGAAAAGAGCCTCGGGTCTGGTCGGGGTGCTGTTGGGACAGCAAGGCTAATATCACAACTTCTCAAAAGTCAGAATAGCATCCCTGAGTATTTAATAGAAGCACGTATATCTATGAGATATCGAGATAATCACCCGTGATAATGATGGCTCAGTTCTCCAAGAGCTGAGCTGGAGCCAAGCCATACACAGGATAGCGGGTTATCAGAGATCGCATCTATAATCCATGGCCCCTTTTATCTTCGGATGATCGTTTGATTATTCTGATTTTGTGATTCAATATTACTCACCGAAACTTGCCCCTTCTCAGTTATTTGAACCTTAAGCACCATAACAGAGTGATCCGGGTTTGCCCTCGATGCTCAGTATTCGTCCTTGGTATTGATTGGTTGACTCAACGCCAGTTCACTCTCTTCCAAGAACCCTTCTCATTCTCTCGGCGGTCTTGGTTATTTGATCTTTTCGGGCTCAATTGGAGGGCAAGGTGCCCAATGGCTAGGGCAAAGGGATAGAGTAATCCGTCCTGGACAGAGGTTCAAATTTGGTGCCACAACTATGACTCGATGCAGATATCGCCAATCTATTCTCATTCTCTTATTGGTGCTGACTATTCTAGTATTTAAGTTTTGGGGACTAGCCAATTACATCGGTTGAAGAAAGTCTGCTTCGGTGGTGGCACCGTTGATCAAGGGACGCCATTAGTCCGGCAGATGGTGCATTCGCCAGGCACGCGGTCAAGACATGACAGACAGCAAGCCTTAGCAGGCTTTTCAGAGGAGTAAAAGGGATCAAAAGTCTAATTCAATCCTCTCATCAGACCTTTCCCCATCAACATGATCAATTGACCTCAACATAGAGTCTCGCTCGGGCGGCAACCGGCTACAGGACCCCCGACGGCCCGGCCGGCACTCGGAGGAGGCCAGAAAAAGACGAAGCAGGCTGGCACATCGGGATTTCGGGGTCTCCATCAGGAGCCAGACTCTGTGTGGGGGAGGGGAAAGAATTATGGACAGTTGTAGAAGGCGTATTGTAGAGTGGCTGTTTGAGTCTTTTTTGTCACCCCACAATGCCATCTTGCGACATCGAAACACCTTTCCTAACTCGGTCTAGACCAATTGCGTGATTCTGTCGAAGCATCAACAATTCTCAAGACCGAGCAAGATCCGTCGACGAAAGAAAAAAAGAAGAGCCGTTAGTTTGGACAGGATGGAGTTCGTTACAAATCCAGCCCCGTTGAGTCGCCTCTTCAAGGGCACATCTTTTCCTCTCTTCCCCTCTTTTCCTCCCTCTTCAGCGCTCTTTTTATCCTCCTCGCTGCTGGGAAACGCTGTGTTTACATCCTTTCATCTCGCTTCTTGAGAGTCAGCAGTTTTGAGTTGGAGGCACTCACTTGACTTTTGCTTTGCAGTCAAGAGCGATACTCTGACCTCTCCCCTCCTTCAATCGATCTGATCCTCCAACTCCTCGGGTCAATCACCGAATAATCCTCTCCAGGATGCCTCATCAGGAGCCGGCCCCTGTGGCCAAGACGAACTCGTCCGACTTCACCAAGCTGTCGTCCAGCCTTCCCTTCGGCCAGCGGGTTCCTCTCTCCTCCATCTCCGGCCCGACCTACGTGACCGCCCAGCTGCTCGTCCAGCAGATCGCCTACAAGTTGTCCGACAAGATCTTCTCCTATTCCCCCGAGACCTTCGACCTCGATATTGCCCTTAAGGACTGGGCTTCCCAGAACGAGAAGAACATCCACGGTTACTCCACCGACGTTCTGCCCCTCCAGACCCGAGTCGGCGCTGGTGCTCTCGCCCTTGGCTACATCTTCTCCCCCGACTTCGATGTCTCCAAGCGACACATCCCCCAGTCTCTGGTTGCGCCCTCGGGCAGCCTCCAGCAGCTGCGCGGAACCCTCGACCAGCTGTCTCTCCTCTATGGAGTCTCCAGCCCCTTCGTCGCCCATATCGCCGCTCTCGACTACTCGGACAGCAAGGGTCTGATCTCCAACTACGACACTGCTCTTCGCATTGCTGAGGATCTCGGTCTTGGCCTGGTCGCCAGCACCTCTACCTATGAGGCCCAGCACATGTCCGTCTTTGCCACTCTTCTGGCTTCTCTTCTGCCTACTCTTCACATCTATGATGGTGTTCGCGTCGCCAGGGAGACTCTGCGCGTCGTTGATGCCCTGAGCGAGAACGGCGTTGCCGACCTGTACACCAAGCTCTCCGCCGAAGTCGGCAAGCTCAACACCCGCCTCGACACCGCCGGCAAGGCTGTTGAGCTGCTCAAGCTCTTCAACGATGAGCTTGGCACCGTCTATGAGCCGTTTGAGTACCACGGCCATGAGACCCCTGATGTCGTCCTCGTCGCTTTTGGCAGCGTTGAATCTCAGGTCACCAAGCAGGTTCTGGCCAAGCTTTCTGCCGATGGCGCCAAGGTTGGTGTCATCAATGTGCGAATCTACCGCCCCTTCATCGAGGAGGCTTTCCTGAAGGCCATCCCCGCCTCTGCTCGCACCATTGCTGTTCTTGGCCAGGTCAAGGATGAGCTTGCCGTTGAGGATGAGGCTACTCAGTCCGCCCTCTACAGCGACGTTCTCACCGCTGTTGCCTTCTCTGGCAAGTTTGACAGTGAGCCTGATGTTCTTGACATCAAGTACACTCCCGCTCAGGCCTTCACTCCTCAGGGCTTGGTCAACACCCTGCACAAGATCTTTGGCAACGACGGCGAGGCCAAGAAGCTGCCTTCTCTCATCCAGGCTCAGCAGTTCACCTTCTGGGAGCTCGATAACTCACCTGCCATCAACTCCCCTAGCGTCATTGGTAACCTCCTCTCCAAGGAGTCTACCTCCAACGTCTACGTCAATGAGGTCTTTGACAACCTTACCCAGGGTGGTATCGTCCGCAGTGACCTCCGAGCCTCCAAGAAGGCTCTTGAGGCCCCTTATGACATCAACGAGGCCAGCACCATTGTTGTTGGTGATGAGAAGATCCTCAAGGAGGTTGATATCATCAGAGGTCTCGCCGATGGCGGCAAGGTCATTGTCAAGCTCTCCAACTTCAAGGATGACGAGGTTGAGAAGCGACTCCCCGTTGCTTTCCGCAAGGGACTTCAGGAGAAGGCCGCCGAGCTCTACATCCTGGACGCTTCTTTCTCCCCTGCTTTCGAGAAGGATCCTCTCTTCGCTAAGCTGCTTCTCGAGCTGTCCTTCCTCAAGGTTGCTCTCCCTGACATCTCCCCCAAGGAGATTGGACAGTACATCCTTGCTGAGGGTCAGGCCCCTACTCTGGAGGAGGCTACTGATGCTATCGGCCAGTGCCTCCGCCAGTTCGAGGTTCCCGCTGCCTGGGCCGAGGTCGAGGCTGACTTTGTCAACCCCAACCTCCCCCGTACCATCCAGAGCAACAGCTTCGTCGCCCACCAGAAGGAGGAGGTCGAGGAGACCCTTGAGCTCCGTGACTGGCAGGTCGCCGCCAAGTCCCTTGCTTTCAAGGAGGCTTATGGCACCAAGACTGCCCTCCGACCTGACCTTTCTGTCAAGACTGCCACCATCACGGTCAAGGAGAACCGACGTCTCACTCCCATGGACTATGACCGTAACATCTTCCACATCGAGTTCGACCTCGGCGACTCTGGCCTTACCTACAAGATTGGTGAGGCTCTGGGCATCCACGCCGAGAACGACGTGGAGGAGGTCAACCAGTTCATTGAGTTCTACGGCCTCAACCCCGCCGAGCTGGTCCAGGTGCCTTCTCGCGAGGATCCTTCTCTGATGGAGGTCCGCACCGTCTACCAGGCTCTTGTCCAGAACGTTGACATCCTCGGAAAGCCTCCTAAGCGCTTTTACGAGGCCCTTGCCGAGTTCGCCACCGACGAGACGGAGAAGAAGAAGCTCGAGGCCCTTGGCGGACAGGAGGGTGCCGAAGACTTCAAGCGCCGATCCGAGGTGGACACCCTCACCTATGTGGACATTCTGGAGGAGTTCAAGTCGGCTCACCCCAACTTCCACGACCTTGTCAAGATTGTCAGCCCCCTGAAGCGCCGAGAGTACTCTATCGCTTCTGCCCAGGCTGTCACTCCCAACTCGGTGTCCCTGATGATTGTCGTGGTCGACTGGGTCGACCCCCGTGGCCGCACTCGATATGGTCATGCCACTCGCTACCTCAGCCGTCTGCCGGTGGGCGCCAAGCTCACTGCTTCGGTCAAGCCCTCGGTGATGAAGCTTCCTACCAAGGACACTGCTCCTCTCATCATGGCTGGTCTCGGAACGGGTCTCGCTCCCTTCCGTGCCTTTGTCCAGTACCGTGCCATGCAGAAGGCTCAGGGCAAGGAGATCGGCTCCATCCTCCTGTACCTTGGTTCGCGTCACCAGCGCGAGGAGTACCTCTACGGCGAGGAATGGGAGGCCTACTTGGCTGCTGGCGTCGTCACTCTCATCGGCTCTGCCTTCTCTCGTGACCAGCCTCAGAAGATCTACATCCAGGACCGTATGCGCCAGACTCTCAAGGAGATCGCCAAGGCTTACATCCAGGACGAGGGCAGCTTCTACCTGTGCGGCCCTACCTGGCCCGTTCCTGACGTGACCAAGGTGCTCGAGGAGGCCATCGCCCACGAGGCCAAGGCTGCGGGCAAGAAGATTGATCCCCGCAAGGAGATTGAGAAGCTCAAGGAGGAGGGACGATATGTCCTCGAGGTCTACTAGAGTTCTTGTTATGTTGGCACGATATGATTGATGTCTAAAATGGTGCTTGGATTTGTATAGACAGCATTGAAGCGTTTGAATATAGTCAGTCATGGTATCATCTACTTGTACACGGTGTTTGAAAACTGTGAACTGCCATGCCGTGTCATCCACACGGAACTCCTCTCCTTTGTCGTTGGATCCAGGCTAACCCAGAGCAGGACTGTCTGTGTCAACCCATTGGGCATACATATCACAACGGCGGATGTTGGGCATAAGCTCTCTTTGATAGACCCTCAGCGCGCTTAACGGTTAAACCAGGTGTTAACCGGAGTATCACATCCAAGTTCCTCGATCGACGTCGAGCATCTCATATGCCGAAATGACAGGACCAACCATCGAAGCATGTGAGGGTGTCGACAACCTGGCTGGCCTCGAGTTTATTCAGATGGTGAAACCCGCTAATAGCCGGAGAAGCCGCTGTCACGGGGAAGGAAAGGCGAAATGGGAAACCCGAGCTTTGATTAACTTTGTTGCTCCGTGTCGGGCAGCAATTCGTCGTGGTGGTTAGGAGTGTCTGCCCAACGGTGGCGGGCTTCGGGATATGCCTAATTCGACTTTCCATGCTGAGGAGGGAGGTTTGTTGCCAGTTGCCACGAGACATTGTCTTTTAAACGTGGCTTGAAAGCAGAGTGACGTTAGCCATGCGCCTGGTATATGCGTGTTGGTCTGTATGTCTGGCTGGTGGTGGTGGTGGATGACCATCTGGCCGGCAACAGGGTCGGCTTTACACTTTCAGTCTCGACGCAGGGCTTGGCTGTTTGGGATTGGCTATGGAAGTGAGGGCATTCCCGGATTTTGTGACGGTGATGTTGTTGTGTATTGTGTTAAGCGATGGTGTATGCCAGCACATCAAGCAAGGTGGATGTCTGGTGTTGTCCATAGACACATAGGTCTCACACCACCACCTGGCAAAAAGAGAAAGACGAACCCTGGAGAAAGTTGGCAACATGATAGATGATATCAAAAGAAATGCCAGCAAAAAAATGAACTTGAGCAAATGCTCCCCCGGGAAGGCTCGAACTTCCGATCTCCCGATTGTCTGCAAGTAACAGTCGGACGCTTTAGCCAACTAAGCCACAGGGGATTGGTTCGCTTGATGACGATGGACATCCCAATTTGGATTCATATTCCTGCTGCTTTTGCAGACAACGCCAGTCGTTAGACCCAACCATTGATAGAGCAAAGTCCAGTCTCACGACAGCTACGTAGCTTCCTGCAAGGTTAAATACGCGTACTTGAGTTTCTCTTGTCAGTTATATCTTCTGGTGGGACCGGTACTGATCCTACATGCAGCCATAAGTTGTTCGGGCGAGAGGATAGAGCCAGGTTCGTCAACTTCTCGTCGATAGGTGAGTGTCTTGTTACATGGTTATGGCTTATGCGGCCATCCACTCAGTCGAGACCTTCGAAGACCTCCAATAGGACAATCTCTACTTAACCGATAGGTTCTAGTCTCAAGAAAGTTGTCACCGGCTGTACTCTACTCTTCGAGACCGTCTCACCGGTTCCCTGAACAGTCTGACACTCTCCTCCATCACCCCCACAACTCATCCGAAAACATACCCTACACAGACACACAAAACACCAGAGACAGGCTCACTCCTGCGGGTCCTCCCGCCGACTTGCATTCGCAGCTGTCGAAACTCGTGTCTCTGGGCCAACTTTTTCCCACGTGGACCCGTCTCTTTCTGGAGTAAGTTCAACAAAGGCAAATCTCGCAGGGCTAAACCAAAAAAAAAAAAAAAAAAAAAAAAAAAAAACACATAATCTCGATCAAAATTTACCGACATTGGTATCCGAGGAGAAACGAGATCAAACTCGGTGGGAACATGTGGGTGATTCCCGCATCAACCGGTGGACACACACGGAATGGACCCCCATCGTCCGACGAGTCCTGAACCGTTTCCCCTCTCTAATCAGGATAACCAAAAAGCAATTTGTGAGAGCAAGTCCAAGCGATCCGATACGGTACGAGTCATGGCATGAAAGAAATGGGCTCATGAGGGATCTCGAAGGAAAAAGCAAAAAAACACAAAGAGGCAGCCACATCGGACCCGTCGCCAAGTTTGTGGAAATTCGAAAGAGAGACATCACTCTTCTGATCGACGGGACGGTAAAATAACCCGTCAAAGATGAGGCTACTGCGAGGCCTGCCACGATGGACAGGGGGGCGGCGGTCCTTTACTTGCTTGGAGAGTGAGAGATGCAAATGCAAGAGGCAACGCCATCATCACATGATGAAGATGGTGATGCAGACTTCCCGCCCTGCGTTGGTTGGTTGGGAAGTGGAAAAGAGGGATCGGCGGCATGGATATCGAGTTTGATTTGGGAATCGACAGCTCACATCAGGCGGACCATGTATGATGATGATGATACTCTCTCACCGTGATATCTCCATCGTTCGTCAACAACCTCCTGAGATCTACATGGGATTCCCATGTTTACCATGCTCTCTCACCACAAGTAAAGCTGTTCCCCCATCACGAGGGGGGGAGCGGTGAGATTTCGTCTGTTTCAGGTGCAATCTCGCAGATCCAAGGGGGAGGACCCATTCTCAAACGTTGCTTTTTCGACATGTTCGTCCTTGCTCCACCACCCATGAACAAGTTCCCCTCTGGATGTACCAGTTACAAAGGTGCAGAAGTACCTATATTCGTTGACATGGGTGTGTTCGATTACACAGCTCGTGGGGTCCCCCCCTTGAACACTCCGTTCTCCAGGGCTGTCCCGGCTGACTGGGTATACCGGGGACGTCGGCGTCGTTGGGACCATGGCCGGGGGTGGAGCCAGCCCGAGACATGACATGGAGCTAGAAGCGCGGTTCCGCGGGCTGTTTTTTTTTGACCAAGATGGCTTTGCTGAAAGATGTAATGGCTGAGGGTTGAGTTGTCAAGAGATAGGAGAAGCTCTTCCGCCAACCGCAGAGCCAAGAGATCATCTCAACCACAAAAAACAACAACAACACCTACTCCAAGCAAATCATCCAAGACAGAACAGACATCATGCAGGGAGAGAGGCAGCGGCAAGCAGGGCATCTTCTCGGTCGCCAAGCACCCGGCGCACCTCTGACTTGCGCTCCAACCAACACCGCCTGGGTTTTTCCCACCTACGTAACCGTGGGGCACTCAAAACTCAGACCGGTATGGGGAAAAGGAACATGCAATGTACATGCTTGCTTCATGCGCTTCGTGGTGGTCGGACCGCTCAGTTGGTTCCAGAGGAGAGGACCCCCCCTCCCCTGCTCGTGCATTTGGCGCTAGAAGCGAGCAGCCGCAGATGGAGAGGGGGGCAGGAGACGGAAATTCCAAACGAGAGAGCGAGAAAGACAGAGATTGCATATCCCGTGTTTGAGGCATCTCGTTGCTTGTTGTTGGTCGTGTCTCTCGGCACCAACCGCGTGACAGCAGCCCTCTTTCTTCGTCACATTGAGAAAAGGAAAAAGGGTCATCGGCGATTAGGCACGGAGACGACCCTGTTCCCTGGGAACGGAACCCTAGCTACGGTTACATCCCTAAGGGTGGGGGATTTCCGGAGCAAGCACCAGCCTGAGGATTCAGCGTCGATAGTGCGGATCTACAGCAAGCTGAAGTGTGAAGACATTTTGTGTCGGCCCCGACGGATAGCTCGCTTGTTTTTGACTCTGCGCGAGGCGACGGAAAAGAAGACAGAAACCCCCTTGCTCAGAGCAACACAACTCATGACATCTCCCTCCATCATGCCATGCCAATGACGTGCCTAACCTGTCAGGGTCCCCCATCAACTCTCGCACACACGCACACATGGACGCACGCGCGCAGAAAGTCAAATCCGTATCCACTCACTCTCACACGCTCAAGCCACGGTTACCGAACTACAGGGACGCACCGCATGTTGCAGGGACGAGACCCCTACCCTCTTTGAAGAACGAAACTCTGACCGCCTTTGCTCGAGAGGGCAGGACTTTGAAAAGGAGTAAAGAGTGAGGTGGGGGGGACAGAGGAGACGAGACGCGAGAGATCTCGTCTACAAGCTCTCTTTTCTTTTCTTTTCCTTCTAGTTGCTCCCTCCAGGCCGTGCGTTGCATCAAATCCCTGACTTTCAGCACCACAAGTTGCACTTGACTGACTCTTGATCCCTGGCATAAATCCACGCCGGGATCATCTAGCGGTGTCCGCGAGACGAGCGAGGCACCAACTACCGAGTCGACGTGCATCTGCCCATCTCGGTGCTATCTTGCTACTCCTCCAGGGGTGGCCTGGACCATCATATGGTATCGTGGGGCATCGGCATCCTCGTGACTTGACAGCATGACCTGGCTTTACAGACATGGTATGTAGTATCCATCTCCTATTCCCATCCCTTGGCCTGGGATGTCGTCATCGAGGATCAAGTTGAAACGAGCGCATTGACCGTGTGGGCGTGTGTGCCGTCTTGTCTTGTCTTGTCTCTCCTCCCTGCCTTGCCGCGATTGACTCGTCTCTTTTTCTTCCGCGGCTTCTGTCACATATCGATCAGACAGCCAAGCCCAAGGGTTAGAAGCAGGTCGGCTCTGGACCTATCATTCTCAGACCGCCCTAATGCAAACGAGGGAGGGATGCCGGTTGACATTCTGATACTGTAGTGTAGACTCGAGTCCTGTCCAGACATGATTCGAATTGCGTGTGCTTGAATTATCTGGTTGTAAATGCAAATAAATGTTGCTATGATCCCTTCCTTTACAAAATGCCATGTCCATATCCCTCTCTTTGCACCTCTCGTTCCCTCACACCAATTTTCGCGCAAGAATACAATACAAATCCCTATGCTGACCGTATGATGACCCAAGATACCCCATGAAAGTGAAAAAAGAAATATGGAAATGAAAATGGGGATAGAGCTGAAGGTGAGATTATAGATAGCTCTAAGGGGGGGAAAGAAAAGAGAAGAGAGTAAACCCTGGATATCGAAAAAGCCACCACAGACTCCGCACAGTACACTTAATTTCCAGATCCGACAACAAGAAAAGGATCCAGAAAAAGAAAAATCAGGGGCGGGTAGCAAGGAAGAACAAGGGGGAGACGACGAGGAAGAAGCATGGGGCCAAGTGAGGCAACCCAAATAGCAACAACAGTAACAACCGTAGCAGGGACAACCACCACCACCGCCAAAAAACAAGGCGAAAAGAGGCGCTTCTTGGCTGGCTGGGTATAGACGGCACTCATCCCGACGCCGGGTTTCGGCACAAGGCGTAGTCAATCGGTTGGTGGATTGATTGGGTTGCAGTCGACTCTCTTGGCTGCCAACTCCCGAGTTGCTGGCCATGCTCGTCCCCCGTCAGAAATGAAAAAACCAGGTGAATCTCTCGATAGACATGGGGTAGAGGTAGATCAATGGGGAGTCGACCAGGGGGGCCTAGGCTGGCTAGGCTGGACCCTGTCCCTGTTGGTCCTGATCCTGATCCCACTAGAGAGTTCTGATGCCCTCTGACGGGGCTGGCGCCTCCCAACGCCATGGCTTCGGCCTTGTAGTTGCTGTTGTCGTTTGTCCTTCATCCTTCGTCCTCGTCATGGTAAGAGAATTATTGGCTTAGTTAGCCCATCCGCGGGTCCAGTCCTGCAGGTCCCCGACAATCTGGTACGTGGGATTCGCCGAGTGTCCGTCGCCGCCCTTCTTGTCCCAGGCCCACCGGTCGGCGAAGTCGCTGTCCAGGGTTCCCTGCAGCATGTCGACGACGTAGTCACCGATGACGGGCAAGAACTTCCATCCGTGGAACGAGCCACCCGTGGCCAGATACAGGTTGTCGCAGTGCGGGTGCGGCGAGATGAGGAAGTCGTGCGTCGGCGTAGATGCGTCCCTGTTTGAAGGAAGAGAAACCGGTCAGCTGCGAGTCCGAGTCCCATCTGGCCGAGGGCGAGTGCGAGGGAGGGGGGGTTAACTGCTTACCAACACATCCGGTAGGCCTCAATCTTGATATCCTCGACCTCCTTGCCGTAGAGCCCGTTAAAGGTCCGCCGCGCACGATCTTCAAAGAACTTGAGGAAGCGAGGGCCCGTCCACGTGTTGTACATGGACTGGTCGGGCACCACCGACATTGCCTCGCCGGTCGCGGGGAAGACTTGGAAGTTTGTAAAGCATAGGTCGCAGTTGAACTTGATAGTGCCGTCATCGAGTATCGACATGCCCTCACCTGCAGCGCGACGCATGTTAGCCCACCCTGCTCAGTCAATGTCATGCACTAGACTGCATCGAAACCTTACCCTTCACCTGCGGCAAGCAGTTCTTGAGCACGGGAATCGTAGAGAACTTGGCCTTTTGCGCTCCGTGCAGCTTCGCGTAGAAGCTTACGGCGCCTGTGGCCAACAGCCTGTCGCCAGCGTGGAGCTGCGGTCGATCCGGCGCGCTTTGCGCAAGGAGCGGTGCCGTCCGCGCGCCTGTGCACATGAGCACCTGGTCTGCCCGAAGCGTCCTGCCGTCGCTGAGCATGACGCCTGTGCATTGGCCCCCGGCTCCGAGCTCGAGCTTGGCCATCTCGCCCACGACGTACTCGGCACCCAGGTCCACGGCGGCCTGCACAACCGCGCCGAGCGCCTTGTCAGCCTCGGCGAATCCCACGCTAGGGTTCCAGAGGATCCGGTCCACGCCCTTGAAGTCGGCAGTCGCAAAGGCACCGTTCCAGCGGCGGCGCACCTCGTCCACGGGCAGCATCTCCGAGTCGTTGGAGATGCCCATGTCGCGGTACGAGGCAATGCTGTCCTCGCCAAAAGAGGTAGCGTCGGCCCGGAGCATACCCACCTCGTGATACCACTTCTTGTATAGATCGTCCTGCCGCCAGAGGGGCATGGCCTTCTTCAGCAGCCGCATGTACAGCTTGTCTGGGTAGTCATCGCGGACGATCTTGTTGATATCGTGCGAGGCTGCTCTGGGGTTGGGATATTCGGCCGTGTCGACAATGGTGACCTTGGCGTTGGTGTCCTTTCTGAGGAGGGACAGAGCGGTAGCGGCACCAAAGTTACCGGCTCCTATAATGAGGAGGGAGGGAGAAGTAGCAGCCATTGTTCTCTTCTGAAAATCGAGGTGAAAAGTCTGAGTACGCAATGTCCAATAGGCGACCAAGAGTAACAAGAGGAAGGAGGATGAATAACAAAAAGGAAGGTGAAAAGGTCGCGATTGCCTCTTGAAGGGGAGCTGTAGTCTATGTGCTTAGCTTAGCTTAGATGGAGATCTTCGCCTTCGCCGTGAGAGTTGCCGTGGGCGCGCACGGCGATTTTATATTGCATCGCAAACCTAACTCTAACTACTCGCCAACTCCCGAACCCGAATCGAACCAAGCCAGATCAGACCAAACCAGACCAGACCAAAGCCGGCCCGGGACTCGGAGGAGGCCATGCCTGTCTGTCTGTCTGCGCAGCGCAAGTAGCGGTCGACTCATTTGACGCCAGCAACCCATCCATGGTCCGTTCCGTTGATTGATCTTAGAGGGGACAGGAAACAAAAAAAAAAAAAAGGTACTTTGTTGGTGCGCCCAGGCTCAAGCAGGGCGATGTACTACGTACAGTACCGAACTGTCTGCGCTGTGCAAGGCTAGGCATGTCGTTGTCGCAAGGCGCCCAACCCCAAAGCGCAGGGGAAGGCGAGTAGCCTCCAATCTCATGGGGTAGCCATGTATCCGTACTCCTTACGGGGACGGGTGCCCTCATCAACAGACACAGATTGATTGACGTGTCGTGTCGTGTCGACCCAGCCTCAAGTCTCGATTCGACGGCTTCAGCATCAGCAGGGGAGGGGGCCGCCAAAAAAGGAACAAAACGAGGCAAGAGAAACACCCATCAGAGAATGTGTATCGTTCGTTGGCTGCACGGGGGTGCCTCAAACAAGAATCAGAGTACATACACCAACCAGCCCAGCTCCCTCGCTCCTCGGTACCCTGGCCTGTTCTGTCGCCTGGCCCCGGCCTGGCGTCTCCTGGCATCCTTCTCTACGGCCCGTACTGTATAGCACCCGACCCGACAACTCCAGCTGCCATCTACGCCCGGCCGATTGCGACGAGAGAAAAGAGACCATCCATCGTCTCTCTCTCCATCTCTCCCTCACCTCACTCTCTTCTCCTCTCCAGCTGCTCCACCCCCCTACCACCCCCCGGAAAGAGAGAAAAAAGTAAAACACCCCGGCTAGCTGGTCAGTAAGCTTCGCCTTGCTCCATCAACCTCTGCCGCTCTCGGCATGGCTGACGTCCTTGTCGCTCCGTGCCACGGCCTCCTCCGCCGTCGCCGCCGTGCTTCCTTGCCTTGCCTTGCCTCACCCGGGCAGGGCAGGGAAGGGCAGTCCATCTTCAGGTCCCGCCTCATCCATCAGCAGACAGACGACATAAGCGCTGCAAAAGCACTTGAGACAACGCAATGGCTGTCACTCTGTGTAGGTGTCGTGCTGCCGTCGGTCTGCAACTTGCACCGCTAGTCACCGCACTGCTCCTACACAGTAGGTCCCTGACATGCAGCAACTCTGGGAAGCCCACAAACGCCACGCATTAGCCTGCTGGCCTGTTGGGATCTCCACGAGATCTGCTCTCCCGGGACATACCCATCCCATCCACGCCTCTGGGTACGGTAGGTAGACGCTACGAATCGTAGTATTTGACAGGTAGGTGCTGTACATACCTGCTATGTAGTACGGGACAGTACGGTGCGCTCACTCTTCTCTTCAACTTGTTGGTGCCCGTGTGGACACTTGGGCGCGCACTGTCGATTGTTCTCTCTTGACTCGTCTCGTCTCGTCTTCCCGAGAGCTGAAGCTCAAGTTGGCGCTGTGTCATCAATGTGCCTTTCCGTCCTCATCCGGCTCACCTCACACCGCCCATCTCTCTCTCTCTCTCTCTCTCGTCTCTGTTCTCTCTCCTCTCCTCTCTTCTCTTCTCCTTCTGCTCTCTTCTCATCTCCCTCCCCTCCGCCTGGTGTCGATGTCACTCGCCCAATCCATGCAAGCTCCCACCTACTAACGCCCTAGTCCCGCACCGTTAAGAAGCCACGTGCGCCACTAAGGGTGTTGCGCGGAGCGAGTCCGTTCTCAGTCACGTCGGCCTGTCAAGGGTGTGTGGAGAAGCGTAGATTGGCCATTTAGATCGGATCGCAACGCCGGTTTGAGGCTCCATCTTGGATCGTGGATATCTCCCCCCAACGCTTGCTTTGCCCTATCACGCTCGCCACTGCCCCTGAATCACCCAGCTGCCATGACACCAGAATGATCTGTGTGTCCCGTCACCGTGCGCATTTCCCCGGTATCGCTGATTCCAACTGGCTGGTCCATCCCTTTGATCGCCAGGGTAGCGTCTCTTGAACCCATGATCCTAGCTAGGAGATCATCATCCAAGATGACGGAGAAAAAAAATGTGAGCAAAGGCTGCACAACTGCCCCCCTCCCCCTTCCTCTCTCTTCCGGAGAGTTTCCTTAGAGCACCCTGAATCGAAACGTCGCATTTCTGCAACTCGAGATGCTCCGGCTGCAGGTCATCTAGCTCCTGCCTGCCTGCCCTGCCTTGGCACGACCGTCCCACGAGTTTGGGATGCGTCTTGCTTCTCGCCGCAGGCGGGCGAAACCGTAGCATGCCCTGCCCAGCCCAGCCCATCCAACCATCCCCCCCGCTGTCTCACGCATCTCTTGAGCGGGAACTGGCAGCTTTGTTCCAGTATCCCTGCCGAGACCTCAAACCCGTTTCACCCGCAGACGTGGCGGTGCTTCCTTTTCTCGAAGGATTTGGGCGTGTAGATCGGTCGTACGACTCGTCGGCGACCCGCAGCGGCTGTGCAACCAAAGCGTCAAGGTCCGTCATCTATTGCCGACTCTGCTCTGGTCATGTCGTTATCCGTCTTCTACTCTGCGCGCCTCGCCTCACCTCGGGCTTTTCTTGGGCTTCGACGGCCCAGTCCTGCCTGGATGCGTGGCCTCTTCCGAGTCGTTGTCCAAGTATGCAACACCATTCATCTGAGCTACTTATTTTGCCGCCCAGCAAGATAACCCATGTTTGTCAGAAGCACGCACGTCGTCTGCAATTGTCTGGATGATGCCCTGCATGCTCGCCCAAGGGCTAGCTGCATATGTAAGAACTGGTTTTGTCTGGTGGCTTTCACCGGTGATGAGCCCAGCCCATGACCGGCTGCAATATCCTCATCGAGGCAGCCGGGATGAGCTGTGTTCCCTCCTTAGATGCTGGATAGCTGATATGTACAGTAGAGATGATGACGGAGCGTCACGATTTGAGTTGTACCGTCTCTGGTGGCTCAAGACGCTCAGCAGAGCGACAATGGTCTGTACCTGTTGACCATTACCTCCACCTCCCCAGGGACAGACAGGTCATCACCACATTGTCATCTCCTACATGACTGTAAGGACAATGGATGGATGTGTAGGTCGACCTTGGTTGCTGGGTGCAACCAGAGGTCGTTGCCAACCACGCTTGGGGCTGGCTGGAACGGGTTCTTTGGCCGAGGCTTCTGGGCGCGGCGCCATTGGTTCATGCTGCATGTCGGGCAGCTCGGGCTCTGAGGAGCCGCATGGGTGTTTTTCACCGGCCGTCATCCTCCCCCAATCATAGCCTAGTCTCTAAATGTAAGGGAACTGACCGGTCGAGGTCATGCACCCCATAACAAAGCACAAGATCGAGCTGATGACCAGGGGACTCATGTCATGACGCGATGCTTGACTGTTGCTTTGTGCCTTTCCAGGCCATCTCTGCGCGCAAACTTGCGTTTCTTGGGCGGATTTGGGCATCCGGGAACATCGCATCGCCATGGCTTTCGATGCTTATTGCAGTGTTGCCTGTGACTGGGGTTAGCGAATGGCTGATGCCTCGTTCAGCCGGGTCCTACTTGAGGACCACCAGGTGGCAAGCATACGCGAATGAAGAGTTTCTGTCAAAGAGCACCAGTTTACCCTCCTTATCCACCCCGCCCTTATCGCATCGGTGTCCCAAGGGGCAGTAGTAAGAGCCCTTGCCTCTTTGCTTGAGAGCTTCCATGTCGATCTTGGCGAACTGCTCATCCTCGTCTTCTTCGGAATCATCTGAAGCGGATGCATTTGGCCCAGGCGACGGATGGCCATCAGCGATGTGCGACGTCAGCAACATCTTCTGGCCGCTGTGGACTCTATGATCTACATCACTTCCCACGATAGACGACTGGGTCCAGCTCATCTCGGTCTTGATGGTAGGAAACGGAGAAGCGGTCTGGTAGGATGGCGCAGAGACCACCGATCCAGGCTCAGGTCTTCGCCGCCAGATCTCCTCAACGTCCCGGGAGAACTTCTCGGTCAGGTCGCGTATCTTGCTATAGATATGGGGTTAGTCCAATGAGGATATAGGCTGCGCGTTGCTTTTGAGGGCTGAGAGTTCCTTACCTAAGCTTGGTGATGTTCATGTCCATGATGGCCATGGGTTTCAAGTCGGACATGTGAGTCTTAGAAAAGCTCTGCTCGTGGGCCTCTTCAGCAGCCACCGCCACATGAGGTCCCTGAACAAGCTTATCTGTCAAGGAAAACCACATCTGGGCTGTCTGGGTGAGATACTCTCCGACATCACTAATGAGGTTCTTGGAGTTGTCGGGAGACGAAGAGTCTCCAGCATTCATGGCCAACTCCCTGGAAGCGGCCGCAAGCTGGAGCCGGACCAAGGCGTCCAGCTTATCCAGCGAGTTGTTCTCCATGGCGCTGGCAGGCGCAGCGTTGATTCCGGACTCGAAGACGTGGGCAACTGTCGGGATCGACATGGTACCTCCCGGAAGCTTGAAGCTCTTAGTTTGCCTCAAGACTATACTAGTGCCGGAAGCTGAGCAGATGTACTCGGTACTATGCTCGGGAGGGACTGGGCCAACCACGCGGGACCTAGTAGTATCGGGCTAAGCTGTGGCACGGAAGCTAGTGAAGAAGGAAGGGCAGGTCCCGGATCCGGCGCGGCGCGGCGGCGACGGCGGGAACGCAAAATCTTTTTGTGGCGACGAGGGGGAGGGGGACTGGACTGGCAGTTGGGATTTGTGCCTGTCGACGTAGGGGTTCGCACTCGGGCTGCTAAGACAGAAGAAAAGGGATGCGCGCGCTCGGGCTGGATAGAGAAGGGCAGCGTGTAGCGTAACCGTTCCAAGATTGGACACCTATCGGCGGCCTTGCTTGTTCGACTGACTGACTGACTGCTTGCTTGGGTAGGTTGTACTTTGGCCTGGAAGCCAGTACTGAGAGGCGAGGGACAAGGTTAGGCGCTCGAGATGGGCCGCTTTGTCAGTCACTCGGTGAGCGTCCTGCGTCTCTGGATCCGCGGGGGACGACGACGGTAATACCTCAGCGACGGTCGACAATATGGATGCTGCGGCCAGACCCGTCAGTCTCTTGGAATCTGCTCCTTATGAGGCCGGTAGAGAGGCAAGACACGCGGTGCCGGGCACAGGCACAGCTTTTTCGCGTGGGCAACGGGGGATGGGGAAAGAGACAACAGGACATTGAGAGAAGAGACAACAGAGCCAGGGCGACGCTAATGCACCGGGGGTCACCACGACCCGTCTCACAGCTTGTACCCGGCACCGTTTGCTGTACTGTTGGCACTGGACTGCCTCATCTGCCACGGCAGCTTGTGTGTGTGACCCCCAATGTGACGGGACGGACGACTGGGCCCTGGACCTCCGGCAGGCGAGGCATGGCGATCCACCGTGGCTTTTTCTCGTGTTTCCCGCTGGTGGCTCGTTGCGGTACCTCGTGCCTTGTCTTTAAACTCATCTTGGTCCCCCTCGTAATCACCCCTGGTCCTTCATCTCGACCAGTGGCTTCCGTAGACCCAGGTCCATCACGCTTGCCCATGCCGCCCCCCTTCATCCCCTCCGCCTCCCGTTCGCTCAATGTTTCGACGGCGCCAGCAGGCGCGTGAGGCGCGGCAGGCGAGGGGATGGTGGGTGAGATTCGCCCTCAGGTCTCCCGCCCTACCGATCGTGACCGGGCGACACTGCATCTGTTATCGTGAGGCGACGTGATGCTAGCCTTTCGAAGCGCGCCCGTCGTCTCTTGTGTTAAGGGCCCTAGGCTCGTCAGGTCGCAAGTGGGGAGGGGCTGCAATCCAACCATCAAGCCTCGACGTTGTCCAACGGCTCTGTTCGAGCCTGTCTCCTAGTAGTATAGTTATGAACGGGTCCCAGAGAGCTGGACGCTCCCGGTCGGCGTGCCTTTTAATGCAGGTACTCTCCCCCAGACTCACACCATGACCTCACGCTCTTCCTGACTCTGCTTCAACACCCCTCTGCCGGCCCCTTGGTTGTGTTGTTTTCTCCTTCGCTTCTCTTGTTGTCTCCTTTCGCCCCCGCAATCCCAGTGGTTCCCCCTCCCAATCCACTCTCGGCAGGCGTGGTTTTTGCTTCGAAGCGAACCACTCCGTTGGTATCTCAACAGGCTCGCAAGTGACGCGCCCGCAACGATTGAACGCTGCTGCTCCCTAGTGCCCGGCGGCTCTTCGTCTCACTGGCCTCTCTCGTCGTCAAACCGCTGCCGTTGCCTCTTGTTGCCGCCACCCGCTGCCGCTGGTCTTCCGTTGTGCCCTGATCCGGCCAACTCCGAGTGCCACTCCATTTCTTGTTCTCTCATCTCTCTCCCCATTTCACTGCAACACGCAGTTTCCTGCTCGGTCCTGCGCTGCAGGCCCATCGGAGTACCCCCCGCCGCCGTGCCCTGCTTGCTGCCTGTTGAGCTCGCTGCTGCGTGGGCGGCTCAGATGGAGGACTCGCCGGAGTCAGAACGTCCACTGAAGCGCGTCAAGTACGCGCAGCAGAATGGCGATATAATCCCAGTGAATATAGCCACGTCCGATATACGGGCCCCCGACGGCATACCTGGGTCCATGACCACCGATGTCTCGTTATTTGACAGTACATGGCCGCTGCCGGCTGGTTTGACGTCTCCGTCGCAAATGCTCTTCAGCCTCTCCGAAGACCTCAACGGCGGCCCTTGGGCCTCGTCTTTTCCAGGTGAGGAAACGAACCTGTTGTCCCTCCTCCGCCGCCTCCTTTTACCTCCCCCTTCTCTCCTCACCCATTTCCCTCTCCCTGTTGACGGGGTCTCCCCTTTCATCTTGGCCTTGTCGTCCCTGTCATATCCCTGTGGCGGATCTTGAGATGGGTCTCGGGCCATGGACGTGTAACCTTGGGCGTTGAGGTGAGAGAGAACATGATGCACCCACCCACCCCGCTCTCGCTCCTACTCTCACCCCGTCGCACAATCCGGCTCAGAACCCATCTTCATCCATCTTGTTCCCGACTTCGTTCCCGTTCCAGTTCCGATCCAGAGGAATCAAAGCTTTCCATTGACCCGGTCATGCCATGGTAGACTATCGAGTCGGTGAGCTGACGTTCCATGCAGCACCCCAGCCTGCGGGACTGAACCTTCCTTCAGCCACATCGCCTCGACTTCAACCGACTTCTCACCAAGCTTCTCAACCGCCTCGTCTGCCTCGTCTCCTTCCCGCGGTCCCGGTCAGCTCTCCGGAGCCTGCTGTTGAGGCCCGAGACATCGAGACGCATGTGCCAGCGGATGTCCCTGCCGTCAGCCCGTTCACTGATAATGGCGAGCGGTTAATTGTGTCAACCGTTCCTCGCTATATTCGCCCAGAGAACGGCCAGGTGAACGGCTATGTCAAGTTCAACTGGCCTTCAAGAGCGCCATCGAGACGGCCGTCTACCGTTATACAACCGTCATCAGACGATGATGTTGAAGAGATCCCGACGAACTCAACTCAGCTAGCAGCTGCGAGTCGCCGTCCTAGTACAGTGACCATCTTCGGGCCCGTGCCTGTGCCATCCGTGTTGACCGGCGGGACTGTGTCCCCTGTGAGTACAGATTCGACATTGATGTCAGTTGGTTCATCACCGACGATGCCAACATCTTCGCCAATAACGCCCCCGGAGTCTTCAATGCAGCTCATGTCGACCAATGAGCCAAGAATGCTGCCACCGCAATTCGGATTCCAGGCCAAGATGGATCGGATTGATAGGCGGTTATTTGAATTTTGTAAGTTCTCTCAGTCGTTTCTCACGAGCAAGCGGCGTGTGTTGGGCGAAAACCGATCCGGAGCTGATCATCTTATTAGATACCAAAAACTGGTGCCCTGGGAGAAGTGTTCTCAGTAACACGAACCTGTGGCTGAGAGACTTGGCCCCGATGCATAAGAACGAAGGCATCCGCTATGCCATCCAGAGTTTGGCTGGTGTCTATATCTATGATTACCTTCCGGATGAACGCATTCGACAACGAATCAATGAACGATACATTATGGCAGACGAGTATTTCAGCAAACTTCTCGTCGCTCCAGAGAGTAGAAGAATTGGGGGTGGTGATGAAGTCATTACCATGGCCGTTCTTCTCTCAATGCAAGATGTGAGTGTGACGGAAATTTCCTGCGTTTTTTTGTTCGCATTGTTGTGGTGGGCTCTAACCAGCATGAAGATCGTTTTGACCGAACGGCGGCTGAAGAAACCATACAAGCCTCGTTGGTTAGAAGGATTCAAGCAAGGCGAGTACTTTTTGCAGGCGACAGATCCGGGTGGCCGCTTCTGGAAAGACGACAACGTCCAGTATAGCGATTTGCGAATCTCTCAGTCCATCATCGTCGGTCGAGCCGTCATCCTCGCCCAACCAATGATGGCTCTCCCCTCGCCAGCGACACTTGACCCCGAGGTGGAGTCAGGCAGATTCGGTTGGTTGCTCTATGGCACGCTGAAGGATATGCTCGAAATCCATGGCGGCTGTGGCTTTTCAAAGAAGCTCCTGCACACTATGAGTCAAGTGACATACTGCGCTGCCCGCCTGCAGCAGGAACCCGACAGCACCATCGTTCCCATCACGGCACGATACCTTCACCGCGAACTGCAGGAGATGCGACAATGGAGCCGCGAAGGGATCACATGGGAGGAGGCGCAGAAACATCCGCAGGTGATAGAGTGGGTGAGGGAGAGCCCGGACGACACGATCATCGACTCGAACCAGGCCATGACGGACGTGACGGCCGAGGCGTGGAGACTTGCCGCCATCATTTACTTGCAATGTCGACTCTTCAGGTATGGATATGAGAAGAACAGCCGGGGAGGTGGAGGTGGAAGAAGCGTCATGTGGAGGGGAGGGGGAGGCTTGTTTGCCCCTTCCTGCTAGATGATGATTCATGGTGAGGCACGGTGTGCTAATCAACTCTTAGGCTCCCTCGCAACCACCCCGACGTTCTTGCCAATTTGACGGACCTGGCAAAATGTATCCGCATCATGCCGACGTCGGGCTCGCATTTCACGGCTCAGGCACCTCTACTGCCTGTCTTCTTCCTGGGCATGCTCGCTACTCATCCCGACCACAAGAAGGTCTCACGAGACTGGTTTGAGGAAGTGGTTCGGACGCCAGTTCGCAGCGTAAGTCAAAATCCCTCCCCTTTTTATTGAGTCCGTTTTATAGGGCAGCCTGGTTCTGCCACTCCTCGGTCTACTGCAATAGCTTTACAGAATTAAAGTGCTGACCACTTCTCACCAGAGCGTCCCTCCGCTGTACCAAGCGCTCAAGCGCATCTGGGACTGGATCGATCACGATGTCCAGATCCCCCCTGAACCCTCGGTCCTACCCAAGTCTATCGGCAAGAGGTATCCTTGGTGGGAACACCTCGTCGCAAACGTCCATGAAAAGGAAGAGGAGACCCTATGCCTAACCTAGATGACCGCAGCGTCTATTCGCCTTTGCGCCTCCCATGTCCCTCTGTGGTATTCTCTCAGATAATCGCAGCAATAATTGCCCACCTTTTTTTTCGGGGTAAAAGTATTATAGGGCTTGGAGGGGAAGATGTGACACTGGAGTCTTGGGGTTGATTAATTGACTCCTGAGACGGCGCTATCGGCGTCGTCTTGCTCGTCCTTGTCGCCTCTCCGGCGTACGAGATATTGACCTTGCATCCGTCAGCATGGAATCGTAAACGGCGCCACAGGCGGCATGATTAAGGAAGGGGGACTCACGGAATTCCGAGTTGGGCGCCTGCCAGACATCGAGCACGCTCAGTCCTGCCTTATAGCACATGAGACGAACGCTATCCTCGCCGTACTTGTGAGAGTCGAACCAGTCGAATTCCTCACCCTTCTTGATGGTGCGCCCCATCTTGAGCTTGACGTCCTTGTTGGCTCGGAAGAAGAACCGGTGACGAGTCGTGGGCTCATGCTCAAGCTGGGCGAGAAACTCCCAGTCCTCCTCACGGAACCACTCCTCACCCGCTAGCTGGTTGGCATGCTTGAAGCCGTTGAGGAAGAAGGTGTGGTAGAGGTCGTCGCAAGAGTGATACGCGTCCCAGATCTTCTCCCTGTTATTGGGTAGAATGTGTCCGTCCATACCAATGAGCAGTAGGTCGTCAGGCCGAAGCGCACTCGCCCAGTACTTGAGGTGGGACAACGCCTCAGGCCAAGGATCGTTGCACAGCACGGAACCCAGGGAGAGGAAGAGACGTGGTGTCTCGATCTTTTGCACGTACTCCATGCCATCCTGGAATGTTCCCCAAATACCAGCACACGTCACCGAGGAGTTGGCTTTGGAGTGCTTGTCAACCAGGTATCTAATGTTGTGAACCAGGGAGGATCTAGAGATGTCGAGGGCGAGGTACTTGGTGGGAACCTTGGCCTTGTCGAAGGCGGCCAGAAGGTGGCCAACCTTGCGCGTGTCACTAGAGGGAAGGGGTGTTAGTCGAAGAACGGGTAAGCTTCCAACCAAGGAGGGTTAGGTAGAGTGCGGGGGGTCAATGGTGGTGTGCTGCTCGGAAATGATTGACTAACCCAGCTCCTAGATCGATCAATGTGACACCAGCCTGAACGCGCTTCGCAATGTCTGCGCCATGCTTGTCGAAGAGAGCTATCTCGTCGTGGGTCTGGTAGAATTCGGGGGTGAAGATAATCTGGTTCCAGATCGGCAAGCCAACGTCGTCATACAGCAGCTCGTCAGGAAGAACGGGCTTGGATGTGGACGAGTATGGAGCGTTGAGAGTTTCGGCCAGTCTCTCTGCGACGCTGTCGTACATTTTGCTGCCGCCGATGTCGACGACAGTGCCATTGGTGGCGACACTAGTCTTGGAGTGCATGATGTCGACCGCGGTTCGTGGGTGAGCCTCGAGGAAATGAGTGGTCAATGGCCTTGGTCAAGGCGGGAAGCAGGTCGACGTGAGGCTAGGTGGTGACGGGGCCCGATTACGCGCGACTAGAACCGCTTGACGTCGGGCGATCTATATATTCGGAAACGAAACGGCGCGATGCAAGCACGGCAACGCAACGATGAACGATACGATTCGTTGGTCTAGGCTGGAAGAAGGGGACTGTGGTCGCCCGGGTCGTGGTTGAGCGAGTGGTGGTGGTAGTGATGATGGAGGAGAAGAGCCTGGTGTGTTAAGGCGCATGAGTGCGCTGGGAGAATCTTTATACCCGGAGCACTTTCCTCAGTCAGGATCAATGGAAGTCGACGGGAAGATGAGATGAGAAAAGAGTGGAAGGTACACGCACGCGATCAAAGCAGGAGGAGATTTGGGAATGGAAGCGCCGCTGGGGTTTGCTCACTCCACCCGATGAAAAGAGCCTGAACTGTTGTGTTGTTGCAGCGAGCGGCAGAGGAGAAAGCACGCCTCAAGCGAAAAGAGCAAATGCAGCTGTGAATCACGACGAAACCAAGCACGCCCCTCAGTGCCCAGACATCCAATGTCGAGTCGAGTTGAGTCGAAGAAAAAAAAAAAGACGAGACTGGTGAAATGATGATGGCCTTTTGCCGGTTCGCCAACTCGACTACGTCCCTGTACGGCCACTCACTACACTACCTACCTCCACTGTTTGTCTCCTACCTACTTACCAACCTACCTACCGACCTACCTGCTGGAAGAGCACCCCCCAGCATGTGTTGCGTGCGTAGTAATTTGAGGCGAATCTTGGCCATGGCCGGGACCTGGCCAGAAGTGGTTCGTCCTACATTAGGGCGATGCATGGAGGGTGGCATTGCTCCAACATGGCTCTCTCTCTCCACCGTCAGACATGGGGGACCCGTCGTGCGCTGGGGAAGACGACGAGACCCTTGTTTTTTCTCTCTCACGTCGACTCAATCCGGGCCCCGGCTCACTGGTTTTGCAACTGTCTCACTCCCCTTCGGAGTAGAGCGTGTTTCGCCTGGCCTTCTCGACGTCCATTACAGTGGGCCAGAGCCTCCAACGGCATCCGGCTTCGGCTTGGACTCCATCTGTCACGATACCCATCCCCTGGCCGGTCCCCTGCTGTCCCCCCCAAGCGCTAGCAGCCCAGGCGCGGCCCCCAGGGTGTGGTGAGAAACAAGAGCCCTCCATGGGAGGAGAGCTCATGGGGTCCCGCGTTCGCGTGGGAGGGAGCGCCGCCCTCATGAGGGAGCACAAGCCTACCTACGGCGCTTCCAGGCGCCAACCTACCGTTCCCGTCGTCGACGATGGAGATAGGCACACCCGTCGACTCCACTGAATCGGCAAGCTTTCGCTCCATAGGTGCTAAATTCAGCACTATTCCGCGTCCACCTCCACTTGTCCCGTCTCTGTCCGTCTACTCCGGGCCTCGTCCGTCATCCCCCGCTGTCTCTCCCACCTCTCTCCGCCCCTCGGCCGCGGTACGGTCTTGTCGCAACGTTTCGTTTGTTAGGCGACGTTGGGAGGAAGCATTGACGAGATGACTGGTCACTTTAGCGCAGGCAAGAAGGCTGGCCGTGAATCCCGATCAGGGTGGCTGCACTACAGTGGCGCTTCTCAACCCCGGCCCTGATGGTGGGAGGAAATGCACGTCATGGTTCAAGAAGTGTCCCGCTAAGACAGGGAGCATGAGCATGACAGGCAGGAGGATAGCGTGGTTCCGACGCCCAGCTTGATTGGGCCTGAGGCCCTGTGGCATGTCCTCTGCGCAGCCTAGAGGCATGATGGCTTAGGCTCGGTGCCCCTAAGAGCTCCATGTCGAGCATCGCGGGTGGTGCAATAGCGCCGTTGATCTTCAATGCAATGTCGAGGGCACCGTTCCTGGCCGTCTTGCCCATCAGAGCCCACCTTCAAGATTTACCCGAGATACCTTGGAAGCAGGCCTCTGAGACGATGGAGACGGTTTCGCTGGGATAAAATCTAGACACGTTGACCGCCTCTTGATCAAGCATCAGGAAGAGCCTGCTCTCAGGCTCCATGACCAGGCCTGGCCCCATCTCTGCCCCATTATGCCGCGGTACAGATCACTGTCGCATCTCAACGTCCTGTCACATGGCAGTGGTGGGGTGCTATGCGTAGATGCTACGTATTGTGGGAGAAATCATGACGGGGATGGGCACGGCTCAGCACCAGGTCGGGACGTTGTTGGTGGTGTGGAGGTTGCAATGAGTTGAGTTGAGGGAGGTGTGGTCTGCTGCGTCGCGATTCGGCTGGGGTCCATGGAGATTGCATTTGCAGAACCGAGGATTTTATATGGACCAGGAGGGGTGTGTGAGTCAAGGCAATGGCCCAAGTGTCATTCTTGTCAGAGACCATCTTGCTTGTTTGTATCTGTATGTCTTTTGTCTGTCCTGCGTGGGTGAGCTGCAGCAGTCGTGGGTTCCGGTGCCTGTTTCGGAAATGAGAGAATGGGGCAAGGATAAGCATCGCATCTCGTTGGTTAGGTTGTTACGTACATATCCGTGGTCTTGAAAACATGGGCGGCTATTCGAAGCTTTCTTGGTGGAAGATGTGTGCTTAGACATGATAGGAAACCTACGCGCAATCAATTTATGGAGCTGTTCTAAAAATTATCATGACTAAGGCGAGGCGAGGGAACTCCCGTCGTGCTAAAGATATTTAGAATTTCGCTCCCAGCGGGTGAGCATGGACTAGGTCTCTAGATATGGATGTCTCCAAGTGAGACCCGCGCCTGTGAGCTCGAATGGCCTTGAAAAACAGAATCGAGGTGACTGGGATGTGCCTTGCTCCCGCATTGGACGTTGGGAAGCTCTTTTTTCCCCATGAGATGAGATGGCGGTGGGAAATGACGAGCACTTTTTTTTTTCCCTTCCTCATGATCCATGGGTACAATACCTCCCTACCTACATCCATCCATCCATCCATACCATGCAGCTCTCATTTTTCATTTTGCCGATGCAGAGAGCGCCACTGTCACATCTGCAAGGTCATCTGTAATAGTAGAATCACCAGAAGAATTAAACCGAGCATGAATGATCAGAATGTTGTACAACCATCCATGGATGGGCAGGGGTTGACAAGTGACGTCGTGGAAGGGCCGCCAGCCCTTGTCCTCCACCACCGCTGGCACCCCTCCACGACAACCCTGGCCGACACCCATCCCTCCATCCTGGGAACTCCATCCAGACACCTCCATCTTCAGACCCTAGTTTGTGGTGTTTGACACAATGGGGAAAGCCAAACTCTGCGAATTATCGACATGGTTTAGCTGGGACCCAATGTGGTTGGCGCTTGCACAATAGCGTAGCTTGCTCCATCCATCCATCCATCCATCCATTGACATCCATCCAGGGCCCATTGCGACTTGGAACGTCAATGAAAGCTCGGCAGCCTCATGACGAATGACGATGGCACTATCGAGCATCCCACCAGAACACCTACCTATTTCGGGTGAGTTCGAGGATGGAGATCGACAGGCCGCGTGCGGGCACACCGAGCTAAAACAAAAAGCCATTGACAGACAGCCAACAACATCCATCTACCATCAAAAGCAGCATCAGGCTGTATCACCCAGCACCGAAGCACGCCCGTCCAGCTTGATACTCTCAGCTGACAGGCCGCAACGTACCGTACCGTACCGGCGCCTCGCCTGACAAGCTGGCCATGACCCGCTTGAGAGGGATTTATGTCGCCCGGCACGCACATAGCAGAAGTCTTCAAGCCGCAACCCGAAGGCCGAGATGGCCTAGCAGCAGTGAGGTGGAAGCCAGGGGCGGGGGGTTTGCTGAGCTGGGCTGCCCCCCATCTTGCGCCCCAGACGGCGGTCCGATAGATCGCGATAGGGGGTCGCTGCCCTGAGCTCTGGGGGAGCAAGAGTGTGCGGCACCTTACCTGGCCTTACCTCGTGCCATGGACTACTTACTGCCCGGCTTCGAATCCGGCAGGACGACCGGGCAAAAGCTCCCTTTTTGCCTCTCCCGACAGACTGGTAACGTTGACCTCACCTGGCTTGGTCGGCTCCTTTCCGAGTCTTTTCAGGGCCTTTCATTCGATAGTCTCGACATGACAATCGTGCTGCCAATGTCAAAGAGCTACCCTCACGGCCGCCTTACAAGGTCCTAGGCGGTAGCACAACCACCAAGCGAAGCCGCGCTAGGTGGGCCAGCAGGGGTACAGCAAAAACACCCTGGCAGCTTGGCAACTTTGGAAGCCCGTGACCAGGTACCGGACGTGTCCGGATTGTGACTCCTTGTTATTACGGCTATGGCAGAAGAAACGAAGACAAATGGCCGTGGTGAGAGCCTCAACAAAGCAAGCACAGACCGAGGCAAGCAACAACGTCAACATGACGGTGAATAATCGCTCACGAGGCGCCAACTTCCGGCCAGTCTCGATCCCGAGCCGGAATTCAACGGACACGCCGTCCGGTGTCCCTCTCGGGAATATCGTGGAGATGCCCGAGCGCGAGATGCGGTCCTACTTGGAGCTAGTCAACGTTGGTGCCTGGGCCGTTGTCGCCAAACACATTTGGGGAGTTTTGATCATCACCAACATCCACTCTAAAACAAACACAGCAGGAACAGTTCATCGCGACAGCTGGAATCACGGTCTCGGCCCAATCAGTAGTAGCGCGGCTGACTCAGGCAAAAGCCCATCGTAATCCAAGACATTTTAACGGCCGTTGAGCTAAACCTACTGCCACCACCGAAACGTTTGCTCTCCTCATTTGACGGAACAGCCTGCCGCTCTCCCCAGAACCTCGCCGGCTCCAAGAGGTGCATTTCTGTCGATTGTGATGGACAAATGAGATGGCGGCATCACCACAGTGCACCAAACTTATCAGTACTCAAGAATACCTGACCCAAGCAACCCCCGACGCCATCGCTTACTAGCCTTGCACGCATGCTCGCACACACGCTCGTCCCAGGGCCGTTTCTCCAGCAAGTCAGAGACGACAGATGGCACGACCCGGTGGCATCATGGGTTACCAGAGGCTGGTGGGCGTTCATTGCGGTCTTCGCCTTGCATTGCTTTTTCCGGAGCGTCACACGCCACGTGGGTTTGATAGCTAACGCCCACTAAAAAGTTCCAACCGACGATCCTCGGCGGTGCTACCCATTCGCTCCTTGGTTGCCGGAAGGCTCTGCTTCTCCGGCAGGATGCTTGGATCCTTCTGTCGGCGAACCATCTTCTTCCGAGACGGCAGGATGGGATTGCAATGTGCAAGGGCGTGTCGACGGATGGACGTGCAGAGGGATCATCGGGGCTTGCCCATGGTGATAGTCTCGCCGGCCGCTTTGACGCCGGGCGTTGACAGCAGCCTACTGCAGCTCTCATGTACGTATCCAGCTCACTCTACTGCGAGACCGGCAGATGAGAGAGCCCGTCCAAGGGCCATCTGTGCCTGCAGCACCTAGCATTGACAGCACCTGGCAGTGCAAATGCACAACGCGGGTTAAGCAAGGCACAGTTGTGGACCGCTCTGGCCAAGAACTGCCCGAGATGGAGGCCACTGGAGGTCAAAGCCTGCACAGGTTGTGCAGTGCGCACGCGACTCAAATCTGACACAACCAACCACTTGATGGGCATCAATCCACTGAAATCCTGTTTCATCTCACGCTCACAATCGCTCGAGCTCGCAATCCCGCAACCAGCAACATCGTGCGCTGGCATAGATCCAACGGATTTTGATTTACAACCAGACAAGGAGTCGGCTGACCATCAGCAAGAGCTCGAGCCATGGCCCACGGCTCGTGCTCTCACGCCGGATCCAAGAGGCGCACGGCACGAAGGCCGCCATTGCATGCTAAGACTTTTTAGTGTTGACGTTGTGGACACTATAAGACACCGTCGCTACAGCCTGGCGCCAGGCCTAACCCACAGTTGGTGGGTTTTCGCTCGGCTGGCTGGAGACGGACGAAGCTAGAGAAGCAAACTCGCCAGACAAGGTGATCTGACCATTGCACCAACACTAACGACACACCGGGCATTGAGACATGAGCGAGACTGTGGCCACGCTCTTCAGCTACCTCTGCTTCTGTGTGTCGCTCAGACCGCGCCGCCTCCCCGGCCGAGCGCTGCTCTCGGTCCCGGAGCCTGTGAGGGTCTGGTCTTCGGCGGAGGTGTTGGCTCGACGTGGGCGTTGGGCTCCGCATCCGGAACGAAGTTCCATTTCGGTCTCCCAATCCAGCCAAGGCGCCCCGGCCGACAACTGGCCAGTTTCTCGAGTCTTCGGGAACCGATTCGCTCCGGGCCGGAATGGAGACGACGGACCCAGGCCGCCGGCATATTTTCTCATTGCCATGTATACCTTGTGCTGCGCCGCAACCCAATGTTTACCGCTCTTCTGCAGCTACGCGCGTCGACACTGCCGGCCGCTGGTCCCTGGCCGTTGATGGGGATTGTGGGATGAGGCATGGGCAAGGAAGGGAAAACGGGGCCTCCGGCGAGACGGACACACAAAATACGGATGTCTCCTGCATCGATGACGGTGATTTTCACGGAGCTACGATAACAGCTGCCGTGGCTCTTGGCCCTGTCATCAACCGAGCATCTCATTGGGCATGTTCAACTTCGAGGCCCCCAACCTGGACATGGTCTTCGGCAATGTCCTCAATCCACTCTTGTCTGTATGACAATCCCCAGCTGTTGGGGCGTGCCTGGTTTGCTTCAAAGAGAAAACAGCGCGAGACAACAAACAACTCTGGACGGACCGCGGAGTCGGAGCAGGTCTGACACCTGATGCTGCAGGATTTGGGCCGTGGACCCGGCCGAGATAAGTTATTGTCGATTCAGCCCCAGCGAGCGGCGCCTGCGTGCAGAGGGCACGCAGCAGCAAGGAGGGCGTAAGGTGTGAGGGAGCAAGAGGTTCCAGACCTCATAGGCGTGGCAGATGCCCCTCTGGTTATGTCCCCCATCGTCAAACGATGCTGTGCAAGTGGTGGCGTTTCTCGACACACGATCTGTCAACCAAGCGAGACAAACATGAGAGGTGCATCGACATTTTTCCTTGAAGGGGAATCCCGCTGTTGGCTGTGGGTGTGGGCACGGTGATGAGAAATCGAAGGTCCATGATAGCCGGAGGGCGTCATGGATGTCGTTGCAATCCTGCCCTCACTTCCCCACGACACTAATGTGAGCTGCAAGAAATGCCAAGAGCAATTAGTCAAGGACCCCGGCAAACACAAGCCTTCAGGACGGGCCGTTGCCGAGTCGAGGTTCACTAACGCTCCAGGAACCCGAAGGAACCCCAGTCGGCGCCGTCTCTGCAGAACCTTGGTTCATGCTGTTCATTCCTCTCACACCATATTGCTTGGTCCCCTTGCAAGGTGCGTCCAGTGTTTGCTCTCCAAGTTGCTCGCTCCTCGTCTTCGATACCCCGTCGCAAACACATGGAACAGAGACACAATGCATGCGCCGCAGTGGGCCTTGCCATTTCCAACTCGAGAGCCGCATTAAAGCCACGTCGGTTGGCAGATGCAGGCTCTGAGAGAACAAGAGGAGGAAAGAAGACGTCAAGGGTTCGCAGCAGACACTGAAGCGCCTGAAAGACTTTTTATTTTGGTCCCATCTGGGGGTTGGCCCCAGCGAGAAGAGTCCCCCTTGTCAAGGACCAGGGGTCATTCAACACCTTTGTCTTCCCTGGATCGTGCTCAAGACGGCGTCGCAGGCGCATTCAAGTCGGGCTGCTCGTATGCAGCATTTCAGAAACAAAAGTCCGGCCTTGGATCCCGAAAGTCCTCCACGTCTATGCACAAGGGTCTCCTCTATAATCTAATTCCCAGCCGCCACCACAGTTGAGGTAGGTGGTTTCACGTCAAGTCATGCCAGACATCCATGTTTTCTCTGCCGCTGAACCCAGAACGCCCGATCATCAACGCCAAAAGTCTGGCGTTTCTTCAACTCTAGCCAATCCCAGCTCCTGCTTTACTCCTCCCAGAAGCCAGGGAAGAGGTACTCGACACGCTTCATCGCCTCGGGGTCCCGGCCTTCGGGCTTGGTCATAAACTTGACGGCGCCCTGGGACGCACCCTGCCAGTGCTTAGCCAGGACCAAGTCACTGTTGTCAAGGTCGGCAAGACGGTCCAGGACGGCTCCCACTAGGCGCTTGGCGTTCTTGCTGTTGGCCTTCATGTACTTTCCAACCATCTCGACGTTGACATCCTCGAAGGAGTGCCAGCAGTCATAGTCAGTGGCCATGGCAATCACCTGATAGGCCATCTCAGCCTCGCGGGCGAGCTTCGCCTCGGGAAGGGTTGACATGTTGATAACCGATCCACCCCACGATCGATACATGTGCGACTCGGCGCGGGTTGAGAATTGGGGTCCCTCTATGTTACTCGTCAGATCATGACCAGATTTCTCGGCAGGGATCTATGTCTTGCTTACCCATGACGATGACCGTGCCCTTCTCGTGCAAGACAACGCCGTCTCCCTCCATATGCTCAGCGCACGTCTTGACCACCTTGGCAAGGCCCGCATCAAAGGGATCGGCGAAGCCGACGTGTCCAACGACACCGCCCTCGAAGAAGGTGAAGGGCCGGACACCCTTCGTACGGTCGATGACCTGGTCCGGAACGACAAAGTCCATGGGCTTGATCTCCTCTTGCAGCGAACCGACGGCGGAGAAGGCGATGACGCACCGGACACCGATATGCCGCAGGGCAGCGATATTGGCTCGGTTGGGGACTTCGTGGGGGGCAAACTGGTGGTGGATGCCGTGGCGGGCGAGGAAGGCTACGTTGACGCCCTTGTGGGAGAGGATTTGGATAGGCGACGCGGGAGCACCCCACGGTGTGATGGGGCTGAGGGCGGCGATGGGCTCGAAGCCCTCGAGCTGGCCAAGACCAGTGCCGCCAATGACGGCAATATGGACGGGCTCTGAGAGAACGTGTCAGTTTGCGCTTCGGCCTATTCGGTGAAGATCCAGTGAAGGAGCTGGCTGGTGGACGCACTGTCAAAGGTGGTGGGGAGGTCACCCATCTTGGCGGCTGTAATCGAGGAGCGGGCTCGGAACTAGGCTGGAGGGCGAGGTCAGAGAGAGGAGAGCGACGTCGATGAGGAGGAAAGAAGTTGTCGTCGTCGCTTGGAGGGGGACACAGATATTTCTCGTGCCCGACGCTGACGAGAACCTTTACCCCACCACGGATAACGTCCCAAGCTTGCGTGCTCCATGGAGGGGTCGTGGGCCTCACAGGGCTCTTTCATTGGCTCGGCACGTTGGGCATTATCGACCTTGAAAGGGATATCGCTCTCACGACAGTATCGATAGGACGGAATAAGGTTTCTCACGTTCAGTTCCTTCCAGGGACCAATAGGAAATGTTCCTACATGTTTCGAGTTCAACGAGGACAAGGTTTGGGGAGGTTGCGTGGACACTTCGGCGTAGATTTTGAGGCTATGATATCATCGCATGGGGATTCTGAATATATTTACCTTGTGAGTATATTTCGATCTTGACATTGCCTGCTTACCTACCTATCTATTTATTTCACTCCAAGGTCCTATGAGAATATATATTTACTCCTGGAGATATGCTTGCAGGCACTCTGTTGCTTTGGTTAATTGTTTGACGTCGATGCCCGGTAGTGCCGGTTTTATGAATCTGTGTAGGTTAATTCTCATCCCCAGCCCAGGTCATCAAAGTATCCATATCTCAGCAAGTAGAAGAAAATCATACAGGCCCCTCAATCATAGCTGATTGCCGATACCATCATTCTGTTTGTTTTTAGTCAAAAACAATAATATTGGAAAGTGGCAATAGCATATTGTGAATTACAGGCTACCACACCGACCTCATCGTTCTCCTCAGGTGCTGACCAAGCCGGCCAAAATTTTCCGCGCCCCGCCGAATTTTAGGTCACCACAACATCCGGTGAACTACCAGCAGCACACTTGATATCAGCCGTCCTCATATTGAAGACATAAAAAAGGACGCCATGACACGCCTACCCGATTATGTTAGCTTGCCAGTAGAGGCCCAAGAAGATGGCACCGGCGAGACCATCGAGGAGCGATGCTTCTCGGCCGCTCTCATCTGCCTCGAGGGCCACTACACTCAGTCACCCCCCATGGGACCTCAAACATCAGCAAAAGTGAGCTCGATGATCTCAAAGACGCTGGAAAAGACACATACGCTCCGCAAGGCTCGGTAAGTGACTCGCACCCACCAAGGGCTTCATCACTGATGGTAGCCTGTAGTGAGGCAATCTCGAGGAATGTGGCGATCTGGATCTGGCTCACGAGAATTTTCGCCGCTGCCATCCCAAGCCTCACGACTCGATCCGTGGGACCTCTGTCGAGCCTCAACGACCCAGAAAAGGGCGTCACGCCGCAGGAGAGTACGGCCTGCATCGTCAACCACCATGCGTCCATCAAGGAGGACCTCGGGATCCTCATCAAGCTCATGCACATTGCCCGCAACCTCCTCGTCAATGCAGAGCCCGAGGTGCCCCAAGATATCTGCGCGGCGGTGCATTTCGACCAGATGGTTTACCAGACAATCATCCTCTGCGTCAACGTTACTAGCAAGGGATATGACGGCGAGATTATCGACGAGAACCAGAGGCTCAAGTTGACTGATGTCACAGAACTTTGTGAGTTTGGCCTTTGAGTTACTCATCTAGGTGGCTTTAAACTGACTCGCCCTAGACAAGAAGCTGCTTGTAACCTCACTACAACAGGCGCACAACTGGACAGCCAAGCATGATAGAAACAAGATGTCTTTCTGGTTCGACGTCCTCTTTGACGACGACGGTGCGCTCTCTGGCCCTGAGGAAGCCCTAGGTGATGGCTCAGGGTTCCGCCCAGATGTTGCAAAGCGCCAGGTTCAGCATTGGCTCGATCGTAACTCCAAGATGTGCGACACTGCGAGGAAGCTCCTGAAGGATTACGCCGAGAATCACGCGGACAAGCCTCCTGGGAACCTCGCTCCTATCCGACCCTTGGCTTGGAACTGGCTCCCTGATGGCTCTGTGGATGTTCCGGCTGATATGACCAACCCCGAGGAGAAGATCAACCCGATTTGGAAGCCAGATGAGTCGGACAAGTTCGAGCAAGACCGCGCGTATGGCCGCGTCTCTCGAGAGATCGACACATGGTGGCTTAATGCTCGGGACCCCAACTACGAGGACTGGGTGGCTGGAATGCCCTCTGTGGAGCTTGCCCAGACACGTACGGAGCACTGCCGCAACAACCTGGTTCACCGATATGCTCACTCTTGCGGAACAGACCATTCTCCACCGCCTGGAGTTGTGGAGGAGGAAGAAGAGCTTTCTGATCACGAGCATTGCCATCACTGCGAGCACGAGCATGATCATGAGCATGATCACGACCATGACCACGAGCACGAGCACGACCATGATCACGACCATGAACACGATCATGACCACGATGACCACGAGTGCGAGTGCGAATGCGACCATGGCCATCACCATCATCACCACCACCATGATCATGAGTATGCCCATGACTATGTTGAGGACATGATGGACGATGAAGATGCCGACGACGACGAATCTTATGGAGAGGGACCGTTGACTGGCTTGTTGACTGAAGTACCAAACATCCTGGATCCAAAGCAAATCGAGGCTTTGCACATGATTGTCAAGTCTTGTATTCTGGACAATGCTGGTTCAGGGCTTACCAGGGCGGGCGAAAACTTGCAAAAGACTCGGTGCCGCATGTTCCTGGCGCTCGACTGCGGCAAGAGTCTTCTACGGGAGATGCTAGTCTTTATCGCCGTCTGGGAGAAGGATGAGCAATCACTTATTTTCCAGGTTACGACCCAGATCGTGGAGGCACTTCATCACAGCGCCTTGATTCCCTATGCGTGGAACTCTCTGCGCATCTCGAAGGATATCATCTCGCCTGCGCAGACTGTCTTGTTGCGACTTGTCAACCACATGTTCAGAGCCCGAGTCAACAATCCTTCTTCTCAGGATTCAAAGGACAATGCTCGCGATATCAAGCTGGTGCATTTCTTCTTCAGCTTCTTCCGGAGCCGTATTGTCCCCGAGTGCGCAGCGCTCATGCATCTCCAAGCTCAGATTCGGGAAGAGAACTGTGACCCGTCCGATTTCCCCGTGGACAGCTGGGATATGGAGCGCGCCAAGGACGGTCTCGCTCAGTATCTCGATTTCCTCACCACAGTTGCCGAGATGATGGATACACGGGCGAAGCTGATCGAGTGGGAGGCTGTTTACGATCTCATCACCATCTTGAGCGGACTCGAGGCTGGAGTACCAAAGAAGCCTCTCATCGAACTTCCAAAGCGATCACCTCGGAATGAGACTGGTAGCAACCCCATGGTGGAACGTCCCTACTCTACCGGAGATGATGGCCTTCCCCCGTCGCCACCACCGCCACCCTTGCAAGAGCCAGCCCACAAGTTTCCCTGGTCTGGAATCAAGGGTCAGATCTTCACCATCATCGCCACACTTCTGCAGCCGCCTCCTGGACAGAGCAGCCCCGGCAATCCTGACGTGCAGATGCAGATGGTCAAGTACAACGGAATAGTGCCGTTGCTGAACTGCTGCGCCTACGACGACCACAACCCCTTCGCCAAGGAGCGAGTGACCATCTGCCTGAAGTGGCTGTTGGATGGGTGTGAGGCCGCAAACAACTTTTTCCGCGAGCTTGTCAATCTTTCGCCACCACCCAATCTGAGACCTCCGCCTGGAGGTACTACAGTGTCAACAATAAGGGTCGACGGCATTCAGGGAGAGGTCAAGGTCCAGGTTCGTTCGGGCACATCTGCGCCGGGAGCGCAGGACACTGCAGATATTGTGGATGGGGCCGCAAGACTGAACCTCAACCAACCCAGTGGGCGAGGTAGTATTGAGGACGACTTCATGGCCTAATGTGGTTGGCTGGCAGAAAGAGCAGTTCAACAGAGTGATGGCCTGAGAGGCAGCAAATCGGATTTTCAGGTTGATTGAGGCCGACCAGTTGACAATGGATGGGTGCCTGCCTAGGTGGAAGGGTGAGAGGCATCAGCATACCATCTCATGATGGTCAGGTGTTTCGATGTACCCCATTACGTTTTATTCATAGCTTCGCCAGGCTTCGCTTACTGAAGGCATCATAATGACAGGGCGGAGTTTTGGGGGTTGGTGTCTGACACTGGTAGAGTCATGATGGAGGAATGGAGGCTTACGAAGCTAGACGCGTTCGCCTGTTGTGCGCGTACGCAGCATACTTCTGTTGTTAGCATATCTGTCTCTTAAGCCAACCAATTACAAGTTGAGCCTCGGGACCTTTCCCATGATGACAATGTGTATGGATTCAAAGCCTTGAAAATAACGAATCGAGAGGCTATGCGCCAACCAGCCTTGTGTAAGACGACACAGTCCAGATGATGATTGATGTTTTTACACCTGCAGTTTTGCCTGGACCGTATCTTTTGCCTCTGTTAACGCGCGGCGTGAGATATAGGTGTACGTATTTGCAATATACAGCTTCAAGATGGGACAGACGCCTCTCGGGGTCTGACTCTCTTCTTACACATTTAAAAGTGGTGTAGAGGTTGTCCCCGATGAGTAAACATTTACAGTACATATACGAGACCAGGTGATTTATTATTGCCTGCAGGTGAAGGCATAACACACCCTGTTCCCGGCGGGCCGGATGATCAAGCACCCATGTAAGCATGCATGCCACCACGAAGTTTTCCGGTCATCCGACTCGTTTGTAACCGATATGATATGCTATTAAATATTGGAACTAGTACCTATACGCTACTAGAACACATTGATAGCACTGTATACAACGTGTTGACCGCAGACGCATACGTAGTTGAATGGTGCGAGATGGTTTAAGCAGCGTTCGGTACGTCATAAGTTCCCCCGATACAAGGAACCGTCGGAACCCACCCGACCAGTCAGATCGGTACCGCAATAGAATACCAACAGGGAAGATCTTACGAGAAGAAGAGGTTGGTTGCACGGCGTAGCTCGACACCACCCCTGGTATCCATTGTTGCAGCTCACCGGATCTGGCACCAACTGACCTGCATATTTCCGTTGGCCTTATGCGGATGGGACAATGGTGTGGCCACCTGACACGGAAGGGGTACCCGGAACTTCGCTCTGACTTGGAGGAGGATAGAGTGACTTGGATGTAGAATTGGTTAGACTGTCAACCGAGAATAGCACTTGAGACGGATGCGGGAGTGAATGCATTTGGCTTTGCTCCATGTGGGATAAATATTGAACGGAACAAATATATTGGGAATATTAGCAAACGGTTCAACATTTTTATGGTGTATATCCGGTTGAATATTTACGTATGAATCGACCCCTTTCCAGACTACGCCTATAACAAAGCCGGGATTATATGTAACATGGCGATAAAGAAAAGTCAATTGGATTAAGGATATTTCTGCCAGCCTCCCGTACTCAGCTCCGGGCTCTCTACACGGTATTGCATTGCTTGAGTGTCCGCGCACGTCTTCTCCGCTGCGTGGCTTGGTGTCGTTTGTGAGGCTTCTTTTGGCTCGGCCTCTTCTTTGACTTGTGTCCTGACTTGGGTTCCGAGTTCAGCCTCGCCCAGCATTGCTGTACCGGCCGTTCCCAGTCATGCCTGATAAATATAATGTCGTATTGTGGCGCGTACAGGATGCGATGGGTCGTCACTTGGGCCTCGTCGGTGTCGACGAATCGGGAGCGGAGCTGCACCTCTGTGCTGGCGTCTATTTCCGGCAGGGCCTTGTCGGAGCCGAATTTTGCGGCGTGGAGTTTCTGGAGGTATTCGAGGCCAATGAAGCTCGACTCGCCGCTGTTGGTGAGGTGCAGCACCTTGGGGTTTTGGGAGTGGTAGGACGGCTCGGTACCGCAGGGGTCGGAGGTGAGGATCTGATTCGGGGATTTGATGGAGACTAGGGAGACCTCGTAAGGGGGAAAAGAGGGTTGGGGGGCCATTGTTATGTGTAGAATGTGTCTGGCCGGTCTGTCTTGATGTTCGAGTCCTGATGTTGGGCTGGTCTTTTGAGAACTATATACGACACGACTTACACAGCTGGTCCACGCTACTTGGAGGGCCTCATGTGTGAAATAGAGAGACATTGTAATTACAAATTTGCGCAAAAAACGGCAGTTAGGGAGGGGGGCACCTTATCGGCTCAGCGAATTACCTCTCATGACCTCCATATACAGCTGTATTATTTGTGTCGAGTTGCATCATGGGCGTTTGCCATGACCACTTGGGAAGCCTGCATGTGGGACAGGGATTATGGATCCTTGCCCCAACCGATCTCGACAAAAGGTGATTGGCCAATCAGAGCGGATTTTATTAACCAATCATGGTCTTGGGAACAGCTCGCGGCTGCTATTGGATCATATCCAATCCCAGCTGTGTGTCAGTGCAATGTCAGGGCTCGAGGGCCTTTTGTAATTGTGCCTTCGAGACGTGGAGACGCTTGGAATGTGTAACGTACGAACGCATCATTCTGTTATAGCATTGGAGCCATATTCAGTCAAGGTAAGTCGTCATTCTGGAATTGTTATCTCTAAGCTCAAGGGTCAGTTTTTGTTCTGACGTGTTGAAGGCTGCCTACCTAGGTAGCGAAGCACCTTAGACTCGATACAATTGGATCCAGGCCGAATGAGCTGGAACCCGCCCATGCCCGTCGTCAATCTCTTGACAGGTTTTCAACCCCTGATGCGAATCAACCTCTTCTGTATTGTACGTCTTACCAGTGTCTGAGGCATGATGTGCTTGTTTCTGTTACTCTCGACAGCCTCACTTTCACCCACCCCCCCCCAACATGAACCTCAGCTGAAAGAAACTTCACCATGAGAGACTGATTCACTGTAGATATACAATATCAAAGAACTCATGAAGCGTCGACGGCGAAACCCCCAGGCCGGAAAACCTCCCCCACGCTCACTCCTGAGGGAGGCTCTTGTGCAACAGCTGGACTTCGCCTTCAGGAAATATCACTCACGTCACTCGGAATGGCCCAGGGCATGCCAATGCGCCTCGTCTTCTGTTAGTCAGGAGTCTTCCGCCGCCTTGTCACTCGACAGATACGTCAAGGCTGTTATCGGTGATAAATGCACCGAGGAGAAGGATGATACCGATGGGATTCGCAGACCGAGGAGGAATCACACGCCGGCCTCTGAGGATATTAACGCTCTGCACCAGGGGAAAGGTCTAATATCCTCTAGCTCTCCTCACATGAATCGGATAGAGGAGTATTCGCCATCTGCTCTCTCCACCAGTGGCGAGCATCCCGTGGCAGACTGGACCCGGCATGGCTATCATGACAATCACAGTCAACTATCCAACTTTCAGATTCTCGACCAAGAGGGCTGCTGGAAATACGTCCAAGTGAAATTCGACCTGTCCTTGGGACACTCCTTGGTCAGAGAGGACACAGTACGCCGGCTAGGGATACTGCTGATCCCGATGCCGCTAGATTTCTCGCACTCGATATATTCTACTCACCTTGGTTTGGTAGAGCCCAGGTCGTGTGCAGCCATCCAATTGCGCGCCTCGCCCGAAATGTCGCCCGTGTCGACAAATCTAGCGAGCACAAAGTTGCTGCCCGAGGGTTGGGACATGATCGTTGGAAAGCGCCTCCTTGACATGTTGGGCGGCTTCACGGCGTTGTCTTTCATGTCAATGAGCCCCGGGTATTTGGACTGGACACCCTCTGAACCTTGGATACCGACATATTTGACCATGAATCATGTCACTTGGACGCTAGAAAACGGCGTCCAATGTTCTCGAGAGTATCTCAACCACCCTCAATGCTCAATCCCCCAGCCTGAAAGCGAAATAATACCCCCTTGGCCTGGTTTATGTGGCTCGGAAATTGAGTTATCAAGCAACCTGGCGCAGTATCAACCACGAGAGTCGGACGTTTTATGAATGGCTTGAAGGGTTACAAGCGAGGCATTCTAGCCGAGCAGGGGAGCAAATACTATCCTCGATTTTAACGCGGTGGTGAATCATCTACGATAGGGGCAATGCCAGGTAATTGAGAGAACAGCGCTTATATGGTTATATCAAAGCTGACTGGTGCATGAACTCTACCATGTGTTGCCTCCTCGCTCCCTAGCTGGGATCTTTAGCAATAGCTGAACCAATGGATACCAGTGGGTGGGACGGGAGGGGGGGCGTTTGATGATAAACAAGACTATACCCAATCTCAACTCTTCAGGTGAGCATGCAGACGCCATGGCGCGGCAGAGCTGTGATTTGGCCAAGGCAGGCTGTAGCATAACTAGAGCTTCTCAGCCAGATCCCTTACAACACAAAGATCCGCGGTCCACTGAGGATGCAGCTGGATGACAACCCCATGAATGAGGTATGGCTGACTAGACCTTTCAGCGAGCCAGACTCGATAGTTTCATGGAACCTGCCGGTGTGTCTGACAACGAGGCCCGACCTGTGGGTTGGGATTTGAGGCCCCCTACACAGCAACAATGGATGCCAGCGAGCTGTTGTCATATCTGGTATCGTCTTCAATCATTAGTTTTATATACATGTAGGTACCGGGATCATGATACCAGCCAGGGAAAGCCCCCAAAACACGCTGCCATGAGCAATGTCCCTTGCTCAAAACAACCCAACGCCTATATTTTATCCAACCAGTAGAGATTACACCATCATGGCTCCCAAACCAGCCATGCCAGCAAAGGCCACCACCATACCAGGCCTGGGCGCGTTCCAAGCTCCAGCGTCGGGTGTCTCGGTGGCCGTGTACACACCTGTCAAGTCGCTCGTGGGCGAGGCCGTGACCGTGGTCGTCCTGGCTTCCGTCGTGGTCTTGGAATTGAGAGGCCAGTCCCCAGAAGACGAGTACAACACGCCGTTGATGACGACACCGTCGTTATCGATGGCCAGCTGCTGCGCGTCTTCGTCACAGGTGCCACCGTAGTCGCGGACGTAACACGTTGGCTTCATCTGTTTGGGCAGAGTATCCGTGTGCGTAGCGTTTGCGTCACCCGACGTGTTGTACGACGCGGCGTCAATGTCCTTACCCGTCGACACCGACGTTCCCATTATAATTCGGGCAAACACCTGAAACGCCGTTTCCGGCTGGTAGGCTGGCACCGCGTGCCCAGCTTGGTAGATGCGGCTGAAGGATAGGTTGCCAAATTGACGAACAACACCACCGATGTATGACTCGTTGACAATGATGGGCGCATAGCCGGCCTCAGGGAAACCGGTACTGTACGCATTGCCTGCTTCCTGGGCGATGTTCTTGGACACGGCTTCGCCACCCATCCAGTTGCAGATGTAGTCCCTGTCACCGTACATGAGGCCGATCCGCACACCCTGGTTCAGGAGAGCGGCAAGGCGCGGGATATTGCCATCGCGAGCAATATCTCCCGTCTCGGCAAACTCGTAAAATACGTTGGTATTGGACATGGTGTAGTTGACAGGTGATCCTATGGCACGGTGCACTTCAGCCTGGTTGAGGTACTCCTGGAACGTCATTGGCGGGAATGGGTCCGCGTAGGGGGCAGCCAGGTCGTAAGCGCCTCGATTTGAGCTGAAGTAGGCGTTTTGGATGTCGAGGCACTCGTCCCTTGCCTTGGAGCACACCTGGTTGACGGCATCTTCGTCACCCTCGCCTTCGGGATCGCCTAAACTAACGGCAGTACCACACTGGTGGAGGAGGTCGCGACAGCCGCCCTCGGAAGAATACTTGTCGAGATAATAACTGGTATCGGTCGGAGACATGGCCTTGTAATTGTACGAGTTTTCGCTGGCAAAGATGGGGTAAAAGGGCACTTGGGTTTCCATGTCGACACAGCCGTTGACAATGCCCAGCGACTTAAGATGGACATCGATGGTTGAATTGCTTGGCAGCTCTCCATTCTGGCGTCGGACGTTTTGCTCCTGGAAGGTCTCGGCGAAGATGGGCCCATAGCGACCGCCGTAACTCTCAGCAAAGAGGTTGATGCCGAGAGAACTGTTTCGACCGCGCGAGGAAGGCTGATATTGCGGAAAGGTAGTCAAGAATCCCTGGACCATATGCCATACAGCCATGGCAGCCGTTTGGGTCGTGTTGGCGGTGTGTTCCCTGTCACCAGAGCTAAAGGTGCCATTGCGGAAGACCCATTCAGGATAATTGGGATTGGGCACTGGAGGCACGTCGACTGTGCCCCGAGCAAAGTTGGCAGTGCCTCTGGTGGGAGAATCGTAAGAGAAGCCTACTTGGTTAGGCTAGAAAGGTTGCTAGTCAGTATTGTAAGTCGATACCAGCCCAAGCTGGACACACCTGATCAATGAAGAGCATGTTGGAAGCGCGATCCCAGCCCCATTCGCGAGCAACAGTGTCGTAGTCATCCAAACCCTTCTCGACAACCTCGCAGGGCCCATTGCCAGTGAAGAATCCATACATGGAGCTGGACCCAGGTCCGCCATTGAGCCAGATGGTGAGACTCTCGGTTCGCTCGCGGGCCTCAACAAACCAAAAGAATAGATTGGTTGGGTAGTCACCGGGAACCGAAACCCAACCCGTGTACTGTTTTTGCGAATCGAAAGCGGTTGCGCATGCGCCTTCGGGGACTTTATAAGATACTGTGACATTGCGGTTTGCAGGTGAACGGACGACGGTGAGGTTGCGCGCCTCGGCGTCGGAGCGAGGGAGGAACTGCGCCGAAGTATGGAACGCGAGGAGCGGAATTAGGAGCAAAAGCCGCAGATGCAGAGAGAGGGACAAGATGAGAGGAGGCGCCATAACGGCGGGCGGCCAACGTCTGGCCGGGGGCGGTCGAGTGTGTCTGGTGGTGAGAGATTCTATGGTAGGAGTCGTCGTCATTCAACAACAGGCTAGTAAGCAAACTGACGACGACGCATCACAGGGCAAAACAATGCTGTAGCGAGACATGAAAAGCCCGGGGCGAGACACGAGCGACTGAGACAGACAGCACCCGAGACACGGGGTAAAGCGAAGGGAAAGCGGAAATGCAAAAAAGCGAGACGAAAAAGAAGGGATATTGGTACGTAAAAAGAAAGAAAGGAAGAAAGCCTTGTCGGATGGTGCATGAAGAGAGAAACGAGGCTCTGCCAACAATGGATCGAAGGATGGAAGCTACAGTACGCGCAAGCTGACACCCACCCCCTCACTGGCTGTCGTCCATCGTTTGTGCCTTGCATCGCCTCCCTCTAGGGGGATTTTCGGGCGTTGAGCGCTGGGGTTACAGTGGGGATCGGCGCCGAGAGACAGCGGAGTGGCTGGTGGTCATGTGGGGAGCTGGGTCCCCCTCGTAAGGCTCACACGAACGAAGCTCTACCCATGGTCAAGCAACGGTGAAGCTTGGACGGGTCAAGTGGAATGAATGACTGGCGTTGATATATATGGCTAGAATGGTTTATAAAAGGATTCTTACTTCTTTCTTGACTTCCTTTTGCGATTCTCTTTGGTTAGAATCCTTCAGCACACTTCGTCGGCACATGCCAATTCCTCAGCCCTTGCACGTGCGGCTGATCGTTAGCTGCAATGGATGCAAATCTCCAACGGCACATGTTTCCAGCAGGGGTCGGCCCGTCGCCGTGCGTGGCAACGGATGTTTGACGACGGTTGCAGTAAGCAAAGGGCGGAAGGGAAGTCTATGTGACCCGGCCATGCTGCACCCCAAGTAATCTCTTAAGAGAGAGCCTGCAATCTCATCATGACTGCCTGTTGCTCTCAGAAGCATCCAACATCTTACCAACCGAAACAAGGATCACTGGGATTGTGATCCCATGACGTGATGTCTCTCTTACCAAAGCTCAGCTTAGCTGTGGTTCGTGAGTGAATACGACGGAGCCAATTATAAATTTGGCCTGTTGATCGTTTCAGATATCGCATTGGTAGCGTCTCCAGAAAGAACTTGGTTTTTTTTTTAATACTAGAGTACAACCTCATCTATGCGCCTTTTCCGTTACACCAAAGGTAGATTATACAGTAATACCACATATTCCATCATGGCTCTCCCGTCTTGCGCACCGCGAAAAAGTAGTTGCCCACCTTCTCGCTGCCCTTCACCTCCTTCCAGCCCAAGCCTGGCACGTACACGACGCCCTGCACCATGGGATGACTCCATCCCTGGTTCGCGAGGAAGTGCCGCAGCTCCTCCTCGTTGAGGTACTTGTTCCAGTCGTGTGTTCCCTTGGGCACTATACCCAGCACGTCCTCGGCAATGAAGTTGGTTGTGAACCAACTCATCCACGTCCGCGCGATGGTGCTCATGACGAGCCAGCCTCCCGGCTTGACGAATGGCCGCACCTTTTCCAGGAATGCGGCCGGCGCATCGACGTGTTCGATCACCTCGAATAGCGAGACCACATCATAAGCCTCCTCGGGCGTCGCGGGCACGGGTAGGTTCTCAATCGATGTCTGGCGATACTCGAGCTTGTTGCGCAACCCTGGGTCCCTGCGGGCGTGGGCTCGGGCTACGGCCAGCACTTCGGGGGTAGGGTCGATGGCAGTGACGCGCCGGGTCGTCGGCAGCCGCGCGGCGCTCTCGGCAAAGATGCCGCCGCCACAGCCGATATCGAGAAAAGTAAGATCGGTCGTCGCGGGAGCATCGGCCTGGGCGCTGTGGCAGGCGCGGATAAAGTCGTGACGGAGAGGGTTCATGAGATGGAGGAGCCGCGAAGAACCATGGGGATCCCACCAGTCCGCGGCGAGGGCGTTGAAGTGTGAAACCTCGTCAGGGTTCACGGAGGAGAAGTTCGGAGAGGAGTTGTTGGGGGAGGCTGTAGAGCTCCATCGTGGAGCTGCGACAGAGGCGCCGATGATGCGGAGGGAGGGTGGTGGGATGGCCGATGATAACATTGGCCGTCGACCCGATCGGGTCAGACTTCGGAGCAAGACACCTGCCGGCCGGGACGGAGCCGGCATGGTTGGTGGTTGGAGAAGAAGGAGGATTTATGTGGTTGGTGATGCAACCAGCCCAAGACCTCTGTGGTGCGAGGTATCAGAGGATGACAAAGCCGTCCGCTGGAGAAAAAAAGACCAGCGGTGGGGTCTAGAGGATGGGAAATCAATCGATTATCCAGTGACAAGATACAATTCAACAACTCGGCTCTCTTTCCGTCATCGGTCCCACTACTGCCGCAATTGACGCTCTTTTTTTCCCTTGGGACAATCCCTTCGCTGACTGATGCTTTCGCAATTCCTGACTCCAACTGCGTTTTCCAGCTGGCTTACATAATAACCGCGCGACGGGGAACCAAAACGGCCGCTAGAGCCAGGGAGCCCGAGTGTTTACCCCAAACCGGGCAAGACAACCTAACCAATTGCCATCCCAGGCATGTGAGCGAAGCAGATGGAACCGTCTTGTCCTCCCCCGGCCTAGGCTCAGTCCGGGTAAGCCGGGGTTTTTGCTGTGTGAGAGCCGGGAATTCACCGCGCGGCACCGAGCAGGTGAAAGCCGGAGAGCGGAGGAGGGGGAGAGGATGAAAGAGAGGGTCTGAATCATGCGAGGTGGAAGCACGTCGTCCGTTATTATGTGCGAGGGCGCCGCTAAAGCCTGTCTTTTTATAAAATTTTCCTTTCTTTTAATCACTTGATCGTACATTTGTTCCTCTTTCTCAATTCATCCTCCTTCCACAGCTTTCGTTGTTGTCTTCTAGATCACGGGCCGAACCCCTCCCCTCAGTTGGAAAAAAAGTTCCCCGCCGCCTCCGTCTCCGCCTCCGGAACCGAGCCCGCTTTCCTCGTGTACTTGCCATCGCAAAGCGTCGCATTGCTAGTCGCATTACTGCTACTCCTTCAAGCCGAGGTCGAAGAGTCACGCGTCGGTCTATCAGCCCTTGATCTCCAATTCATACACCTCCGCGCTCAATTCCTCCTCCATCTACCACCGTAACCCTCTCACATCCTTCATCATGCCTGCGACAATCGACCACAACCAATTCGACTCGATCCCTGACTCAATCGAGGCTTTCCGTATGCGACACTCTATTCCTCACTTCCTAAACCTTGTCTAACGTGTCTGCGCATAGGAAATGGCGAGTTCCTCGTCGTCCTCGACGACCCCTCGCGTGAAAACGAGGCAGACTTGATCATCGCCGCTCAAGACGTCACGACCGAGAAGATGGGATTCCTCATCCGTCACTCTTCTGGCTACGTCTGCGCACCTCTCTCACCAGCCCTCACCACCGCCCTCGACCTCCCGCAGATGGTCCCCAACAACCAGGACCCTCGTGGAACCGCCTACACCATCTCCGTCGACTCGGCCGACCCCTCCGTGTCCACTGGCATCAGCGCCCGCGACCGCGCCCTCGCCTGCAGGACACTCGCCGACCCCGCCGCCCGCCCAGAGAGCTTCCGCCGCCCGGGTCACATCCTCCCCCTCCGATCTCGCCCCGGTGGCGTCCGTCAGCGCCCAGGTCACACTGAGGCCGCCACCGAGTTCTGCCGCCTCGCCGGCAAGGTCCAGGCTGCCGCCATCTGCGAGATGATTGACGATGGTGAAGAGACGCCTGGCCAGGCGGTCCGCCACAACCACGGCATGCTGAGGGGAGAAGCCTGCATCGCCTTTGCCCGGAAGTGGGGGCTAAAGGTGTGCACTATCGCCGACCTGGTTGCCTACGTTGAGAAGACTGAGGGCAAGCTCGAGACCAACGGGTCTGAGGCCAACGGTAGCTGAGAGGTTTGAAGTTGCGGTTGTGGTTTTGGAGCGAGGCAGGGCGGATTGTATACCGCCATATCTTTTTGCGTACCTAGTAACGCGGTAGGTGACGGCAGTCTGGCTTGACGGTTGACGAAACGGCTTGGCTCATCTCTTGACATGTATTTTGCTATATCTGTTTCTTGATTCCATGGGGTATTTGGCATGGCATAGACCGGGGTTTGTTCTGGCGTCCAGAAAACAGTGGCAGTCAAAAGAGCAGGACGAGATCAAATCAGAGGACGCCCTCATTCTTCCCCCTCCGTCTTTGCACTCCCAGCGTAATCCCCGCTCCTGCGTCTCTCAAACGTGGGTCATGTCAACTCAATGGGCCTTGTGTAGGATACCTATGTACACTTATAAAATTCCACTCGGATTTATGTCTCATATCTCTGATGATAACCTCATGTCTTAGTCTCAAGCCCGTAGTATGCATGGCGAATGGTCAAGGCTTCCTGGTCCTACATGCGAGTTAAGTCTGCTTATTCGGGCTCTCACTTTGTGTTCAGTATAAAATGGTCTTGGGCCTCGCCCATACTCGATTTGTATTACAACAGCTTGCTCTTCCTCGGCGTGCAAGTCTGCTGCGGGTATCATTTCATCGTATCCTCATATGGCAAAAGTCGTTTACCCCATGACGCCGCCGTATTCTCTCCCTCTATCCCACATCCAAGACTATACAACGATTTTTACACTCTCTCCTTCTTTGGCACTCTTCCTGGGACTGGCTGGTGACCTCTAACCACAACATCCTCGTCCTCTTCGCCGTCATCATCGTCTTCGTCCATATCGTGCTGTTCCTGGGCCTGGCGGGCGCGCTTGATACGGCGCACCATGGCCTGGTCAAGGTAGAAGTCGTGGTCGAATCGTGACCGTGAGAAACGCTGGGTTTTGATATTAGTAATAGCTCCAAGAGTGAGATAGATGAAAAGTTAACTAACCTCTGAGCAACCCGTCTGTGGACACTGGGCATCACCTCGCAGTGGCAAGTAGTCGAGCAGGGCAGCCTTCTCAAAGGTGTGCTTGCACTTGCGGTTGCTGTAAGGCTGTTTCATTGGCTGTAGCGTGAGCGGGCAGTTGATGCTAAGGACCTCGCGGGCCACAGCAATGTCATCATCGTCATCGCCATCCGCTGCGCCAGGGGTCGTCGCGCGCATCACAGGTCGGCCATCGGGGCGGAACCAACGTGAGGCGTCTGGGAGCGGTGGTCCATCCTCGCCGGCCATGGCGTCGTGCCAGAGCTTCTTGAAGCCGGCGTAGTCGTTGTTGAGGGCGTACCGCTGGTGCATGTCCATGGCTGTGTAATCGGCCTTCTTCTTGGCACGCATGTCCTTGAAGCGCTCCAGGATGCTCGGGGCGGCGAGATCTTTGCTATCGACATCGTTGTCTGATTCCTCGGCAGCTTCTGCATCATCACTCCGACGGGGACGGCGTTGGGATTGCGCTACATCGGCGGCAGCAGCGTTATACAAATCGGTGATGATGAGGCCTTCGTCTTCCAACTCGGCTTTGTAATCGATCACAACACGGATGGCCTCCTCAAATGAGTCGGTCAAGGAATTGACCCGCGTTTCGAGATCGGCAACATGGGTCTCGAGGCGCTCCTCATCGGGCGTCCTCTCATTGCCCTTCTCTTGCCTTTTCGCGCGGAGGGACTCAAGTCTATCGCGCTGCTCCCTCAGCTGTTCGTGCAGGTCGCCAATGCTGGAACCAAGAAGGCCAACGGAGTCACCGAGCTGCTGCTGATAGACGACGGTGGTGCGGGCGTGGGACAGGTCGTTCAGATCGCGGCGTGCAGCGTCGGAGAGGGGGCAAGAGGGCGGCTGGTATTCGGGCAAGGCCGTGGTCGTGGTCGTGATCGCAGTCGAGGACGAGGAGACGCCGGAGCGATTGAGGAGCCTGCGGGACATGGCGATTGCGAATGGGAAGAGGTCGATTATGGGACGGTGTTGCAGAGAGTCAGCATCGTGGGCTTTCTTTGTCCTGCTTGGTCCTTGTCCCGCAGAGAATGCGCCAGAGAAGGGTGCGACGCGACACGGCAGCTCGCACGTGTAAAGTGAACGCGGCTGAGAGTCGTGTCACGGGATCTAACGGCGAGTAGGCGATAACATCCAGAACTGGAACTTGGCATGCCACAGCAACACGATTCGGAAAAATTCGAATAGAATTTGGATTGGAAGAATACGAGGGGAGTTCTATGGATATTTTCATTTCCCATTCTTTGTTGAAATTCTGATTAAACGGCTTGAATGCCTACTGAGTAAAAAATGGACACAGGTCTTGAGACATATTACGCCCAAAGTGTCCCTGTATTAATATCCACATCGCATAAGTTGGCCTCAAAGTGTGGTGTCACGGGACCTCAAAGTCGATCATCCACCCATCCATCTCATGACGGCACATCCCTGTTGCCACACGCCAGGGTCCAAACTCAAAACATGGTCGATTTGGGTGAGAGGCGGACCCCTTTGTCAATCAGGGTCCATCCATTACTGGCCGAATCTGGTTTGCAACCGTCATCGATATCCTTGTCCGTGTCTGCCAGTTCATCAGCCTCCCTGGAAAGCCCAGACAGGGCTTGCATCGGCCTGGTGCAAGGATGAAAGCAGAGACACCCCATGCTAGGCCTGTTTGCAGCAACTATGGATCGAGACAGTCTCGAGGGAAGAGTGAGCTGTCCCGGGTCTGAAAACCCATCTCATCAGACCGATATCCTTCCCCACTGCACGGTCATCCTGTTTGCAGGCATCATCGAATCATGGCATCACCGCTGACGCTGCTGGAGCCTGCCAAGCTGGAGTTTGCCAGGCACGGCAACTGTCACTCCATCTCGATGTTCGGCCAGAGCGCCAACGGTGAGGAACCTTGTTTCATGCATGGCCCCATCCATCAAACTTCCGATGCCTGTGATGGGCCAGGATGGCGGCGTGATCGCGGGACCAAAGACTTGGGTCCACGCATCGATGGCTCGGCAAGCTATCGCCCCAAAAACACCATCAAACTTGTCTCGATTGAACCATGGTGCATCGGCTACAGCATCAGCCGTACGCATGTCGACGAGGCGGTAACTCAGTCCAGACTGGCTGCAATTTCGTTTCAGCAGTTCGTTCCTGCAGGACTGCTCGCTCCCTTCGAAGCAGTCTCGAGTCGTCAACATGATGGCATTGCCATCCTTAGCAGTCGCACCACTAACCAGTCGCGTTCAACTCTCTTTTCGGCCAAGCGTCTTTATTGCTGCTGTGAACTGACAAGACATAGATTCAAGTGTCCGATTGTGAGAACCCAGCCACCTGGCAACGGCTGAGAGAAACAGCATGTTGCCAAACCCCGATTAGAGCTATAATTTGTCGATGACACGATCAGAGGTACAACCTGAATGCACCGATCTACAGCCAAAGCCACATGTACCTCTGAATCTCTGATGGGATGGCAGCGTCGATTGGACCTTGACTAGTCTGCCAATCCGGCGTGTCGGCGCCAAGCGCAGTGGGGCTCACCGATGTTCCCGATCCCGGGCCCGGAGACTGTGGCCGGCGATCTCACCAAGTGCTCGGGGGAGCAGGAGATCGAGTTTTCCCCCCTACCCATCTTGCATTCTACACACCCCAGTTCTGCGGTCTAGACTCGTCCTCTCGTGTCTACCGCCTGGTCTAAACAGCGCGTGCCCTCTTATTAGCTATGTTATTGCTATTAAGCGACGGCGAAAGCCATTCCAGGAATGGGCCAGGAAGTCACCATCAAGCTGCATCATGTCAGTTTCCTGTCCCCGGGATCCCATTAATCAACTAATCCTTCTTCCTGCAGCGATACCCATGATCCAATGCCCAGAAACATCAGCATGACAAGAAACGTTGCTGTCTAAACCCACTCCGCCTGTCTTTTGCCACGCCCCCTTCTTCACCTCAGGGTTCCCTCTCTTGTGTTGATGCTCCCAGCTGCAGGTTTGACTCCTTCCTGCGCACTTGACACGCCCTAGGGACAATATCAAGCCGGCATCCTGGACGTGTCGTTGCTTACCTGGCTGATTATGCGTCTGTCCGCCTCTCTCCTCTGCTCCTCATCCGTCCTCTCGCATCTCGCCTTTACGACTTGTACCAATCCAACCTTGTCTTCCGCATAATACGAATCCTACTGCTACCTTTGCTCGTCACACCTGCTGCTTCGTACTACAAGACGAGGAATACCGGCTTATATATCACCTCACTCCAGCTCTAGTCGAACTCGAAATGGCAGCCTCAATGCACGCTTTGTCGCCCTCACTAGCTCGGAATCTTTCTTCTTCACGGCAATCCTCCCCTCGTCAGTCCGCCATGGCGCCCAGGGCGCCGCCCACTATGAATCCATGGGAGATCAACGCCCTCAACGTGAGTATCTTGTGAAGTTGACTTTGAACGAGCAGCGCACTGACTCGACCGACAGTATGAGTTTCCCGAACAGGGCTCTCTAAATCCCGATGGCACCATGGTAACATCAGCTACCACCTGGCGTCAGGTTCAAGATCCCATCATATACCCTGGCCTCTATGCTCCCAGCGGAATTGATATAATGACGGTCTTGGTGGGTTTTGTCTTTCGATGATAGTCTCAGCTCCTAACTGTCTCAGCTTCGCGTCGCTGGACGGCCAAACCCTCAAGTCGATCTCGGTCCCGTCGACTGCTCTGTCGCCCTTGTCCTCTGTGACATGCTCCAGGTCGACGCTCCCATCATTTACGTCTCCGACTCCTTCTCCGAGCTTACCGGCTACTCTTCCCATGAGGTGATGGGCCGCAACTGTCGCTTCCTGCAATCCCCTCCAGGAGGCCAGCGAGCCTCTAAGAGGAGCTCGGACAGGTCTGCCATCCGTCGCATGCGTCAGGCCGTGTTCTCCGGACAGGAGATTCAGCTGTCCGTGACCAACTACAAGAAGCACGGCCAGCCCTTCAAGAACCTCTTGTCCATCATCCCAGTTCCGGTGGATAGTAGCGGTTCTCAATACTGTGTTGGGTTCCTTTGTGAGACAGATTAAAATCTTGGAGAACAACAAGTCGACGCGAAGCATTCTGAATGCCCTCGTCTGATCCGATAGCCATGTTCCACCTTGGATAGTGGCTCCGCAACACCACACCAGGAGCCCAACCTTATCACCAAACACGACAAACCCCCCAACTATTACGTACACGCAAATGTTCGGTTTCACTACTTTTTACAGATCAGCTTTCTCCTCATCACTCAACATTACTCAAAGAAGCCCTCGGCGTCAGGATTCACTTACACGGTCTCGGTACTTCGCTGCTCTCAGGCTTTACGAATACTTACGATACCCCTTGCATTGACAAGCATTTCTCTTTTTACCATGTACGACAACAGATCAGATCGTATCAATGGAAGCACTCTAAGGTGTTGGGGTCATTACTGTAGAGGGCGGAACCTCGTTTATTTTTTTCGGTTCGGCTGACAGCTCGGTCATTTCTCTTTTTGATTCTCTTATCATACTCTGATGATCCACGCCCATGAAATACACGAATTTAGATCTTGGCAGCAGACGGGGCTTGGATGACGAAACATTTTGGGAGTCACTGCTACGTGGGCATGGGCGAAAAGGGAATGGTTTACATAGATGCCGCCCTTGGGCGCAGGAATAATTCGGGCGTTCGGGCAAAACTTTCAGGTTTCTTGGAGATGCAGAAGGAGGTCTTGTGACTCTATTCGCAGCTCGTGGCGATTCACATGCGAGAATGAACAAGGGGAGGATGCTGTTGGGGGATGGAGATGGAGCCAAGGACGAGCGATGGAACTGCCGATGCATGATTGCTCGATCATCACAATCATCTGACAGAAAATTATACTCTTACTTGGCGAGCAGGATTCATCAAAAGCTTCAAACTTTGTCAAATTTCACTCCAAATTAAACCCCTCCGCGCGCCATGTGTCTACAGGGTTGACGCTACATCAGGCAGTTTTGGCTGGCAGGCTCTCGATCCTCACGACTCCCTGTCAGCCATCGCGATCGCCAGGGTCGGGGATGTAACGGCGTCACCAAGGAACCGGTCAAAGCCCGGCTTTATTACGTGTCGTCTGCATTTGATGAGCTGGCTTTGGTCAGACAGCCATACATACATAGTATGTTCCCTCCCAGTTCCCAAGAAGCAGGGATTTCCCAAGAGTCGGCACCCACAGTACGGCCCAGGTACAACAGCACCCGACTGGCCACGGCCGTGGGGAGACTCAGCGGACCGTTTACACATTGCTTTGTGCCGATGTCATCCGCCGGCTCGGGTCCGGGTGACTCGGCCGGCCGGTTGGAGGACCTGTGGGCACTCTCTTGACCTGACACAAGGACGGCTGCAAAGCTACGATGACAACCACGATGGGATAGATGGAGCACTGTTTGAGTATGTCTTCTATTGTTCTACTTTCTTTTTCATGTTGCCATAACGAGGTAGGCTTTGAAACGAGTTGGGTACTGCCTCCTGTCTTGTTTACTACGTGTGGGTATACCTCGACCATCAACATCACAATGGGCATAGGACCGACAACATTTGTTTGGAGGCCGAGGCCGAGGTCAACTCCGACCCCCGTTCTTTTTTTATTTACTATTTTTTATGTTTTTTTGTGCTTTTCCCAGTTGTTATTCCCAATAACGCCTCCGTTGGCCATAACATCAAAGAACACAATCGTACACACATGACAGCATCAAAACCCAACCGAGGAACACCGTTACTTGCCCTGGTTATGGCTTGCCTGCCAAGGCCATCTCTCTCACATGTTGGAAGAGGGACCCCAGAACCATTGGCTTGATGACTGCGTCCCATCGTTCCCTTGACCATCGTCATATGGCCATTGGTTCGTCGACTGCATCCCATAGTTCCCTTGGCTATTGTCCCAGGGCTGCTGGCTTGTCGGCTGCATCTCATAGTCCCATCGGCCGTCGCCAGCGCCAGGCGGCGGTTGATAGGATGACATAGTCAGAGACGAGTCGGAGGTGGCTGGTGTTGGACTATATCCACCATGAGGTAGGCTGTGTTGTCCTGGTGGATAGGGTAAGTCAATGCTCGAGGCTAGCATTGCATGGTCGAAGCATGAACGACAAGCGTCGCCCCCTGATACACAGGGATGCTGTTGAGGTCCCAAAAGAGAGCTGAAGTCTCCTGGGTCGCTGAGGGTTGCGACTTCAAGTCCAAAGACATCTTGTCATGAATCAGTTAGTACAAGCATTCCGCTAGTGGTGAGGTCGAGCAAGACTACTTACCCTCGATCATAGGCTCGCAGAGGTGTCTCATCCTCCTGGGGACCCTGACATCGTGGCTGGGCTGTCCCAAAGTCTCCGGCCTGAAGACAAGAGCGCGCTTGAGAGTGGTCTTGCTCCCATCCCTACTGTGATGGAGGATCGTGATATCGGCAGAAGATTCCGCATGCAGTATGCCCGTTGAGTCTGGCCCTTCAGCAAAGTACTTTTTCTTATCCTCGCGGAGCTCAATGGAGAATATGCCGTGGCGAGTGACAAACTCTTCACTGATTCCTATGTACTTCATGTGGTCGACTAGAAGGACTCGCGCAACCGCCTCAGTCTGATCTGGCCCAAGGATGCGCATGCAAAGATTCTCGTTGGACCTGGTCCTATTGGCTCTGGACCTGTTGCGCCTGGCCCTGGAAACTCTCGAAGGGCCTGGTGTTGCACCCCGGGAACGGATGGGTAGTGAAGTCGACATGCCCAGGTTGGTTGAGCTCGACGGCGGTGCAGTTGCCGACGTGGGATACTCGTCTGCAAGGTCCATGCTGCTCGGAGCGGCAGCAATCGGGCGCCGTTCTTGTTGTTCACGGCGATCGTTGAACTGGTTAGGATACCAGCCCTTGGCACGCCGGCCCATGTAGGAAGATGTATAGCTGGTAGAGACTGTAGGTGAGGTGATAGGCTTACGCACCTAGGTCGAGGGCGATGTAAATCGACGCCGTCTTCACTGGGAGCTTCCGAGACGGTCGGGGGTGGTTCGAAAGGGGCAGACTCCGGCGCTCGAGTGAGGACAAAGCTGGTTTGAGTATAGGCATGTAGGCTGTTGCCGGCAGCTTCCAGTTGGCCAAGGCTGGCGGTAGGCCTCGGATAGGGAGGTCCGCTGGAGGGAGAGAAGCTATAAAGGCAGACAAAACGCGCGAAAGATTGCCTATGGACTGGGTGAAGTAGAGAGGTGGGTTAAGGGAACGCCAGGCTTGTCGAGGAGAGAGGTCTGGGATGGGGTCGGGGTTTGACAAAAAGGCCGGACAGATCAGGAGAAGTGCAAGGCAGGATAAGTACACCATCCCACTCGCTGGATACGTGCCATGGATGCATCGTCAGAGGAGGCAACAAGGCGTTCGTATCCGATGCGGACGCGATTTAGCCAAGCGGGTTCTGTCCCCCGTCTAGACCAAGCTACCCATCTGTATAACATCATTGGATATTAAAAAGTTGGGGTGCGAATCGGTCAGCGGTCAGCGTCCAAGTCTTGATGCCTTGATCATCTAGTCATTGGATGATATTGAGAATCAAGAACGACCACCAACCTGGCAAGAGAGAAGAGAAGCAAGGCAGACAGGTTCCATCTCAATGTAGATGCTTGCTGTGTCTGTCGACGAAGAGAGGGAGGGGGATGATTGAGGCTCGGCCACCTCACCTGTGGACCGGCGTGGCAATCGTCCAATCATGCTTCGTATGGGAGTCGATTCGACGCTCGATTCTTCGAACAAAGGTATTGTTCCTTATTGGGCATTTGATCGAGTCTGGTTGTCAAGGCGGCCGGAGTAGGCCGGTGAGAGAGTAAGGATGCGAAGGGGAGGAGGAGAGGAGCGGAGCGGAGAGGAGAGGAGACGAGGGGGGGGGAGAGGACAATGCCCGACCGACTCCTCGAAGCTGTAGATAGCATAGCACTCTTAGCAGTTGGCCTCACCCGGCGGCTCAAGAATTCCGGAGAAAGGGGACTCATCTTGTGAATTGGGAAGACCCAGCTAGATATATTATTGCTCTGGCAATTCAGCCCCCGCTCCTATCTCAACGAACTTCCCTCGTTCGCACACATTATTACTCAGCGCCGACTCAGCCGTTCGCTGCAGCATGTCTTGGAAGCGATCAAGCCGTGTCCGCGATGCGAGGGCCATTAATTGAGTGTGGGTGGACCTTACAGCTGTTTTTACCAGCCCACCAACAGACATGTCACGACTCTGGGCGTGGTGGGGGAGAGGAGAGGAAAGAAAAAGGTATTGCAACTCGACTATTTTTCAACGTCGACATTCATTTCAGAGATGGCAATTGAATCATTGAAAAGCTGGCAATGTCAGTATTGGTCTCTGCTCTCTCTGAGACTCTGCGGGGGAAAGTCTCTGGAATTGCTGGTCCTGACAAGCGCCAGCCTGGTTGACGACACCCACACTTGCCGCCCCCTGTGTGACATTCACACATTGCGCATCAAGTGATGGCCCAATCCAAGGCCTCTTCGACGCAAGGAGACGCAGCCGAGGCGCCCTTCTGTAGCTTCTGGGTGCAAGAGCTGTCTCTTCACAGAAGGTGGCGCTTCCAACATGGTCGGCCACGGTTCAATTCCACAGGAAGTGGTGGTGAGCAGGCTCAGTGGCATGGCAAGGGGATGACAGGTGAGGGATTTTGTAATTTTGACGCCTCTGAGCATGCGCTTGCTGGTCAAAGTGACTATATATACCGTGAGCTGTTCGCCATATCTTCGCTCGTCCAAGTCAAGAAGCAGAAGAGGGCCCTTTCCAAAGACACATCTCCATGGTGCGGTCCATCATTTGGCCAGTGCCTACTTCCGCAGTCGAGTAGACCTCCTGCGAAGGTCGGGCTGTGCCTCGTCTGCCCCCTCCTCCGTCTTTGCTACACTCCCGTTCTGTTCACTCTTCACCGCCTCGACACGCTTCCTTTTCACGGGTGGTGCGCGCACCTCCTTGTCGGAGTCCGCCGGCTTCTTTCGTGACTTCTTGGGCTCCTCAAAGTACGGGCTTGCGTCGACGGGCTCCTCCTTGATGCCGGCGGGGGTGCGGCCCGTCTTCTTCTGGACACCAGGCGCGTAGCAGCTAGTCCGCCCACCGACAGTGATGAAGGCGAGCTTCTCTCCGTTGGGCAGCTTGGTCGCAGTGCCCTTGGACCCCTTGCCCCATCGGTAGTTGAAGAGCCAGTGCTCGGGGAATTCGTCTGAATCGCCGAGCTTGTCTACGGCTGTCTGGCAAACGTAGCGAATCATTTTGTAGAGCGTAGTGACCTGCGAGTCATCAAACTCGTCGCAGTACTGCTCGGGGTGAAGCTTGGCTTGGTAGAGGGTCTCGTCCGCGACCCAGTTTCCGATGCCGCTGATCATGGCTTGATCCAGGAGCAGGGCTTTGATTGGGACGTGGCGTGCGCGCATCTTACCTCGGAGGTAGTCCTCGGTGAAGCGATCGAGGTCCACGACGGGGTCAGGGCCGTTCTCAACGAGGGGAGAGTGTTTTCTGATCTGATCGCCCGGGCAGTCAACCAGCCGCACACGACCAAATCGACGGGCATCTGTGAAGGCGACCTCAACGCCAGGGGAGCCCTCGGTCTTGAACTGGAACTTCCAGAACTTGGGCGGCCACTGCTCGAACTCGCTGTCCTTCATCTTCTTGTAGTAGTTTGTGTAGGCCGTCTTCTCATCCTTGATGTGCATCCACCCTAGACCTGTTAGCAAATGTGCAGCCAAGTTGGACTTGAGCGTTTACCCGTCATCCCAAAGTGCATCACCAAATGTGGGGGTTTATCCAAAGTGATCCTAGTCATGGGTGAGTTGTCAACGTTGCACAGGGTAGCTATTGGCTGTTGCAACTCACCAGAAGTATTTGCCCTGACTTCCTGCGGAAACGATCTGAAGTTGTTAGCTTTGAGGTTGTCAATTATTGGCTATAAGTGACATACCTGCTTCCCCTTGAGAGCGGCCTCAACCTCTTCGCCACTTGTACCAACCTTGCCAAAGACATTCTTGTCGTCTATAGCTGAAGCGGATACAATGCGTTTCCCCACAACGTGAAGACGAAGAAAGTGGACAATGCGCGCGACTGGGCGATTTTAGCAACTGATTAGTTACAACGATGGATCTCGGACCAACCTTCGGCGATCTCAGGCATCTTGGCAGACAGATAGACTTCAGCTTACGAGTCTCTTGGTTTGGTACAAACACCACACGAGATTGGTAGCGTCACGGACCTAAGGTGAACGCGAAGGGCGTGTTCAGTCAACGCGATATCACGTGATAGACATGGGTGAAGAGAGCAACCTTCACCCCGGTTTTGACATGTGACTACATAATCGAATGTGTACTCCTTACTCCGTAATTGATAAAGTATTCGTAACAGAAACTGGTCAAATCCACATTTGAAGATTACTCTTATTTGGCGAGGTTGGTTTGGACGGGCTCAATTTCTTCTTTGCGCCGAAGGTGGACCAGTTTACCAGTGGCCGGGATACCGGGTGCGGAGAAACGTAGAACCGGCAACTCCACTCTTGGTGCATTTTGTTCAACTTTTTTCTCGCGAAATCTTTCCAACTTCTCACAAGCTTTCCATCTTCAACAACACAAACAAAGAAGCTGAGGTATGTTTTGAATGCGCAGCACGTCGCACTACCCTCTCCCTTCCTTCCTGATGACACTTTACACCGCAAACTAGAGTCTTTGACCCAAATGGGAATGAAACCTCTTTTTTACACGTCAGTCTGAAAGACTACGATCACGCACACGTTTTCGCATCGGCATGCTCTGGACTCGTGCTGACTTCTTCATAGACCTCTCATCACCAAGCGGTGGATCATTGCGAGGATGCTCAGCCTTCTCTCCGCGCCCAGTATGGGCTGAAATGGTACGTTTGAAACCTCGCGCACAACCACTCACCACTTCTCGTGATGATCATTTCTTTTACAATATACGCTGGAAATTACCGGCTGAGATCTTTCTTTGACGATATAAAATGGCTATTTCTGATGGACACCTTCACTCTCTGCCTTTGCTGCTCTGCATTTGGTGGCTCATGCTAACATGATTCAAGTCTTTTCTAGCAAGGTATGCGACATCTGTCCTCGACCCGTCCTCCGACTTGTATGATGAAGCGGCACTGGGCTCCGAATATACCACATGAGCACGAAAAGCCACTTTGCGGCAGGCCTAGAAAACCTCGCCCACTGACTCGTCACGCTCGTCCATCACTTGCTTGATAATGTTGGACTTCTGAGGCTAACTTGCCTCGAGTGCTAGCATTTCGATACCCTCCTCCCACTGGATCACCCTTCGGGGATGACAGACTCAGACTGTAAGTATTTTCTGCACATGTTACTACCTTGCCTATATGATGATACAGATGACGAGTCTTATCCGGGTTTCCGTTGCAGACACCATCTTTCTTTACCATTCATGCATTACCTGATCCGCATTCCTCACACATGCCTTTGTTGAAGCCAATTGGTGATCTTGGCTAACAGAAGAATCAGGAACTTCAAACGTAAGTTGCAACCAGGCGCCAGCCGTCTTCCAGATCATCATCTCCCTGATGAATCCAAATGAAAACGACAAGCATATGTCCGAGCTTCACGCAACGACGACAAATCATTTATCGCCTGATTGAGATGCTTGATGTCTATTGTTGCAGTCCTTTCAACAGCAGCTGCTGACACGTTGAAAGCGTCTTTGACTGTAAACACTCTTGGCAGTTTGTGATGCAGAACACCAAGGTTAGTCACTTTTTCTTTTCTCCTCCGCCATCCTTCAAATGATGTTACAAATATCACGACGGTCAACGTAGCCATATTGCTTTGACGATAACGCCTGTGACAAGGCACCTTTACCCTGAAAATCCCTCTATTTTACCCGTTTATTGTCTCATAAGCTTGTTGCAACGTATCACTAACATGCTTGAAAGGTTGATTCCAACCTGGCAGTCCATGACTAGTCCAATCTCCATCAGCCCTGTCAAGTGACAGATGTCTGGTCACGGTCCGGCAAGGACTTTTGCTCTCACGGTAACACGTGTCTATGGTGTTGAATCCATTGGTGTCAATGATGTGCGCCTTTGGCCTTGGAATGTAAAAGAGCGTGTCATTTGAATGGTAAGTGTAGCTGAAGAGAACAAAGCTATGTAATAATACAAACGTATCTGATCAATTTCGAGACCCGGAAGTGACTGCCCACAATGTTGCCCAAGCCTTGCCTTGCTTTGCCTGACTGTGACTCCTGAAATGAGCGTGACCTAATGATGGGTGGAGTTTGTGTGTCTTGGAACACTGCTCCTCCCGTCTTCTAACCCAAAGGCCTTATCTGATTTGTCCATGTCTTGATGGAGTGTGTAAGTGGAGCTCGAGTGATGCTCGACACGAGGGACACTAGTCACCCTGAGGCAACTCCTTGGAAGCTCACAGGGAGACTGACCGAAGGTGGATGCAAGGCACCATGGCGCCCATGCGCTCTCACCATAGACAGGTTCGGGGCACGCAGACCTGATGTCATCTCGCCGTGACGAGGGAACTCAGGCACGCACCGGTACGACGACCCGCAGTACTCGTTCGAAGAGTGGTTGCTGCTGAGAAACGTTGAAGGAGGCGGCGGCAGCGGCAGCGGTGGCCGTGGAACATGCCAGTGTGCAGAGTCGGCGTAGGTATAGTGAACGTTTCTACGAAAAGGGGAAAAGGGCTCTTGTCAACTGGGAGGCTCTTGGGGATTTGGGGAGGATGAGGGTACGCACGATTGCAGCATGCCCTGAGGAGGATGCGGCGCTGCGCTGGGGTACATGGGCATGTCTCTCCAGCCCGTTCCCCCTCCTCCGCCACTCTCGACCTTGATGCGAGGCTCAGGCAGGGTCGACGACGACTGCAGCGCGGGTAGTTGATGAGCGTCAAAGAACGGCGGCGCCGCGTACCGAGGGGTCTGCTGGAGGGCCGGAAGGGGGAGCTGCTCCGGGGAACGCTGGCTCGCGCAGCTCGAGGCCGGCGAGGATCCAGGGTCAGACGTCTCCGAGGAGCTGCTGAGAGCTGGGGGAGAGCGCAGCGGAGACGGGAGGATGGGCCTCTTGAGGGACTGGCGACGGCGTTGCTGGCGCTTCTTGCAGTTGTACTTGCCAATGTCCCAGATGTCAAAGTGCTGCCGATAGGAACGGATGCTATATGTCGAGTTGTCTTGTCAGTAGCTTTCTCTGATGGTAGGTTTATACAAGAGTACGGAAACTTACGATGCCTCAAAGTTGTACTCGGTCTTCATAATGCCCCGTACATCCTCGAGCGTCCTCCCCTCCTGGATGTACAGCTTGGTGATTGTCGCACGATGCTCATTCCAAGGCTTCGCCATCATCTTTTGCCTTGCCGACGAAGGACTTGAAAACAAAGACTTTGGGGTTTGAGGAAGGGGAGGAGGAAAATAGTGTTGTGTGTCAAGGGGAGTTTCTCGAGTTTGACTCTCTGTCTTCTATCCTGGGACGATGACAGTAGAGGAGGTGGCAGCAAAGTTGATGAGCATTGAGGTGCGGCAACGAGATGGATTGGTCTTTCTTTTTTCCTTTTTCTCTTTCTGTTTTTTTTTCTCTTCCTCCTTTTCCCTGTTTCCCTTTTTCTTGATTCCTTTTGGTTGTTGTTGTTGTTGTTGTAGCGTTGGGTGGTAGTGCTGTTGTTCCTCACCACTTTCAAAAAAACCAGGGGAAGAGAAAGAAAAGGAGAAAGAAAGAGACTAAAACGAACAAGGATTGGGGGGTGTAGCTCGCTATTGGGAGAAAGCTGATCTGTGTTTCCAAATAAAAATAAAAAGCTCAGAGCCTTATCGAGTACTTAAGAGAGTTTCCGCGCGTACTCAGAGCCTCGTTTTTTTTTGTAAGGAGGGTGGTGGCTTTCTTTAAGGCGGCTGCAGCAGCAGCGAGGCAGACATACAGAACAAGGAGGGTGACGGGATGCATACCTTGTCTGTTTTCTACCATCTCCTCTCTCATCTTTTGACCATGTGCTTCCTCCTTGTTCTGCATGTAGGACTTTTTAAGATGCTTGATATAAGGCGGACTTGTGCACACACACACACGCACGTTCATGGTCTGGACTTGCGAGAGGAACACAGCAAAATAAGAGTCAATGAGATACCTGCATTGAGATTTCTCACTTCCCCACCACCTTCCCTCTCCCTATTTGTCACTGAAACTGCCTTTCCCGCGTCCCGGAGCCTGGGAGAGAGAGGGGGGAGATAGCCAAGACTGTCGGTGGTGGCAGTTCAGCCTCATCCTGCCGCCCAACGCAGCATCCACATAACCGTCCTCGTTTTCAATACCCGGTATTCCCATAGAGTAGAGGAGTAAAAAGTGCGGTTCACATGGGAGGGAAGAGGTGACAAGATATAGATGTGCAAAAGAACTAGTGGGAAAACTGCATCGATATAACAACGAACAACAATCGATCTCGCATCGATGCCACGTCGAAAAAAATGAAAGAAAACAACTCACCGACATCGTCAGAGCCTCGTTTGACTGTAAAGAAGAAAAACCCCTGTCTCAGAAGGAAAGCCGCCCAGCCAAGCTGTGCTGCCGCTGAGTTGGCTTGCTGCAAGGCGACCAGGGCGCGTGGACGGTTTTCTTTTCAGGCTCTGACTTTGCTCGCCCTGTTTTTTTCCCTTTTCCTTTCCCTTTTTGGTTTTGTCGTCAAGAGAGTTGAGATGGACCATTGAACGTGCGGTACGGCGTCTATTGTAGCGTTGTCGTCGTCGTCCTATCTTTGTCTCAGCCGCTGGCGAACCACTCACTCTCTGAGTCAATAGCCGAAGACGACTTCCATCACAAACCACACGGTGATTCATCTCAGGTACACGCACACGCACGTACACTCGTACATGAAAAGGGGGTGGGAAAAGAAAGCCTCACTTCTTGTTGTCTCCCCCCCTCATCTGTGATGGATGTGATGCTTGCTGCCTTCTCTCTTCAGCGCCGGTTCGCCCCGAGCCTGATTCTCACCCACAACCATGGGCGCCCATCTTGTCTCCCCCGCAGCAGCAGCAGCAACAGAAGCAGGCTGGGTGACACGCATTCCATCCCATCACACCCCCACCCCCTGGACGAACCCATCTTCAAAACCCTGAGATCGTCGCCCCGTTAATGGCTTCCCGTCTTTGGGTCAGCTTCTCCCAGCTCCCGTCTCCCCGGCCGTCACTTGGCGCAGCCACACCTATACGTGATTTGATAACGCTCCCCTCCCCCCCAGTCCTATCCGAAACGTTCCCGTCACTTGAATCTCGGTATGCGGATCAGCTCCTTCACCATGTTTGCTTGGCGGGAGTTAGAGCTTGACCGGGGAGCTCGGGGTGGCTTAGGCTCTAGCTTACCGTGAACGACAGGCTTACTTCCGAGACAAGAGAAAAGTAGCATGGGCGTCGGATAATAGACACGTGAAGACTCACCTTAGTATAGACAGATGAAGAGATATGATTTGCACAAATCTGACATGGCATCGACAAGGCCGCAGTAAACGTTTCATTGGTAGGTAGGTTCAAAAACCTCAGGTATAGGCCAACGACAACCTCATCAGACAACTCAACCAAACAGCAACCCGCCACATCACCAATCACCATCCGTTTCGCTCAAGTCGACCATTAGGAGCATGGTTCCAGCCATTATAAATCACCCTCAAGGCAACCGCCACTTGAGGTTCTCGATCTTCTCTTTTCCATCAACACCCTCGACACCCTGACAAAATCATCGCAATCCTCCCCGGCATCAAGTCCCGCCGTGTCCTGTCGTTAGCCCTGCTTTGAGGGGCTATCGTCAAATCGCAGCGCAAGCTTCTGTTTGCCTCTGTATGCATGGCTCTGGGTATAGATATCGCCGTTCGCACGCGGATATGAGCAGCTGCGCGCACGCGCGGCATGCCATGGCATGGTTGTCACCCTTCGTCCGCCTCACTTCATTCATTAAGCTGCCTCTGCCTTCTTCTCACTCGTCGCGGCAGGGGCCTCGCCGCCTACGACGCCCGCTTCCTGTGCCTTGTGCTCGCCCGCCGGGCTGATGGGAGACTGCAGTTTGTTGTCAAGCGGGTTGTCGTTGGCACCCTGAGGGTTGGGCGACGTGGGCGTGGAGCCAACTGGGCTGGAACCGACACTGAGAGGCGCTGTCGACTTGCCAACGTCCGAGAGAATCTGGAACCACTTCTGAGCATCGGCTGCCGTATGTGCCTTGAATTGTAGCTCGGTGGACCCAGTCAGCTTGCTGCTCATTGTCTTGGACTTGTCCTTGCCCTTGACGCTGAACTTCTCGCCCTGAACCGTGCCGATGACTGCGTCGGGGAGATAGACGGACAGTTCGGGCTTGGGGTCCACACGGTTGTTGTCCGAGTCCTTAAACTCATGCAGGAACTTGGCTGGCGTGACAACGTAGTAGCCAGTCGAATAACCCCACGACAGCTTGTTGCGCGACTTGCGCTCCAGGGAACCCTCGATCAGGGCACGAGTCGCCGTGTGATCCATGTTGGGGAACTGGATAGCCTCAACAGACCGGGCGGGCTCGTTAGGGTTGACGAGACGGTCAGCGCTGCGGTCCTTGAAAGCATTCCACTCAAATTGGGGGCCAACTCGCTGGATCGAGCCCAACATGTCGTTGTGAAGGGCATGCGTCTTCTCAGCCTGACCACCTGCAAGCTGCACGAATGCCTCGAAAGCCTGCTGGATCACCTCGATAACATGGGACTCAAAGGTCGAGAAGTTGTTCTGGACGGCGAGAAGGTCGTTGCGGTGGTTGTTCTCGGTAATGACCTGAGTATTCAAGCGGTGCAGAACACCCCGGTAGATGACATAGGGGTCGTCATTGCTGTGGAGGTGACCACCAGCAGAGTCGAAAGCAGCGGCCTGCTGTCCAAGCAGCTCAATATGCTTCTGTGTTGTGTTACGTGCCTTCTCAACCTCCTTGGCGCCCTTTTCGGCACCGTGAGCCAGCTCCTTGGCCTTGTGCTTAATCTCCTTGTGCAATCGCTCGAGAACGGGGAGGACAGAACCCTTGATGCTCTTTTCGGTCTCGATGTTGGTGTTGATCATGGATTGGGTGTTGGAGCGCATGTTCTCGAAGAAGCCGGCAATTCCGCCTAGGCTTTGGTCAAAATGGTGGCCCTCCTTAAGGGGATTCGAGATGGTCTGTTGGGTAGCAAGGTCAGTAACTCGGTTGCTGGCTGGGGTCTTTATCGGGGAGAAATGGAAATACCTTCAGCGCCTTCTCGTACTCTTTGGCGTGGTGACCGTGAATCTTTTCCATGGCCTTCATATACTCCTCGAGGTAACCTACAGCATGCTTCCAGGCCTGGAGTCGCTCTGCGAGCAGTCCCGCCGTCTATCCAGCAAAATATCAGCACAGGTTCTTTCCCACAAGATCCTAACTCTTTCCATGGTCGCTGCAAGCTTGCGCAAGTCATGCATGCTATGCGCGTCTCTGGTAGGGGGTCACCTACGGTTGAAGGGTCGACCTCGGGAATAGCATCGTCACTAAAGGCGCTCAATCCGGTGGTGGCCCTCGAGGGCAGGTTCGAGGTCGTCGGTGAAGCCATGATGGGCGGGTGTCGCTCGTTGTGTCGTTGTCGTTAGGAAAATGACAATGTCGCAAAGTAGGAAACGTGTCGTTGAAATTGGACTTGTCTGTCAGGGAGCTTGGCAGACAGGGAACCTAGGTAGGGAGAGGGGCCCAAGGTTTAAAGCAGATGAGAAGCGAAGAGGGGTATCACGGACGGTCAAGGGTTCAAGCTTCTTTTTCCTTAGGTTGTGGGGGCAAACGGTGGGGTTTAAATCAATACAGATGCAGCTGTAAGTGAGGGGAGGCAGCCAAGCCAAGAGCAGGATCAGGATCAGGGACAAGAATGAAGGCGGTTAATCTTGACGTCGTTGATGAGGATCGCCAGGAGGAGCTCGAGCTCGAGGGGTGAGTGGGTTGGGTTTTAGTGGCAGGTGCAGGTGGGGATGACGTTGTACCAGGTTGACAAGAGGGAAGGTGCAGGACGGCACGAGCTGAACCGTCAAGTCGGTGAGGATGGGAATGGCTCGACTTTACGTTTCTCTCTTTCTTTTTGGTAGTACAGTAACTGTAACCATGCCAGTTCTTTAATTGAGTACACAATACATCTACTGCTACACAAACATGCTGTCCCTAGATCCTATCCATGTCGATGCAATCCCCAAAAACCATTCTTGCACTCACGCTTGTCCTCGCTTCATCGCAACACAAGCTGAACTTCACTCAGCTCCTCAACTTCCACGTTCAGCTGTTCATGGATGGCGAATGATCTGAGGCCTGCATCACCTCCACTCTCTCGCTCCATCCCCTCCACCAGCACAAAGAACTTCCATTGGAAATGAATGGAGCGAAAAGAGCGTCGAAGCGCAAAATCAGGAAATATATCAATCCTCTCCTCTTCAGTGACAGTCTGCACCGTCATCGTTCGCCAGAGATATTCGACCTGGTCAACACCAAGCAATCATCACCAGACCCTCCTGTCTCAATGTCGTGACGTCAACCCCTCCTTCTCTCCAACACCTGTGGTCCCTTGCACCGTGGCACGTCACGCTAGACCCTACCGTACCACCGAGGTTGTGGACGTGCTAATTTAGCATCGAGACATGTGCGAGGCCAGAATCTTGGCTCGACACTTGGGAAAGGCATGACGCGAGAAGTAACGAAAAGGTCTCTCTTATCATTAGCGACCTGCCTGCAATCGTCTTGTTAACAACTCCGATCTCCCGCGGCGACAAGTCAAGACAAGCTTCACATAGCCCCTTGATTGCTGCCAACACACCACCACCGTCATCAAACAAGCTTTTCTGCCAGATCATGACCGTGCTCCGTCCAAATGAACCATTGCCACCACCTCGTCATACCCGTTATGTCATTGTCGAAACTTGTCGGAGCGACATGCTGGCTATTCCCGTTGCAAACCTTGGTGTGTTCCAAGTTCCGTTCCATCTACAACAACTGTTCTAGTTCACCATGCAACGTTTAGACGTTGCATTCAGACGTTGTGCCCAGTAGATATCCATCTCTTCATCATTTTTGCTATCAGTTCGCTTCAGGGGTATTAATCATACATGCAACGCCGTCTCTCTGCTCTGCTCTGCTCTCCTCCAGGCATTGTTCTGGTTCCAATTCTGATAGTGATCATCGTAGTCCATCCTGTACCAAAGAAGTCGCTTCAACAAGATAAACCCAGTCTATAGTGCCCAAATGACTTGTGGCCTTCCCAAGAAATAAATACCCAAGTATCCAAACCAAATGAACGCCGCCCGGGCCTGATGTCGCTTTGATCGTTTCCCATGCGTACATTTCAATCCTAGTTTGTCGTAACCAAAGAAAAACAAAAGAAAAGTCGTCCGTTTAGAAGACTTGGTTGCGTCCCTGCGCATTGTGCATCCTTCCATAGGTAGCAGCATCGTCTGTGTAGGACCGGCCAATGAAGCTGGCTGGGCGCGAGACATGCTGAATGTGGTGATCCTCACCAGCCTGATCCTCCGAGATAGTACCCAGGGGATCGGCTGGGTGATCCGTCGCTGGTGGTGTTCGTGGAGCGCTCAGCGCTGTCTGGTAATCCGGGAGAACGACATCGCCAGTTCCAGAGCGCGAGCGTGCCGGTGTTTTCACGGCAGTCTGGTAGCTCGGCACCTTGTTCAATTCGGTCAAGTCGGATACGTCCAGATCGACATGTTCTGATGAATTGCGTGACGAGTCATCGCCAGCACTGTTGCTCCTAGTGAGAGCGGCGGACGCAGGCTCCGATCGCGGAGCCGCCGCGTGAGGAGCCGACGTCGGGGACATGAATCCCGCTGATCCAATCGAAGTGTAGGATGAGTTTCGCTGCGAAGGGTCAAGTGACACATCCGCTAGTCGGGATGATAGTGCAGCAGGTGCCACAGGTCGGCTGTGTGTGAGGGCGGCTGCGAGGTTTTCGGCCGAGCCAGAGCGAGATTGCGCGTAGAACGGACTGTTGACGCCGGACTGGAACCCAGGGGTCTGGAAACCGTTGATGTCAACGTCCTCGTATAGCTGGTCGAGGACGTGCTCGCCGTATCCCGGAGGTGCAATGGTTGTGAGTTCTTGCTCGGTGGTCTGAGAGGGTGACTGATCGACAAGGTTGCCCTCCTCGTCGAGAGGCATATTCGGGGAAATGAAGATGGAAACAGGGAGTGTAGCTCGGAGCTGTAATTAAAGAGTTAGCAGGCAGAAGAATGAATAGCCCTGGAGAAACTTACCTCGGAAATGTGACCATCCGGGTTGCAGAGAGCAACGGTCAGCTTAATCTTGTGCCGGACCTTGATACCATGGTGGTTAAGATCTTGGATACACTGGCGAAGCCTCTTAGGCAGACTGAGCTTCTTGGTCAGAGCCCAGCCCTCCTGGCCAGTATCCTCAATCATATCCTGCCAGTGCTCCTCCCTCGTCACCTCGAACTTCCAAGTCGACACCTCACGTTCCGTTCGGTGCTCCTTGACACTGTAACCTGAAGATCCCTGAACGCAGCATTCACGAACTTCAATCAGTCTTGCCGTGATGTCACCAAGTTCGAGTGCCTTGAGTAGTGGTGTAAATCGCATCTCCATCGTTACCACTCCGCCAAAGACAACGGCCTTTTGAGGGATGACAATCGAGTAGTCGACCTTGTTAGGCCAGATGTTCTCAACGCTCATGGCATGGAGAAACTCCAGAGCGCCGGGCTCTAGAGTTCGGATAATTCGAAGGTGCTTGTTCGCGTGTAGGTCGTAAGCGAGCTTTCCTCGTCCAACGGTCGCTCGGAGTCTATAAGTGATCGAGGCCTCGGGGATACCCTCAACGCTCTCGGCCATGTTGCCAGGGAGCATGTAATCGAAGGGCCATTCGTAGTTTCCGGCGGGGAGCGTCATGCTCTTACCGTGGGTGCCCACAAAGGGCGCCCAGCGGTGCTCGAGAATCGTCGTCGTCTTGTCTACTTTTTGACCCGAAACGCCAGGGGCACTTCCTCTCGGGTCAGCCCAGCTGTTCATCCATCGCAATGGTCAGTCGCCGTCCCAGACGGGACCTGGCTGATAGAATTTGCAGAGTTTGGGGGAGACCTACGAATGGCGCAGAGTACCAACTAGTCGCAGGCGCACATCTTCCATCTTTAATGGCGCCTGAAGGCAGAGGACAAGAGTGCCCTTGAGAAGTTGACCGGACGACTCATGTTCGCTTCCTCGAAAGACGATGAAGTCGCTGTCTAATCTGGAGGACAAGCGCAGTCAGCACGAGGAACCACGAGCCGCCTGTGGTTTTCGCAGTCAATGGCAAACTTACCGAATGTCGAAGAGACTGTATGAGTTGCGCCCGGTCACTGAGGAGAAGGGCTTAAAGGACGGCATGATAAGCGTCGGTTATGGTTGTGTTGTGTCGCTGCAGGAGCGCAATGGGGGTGAATAGGACAGAACTTGACCAAGACACGACCAAGAGGGCGGACCAGAGGAAAGAAAAAGAAGCTATGGAGGATGTCGGAGGCTTTTATTTGGGGTCACGGCTAAGACGGGCAGCGAGCGACAACGGACATCCCGCGAGTGACGAGCTACAGAACGAGAACCACGAGCCCACGCACGAGTCGATGGCGGGATGTGGTGGGTACAGCCTCTTTGCAGATGGTGGGGCTGTGAGATCAGGAAATCCAAAGTCCACGAGGGCCAGGCCAAACAAGGGTCGCAGGCCCGTCAAGCTCCGCGCGATGAGAGGCGAGAGATGATACAGCAGATCAAGCGGCGCGGCGCAGGTGGAGAGGGATGGATAGAAAGGATGGGACCGACGGGACAAAAATATAAAAGAGGGTCTTGCTTGATAAGACGCCCACCGTGTCGGATCACTGAGGATTCATATCCAGGCAAACCCGGCAAAATGTCGATAATTGTCGAGAAAAAGTTGACAAGACGATATCCAAGTGGGACGCCGTCGCGATTGGAGGCGGCAATGGCTTATAAAGAAGGGGGTGTGGAACTCTGATCAAGCCTTGCCTTGGTACATGAAATATGTTCCTGACAACTAACGACAAACGGGACATCTGATGGTCGCATCTGCCTTTCATCATGCCAACCGTACCACACCGGCAAGGTGGACGGACGTAGGAAGAAGGTGTCGACGCACCTTTATCCCCCTGTAGACGCCCACGCCCCCAAGCCTCTTTGGTGATAACAGGGCAGGCCTTGCCCTGCTGACGACCTACGCAAAATCCAGATCGCCATGGCGACATGGCACGGTTGTTGCAGCAGAGGCACAGTACTGTACGAACCCAAACGGCAATGAGTGCCTACCTAGGTGGCTGCATGTATCCGTACATCGTACGTGCCGGAGGCTTGCGACGGTATAAACGGGCGGTCGGGTACAAGGACAGAGTCGGAGAACGGCGACTCGGAGAAGATGGGGAGAATACGACTCGACGCGACCTCGACGAGACACTCGCCTACGTATCCCCGTTGTCGTTTGAACAACGAGGCCCTCTTTGGAAGTGACTGCCACGCTGAGAGTGCCTCGTCCGCTGTGCCTCTAGAACCACCGCTAGAACCATTGCGTTAGTGAACAGTGAGGACGAGCACGCAAGCCAGAAACCAGCCGCTGATCAGAGGCAGAACAGCAAGACGGCAAGGGTGGTGGGGCGGCGACGCCGGGCCACGGCTTGTGGCTGGCAGGGCGGACCTTGAGTTTGCTGCACGAGTCGGCATGAGTCGTGTTATCGAAGCCCGATGGAAGCTTTGCCCTGGACGTCCCAGAACATTTCGAATTGCCCCGAGCGTCTGTTTGCACGGCGGCGGGACGCCGAGAAGCGGAGATGATAGGGCAGGGCAGAGGAATAGCCCCTAGGGAGTGCAAGAGACGAACCCGAAGCGGGACCTGGGCCTTGGGGGAGGGTGAGGGTAACCGATAAAGCGGGAACCAAGATGAGGAAGGGGAAAAAGATCGGGACGGGAGGGGGAAATTCCGGGTGATAAAGTTACCTAGGAAGGAGGTCGGTCTACGTACCTGCATTCCCAACCGCCTCACCTGCCCGGGCTGGCTGTCTGACGTTAGAGCGTTTACACTCCGCCTCAACTGTTGCGTATTCGATGGTACAGGTACTATTCTGACGAATTACGCAGACAGAAAGCCATCCGTCTTCCCTGTCGTGAGACGCAGCGTAAAGGGGCCACGGCTTCCTCGTCGCCTTGTAGCTCTACATCTCACCAGTCACGGCTGGACACAGCTTCCAAAACCCCCCACGCCGACCCCCAATGATGCTTCAACTCAGACAACAAAGCTGACAGCGCCTCCCACGCAAGCTCGCAAGCACGCACTCACACGCATCTTCTAAACGGGACAGGCGATACGCTGGCGACTCCTGGATCTCAGCGCCCGCAGCCAACGACGAGGGGGAAGGCGAAGCGCCTCATCAGCCTCCTAGCGAGCTGGGTCCGTCCGTTTCGCGAACTGGGCGGGTCAGGTCTGGAATGGGCATCGTGAGCGGCTTTTGAGCTTGCCGCTATCTCGTTGGGCACTCACCGATGCTCAACACACACCATTCTTGATAGCGAATAGTCGGGTCACGGTGGACGGTTTGAGCTAGGGCCTGATGCCATGGCATGAGCCTCGATACCCTTTCTCGATGGCCCCTCTGCTGCTGTGGCTCCGCCCTGACTGGTTTTATCGCACAACTGCGTTTTGAGCTACAAAGCAGGTCCCTGGTGCACGGTCACAGCCTGCTCCTTTTCGGCCCATCATTCGAGTTGGCCATAGATTGACTTGCTGCTTATCTGGGAATGGGGCTCTCAGCCAGCCAACGCTTTTCCCTTGATGGAGGATCCATCAAGAAGCTCTCGATGACAGCCGCTGATGTCGATGCGCACCAATACACTCAACAAGCAACGAGCACATGCAACGGAAGAACACCAGTACCTGACCTGATTCTTCCTTTCTTGTCGGGTCAGCCGGGCGAGATGTACTGAACCGCAAAACATGGGATGAAAGACAAAAGAGGAATATTGATATTAAGGATTGTTGGCACGGGACCACGACTGCAGCACCACCATCACACCTGTCCAGCCAGAAATCCATGACACCCTTCAGCCGAACGGTAACCGTGCCCTATCAGCGAGCTCTCAGGACGGCGAGATCGAGTCTAGGTCAGCAGGCCTAGACTCCAGACCATCTAGCACCCTAGTCTTGGTTCCCTTGGGATTCACCACTGCCAAGCAGCATGGGGGAATTGCGACAATAGTAAACCTCGTTCGTCCAGCAGGGTTAGAGGTTCCTGGACTTCAGTCATCAGTCGAGACTGCAAAGGCAGACAGAGTAACATTTAACCGGCCAAATGAGAGTCGCCCAGTCCAGCAGACAGGGGCCCTTGGCATAAATTTTTCGCTTCTTTCTGCTTCGGATCCAGAGACCGGTAATGTGCACGCTTGGCATTGCGTGCAGAAGGCCTTCTCACACACCCCGGGCGGCCCAAATGGCCTGGCCTGTCCTGGTCTGGCTTCTTCGTCATGGCATCCGTGCCGTATCTTGGGTTTGCATCATCTCCCGCGACTCTGACTCTTTCCCCATCAAACAAGCGCCCCCCGACCGGCGCTGGTGCCGTCTCGCGGCGACAAAGGACCGAGATGGCGGACGGCAAGATCTAGCCCGAGGAGCTCCATGTCCATTCTCGCTGTTTGAAGCCCGAACCGACCAGGTTCACAGGAACTTGATGCTACATACTTACATACATACCCACTCCAGCTTGGAGCGTGTTATTCCCGTGTGACGAGCACACCTCAGTCACTGGTGGCGTCGCCACTTGGACTCTTCCCGTCCGCCAATTCTCAGCCTCAGGGTTCCCAAGCCACCAAGTCTTGGTGGTGCAGTACTTGGGCGACACAGCAGCAGACTGCCGCCGCATGCGTTTCGATTCCCGGAAGTCTCTCGGACACGCTCCGGAGACACAACGGTGCTGTGTCGGCATGTGGCTCCGCGTAGAACGCCTCGCGTGTTCAGTTTCTGTTCTTCGCCTCGGCTGTAACCTTGGCTGGGAAATTGAAGGCTGAAGAGCAATTGTCTCTGCTGTGCAATTTCTTCGGGATAATTGTATAGTTTGATGGAGCCTCTGAGTGGTTTTTATCCCGAAAACTGGGCCTTTTCGTCGGTGAGTGAAAAAAAAAAAAAAAAAGACCCATCCTCTTCAGCCCTGTGGAATTCGCAATCCGTTCTAATCATGACTGTGCCCGATGGGACTGGTCCTTGGACGAGGTGATATCGCGGCGAACCCAAAGTGGACGGACTGTGGACACGTCCTCGGTGAAGAAGTTCCGTAGTCTGAGGCTCGGGCTCCTGATGGCGAGCCAATGGACAACCTAATCGAAACAGCAGCTCCGAGCTCTCCCTTCTCTGGCTTTTCTAGCCTGTTGCTCGCTCAACATCTAGAGATTCACTTACATCTGGTCGGCCCTTCACCCCACCTCTCAACCCTGACCAGAAAGCCAAGGGTTTGAGATCTCGTGGAAGTGCCCTGACACGCAGCAGGCCCAATCCATGATGATCACCAAGTCATCATGCACACCAACTCGCAAGCAAAGCTTGTATCTCCTCTCGCTTCTCTTTTATTGCTGATCAGTCGCTGACTCCTTGCCTCACTCTGATGTTGCTGTTGCAGCAGATATCGACACGTCCTCCCTCTCCCGGCGGTGTCCACGACTGTCCACGCCATCAGGCGAGTCCACCACATGATGGTCTGCCCTCCACGACTGGACCACCCCTGCCCATCAAGTTTGGTTCGGCAACGGCCGCTGTTAGTGGGATGAGTGGGCTCCTCACCTTCGTTCGAGGTGCAAGGGGGGAGCCAGAGCCAAGACATGCAGTTTTGTTTCCGTCTGACGAGCCATGCATTTCGCATCCAGCTTTCTCGTTGCGTTGTGTGTTTGAGGAGCTGCGCTCTTTTCTGGCCTGTTCCCTGCGCTTTTCTCGAGCTCTGCGCCATATGCCATGCACGACCGGTCCGTCGACGCGGCAGATGCTCCCGGGTCGCGTCCGCCAGCAGCGAGCATGATGCTTGGCCCGGCTACAGGCGCATAAGCTCGCATTTATTTTCGTATGCTCGTACTGCGTTGGGTTGGACGTCTTTGGTGTTGAGCTACTATGAGCTCCAAGCTCGGCTTGACAGCTTGACCCGACTGACCTCGTCTGATATCCATCATGGTCTCTCAATTCACATGGACCTCAGCACATGTTCGTCTTGCTCGTATCCACTGCTAGTCCCATCAGTTGTCACATTTTCCATCGACGCAGCAAGGAACTCTGTTCTTATCTTGAAGATGCAGCAATGGATACAGGTAATCGTTACGTGCGCTAGCTCCCCCTGCTATCTCGAAACAAGAATTCAGGGTCCTGTAGCTTCATGCCTCATGGTGGACATGGTGGATCTCTGGCGCGGCAACTTGTCGCTCCCCGAAGAGCCTCCGCTACCATGTGGGCTCGACCGAGGCCACTGATTGATAGGACCGACTCACCTGTTGAGCGGTTAAAGCCTCCCTACCAAGCAAGGTATTCAACTACGTAATTCGAACCAACAGAGACGTCTATATGACTCCTTTGCTATCCCAGCCCCGAGTAAATTTAGCTGCCTAATGGCACTCGGCACCACAGGGTAAACTCGCAGAAACAACACTCAAAGTGGATTCCCCTTCCCTATCTATCATACATCATCAAATCCAAGCGAGGGACTGCTATCCCTGAAGCAACCAATGATGGAAACGACAACAACCACTCCCCAAGTAACGTATCCATTTGCCGACCGTCTGTTTGGTCAGCACGGAGAAAAAAAAGCTCGTCATCAACTGCAATTCGTCATCACCCTCGTCTCAAAGCCCGTGAAAGCTTTTTCATCACCGATCCATCTATCATGATGCCGCTGCCGGGGCTTCTGCTCCTTCGGTCTGTGCCGCCAGTTCCGACCCAGGACGTAGCCACGTTCTGATATGTCCTGTGCAACATGTCAGTTCCTGCCTGGCAAGAAGGTTTCTCGATCTGATCGGTTCGCACGTGCGATTCACGAGATTCGAAGGCGTCCTTACCTGACTTGCAGCTCGTGATAATGGCGTCTTCTGTAAAATCTAACCAGCACACCGGGTGCGTATCAATCGACTTGTTCTATTAACCGTCGTGTCAATGCTCTGGTTGCCCCCACGGCAGCTTTTCGTCACAATTGGGGTCGGCACTTACAAGCACAGGGGGGAGCATAGGGATCCGAGCTCGAGGCTCAACAGGGTGTTGGATCACAACCTCTTCGTCCTCCGCATCCAAGTTCGAGTCGGATCGCAGCCGCGAGTTAGACGTAGTCGCCGTCTCCGCCCGCTGCAGGGCCGTGTATCGTGACGAGATAGACCCCCGATGTCGAACAGATTGCTACATGTGCGTCCCTCGTCAGCTTCTGTTCATCTGTTGGTGCGGCTACTAGCCAGACCACCTCCGTCATCATCATTAGTATTGTCACATACCGCCTTTGGTCGGTGAAGCATGCCGACACTGAAATCCCAGAGACAAAGACGTCCATCCTCCCCCACGCTTCCAAAACGGTAGTTGCGGTCGTCGCATCGCCAAGGGTCAAAGGCAACAGCAGACACCCAAGACTGGTGTCCCTGGCACCTTGCCACCAGCGCAGACTCGACGACCGACCAAATCGAGATCAAGTCATCTTGTCCGCCCGTCAAGACGTACTTCCCGTCTGGAGACCAGCAGGCGCAAGTCAGGCCGCCATAGTACGAATAGAATACGTCAAGAAGCCTAGTAAGTCAGCCAGGTGAGCAAATCCAACGGAGCAGGGCTAAGAGGCGGAGATCATACTCTTCTTTCAAATAGTCGATGATCCTAAGTGTCCCATCCTCAGAAACCACAGCCAGATGCCGGTTATCGGGAGAGAACGAGAAGGCGTTGATGCGGTGGTTTGATAGCTTCCAGGCCGCTACTGGATTCGACTTTTGGTTCTTGGAATGGACCGACTTATTGATGCGAATTCCATTGGGGTGAGTATTGCCGTTGGTTGCATCTATGGCTTCGCCACTGCTGCCACTTGTATTTCCATTGACTGCCTCCTCTTCAGGATTGAATTGGGCATCTTCCTTCTCCTTATCATAAACCACCAGAGACCCGTCCATGTGGGCGGCGAGGAACAGGTTTTCAGATCCCGGAATCCATCGGATCGCTGATACTGGAGTTCCGTTTATGGCTCCCTACATCTGTTAGCATCGCCCACGCAACAGTGTCTAAATGAGGAAGGCTGTCGCACATTCTTGTTCAGTCGCGTATATCGCTGTGAGATTGGCTCCCACCAGATGATCTCTCCGGTTGAGAAGCCCATGATAACGTCAAGGTGTGCGACAGTCTTTGTATGAGTATTCACATCGTGGCACAGACAGTGAGCCTTGGTGAACAGAATCTTGGTCAAATAATCTTGCTGTCATGGTGTCAGCAGAGACATCCAGGGGCTATCAATTGTTGTAATGGGACGTACCTTGGATGAGGAAGACATGTCAAGCCACTGAAATGCACGGTTTATGTTGGCAAAAGCGAAGATTCCATCACTTGGTCGCTCAGTAAGCTTCCTAGAGAGGCCTTCGTTGACAATAACACGTGAGATGAAGGAGGAATTGCTCTTGGTCATGTTGTTCTTGGGCTTCCTCTTCTTATTCACATCCTTGCTCTGTACTTGCGCAAGCAAGGCATTGCCCTCGCCAAATGCTGGCGCGGAGCCCAGCGTTATAGAAGTAGCCGGAGCATCGCTTGTTGAGCCGGCCCTGCCGTCCTCGCTGCTCATGCCTCCCTCGGCCGAGTAACGACCTTCATTCGGATGCTCTTGAATGCTCGAAGGTGCACCGCTCAATGCGAGGGTGGTGGAAGAAAGACCCTTATAAAAGAACGGCGGAGCATTCCGGGCATCTAGAGCGACAAGGGAGACGTTGGTACCGGCGGTGGCTGGTTGAGGGTGAGTCGAGAGCGGGTTTGGATTCGGTACTGTAGCTTCTGAGGGGTGAGGTGGAGGGGTCGCAAGGTGTAGGTCTTCTTTGAGCGTATATGTTCCTACAGATTGCGAGCAGCGTTAGCCAGGAGTTGCGCCAACACAGGCAGAAACCTAATTCGTCTCGGAGGCGCAAGTGGAGGCGCAAAGCCCGGGGAATACTAACCCTCGCCAACAAGGAACTGCCACTCGGGGCCAGTCGGATTTGACAATGTGTTGTTGGTCTCAATCATAGGCACGGGATGTATCGAGCTGGTGCCGTACGGCCCCATGGTGGGATACCGCGGCGGGGGAGGTAGGACACTGGAATCTCATGGCGTCAGTCTGTGCTGGGCGCAAGAAGTCGCAGCCGCAACCACAGCCATGACAGGGCCGTGGCGGGGATAAGGTGTACGTACAACATGATGCCGTTCTCGGGTCTTATACTATATCGTGACAGTAATCTGAGGTCTGTGTAGAGACTCGGAAGAAGATGTCGCGATGTTCGTCGTGGTGCAGCGGGGAGACCGGTCGGAGGAGGTGGAGGTGATGGCCGAGGCACAGCCGACGTTGACACTTTGACCCAGATAGGAAGGTTTGAAGTGCGCTCAGATATAAATGATAGAAACACGCAAGACGCGATATAGACACAATGGAAGTAAAAGAGGCCAACAAAGGATTGTTCGCTAAGTAGTCTTGACTCGAGATTCTTCCTTCAAGTCTTGGTTGGGGGGAAGCAGCCAAGGAGGAGGGTTGAACCGGTCAGTGAGTGGCAGGTTGGAATCATCGGACGCGAGCAAGCAGGCCATTGTGTGGGGTAAGAACTGGGGAAGGTGCATTCGGGTCATGGGGTTCCAAAAACCGCAAGGGACCAATTCTTGCCGACATAAATATCAAGGCATCAGCAGTGTGATACATCACTCGGAATACAGGTTTATTTCCGTGTCTCATCTTTTGAATTAACCAGCCAATTTTTCCGCCTCGGGCTTTTCGGATCCAGAATCCGTGAGCTGGAAGGGAAAGTCCTGGCGCGACGGTCCGGGGGAGGCTGGCACGTGACGGCGTTACATCCACTCGGTGATGAACTTACCCACATTGGATGAGATGAACCACAGAACGCTTCCTCTTATCCCTCACGCCAGTTACCGGCGCGTGAGACGACGGGCGGGATTCCATATGCACTCTTCCGCTTCGAAATGCAGTCGCCTGCATTCAACCTGCATCCGCCATTTCAGGCTCTCGATCAACAAATCGCATGACCATCACGGATCGCACCACTCGTCCAACAGGCGAGTCCATGGCCGGGTGCTGAAAGGCCCCAGAAGTTAGCGCCCTCGGCCTTCTGTCCACTGAAAAGGCCGCTGTCCCACAGGCTGAAATCCCTCTGCGAGTCCAGTGATTCAGTGGCTGTGGAGCAATGAGAGGCTCAGGCTGCCCTGCTCGTACGGTTCGATGACGGCGGGTACGTATCTGTAATCGATCGTCCCCAGTTCCGCCCAATCCTTGCTCGGCGCGTCACCTCTTTCAATCATCGCCATCCCAGCTTTGACTGCATCTTTTTGCATCTTGCGTCTGTCCCACCAACAGATTCATAGATTCATGGCCTGAGCTGAGTTGGTCTGAGCCGACGACGCCATCCTGCCATCTCCCGCCGCTCCGGTTCTTTCCTGGGCTGAGCCTGAGGCCTCATATCATTGCTACCCGCCCGCTTTGCTCAATGCTCTCAACCCAACTCAGCTTTCTTTGAGCTTTTATCATTGCCATTGATATCTTGGCCAAGGATCATTCGAAAACGACCGACAACGTTTCCAGACACTCATACCCACAGGTCATGGACCACTGGTAATAACACAACTTCACCGACAACCTGAGCAACATATCCATCATGGCTGCTGGTATGCTTCCCTGTCATGACCTCCATCATGCTTGCCCGCCATCCTATCCTACGTTTTCGAATAGTCGATCAATCTACATTTGTAGTGCCAATCGCAATATTACTTAATTAGGTAACTAACTCTTCTGTGTTCAGTGCGTATATGTGTTTGCGGTGACGAGAGCACCGGGAAATCCAGCCTCATCGCCTCGCTGGTCAAAGATCAGTTCGTTTCCAATAGGATACAACCCGTCCTCCCCCAAATCACCATCCCTCCAAGCATCGGGACTCCCGAAAATGTCTCAACTACGATCGTCGATACCTCCGCCCGTCCACAAGACCGAACCACACTCCGTAAAGAGATTCGAAAATGCAATGTCATCCTACTCGTTTATGCCGACCACTACAGCTATGAAAGGGTAGCCCTCTTTTGGATGCCTTATTTTCGATCACTTGGTGTCAATGTCCCTGTCGTTCTCTGCGCCAACAAGTCCGATCTTGCTGGGCAGGGAACAACGCCCCAGGTGGTTGAGGAAGAAATGTTGCCTGTTATGGCCGAATTCCGCGAGATCGACTCTTGCATCCGTACCAGCGCCAGAGACCATCGCAATGTGAACGAAGTCTTCTTCCTTTGTCAAAAGGCTGTCACTCACCCAATTGCTCCCCTCTTCGATTACAAGGAGGGCCATCTTAAGCCTGCCTGTGTCAGTGCCTTGATGCGCATCTTCTACCTATGCGACAAGGATCAGGATGGATATCTCAACGAGCAGGAGATGCGAGACTTTCAAGCCCGCTGTTTCGACAAACCATTGACAGCAGACGACCTGGACAACATTAAGCTCAGTATCTCCAAGACATTACCGACTTCTGATTTGGAAAGGGGCATCGACCTACCTGGCTTCTTGCAGCTGAACAAGCTATATGCTGAGAAGGGACGCCACGAAACTATTTGGATTATCCTTCGAAAGTACCACTATACCGACAGCCTGAGCCTGGAAGACAAGTTTATCCGACCAAAATTCGATGTCCCCGAGTACGCATCAGCTGAATTAAGTCCTGCGGGATATCGATTCTTTGTTGATCTATTCCTTCTCTTTGACAAGGATAACGATGGTGGTCTCAATGATCGAGAACTCGAGGCCTTGTTCGCTCCAACTTCAGGCCTCCCAAGCTCATGGACGGATTCGTCTTTCCCCTCTTCGACAGTCAGGAATGAAGCTGGCCACATCACTCTCCAGGGATGGCTTGCCCAGTGGAGCATGACAACCTTTATTGAGCCCAAAACTACAATCGAGTACCTGGCCTATCTCGGTTTTGAGCCACCAAACCCCAAGGATCCAATCACTGCCGCATTGAAGATCACCAAGCCTCGTAAGAGGAGAAGACGTCCTGGCCGCGTGGAGCGCAACGTTGTCTTGTGTTATGTCCTGGGTGCCTCGGGGGCAGGCAAATCTGCTCTGCTGGACTCTTTCCTCAACCGTCCCTTCGATGGTCTTTACCATCCCACTATCAAGCCACGCCGAGCTGTCAACAGCGTTGAGCTCCCAGGCGGTAAGCAGGTCTATCTAATCCTCGAGGAGCTCGGGGAACTAGAGCCTGCAATCTTGGAGAACCAGGCCAAGCTGGATGCCTGTGACCTCATCTGCTACGCCTACGATTCTTCCGACCCAGACTCGTTCTCGCATATTGTCAACTTGCGCTCCAAGTACCCGCACCTTGATGAACTGCCCTCCATCTACACTGCGCTCAAAGCCGACAAGGACAAGACCAACCAGCGGAGCGAGCTCCAGCCGGACCAATACGCCTCTTCGCTCAGTATGAGCCTACCCTTGCACGTTAGTGTGACTTGGGGCAGCATCAGCGAACTCTTTGTCGCATTTGCTGATGCAGCCACGAATCCCAGCACAGCGTTTCCCAAGAGCAACGAGGAGGGGCCAGACCGAACAAGTCTCTATGTGGCACTCGGAGCAACAGCTTGTGCTGGGGTTGCTGCGTTGATGATTTGGCGTCGTGCAACTAATGCTATTTGATGTACTTGCCCGTCATGGGCTTTGTCATGTTCGCAAGAGAATATTGATTTTGGGATTGATGGCTCGGAAAGAGAGGGAAGGCCTCTGTTGGGACATGTTGAAATTCGCCATTCAGAAAGTAAGAGAGACTATGATACCCAGCTCCGTCGTTCTTTTAGCGTGGTAAATAAAGGTGTAATAAAACCGCCATGCTTTTCTTTACGTATTCCGCTTGCTCTCGAGACCAATGCCGCCTATATCCGTGTGCTTCGTACCATGACTTGATGAGTTTACCCGCCGTCCAGGAGTATTACACCTTGTAGAAACAGAAGCCAATGTAGAAACTGGCAGCCTCCATCTCCTCGTCTGAGACAAGCAGAGGGCCACCGCCACGCTCACGAACCCCCATGCGCTCGCTCAGAGGACCCAGGTCCGGGTCATCCTTCTCAGCCTCCCAGATCTCGGGAAAGGTGCGGTGGAACTGCAGCTCAAGGTTGTAGTCATCGGCGAGGGCACGGAATGCCTCCCACGGGACGACATACTCGGGCACCTCCTCGACCGCCTCGTCCAGAAAGAAGTTATATTTCCAGCCAAAGGCGGGACGGAAGACGCCGTCGTCGGGTGTCTTGCCTGGGAAGCGCACGCGGTAGATGCTGTTGCCCCATTCGGCAGTGGGTTCAGCTTCGCCCTCCTCCAGCTCGCCGTCTTCGGGTTCTGCGGTGGGGGGCGTTGTTGAGCCGTCGGCCTCCTTTTCCTTGGCCTCGCGCTTGGCAGCGGCCTGCTCATTGAACTTGCGGACTCGCTCACCAAGCACGTCCGAGTTGGGGATGCAGCCGATGAATCGGCCTCCCTTCTTGAGAGCACCAGCGACGTTGCGCAGCATGTTTCGCGCGTTCTTCTCTGACTCAAAGGCGTAGTGCATGGAGAACATCATGCTGACGACGTCAAAGCCCCGGCGGTTCATAGGTGAAGGATCAAAGCCCACCTGTTGAATGATGTCAAGGTTCTCGATGGACTCGCCGAAGCAGTCCTTGACGTGGAATCGCGCATCAAAGAGACGAGCCGGTGGCCTTCGGTGACCTCCTCGTCCTCCGCGCCCTCCACGACCGCTCAATGCCCTGTATCTTTCGCGAGCTTGGTCGATACTCACGTCGGCCGGGTCCAGGCCAACGTAGAGCTGAATGGGCTGAGGGGCCTGCTGCCACTTGTTCAAGTCGCCGCCCTTTCCACAGCCCATGTCAAGCACGAGCAATTCTTTACCGCTGGAGCGACCCGCCTCGCGCGAGCCGGGCGTGTGGTCCTCATCAGGCGAGTAGCGTTGGATGATGCAGCTCTTGATCCAGTTATTGAACACGCGCAGTCCCTTGATCTTGCTGTCTCTCGTCCTCCAGTCGCGCCCTCTCTCTGGCACATTGTTGTAGTGCTGTCTCACGACATCGTTGATGCCCCGGATCCTGCTCTGTTCCTCCTCGGCAGCCTGCTGAGCGGCTGCTTGGCGCTCTCGATCGAGCTGGCGCTGTCGAATGGCCTCTCGCTCGGCCTCTGAGATTCGCGCGCGCGCGCCGGGTCGCTTCTGCTTCCGCGGCTGTTCGGATGGCGAAAGGGCGCGTCGCTTGGCGGGTTGAAGTTCTTTGGCGTTGTAGGGTTGGGGGAGATCGTCCTGGGGTTCATCGTTCGCAGGGCGCTTGCGATGGCCCCGGTCATCGGCGCCCCTGTGGCCAGAGTTTCCAGCCATTGTGGGAGTATTGGTTTGGGAATTCCGGTTTGATTCGGAATATGGGGAGTTTGTAGCGTTGAAGAAGAAAAATCAGTTTTTTGGTGGTTGAAAAGGGAGAAGTAGTGAGGTTGACTTTAGGTACAACAAAGGCGCAACTCTCCTTTGAGGTATGCGGGCGCTCGGACCACCCGCTTGGTGCGCTCATTCATTTGCAAGTTACCTACCCTATATCAGTAGCCCACTCTATCTGTGAGAATATGTGCTCCAAACACCACACCTGCTATCACGCAACTGATTGACTATGGTAGGGGTATTGGTTTCCCATTTTAGTTGCAAGTTTAGTGGGCGTTGTTAGTTCTCACATCGGATCGCTCTCCTCACGGAATGACACTCTTGAATTTCGGTCCCCTAAGAAGGCAAATGACACAGACTACTAACCGTGGTGGTAATTTTGGCAGAGCACTCGCCAAACAGACACACTGAAGGAAATCCCATTTAGAAGAGAATATATATCGAGTATTTATTAATATGCTGTATATGTAACAAGCATCCTTGGAATACTACCCAAGCCAGGCCTACCCCACCCCATGAAGCCATCCGAGTCTATATCCGCAGAGTGGTGAAATGGTGATCAATTATAACTAAGCCGTTTCAAAGATTGAATCCTTTTTTCTACTTTTGCTCCTCTCCGCCCTGCTGCTTGTTCTTCACGGTCCTCCACTCCATACCGAGAGCGGGCACCACCATGAAAGCAGATACGGCCACAACGACAATGAAGGCCTTTTGCAATGCGTCGTTGTACACGACCAAGACTTCATGTAACTTATTGGCCGGAACGAGATCGGATAATGCTGTTGCCCCGGCCTCGAGAATCGCCTGAATGTTGATTCCACTAACCGCTTTGAGACCGTCGGAAAGGTAATTGACAAATATAGACTGCCCGATACAAATGAAAACAGCACCACCTAGGGACTGGGAGAAAAACATGAGGGAGATACCGATAGAGACATCTGACTGAGACAGGACGGTCTGAGCGGCCATGCTGGGCTGTTGCATACCAGTTCCAAGGCCAAGACCAAAGAGGACCTGATAACCAATCCATGCTGAGTGACCAGTGTTTGTTTTGAAAGTGGTCATCAAGCCCGAGCCGACTGAAGTCAGGATGGTGGCGACGAACATCCAGGGGACATAGTATCCGGTACGGGTGATAATGGCTCCTGACATGATAGCTCCCACAACGAGAGATAGCACGAGAGGAATGGTGTCGATGCCAGACTGAATTGCGGATGTGCCCTTGATAGCCTGGAACCAGATTGGCAGCGTATAGAGGAGGGATATCATGCCACCTCCGATACACATAGCGTAAACAATACCACAAGCGACACTGCGCTGGCTGACGATACGGGGAGGAGTAGTGGCATCCTCTTGACGCCAGATCTGAACACCGATGAAAGCGAGAAGGAGGACACCGGCCACCACAAAGAGTGCAATAATTCGTCCGTCACTCCAGGGGTAAGAGGCACCGCCCCACTGAAGAGCCAAAATGAGGCAGACGATACCGGGGAGAAACAAGACGGTGCCGATAGGGTCCATGCGGATGAACTGTCTCTTGAGAGTCTCCGTATTTGTAACTTGGGGGACATGAAGGAACACGAAGAGAACAGCGAGAACAGCGCCTCCGATAGGCAAGCTGTGAGCCATGTTAGTAACGTGTGAAATATTGAGAAGCGATCAGGGGTAAACTGACTTGATATAGAAGCACCATCGCCAAGTGACGTTGTCAGTGAATGCTCCGCCCATAAGGGGGCCGACAATGGAAGCAACACCAAAGATGGAGCCCATCATGCCGATATACATAGGCCTCTTCTCAAGCGGAAGGATCTGAGTGAGAATGACGGAAGATCCAGAAAAGATGCCAGCCGAGCCCATGCCGGCAATAGCACGGCCGATGATGAAGGCGGTCGAGTTGGGGGCAGCACCGCAGAGGGCGGAGCCGACCTCGAAGATGACGACGGCGGCGATGAAGATGAGCTTTGTCGAGTAGAAGGTGTAGATACGGCCCCAGAGGAGTTGGGTTGCGCTGCTGGTGATGAGGTAGGCGCTGGCGTACCAACTGATGTCGTCTAGAGCATGGAACTCTGTTGAGATGCGAGGAACTGCGGTTCCAATGATGGTGCGGTCCTTAAACATGATCAGTATATGAATGAAATCCAATGAAATAGGGCATTCTTACCAGAGCAACAAGAAACATGGTTGCATAGAGGGCGGCGAGAATCAAGGCAAGCTTTCCACCTGAGATGAATGCTGGGTCGTTGATTGAGGTCTCGGGCTCAGGTTTGGGGTCATGCGGGCCATCTTCAAGTCTGATAGCTTCTTCTGATTGCCTCTGTAGGCTCTGCTGCCTATCGACAGCCATGGCGGCTAAAGTTGTTGCAAGTAATTATAGTTGTTGTTATGGTTGTACGTAGTTATTGAGAATGATGAGCTGGTGAGACCTCTTGAACCCGCCAAGGGGGAGCATGTATTTATGGGCTTCCATGACTGTGACTGAAATTTGAGATGCATGAGAGGAATCTTCAACCAACCCTTGATTCTCGACCGAATTCTATGGGATGATGTGAGGCTCGAGCCGGACATGGTCGGCGTCGGGGTTGAAGAGAGTGCTATACGAGCTCTAATTGGCTGGATGAGTGAGCACCGGGACCGAACTGAGGCTAGATACCCGAACGGGGATTGGGTTTTGCGTGTGGCCTTCGGTTGTCGTTGAGCACTCGGCCGGGCATGGGCCGGAGGACGGAGAAGGAGATCTTGATGATGGAATAATCGTATTCATACCCGAATGATGGATTTCCATGGTGAAGTTGTTGCAAGTCGGGTTTGGTGAGCGCCCAGGTGATGGATTCTGCTGTGGCTGAGAAGCATCACATCCGCAGTTTAATGGCCGGTTCTAAGTAGAATAAATTGAGCCTTGGTTATTATTTGAATTTATCTAGAATTTTAAACCTCGAATTGATGAATTTTGATGAGGTATATGCCAAGTTGAGGATGAAGCTCTCAAGCTCTCATCCACTGCCGCAAACGGTACGTACCCCAGTTCCTCCCTCCAGTGCGTGTCCCGCTGGAGCCTTGCAGCAATGGCGCCCGGGCCACTCAGCTGTCGCCTTGCCGTTATGGGTGCTTGACCTCAACACCAAGCAAGCTCTCAAGCTTCTCTCGTCATCCATCATCGCAAACATCAACAGCCACCACCAGCACGTTCCCCCGTCAACCCCCAATCTCCCACCTTACGCACGCAATCGATACACATACCGCCAGCTGATACTCTTCCCGATAAAACACTCCCGCCCGTCGCCATCATGGGCTCCGATCCCCAGTACGCGAAATGGCCACTGCTGCCTCTCTCGCAGCACGTCTTCACACTCACAAACGCCTATGCCTCCAAGACCGCTCAACAAGCCGCCGTCAAGGCTCTGCAAGATGCCATCGCCCAGGATAAGATGGCTCCATTCTACCGGTACCTCGCCCACCCCCTCGACGGCGTCCTCAACACCATCGGCGAGGGTGGCGCCTCTGCTCCCGGCAGGCCCCTCAGTCGAAAGTCGAGCCTTGTCGGCATGGTCGCCACCAAGCCTGCTGCTACCGTCATCAGCCTCCCTTGGGATGAGGGCTTGTATAACCAGCTGAAGGAGGACAATGACCGCGAGCTGCAGGAGTTCCAGAAGGAGGAGGATGAGGCTGTTGAGCAGGCTGGTGATACTGAGATCATGGCTGCCAAGGGCAAGCGCGCAGAGTTCTGGGCCCGGGTGGGCGACAAGGCACGTCTCTAGAACTCGAAGCAATGCTCTACGTATACCCGCTAACACTCCCCCAGGACAAGGCCATCGCCGCCTACGAGAGCGTCTTCGAAAAGACGGGCATCCTCGGCACCAAGATCGACCTCGTCCTCGCTATAATACGTATGGGCCTTTTCTATGGAGACAAGCCCCTCGTAAAGAAGCACGTCGAGCGCGCCAAGTCTCTCGTCGAAACGGGCGGTGACTGGGATCGCCGCAACCGCCTTAAGGCCTACGAGGGTCTTCACCTCCTCACCGTCCGCTCCTACAACCTCGCCGCCCCGCTGCTGCTCGACTCTCTCTCCACCTTTACCAGCTACGAGCTCTGCACCTACTCCAACCTTGTCGTGTACTCGGTCCTCGCAGGCTCCGTCTCCCTTAAGCGTGTCGACTTCAAGTCCAAGGTCGTCGATGCCCCCGAGATCAAGGCCATCCTCGGAGATGGCGAGGATAAGCTGCTCGCCCTCAGCGGCGCCCTCAGTGCTGGACCTGGTGCCGATGACACTACTGGCGTCAAGGCCCCCAAGGCTGCCACCACCACCGCCGTCAACCTGACCACTCTGGGCACCAGCACCGACCAGCCCGAGGCCGAGTTGGCCATCGACTTTAGCCCTCTGGCTCTCCTTGTTAGCAGCCTCTATAACGGCAACTACAAGACCTTCTTCCGGTCTCTTGCTGAAGTTGAGGAGCAGTTCCTAAACCAGGACCGCTACCTCCACGAGCACAAGAGCTGGTTCATCCGTGAGATGCGCCTGCGCGCCTACCAGCAGCTGCTCCAGAGCTACCGCGTTGTTGGCCTCGAGAGCATGGCCAATGACTTTGGCGTGACTGTCGACTTCCTCGACCGGTAAGACTCCCTACACCCCCGTAAAAATGTGAGAGTATATACTGACTTTGACCTCCAGTGATCTCGCCCGCTTCATCGCCGCCGGCCGCATCCCCTGCACCATCGACCGTGTCACAGGCAAGGGTGTCATTGAGACGAACCGCCCCGACGACAAGAACAAGCAGTACCAGGACGTGGTCCGCCAGGGCGATCAGCTCATCACCAAGCTGCAAAAGTACGGCCAGGCCGTGCGGTTGAGGGGAAGCGAGAGGGCGTAGAGCTGAGGGAGGAGCCTCTGATATCATGCCAATTACGCAGGGTTGCTCTGGGCGAGGATGGGAAAGGAGAGATTGCCCACGCCCACTACCTATTTGTTTGACTGTATGATATGGATTAGACAAGCTATTGCGGTAATAGATTGGCTGGTGTCCCGGTGATGAACAAAAAACATGGGCTGATACCCACGTCAAGGCGTGGTGGTGACAAAGATACTTATCTGATGAGCACATGTCTTGATGTAAAATAACTCAGTCAAGTCCATTATCACCAACATGGCACGATAGGTGTCGACCAGCAAGGGGTCAGTGCATCACGACAACCCTCAAGGGATGAACTTGGTATGGACGCTAGATTGAGCCTCTATTAATCCAGATCTATCTAGCCCGACGCTAAAATGTTTGCATTTGTTTCTCTTTTATTTGTGACCGTAACCTTTGACTAACCCGTCTCTTTTTCATGACAAGCCTCCACACACCATGGGCCTCATGCCACGGACACCACGGCCGAAGACTTCGGCCCCGAACCGCCGAGGCCCCTCTGGCAGCAACCCCGCCATGGTTCGCAGCGAACCTCTTGGCAGGGGCTGAACCGGCGACGCGCAGCCAATGCTATCAATCGCTTTATCGGTACTTGTCGAGGAACTCCTGGTGGAACTTGACGATGCTGCCAACCCACTCGGTGCCGGGGGCCAGGAAGGTGGTTCGGAAGTGGAGAGTGCCCTCCTTCTGGCCGAAGCCGGCGCCGGGGACGACGCAGATACCGGTGGCCTCGAGGAGGCGCATGCAGTAGAACTCGTCGGGCTTCCGGCCCTCGGCGGCGGCGGCCTCGGCGGCCTTCTCGGGCAGGGTGATGGTGGGGAAGAGATACATGGAGCCCTGGGGAGCGGCGCACTCGACGCCCTCCATCTCGGCAAAGGCCTTGTGCAGGGCGGTGGCACGCTCGCGGAGACCCTCGAAGATGCCGTTGTACTCCTTCTGGTAGAGCTCGTACGAGGGCTCGCCCTCCTTGGGGGGGTTGACCATGAGCTCGACGATGCACTGTCCAATGACGGGGGAGCAGAGCATAATGGAGATGAACTTGTAGATGTTGGCCTCGACCTCGGGGTCGAAGTTGACGAGCTCAAAGTAACCACCACGGTGACCGCACTCGCCGACCATGCCCTTGGAGATACTGTGGAGGGAGGCGAGCTCGAGGCCGTCGAACTTGCCGGGGTTCTCCTCCTGGAGGCGTCGGAGGACGGCCTTGAAGCTGTGGAACTTGCCAACAAAGACGTTGGTCTGGTAGACCTCGTCAGCCATGACGACCAGGTTCTTCTCGTTGGCGAACTCGAGGACGGCGCGGATGTCCTCCTCGGGGAGAGAGGCACCGGTGGGGTTGCCGGGGTTGATGATGACGATGCATCGGACGTCGATGCCCTCCTCGACGGCCTTGTCGTACGAGGCACGGATGATCTCAAGGTCGGTTCCCCAGTTCTTGGACTCGTCAAGGAGGTAGGGGACAGCCTTGGCGTTGAGGAGAGCGAGGGTGGCAGTGTAGAGAGGGTACTGGGGGATGGGGATGAGGATGCCGGTGTTGGGGTTGGCGCAGATGGTGTGGAGGAGCGTGTTCACACCGGACGAGGCACCGGCGGAGAGGTAGATCTTGGAGGGGTCGGCAGGGAAGCCATCACGGCCTGGGAGGTGTTAGATGAGGTCCTACAAGGGAGTCACGGGGCTTACTCACGCTCAATGAACTTGGCGACGCTCTCGCGGATGGCGGGGACGCCAGTGCTGGCGCTGTAGGCACCGACAGAGCCAACCTTGCTCAGGAGCCACTTTGCGCGCTCAATGACATCGGTCTTGTAGCCGAGGTGCTGGACGAGGGCCTCCTCGCTCTGGAGGAGCTGGGGGTTCTCGAGGATACTGGCGACCTGGCGGAAGAAGGTCAGGGGCTTCTGGTCGAGCTGCTGAGGGTTTCCGATGTTGGCCGAGATGACCTGCTTAAAGGGGAGGTCGGCGGCGTCGCCAGCGGCGATCTTTGCTCGGTACTCCTCGGACTTAACAGCGAGCTCACCGCGGACGGCGTACTTGGCAGCAACAATGTGCTGGTTGATGTTGTCGACGGTCAATCTCATTTTTGCGGTGGTGGTTGAAAAGGAGAAAGACTGATGGTGGAGGATAGTGGGGGACAAGATAAGAGCAGAAGTTTTTGGCGGGGTAGATTTATGAGGAGTCGACGCGAGTAAGGGTCGTCGCGGGGTAGTAGTCGAGGTAGCACAACTAGCACGGGGACCGACTATATATAAGGCAAAAAAACATCGAACGAGTTAGCAACAGAATCACCCAATCTCGACAACGAGGGAATTGTTAATGTCAATGCTGAGGCCGCAAGCCTCGGGCCAAGGGGATTAGACCAGACAAGGATGAGAGGATCGGTGTGAGTAAGAGAGACGTGCGCAGACAGGCAACGGACAGAGAGAGAGAGAGAGGGAGGAAGCATACACTGTAGCACTGCGGGGGAGGACGCTGCAAGTTCGTGTAAGAGGACACGAGGACCGGAGGATGAAGGAGAAGAAGTGTAAGAGGGAAGAGAAAGGAAAGGTCAACGGGAACGAGGGCGAAGCGGGATACAAATAGAGCGAGCAGTGGGCAATAACGCAGAAGCTAATGTCTAATGGAAATAGACAACAAGCTCGCGTCGTCAGAGGCAGCAGCAGTAGTTGCAGCAGTAGTAGCAGCAGCAGTCGCATCGCAAAGCAAAGCAACAAAGCAAAGCAAGCATAGCAACGGCTAATTGCCCACCATCACCACTCTCCACCCGCAACCACATCACGTCCACGTCCACGTCTGGGGGTGGATGGGATGGGGACCCGGGTGGGTTGCGGTGGGTGCAAGCATCGCTCCAGGCCAGTCTTGAGACGGACGACGGAAATCAGCGCATTTTGTGGGTGGCCGGTCGGTCGCCTGACATGGACTAACATGGACGAGCGAGGCCATCCGCAACAGCCAGCCCTTCCCGGGTCAATGGGGGCGAGCGCCGCATTGTCCATGACGAGGATGAACAATTCTACAGCGCTACTGTATCCCGCGCTGCCTCACCTCAGGTCCAGGGCCCCGGGGAGAGAGTGTGAGTTCAGGGCACCCCCCCTTCTTCCCCTCCGTGGAGAGAGTGCGTGGGTGTGGGCATGGGCATGGATGGGTAGGGATGGGCAAGGGATGGGGATTCAAGGTCCGGACCCGGATCCCCGGAAAAGGACCTGACGAGGGGAGGATGTACGGTGCAGAAGCGATGGGTAAGGGTGAAACTGAGACAGGGCGAGCCGAAACGGCATGATCATGATGGTTGATGCTGATAATGACGACCTTTGACACCATCCAATTGACAAGGACAAGACAGATCCCGGTCCCCGGTCACCTCGTCCGAAGGGGGCTCGGGCTCGGAGGGTCCCGAAGCGATGCCGGGGTCTGCTCGGGGCTAGCCACCGCCTCACCCATCAGATGTTGCCGTGCTCGGGAGAAAGCGACTTGTAAAAGAAAAAAAGGCGGCTGAAGAAGAGAGGGGAAGGGGAGGGGGAAAAAAAGCCAAGCTAGGCCGTGGGAACAAGTGGGCAGCGCGCGTTGTGCAGGCATGCAGTGCAGAGCACAGCACAGCGAAGCGCGAATGGCATGCCATGGCATTGCCAGGACGAGGAAAATAGCAGATCCAATCGAACGCCTTGCAAGATTCGCGGACCGCCTGAGCTAGATCGCGCATAGGCGCGGCCGATGCCTCGGTTTTGTGATTCTCTCCGACGTCTTCTCTCTCTCTGTGACTGTGTCTGTCATCTCTCACTCTCACTAGAGCATCTCTTTCTGCCTCCCGCATTGTCGGGACCGGCCCGGCCATACAGACGGAGGCGCAGATGCAGGCGCATCGCCCGAATGGTGGATGGTTGGTTGGTGTTTGTGCCGGTAATTCTTCTTCCCATCACCCACACACAGCAACGTATGTACAACAAGCTCTCTCGACAAACGTACCTGATGCGGCGGGGCTTCGCCAGTGGCTCATCCAACGCTGGCCGTTGCACGCGAACGTGTCGTCGCTGCTGATCCTCGACGACCTCAACGGCCGCTGGTGCTGCTGCCCTCGTACCGCCTGGCCGAGGGACGCCGATGTGCGACGCGCCAACATGTCGGTTATGTTACGTACTCTATGGTCCTTCGGGTTCGGAGATGGTGTGCCCGAGGCGGAAGCGTGGAGCTGATCGGTGGAGAGAGACAGAGAGAGAGAGAAAAAAGAACTAGGTTCGTAGGTAGGCAGTTAGTTGAAGCTGCCTGCTGTTGAGCTGGTTGAAGAGGTTTGGTTTTGAGGCTCAAGAAGCTCTTGATAGCTCTGAGTCGAAACAAAAAATCTTCAACAGCTCCGATATAGGAACATGGGGGGTAGTGTAGTGACAAGGACAAGCGAAGCGAGAGACAGCTCTTCCCGCGGGAAATTAAAAAACGAGTCTGGGGAAAAAAGCCATGTCTCGTCTCGCCTCGTCCCGTCTCTCGCTCCGTGGGGGTTAGCCATACATACCTATGTGTTGAGACCTCTCAGTCACCGCAACTCGTAGATCCCGATCTCCGCCTGACGAAGGGCGGAAGCTTTGATAAGAATGATGGAAAACGACGGGGCTCGGCGCGAAGCGAGGCGAAATGGGTTAAAAGAGGGGAAGATGGATGAGATGAGATGGGGATGGAGGGCTTGAGAACGTGTTGCAGCTCTTCCGGCCAGTGGTAGATCGCGGCAAAGAGCTACAAGTACATAGTGTCACACGGGCGCTCTTTTCGTCCCAGGTGATCAAGCACAGTACAGTAGCTTTGCTACCTCCCTAGGTAGTTGTGATGTTCTTCTGTATTATATCGCTTCGCGCGGACAACTGCCCGATATCCCTTCCCATCCAGTGAGTGTGATACAGCATTGCGCAAGGCAGTAGGGCCGGAAGTGCCGGTCCCAGGCCCTTCTGGACTCGGGACTTGTGCTGCACCCTTATCTTTATTCTCTGACATTATTTGCTCCTATCGTGCAGCTCTGCAGGTTGTGATAATTGCTTTGTGTCTGATGTGCTGACTCTAAGCCTTCTCATTGGCCAATGGCCCAGCTCAAGTTGCAGCACTAGGCCCCTCGGTGAAGCTCACTCACCGAGTTGCTCCTCACAGGTGAGGAGGGGGTTCAAGCCGGCACTACGTTGTCCCGCCCTCCGACAACCTCCGAAATTTCCCATCCAGCATCACCGGTGCCCATCCCACCAGACAAGCCATCCAATCCGAGTCCCCCCTACGCCTCGTTCACCATGGCAAAGAAGGGTAAGGAAGCTTTCCCTGGCGCATTGGTCGCCCAAGTCTTCTGATTCCAACAGTAACTAACTCAATTCCCTCTTGCAGCCAAGGCTCGCTTGGTGCATGTGCGCCTCATCTCCATGGCCATGACGGGCTTCTTCTACACCTTCAAGCGCCCCAGGACCGCCCCCATGATGAGCATGTTGAAATATGATCCTATTGGTACGTCTCACTGCAATTGCTCTCTTTGCTGCCTCCTGTGCTGACATGGAGACACAGTCCGCAAGAAGGTCTTGTTCCTCGAGACGAAGAAGAGGAAATGATATCCATTTCGATCCTGCTCCATGATACCCACGATTCGTCGGATCCGCCTCGAGAGAACCGATCTGCCTAGACCGGCCAGAGAAGGAGAGAGATGGGGAAAAGAAAGAAACGCCTTTCCGCCCATCGCGGCCAACACCATTTGTAACACTATACGACAGAGCATTGTTGGAGTTTGGGCCCTTGGATCACCTCGCCTCACGAGATGCGACTGTACATGTACATCATAAACCACAATTTCGCGTTACGCCATGACTGCAATCGATGACATGTCTTTGAAGCACAGAATTTGGGTCCTGAGGTGTCGTGCAGTTTGTATTACGGCTAAAGCTATCACCACACGACTGGCTTTTGATAAGTAAGTACACTTGATTGTCCACATCTTCAGTCTCAGTTGTCTCCGCCTCGAGATCGCCAAAATACTCGGTGTCAGTCTTTCTTCGTCCCACCATCATATTTTTGAATCTCATCACCATAACAATGACACACCGGAGCCGTTGCCTGTCGCCCTGATGATGAAGTGGGGGTGTCGCCTGCCTCCCTGGGTAATCGATGTATAAACATGTTGAAGATCAAGTTGTACCGGCTTGGCGTTTTTTGGAGGCAGGGGCTCCAGCAGTGGTTGTTCCACCCTTCATGCCCGATGCCTTTCAATTGTTGCCATTGCGCCGTCTCCTTTCATACACATGCCACGAAGTGAAGGGTGCGCTAGGTGAGACTCTCTGGGAGTTTGTAGGCTTCGTCACGCCAGCGTAGTTTCGTAGAGCCGAACGCGGACGTGGAGCACTGGCATCACGTCGTCGTGATTGCTCTTCAGCAACCGATATTGGCCTTCCTGCTGACACCGAGTATTTTTCGGGACTGCTCACAATGACCTTTCGATCGCGTGGGTTCGGAGTCGGAGTGTAAGGAGGTTGAGAGTCTGGGTCACCGACATCGTGGTCTGCGCCGCCGATTAGTGTGCGACTGGAGTGCGATGTCCCATCGGGGCCGGCCATCTGGTTGAGGGTAGTGTTGACGCTTTGCTGTACCGGCACTTGTCCATTGACGCCATCGACTTGGATTCTGAGAGCCGCGATCACTTCATCCTGGCTCTTGCGGAGTGCATCGCTCTTTTCGACCGCGTCTTGCAAAGCGACGACCAAGGACTCTCGCAAACCTTGGACCTCCCCCGCTCTCTTCGCGAACTCTTCGAACTTCACGCTGAGATCCTCAAGGGAAACACCTTCTTGTTCAAACTCTTGCTCGAGAGTGTCATTGATTGCAACTTGCTGAGCATGCAGGGACTGAAACTCGGGCAGAATGCTGGGATGTATTTAGTGTATGCGGATGCAGCCAACTGCCAGAGAACCACGTACCTTGCAAGGATGGTATCCTTGAACTTGTCGCCCGCCGTCTTCAGATCAGATGCCTTGATTCGATTCTCTGACAGGGACGTCGAGATTGCATCGAACCTGCTGGGATGTTAGCAAAGTCAGCAAGCGGTTTGTACAACGTACTTCGAAAGGAACAATTGGTGTTGGTCCTGAAGAAGCTTCATCACTTGGTCGATGTTGGAATTCTCTTGGATGCAGGATCGAAGTGTGGCCGAAGACTGCTTCTCTCGAGTGAGCTCGGCTCCTTGGTTCGCCAGATCCGCCTCTAGCTGCTGAATATGTTCTTCTTCTAATGGAATGGTAAGCCGCGGTTAAAGACAAGGGAAAACATGAGCGCATACTTCTCTCGCCATCTCGCTGAAGCTCTTCGCAGACCGTTTTGTAGCCTTCCCGCAACTCAACCTGCTTGTTGCGGTTTGCCTCAAGTGCCATGACAACTTCGCTTGCGCTGGATGCTCGGACATTCTTCTCTTGCTGGATTGTGTTGGTGGCTGAATCGCAGTAGGCGAGAGATCTGTGGTAGAGATCTTGTTGTTCGTCAATCGCTTCGTTGAGCTTCGCCTTGTACTCACGCAGCTTGGATGACATGTTCTCTGTGAGCTTTTGCGACTTGCCAAGCTTGCTGCGAAGAGACGCGATGTCGGCGAGAAGGGTGTCCTTTTCCTGCAGAGCGGAGAGTGTCTTCTCTTTCCACTGGTTGCTTTCAGCCATGCACTCACGAGCGACTGTATCTTTCTCAGCCAACTGTTCTTCTTGCTCAGTCAACTGTTCTTCTTGATAGATCAACTGTGCACGTCTCTCGGCCAACAGCTCATTCTTCTTGTCCAATTCTCGATAGGCAATCTCCAGAGTCCTCTCGTTGCGACAGAGCTCGCCTTGTAGCTTCTCGATCTCTTCGCCAGCGAGGTCACGCTCAACCTTGCCCAGGGCATGGAATCGGTTGACTGCGTCCACAACACCTTGCATGACCTCCATTCTGATATTTGTGTCGAACTCAGAAGGACGCTGCTGGCGGATCTCGGGGCAATCCTGAACAGGTGGTATGGGGACGTTGGTGGACTGCGATTGAAGCCGCTCTCGAACTCTGGGATCTTCTTCGGGAAAAGTGGATGCGAGAGACAAAGTTGGAAGGGAGCCGCTGGAGTCATGATCCGTGGTAGAAGGGCTTTCCTCGTGATGATAGCTCTGGGGTTGTTCGGGAGTGCTGTCTTGGGGACACGAGTGAAGGCGGCCTTGAAAGCTCTCGTGATGTGAAACAGGAGGACTCTCATGAGCGGTAAAGTTCTGGCTCTGGGGGCGCAGAGCTGTGGCTGATGGGTGCGTTTCAAGAATAGGGGTTTCTACAAGCCCGGGTTGAGGTCTCTCACAAAGAGCTGGAGGCTGACATCCGGTGGGGATTTGGGTAGCAGGCCCTGGATGTGGTGGGATATGCTGAGGCACGAAAGAAGGAGGCCGATGTGACCAAAATGCGAGGTTGCTACCACGAGGTGGAGGGGCTGCGAAGGCGAATTCCTCCTGAGGGGGCTCGTCGTTAGGTGTAGTGAGCCATGAACCTCGGGCAGGTGCAGTTGAAGTGGTTGCCGGTTCCTGTGAGCTTGGCTCTGGAGAGGGAGATTCAAACATGTTGACCTCGTCTGGGTTGATATAGGAGACCTCCCTGCTCCCTCTGGACCGGGAGCCCGGCGAAGATGCTATGTCGAGGGGGGAAAGATGATATAGGCCTTTGGTTCTGTTCTGGAGAGCGTCGCTGGAATAGACTCAGAAGTGTAGAAGAAGGTACGGAAGATGGTGATGGCAAGAGGAAGCTTTGGCGGATAGTTTCCTCTGCCCGTAGGAGGGGGAGAAAGAAGATGACGGGTGAAAGAAGAGAGGGGTGGCGGAGGAGAGAGAAGATGATGGGAGGGAGAAGATGGATGGGAGAAGAGACGAGGGGAGGCGAAGATATAGACGTCTGCCCTCGACGCGGTGGTCACCTTCCATGTCAGTTGAAGGAGAGGCGTATAAGGAAGGATACTCACTGATTACTTGCTCTGCACTATACAATTTCGTAGTTGATTTTTGTTTAGGGAAGCTGCGGCGGTTTGGGCTCGAGGGGGAACAGGCCTGAGCCTCCAGATTTCTTGACTGACGACTGCCGTCAAGTGTCGTGTTCGGAAGGCACTCTGCCCAACACCAGGCGATGTTCGGACATGTGAAAGGCACCGTAGAGGACGTGAATGGTAAATAGGTAGGAGCCATCCTGTGTATCAACGTGTGTTCCGCAACAGCTGTGGCCTGTTTCGAGCATCTCGATGACATGTGAAGTCCTGGGAGCGGCATCAAGGCAAGTGCTCCTCTACGAATCGACTGGTTCGCGGTACCATCGAACTGAGGATGAACGACAGCAGCGGCCAAGACAAAGAAGGAGGCCGCGGGAGAAGATTTTGTTGAATCCCCAACGGAGTAGGGGCCTGTCAACTTGGAAGGTATGATGGATAGAGTCCAGGAAGAGGACGAGGACGAGGACTGAGGTATTGGCACCGACCTCGCAATGCCTGGACTGGTGTTGTGCGTAGGAATTGAGACTGGATGACTACGTGATGGAACTGGTTGTATTATCTATTGACAGTGAGTACATAGATGGATGGCTTGCGGCTGTTGGCTCTGCTGGCAAGGGGGCTCTCGGGGCCCGTGGTTGTGGTAGGAAAATCGGGCTTCAGTGCGTTGTTGGAGATACCATAGCTCGTATGAGTTTTCTTTAGCAAGGATTGAAAATTGGCAGCCTTGACGCCAGCGATTGCAAGCATATAGAACAGTAGGCCGCTCAGAGCCTCTCCATTGTAAACGTGAGCGTCGAATAATCCATTTATAGCCGCCAATTGTTGCGTACATTGCGAGATCAAGCTTAAGCTCTTCTCGCGAGGGATAATATTGAAAAGCTGGGAGGTCTTCCATTGGTTATTGTAGGTGCTAAGTTATAGGGCTCTTAGGGCACTAGAGGGAAGGAATTACAGTGGGCTATTGCTGACTAAGGCACAGGGGTGCAGTGTACGGGGCGGTGCACGTAGGGGCTCCCTCTGTGCAGCCTTGTGCAAGAGGCTGCGGAGGGCTTTCTCCACTCCTAGCACCTGGCACTTTTTCGCAGACCTCCTTTTGCACTAAGCTACGAAATCCGCGAAAAAGCTCACAGGTGTTATACTTTTTGGGAAAAGTTGCCAAGGCCCTTGGCTACAATAGGAAAGATAAAAAAAAGGTACTTCTGAATATTTGCATAACTTTTAGGGGTGCAGCACAGTTTTTTTAGGCCAACCAGAGGCTCTTCCGGCTGGCGTGACTGAAGCAGAGGTCTCCACTCCTAGCACCACAGCGCAGCCCTCTTGCCGATCAGGCCCTTAATAGGGATATCTAGGTAGGCTATCATCCATGGGGTGTCTAGCCGCAGCCGTGGCAGAGAGTCGATCCGGCTCTCGGTGGATCGGCTCAAGTCACCGTAGTTCTCAAAAGACGATGGAATTGGTGAGCATCAAGTGCGAAAGCGCCCCGAGCGACCACATGTCTACGGGGTATCATCTTGTTTATCTCCTTGACTGCCCTCAAAACTCCTTTTCCATCATATCCATGCCCCTCCAGGTAGACCACACCGTATGAGCCTCTCCCGAGTCCAGTGCTCAACCCCTCCGGAACCGCCGTTCGCGTGCCGACTGCCAATCTCGTGAAACACATACTGGAAGCCGTCGCCTACCGCCCCAAGTCTCGATTCTTGAGTCGCGCACCATGTCCGGAAGAGTCTCTTGGTCTGGGCTCGTCATCGCGGGCACATTTATCGAGGCTGGCATCGCGAACTCGGCAGCACAGACCAGGGCCAAGGTTCAAAAAACGCAACGTCAATCATTGAGCAGTTGGAGCTAATTGAAGATGTCGGCCGCAGAGAGGCCGCGGCGAGAACTGGGAGAGAGAAGATTTGTTGGAGAAGGAAAGCGAGGCACCTGAACTATTCTGCCTCAGCATGATTTTCCTTCATGTGGGCGGCGCCTCCATCGACAAGAGCTGAGCCACACGCCCCCGGCTTCTTGCTGGGGCCAAATGTTGAAGCAACTTGTCTGGGACCATCATGGATGTCTTCCTGCATCAGCCGACAGCGTTGTTCGCCGCCACGCCCACTGCACCACTAGCATTGCCAGAGTAACGCAGCTGGTCAGAGGTTCATCATTATCCAGAACCGAATTTTGGTACAGCTTCACACTAAAGGGGTGTCTTTGCCCACAGCTCCAAGCAGACATCCAACATGGGGGGGTTCCTTCTTCTTCCCAAGAGTTATTTGTCTCCCCGAGGTTCGCAAGTAAACACCTCGCTATCCTACCTCCCCGGTCATAGAGTCGATTGGGTCTTCTCTCGTGCCTTCTCCATCCGTGCAAGCTCCCTGTCTATCCTCTTGAAACTCCAGCTCTGCCAGAAGGAGGGGTCTAAGAAAAACTCGCATTAGTTTTACCACGGCCGCACCGGAAGCACTCTGCATTTGGACTGACAGAGAAATGGTCTCAGGTCTAGAATCGGTCAGCCATTTTTTGCCGTTCGTTGGAATTCCCCATTTGTGGCAGTGGTTACGACTTACCGAAGCGATTGTCGTCGGGCGAGTAATCATTGCTAGACGGGGGATTAGCTCAACTCAACTCAACTTATACCAGGACAAGTGGGGGAGAGAAGTTCAAGTCGTTTACCAGTGTACTATTTTTTTAAAGGAGAAAAGGTTAGCACAGAAATAAAGCTCATCCCAAATTCGGAAAAAGGCGAGGGTGGCCAAAAGCATTCAGGGCCCAAGAACGGTTCCTCAAAGGAACTCAACGTGCGCGCACTTACTAGCCGGGGTGAGGGTGGTGGCCTTGTGGCGTGTGATGGCGCTGTTCCTCGGTTAGCTACTGTGGTTTTCTGGCGAGGGGGTTCGAAGCATTGGTCGGCCCGGTGTTGAATGCTCGTAGAAAAATGGCCTGCCTCAACACCACATTCCCTGAGGGGACGACGTACTATTGTGCAAAGAAGAACTTGACTTTTTCCGCGATTTCTGCCGGTTCGAGGGAGGGATTCTGGTCGTCTGGTCCCTTGTTTCGATCCTTTCCCCAGACGTGAACGAGATGCTGCCACATTGACAAGGGTCCCATCTTCCTCTCCTTACGAAGGCGCCCTGTGTTTTTTTTTGTTATTAGAAAAAGATCTCAAAAGGGAGGAAGGGAACTACAGGTTGTTCGTTCATACCAAAGGCGGTCAGTTCGGCATAGGTGATTCCCATGTCTGCCTCATCCGACTGTGTGTAGTCCTCCGTCACGGGCTCCAGCTCGGCCGTGGGGGTGGCAGTGAGGAAGCCCTCGAGACACGGCATGTCGAACTCAACCTGGGCCCACGCGATGAAGCCCCTGAGGGCTGCCTTGTCGATGGAGCCAATCGGGTTGATATCTGCCGAAGAGCAGTCGTACTTGGTCATGTAACCTCTGAGCGCTGGAGATACACACACACAGACACACAAATCAGCTGCGTCCTCGTTCATCAGGGGATCATGACTGCTATGCCTACCCTCGCCGACATTGGCGCTGCCCAGGACCAGCAGGCTGCCCCCGCCAGCCAGCTTACGGGTCGTTGGAAGGATTTGAGCAAATTCGTAAGCAACCTGCCATGGTGGGAGATGGATGGGTTAGCCACAGAATATGAACAAAGCTAGGGGTTTTACTCCGGGTAGGTTGTCGTACCACCATCCGTGTGCGTGCTTGGATGTTCTGCAGCATGAGATTCTCGGCTTCTGAGCCGCCCTCTACTTTGAACTTTGCATCCAAGCCGAGCGAACTTTTGACGAGGTTTTTCTGCGCATGATACACAGAGTCGATATCAAGATCGATGTGGTAGCTTCCTATGGCCTCGGATAAATCTTTTGCACGTTGGCGTGTCTCACGGGAGCTCTGCTTTGACATTCCCATGTATACTGTGTGCAAGACGCGATGGCATAGTTCCTGAGCGGTTCGGGGAAGAGCAGAGTCGCCGAATAAACGTTTAAGGGTAGTGATCACCGACTGGTTTCCGTCCTTGATGGCAAGGATGGCAAGTCGGCACATTGAGAAGACAGAGACGGCTGGATTGAAGCTGTTAGTGAATCGCCTGGCATGCTCAGAAAACACAGGAGCAGCTGCTTCGACTTCACCTACCTGTCGAGCAGGAGTCCAGGCCACCGGATAGAGGGGCGAGACTACAGAATACCGTCAGTCAACGAGAACATCGAGCCACGAGTTGTCATGAGATCTGGACAACTCACAACCCCCCAGATTTACTCCTTGCCATGTAATCCCAAAGGTAACAACCAGTGCACTGTGCATGAATTTAGTAGTCAAGCCCAGGAGTTGTTGTTGGTCGATAGGGGTTACTATACAAGTGCAATTTCCTCTTCGGCTGAGTAGAACTTCGGTTCCCGAGGTAGAGTCGGTCGGAGACGCAGGTTCAACTCATCCTCTTCGGGGCTAAGCTCGAAGGAGGTCTGTATCCTGTGGTACTTCCGAGTGTTCTGTGCAGCCTGCATCGCCCGGGATATACTCGAGCGGTAGGCCCGAACCTCGTCAAGGTCAACGGTCGCAGTGACAATGTCGACGTCATTGAGCGAAAACTGGGGGCTCTGCGCGAGTACCTGGCCATTGCAGAAAATCATGGCAGACCCGTCAAAATACAGCCTGTCGCCATCGCCGCCTGTGAAAAGGAAAGTCAGGTGTTGGAAAAGGATGAAGATACTAGAAAGTGTCATGCAGGACAAGGGGAACAAACCGGAGACATTGGAATATATATATACACCTCCGCACTTGCGCGTGGCTTCACCAATGAGCTTCAGCCTGGTATCTAGTTTCTGCAAGCTGAAATGGCTAGCAGAACTATTGGTGATTATTTCAACGCCGTCCAAGGTCATCGGAATATCTAGGCAAGCCTGTCAGTGTGGGTTCCGGTAGCAGGGCTAATAGCAGTGTGTGTGATGTACGCACGAGGCGCGTCCGGCGACCACATTTCCTCGCAAGTTTCAGCTCCAAAGCAGCTATCGGGTGTGCTTATGACGCAATCTCCAAAGAGCACATGTGTGCTTCCTTGTAGTTTTTGTAGAATCTTTGGCAAGTGAAACTCTTCCCACTGTGTCGGCCGGAGCCAGGGAGTGAAGTACCGCATTTCTCGGTAATCTATATTGTTAGTTTAAACCACGTCTAGTTGTTGTTACACCGGGATGTAAGAGAAACCTACTGCCGTCATTCGCTAAATCTGTCTCTAATGTTAGTAACGCAACGTAGAACTGGTCTGGCCCTGGACATAGCCCACGTAGCTCGGCGGAGCCAACAGGGGGGAGGAGGCTGACGGTTGTTGTACTTACACATTTTCGGGCGGATAAAGAGAATCTTTCCATCGAGGCAGACTACTCTGCAGTTGTAGTTCACGTTGCGGTGGGTGACGGGAAGACCAATATCCAGGAGTATGCCATGGCAGGTTTCGTCTTCAAGAATTCGGGCCAGCATCTCCATGCAATGCAGGTAAAGATCGGGCTCAAGAAAGTGATCATTGCACGAATAACCCGATATCTCTAATTCCTATCGAGTGGGAAATCTCAGGATAGTTGTTTAAAGCCGTTGGAGAGGAGGAGGGGTAATGGAGATGGAAAGCATGAAGCGAAAAGAAGCATACCGGTCCCACGCGAAGTCTTGCACCAGCAGCTTTAGCCTGGCGAATCGACTCGACAATCCTGTCCGTATTTCCCTAACAGGCGTCAGTCAGGATTTCGTTCTCATCCAATGAATAAGACAGTACCTCAAAGTCGAGGGCTCATTGCCTGAGCGAGGAGGCAGCGACGGTCACGAGCCGGCCCATGACTACGAAGTCTGGTGTTCTACTGGCTGACGTGTGGGCGTTGAGGTCAAGGGCAAGCGAGTGCTGATCTAGAAGCGATTGTCTCTTCGGTTTTCGCAATCCTGGTGTGTAACGTCCAACCCCCCACAACCGACTACCCCCCACAACCAACCACCTGTTTCCACAATAACGCCAAGGTCATATGATCGCGATGATTAGTTAATAACCAACAACGGGAAGCTATATTGATCTGATTTTTTGACTAGTGAAGGTTTAGATAGAATATATGCTCTAGATTAGCTTGTTTTATCTTAGAAACCCTTATAGCAGTCCTACGCGGCTATATAATCTTAAGTATCGCCTTATAAGCTTTCTTAATCATAGGAACCTTTATAAACTCAGCGTTGCTATTAAAGGCGACTTTTTTTCTTTTCTTTAGTCTTAATTTTTTATTCTAAGACTTTAATATTAATATTTCCTTTGCCTATATCTCTAATATAACGCTATTATCCTTATAATAATACCCTATTTTCCTTATAAGTAGCGATATAACTAGAGGGATCTTATAGGTTAAGGAGATTACGTTAAGTGCCTATTTTACTTATGCTATTAAGCGAGGAGTCCTTAGAGGATATTTAAAAGGACTTTCTATAGGCATAGGCAGCGTTTTAGGCCTCTTAGGTATCTCTATAACTATTAGGTTTATTAGGACCTAGGCCACGCTAACTAGCTATAATCTTAAAGCCTTCTAGCCTGCTATAATATTATCTTTAGTAATTGCTTTAATCTAGGCCTTATAATAATTAACGAGGAAGGTTATCTTACTAATTAGCATTAAGTCTATAATAGAGGAGAGGTTAGAAAGAAGGCGATAGTATATAGTCTTTAAAGGACTAAAGATAGTAATATTAAGGGGCTAGAAGATATAGGAAGAGTAAAAGATAAGGAATAAAAAATAGATATTATTATTATAATACTTAAAGAGGAATTCCTTAGTTATATAGCTATTATAACTATTAAGAATAAAAAGTTATAGTTCCTAGGGGTCCTTAGGCGCTATCTCTAGGATAAATATATTATATAGCTATTAGAGCGCGATCTAGTTATTTATTTACCTTTTCTTAGAGTATATAAAGTTTTAATCTTTAAGGAAATTAATATTATAAAGGAACTATTATTATTAAACTAATCTACCTTTAAAGATTACTAGGGGCTTTAAGACTCTCCCTATCGCTAAGATATACTTAAGAATTAAAATCTAGGACCTTAAACTAAGTTATTTTAAAAGTACTAACTTCTTCTCTACTTAACTAAGAATAAGACTATTAAGTCTAATCCCTTCTATTATACCGACTTTATCTATATTATAATAATACTTCTACTTAATCTTCTTAATAGGCGGTATTATTAGAAGCATAAAAAAGGCCTTAATTAGTTTAATAGAAGCGCTATAATAATAATTAAAGTTAATCTTTTTGCCTTTAAGTATCTTTATATCTAAAAAACACATTAAAAAACCCTTAAGCTAGTATTTTCTAATACTATCTTTAAAGCCATTATATATAGCTACCTTACCGGCGAAGTCTCTAACTTATAAGTAAGAAATAAGGTAGCCTAGGTCGTGCTAGATAAGAATCTAGTCTTATAGCTTTCTTTCTTACCGTGGCGTAAGCTTTTACTAGGCCTCGTTATGCTCTTTTCGCGGATTATAGCTATGAATTTATCCCTTAAAGGTAGAACGTAGTATCTTATATATATTAGCGGCCTTATTTATTAAAATGCTATCTGCATATATCTATAACGCATCTTGCATATTCTATTTAGTCCATTCGGGCATAGCGAAAACGATATAAAAGTCGGCTTAGCGATAGCTTTAATATTGGTTAAGAAATCGCGGTCTAAAGATGTGGCCTAATAGTGTTGCAAGGTGGAAAATGGGTGGTCGGTTGTGGGGGGTTGGACGTTACTTTGTGTCTGGGGAAAGAAGGGACGTTAGCAAGTCTTGATTTGAAACAGGCACCCAGTCATGACAATTTATAAGGGGCGCCTGAGTTCGGAGGAAAATTGGGTTAAGAAAGTGTTATGGGTGCCTGAGGCACCCAGACCCACAACAGCCTGAGCCCACCTCATCGTTGGGTTAACTGGACTTCGTAACCTTGGAGGGACATACGCGCCTTTTGCGGGCATGACGCCCGCGGAAAGGTTCTAGTGCCAAATCAGGTGACATCCAGGTAGATCGTGATTGGTAGATATGGCTTATCTTGTTGATGTAAGGATGTGGGGCGGCCGTTAAATCCGCCGACTAATCGGGGTAACCCTGGCTAGTCGTTATATGCGCAGAGACCTCTTAAAAGCTCTATAGCCGAGCCACTATAGAAGGCTCGGTAAGTTAAAGTCTTATATATAATAGAGACCTACCTTTAATTTATAATTTTACCCTAATTAAGCTATTAAGGCCTACTATTTTATAATTCTTTAACTTCTTCTTAATAGATAATTAATATAAAATTAAGATAAAAGAATTAAGAGAATCCTATTATTCCCCGGAATAATTATCTACTTCGCGATTTATTATAGAGGATAACCTAAGAAATACCCTATTAAACTTTTCTAATTTAAAAAACCTTAAAGAGCTAATTTAAGAAACTAGAGGGTACTATGATTTACTGCTATCTATAGGCTAGTCTTATAGCGGCCTATCCCTAATAAATAAGGTAAGTATTATAAACCTCCTTAATATAGATTAATAATAAATATTAGAATTACTATAATTAGTAAGATCTTATACTAAGAGAGATACCTCGCCGAGGGGAAGATAAAGGTTAACCTTAATAATTTTTTTTTTATTTTTATCCTTAGCCTTAACCTTATTAAATAGGTCGAGAAAGAGCTATAAGCGTAAGGAATAAAAGTAGAAAAAATAAATAAAGAAGAAAAAGTAAGAGATCTTCTTATTAAAGATCCTAGAATGCCTTATAGACTAACTAGCTAATACTTAGCCTAAGAACTATAAAAGGCTACCTAGATATAATTATAAGATATTAACTAGAGAGGCTATTGCTATTAATATTAATAATTAGCTTAAAGTAATTAATATAAGTAATTAGCTTTATATAGAAATAATACTAAAGTAGTAGATTAAATAAGTAATAAATAAGCTTATTTACCTATTATAGACTAATTAATATAATTATATTATAGGCTTAATAGAAAAACTTATATAAAAAGAGTTTAAGGCATTTATATAGAAATAGCATATTAACCTAGAGCTCTAAGAGAGGCAAGTAAGAAATTAACTTATAATTATAGCCTAAAGGCCTAATAAGGCACTAATATAGTATTTTACCTACTAGTATATGCTTTATAAAAGCTTATTAGAAGAATAAAAAAATAATAAAGCTATAGCTTATTACTTCTTTTATAACCTATATAGTAGACTAAAAAAAGAGCTTAAAAGGTAAAAATGCCTTATATAAAAGGCTTATTATATTATATAAGAAGCTAAATACCTCTAGATCTAGATTACTAACTAGAATAGCTATCCTAAGAGGAAATACCTCTAAGATAATAGTAAATAGCTAGACAAGAGGCATTATTTCCCTAGTGGCCTAAATTATAAAGGAAGCTTTAAAGGAGGTTTCTCTAATAAGTATAACTTATGCCTTATATTAAAATAAGGCTACTATAATATAAGTAGTTTAAGTATACCTATACTAGTGCTATACTAGGGATAAGGAGGAAATAGGCCGCCGCCTAGGTATAGAAAATATAGCTATTAGGGCTATAAGACCTAAGTATATTATACTAAGATATATATTAATAATAATAATCTCTTTATAAATTAGACTTACCTTAGAAATAAAGGTAAGCTATTAATAAAGATTAGTAAAATTAAAGCCTAAGAGCTTAATTTATTAAAAAACTAAAAAAAGTAAAAATTAAACTTAAACCTTTATCTTTACTTATATAAAAATAAATACTAATTAAAAAAGTAATTATAGCCTTTATATTAATTTTTTAAGAGGTAGCTAAAAAAGAGATTAAGGTCCTTATAGATATTAGTATAAAGATTAATATTATTAATATAAAGCTTATATAAAAGCTTAGCCTTAAGCTAATAAGTAATTATATAGCCTCTAGGCTTAAGTCTTTTAGAGAAAAAAAAGTAAACCTAGGAAATACTTATTAATTAACCTTTTTTCTTATTAACTTATATAATAAACTATAAAAAGTATAATAAGTATTAGCTAGGTTAGAGTTTAAAGATAACTTATATAATATTATTTTATTATAATTATTAATAAGATAAAAAGGTATAATAATTAATTATATTATTAATAAATAATATTACGCTATAATTATTATTATTAATTTAATATCTTTTACCTAAGAAATTATTAAGAATAAAAAAAAAGTATATATACTAAATATTATAGCATTTTTTACCCTAAAAGAGATTACTTAATAAGTATATAAAGCTAAAGTAGGTATACTTATAGAAGTACCTAAGGAGCTTTTTTTAAAACTTAAAGGACTAAAAAGATTCTTTAATAAATAAGCGGTAAAATATATACTAATACTTATAGAAGCTATATATAAGATTAACCTAGTTAAAAGAAAAAAACCCTTATAGAGTTTACTATACCTTATAAATAAGGTATAATACTAGGCCCTTAAGGAATATATTATAGAGAACTTAGTAAATAGATATATATAATACTTTATAAGTAGGGCTAGTATATTAATACTTTTTATCCCTAAGAAGGATAAAGAGCTAAGGCTTTATATAGATTATAAAGGGCTAAGTAAAGTAATAATTAAGAATTATTATGCCTTTTTACTTATTAGTAACTTATTAAATAGGCTTTATAAAGCTAAATATATATCTAAGATTAATATTTATAATACCTATTATAGGATTAAGGTTAATAAAAAAGACCGCTAAAAAATTACCTTTTATATAAGATATAGCTACTTTAAGTATATTATTATATTATTTAAACTAATAAATATATTAGCTACCTTCTAAGTATATATTTATTAATTACTTATTAATTTACTTAATATATATTATATCTTATATATAAATAATATTTTTATATATTCTTAGACTAAGAAAGAATATACCTACTACTTATAAGAGGTTCTATAGTAGCTCGCTAAAGCATAGCTCTATAGAAAGCTATTTAAATATAATTTTTATTAATAAAGTATTAAGTTCCTTAGATATATTATTATATAAAAGGGTATTTAAATAAAACCCTTATATATTAACTTAATTAAAAAATAGCTAATATTAACCTCTTTTAGAGATATATAAGTCTTCTTAGGATTTTATAATTTTTATTAGAAGTTTATTATATATTACTTAGTAATAATAAGCCCTTTAATAAAATAACTAAAAGGTAATAAAAATAAAAAAAAAACTAAAAACTTTAATTAATCTAGGGAGGCTAATAATGCCTTTAAAAGCTTAAAGTATACCTTTTATTTTATAATTATTTTTTATTACTAAGACTTATTAAGACTAATTAGGGTTAAAATAAATATATTAATTAAAGTAATCTTAGGTATCTTTACCTAACTAATAGACTCTTAATAGTAACCTATTACTTATTAATTATAGAAGCTTTAAGATATAAAATAATACTAGGCTATAAGGTAATAAGAGTTACTAGCTATAATTAATTACCTTAAATACTAGAGTTATTACCTATAAGGCCTCTTAAAGAAGTTCTTAATCCTTATTAACTACTAAGCCCTTATAGGTATTATAAAGGCATCGCCGAAAGAGCTAAGAGGTAGACTAATAAGATAGGTCTATAAATTCTTTACTTTTAATTTTAATATCTAATATTAGCCTAGGAGTAAAAACCCTACTAATAGCCTATTAAGGCAGCTAGATTATATAAAGGGAGAAGTAGTATATAAAGATATACTTTTTATATTAACTAAGAAGCTAGCTCTTATATATAAGTTACTATTAGAGCTTTAATATATTATTACTAGCCTTAAAGGCAAGACCTAAGTTATAACTATATATATATATACTATTAGAATAATAATAAGAGGCCCTATCCCCTATAGTAAGTATATACTAAAGAGTAGCGCTTATTATACTATATCTATAATTACTACTAGGCGCTAAAAAGCTAGGCAAGAAGAGATTACTATACCGCGGACTACTTAGGAGGTAAAGAGCTCTAATTAAGTCTCTAGGGAACTACTTATAGCTAGGGTTATTATTCCGGAGTAATATATCCTATACCCTATTATAAAATAACTCATAGAGGGCAAAATAGTATTTTTTTTATTACTCTCTAGGAAGCTTAAAGTATTAATTAAGGAACTATAGAATTAAGATTAATAATATAAAGAGCTAAAAAATAAGATATATAGGATTACTAGTAAATATAAGGGCTATACTATTAATAAACTTAGACTATTATAATATAAAGATTAATTAATTATCTTAGAGTAAGGAGCCTTAAGGTTAGAGATACTTTATTAATATTATAATAATCTAAGGGCAAGATATATAGGTACCTAAAAGACCTTAGACCTAATAAAGAGGAAATTCTACTAGCTAGGTATAATAAATAATATCTATAAGTATATTAAGAGCTACCTAATATACTAAGGCATTTATATACTAAGGCATAAGCTATATAATAAATTCTAATTACTATTACTCTTATTATATCTATTCTAAGAGATTAGCCTTAACTTTATAACTAGCTTACTAGAGAGTATATATAGTAATAGTAAGAGCTATAATGCTATATTAATTATTATATATTATATAATAAAGTATATAATATTTATTCTAACTATAAAGAAGCTTAAGGCTATAGGCCTAGTGGTATTACTATATAAGTATATAAAAAGCTATTTTAATATACCTAAAGGTATTATAAATAATAGAAATAAATTTATTATTAATAAATTCTAAGTAAACTTAATAAAAAAAAAAGTAATATTTTACTAATTATTAATTACTTATTACCTATAGATAAATAAGTAAATAAAGTAAATATATTAAACCCTAGAAAAATACCTAAGAGTATATATAAAAGATAAGCCTACCTGTTAGGTAATATAACTCTTAGAGGCTACCTTTGCATATAATAATAACTAATATTTAATAATTAAGGTCTCCTTTAATAAGGTATTATATAAGTATTACCTAAGATATATTAAGTATATTCCCTTAGAGGTAAAAATAAATATCTAGGGTATTATTAAGCGCTTAGAGATACTTAGCTAAGTATATAAGCTAATAAGGGATTATTAGTATTATGCTTTAAAATCCTAATTTAAATATTATAATATAAGATATAAGCTATGTAAAAGTCCTTATTATAAAGGTCTTTTATAAATATAATTCTAGAAAAATAAGCTTATAAGATATAAGCCTAGGACTCTACTACCCTATAGTATAGCTTATGCGCTATCTTACAGCTTGCTTACCTAAGCTTTATATGCTTAGATAAGCAAGGTATTAAGGAGTTACAATAATGCCCCTTTTAGGCAATATTACCCTTTTAGGAAGGGTCACGTGACTTCGGACTTAGGGCTCTTATAGAGCCCGACAAAGCCGGTAAAGCCGTGCCTTTCTATAGGGTATTTCCTATCTGGTTTCAAATCTCTTAGTTTAAAACCTTTAAGGGTTTTAGCTTCTCCTAACTATAGCTCGGCTTCTAGTTATCCGTTTCTAGCAAAACTAATAGGGTTTTAAAGCCCGGAATTAGAGCTATCCGACGGTATAACTTTTATCCGAATCGGGCCAATAGATTCCGATCAATTAGCTATATAAGCTATAAACCCTCTCTTAGAAATAGCTTCCTAGATCTTTAACCAATTCAACCAATAAGACTACCTATAAGAAGCTGGCCTTCTCCTTTATAACCTTATCTATTATTTTCCCCACTCTTATTACTCTATGATACCTTATCTAGCCAATCAGCTATTTATAAGGACTAATTCCACTGCCTATTCTCCTCCCATTTTAGTTACCTACCCTATACTATTTTCAGACTTTATAGTCTCTATTTTTCAGTCTTTTACAAGCTATAAGTATATTATTAGGGATAATATATTAAAGTATTTATAAAGAACTAAAAGTTTAAGTATCTTAAATTAGCCCTAAGATTTATTAAAATAAAAATCCTTATAAGATATAATAAGTAAGCCTATATTATAAAGCTATTAGAAATCTACTAATATATATATAATATATTTTATATATTACTCCTTAAATTATAAAATAATTAGCTAAATAATACTATAATACTAAAAGCCTTATTAGAGCTTAAGACTAAGCCTAATAAGTAAAAAATAAAAAAAGTAATAAATTATAAGCTTATTAACAAAGTATTATTTTACCTTATTAAATAAAAGGGCTAGCTAATAAAGTATAATACTTAGAAGTTTAATTATTATGTAAAAAATATAAAAATAATAATTAAAAAATATTATAAAGTTATAAAGAGAAATTATAAAAAATAAGATAATACCTAGCTAATACCTAGCTAAAGTATCTATAAGAAAATAAAAATATTAATTATAAAAAAAACTTAGATAAAAAAAATAAATAATAAAAACTATAACTTAGTAGGACTATAGGAAGATAATTATTATTAAGCTATTATTAAGTATAAGCTAAAACCTATAAAGTATAAATTATAAAAAATAAAAACTATAACTATAAATAACTACTTAAGGGTTAAAAGGACTAATATTAGACCTATTATTATTAATAGGCCTAGGGTTTATTAGGCCCTTACTCTTAGCCTTGCTCTTACTATAAGTAAAAGTATAAATAGTATAAGCTCTCTTAGGAGTAAGGGAAATAAGCGGCAAGTTATTACTAGAGCTATTATTATTATTATTATTATTATTATTACTATTATTATTATTATTAGTAGGGCATTTTATACTATAGGAAATAAAAGAAATACTAATATACGCTATAGTATAAGTAGTAATAGGAGTATTAGCTAAAGTATTAGCAAGAGTATATATAATAAGCGGCTAAGGTAAATTATAATAGAAAAAATAAGCTTTCCTCTTATTAAAGATAGCTATAGTCTTGGCGGATTAAAGGCAAATTAATATATAATAGAGAAAATAGGGCTTAGTATTATTATAGGCATAGGCGGGCTAGGTAGTATTAATAAGACTATAGATCTTAGTCTTATCTATATAGACCTAGGCCTATATGCTAAGTTAGTAAGAAATATAAGGCAAAAGGAAAGATAATTTATAATTATAAAAATATAAATAAACTAAAGCTTATAAGAAGAGGTAAGCTTAGTAAGCTAATAGCTAGCTATTATTTAGTTATTTATATTCTTAGCGGGATTAATATACTAATCCTTAATATTATTCTAGGTAATATTATAATTATTAAGGGTAGTAATATAGCGCTAAATAGTAATATAAGAGGTTATTAGGCTAATATTTACTAGAGGATTAATAATAATTAGGTAGTGCTCTTAGAGGGTAATATAAAAGTTTTAATACTACTAGGTAATATTAAGGAGCTTATTAAGAATCTAGGCTAAAGGTTAATAATATAAAACTAATAGATTAGCTAAGAGAACTTATAGTATTATATCTCTAGGCATAGTAGTTATAGTAAATATAGATAATATTATTAGTATTAATAATATATATTAAGTAAGTATTTTTATAGATATAAGTAAGATAACTAAAATATAAGTAATTACTAGCTTATTAATTAATAAAACTAATATTATTATTAAAGGTATAATAAGGCCTAAGGATATAAATAATAATATTAAGAGTAGATATTATAAAAAGAAAGCTAATATATTATTAAGGGAAAGTAAGATATATAAAGAAACTTTAATTAAAAAATAAGATATTATTATAATAAAAAAGATTAAAATAAAATATATTAAGTAATAAATATTATTTATTTAATAAGTATTAATAAGCTAAAGTAAGAATAAGGCTTTAATAAAGCTAGTAATATTAAAGGACTAATAAAGTATTTTAATTATTTATATTATAATAAAGGGGGAATAAAGATTAATCTTAAATATTTAAGGTAATATAATAAAGAGCTTTTACTAAGGCTTTATTTATAAACTAAGAAACTTAAAGGAATTATTTAAAGCTTTTTTATTTACTTAAAGATCTTAGGGACTAAGATCTCTAAAGGGGAGGCAATTATAAGGATATAGGGCGGCTATTAAATCCGCTAACTAATTAGGGTAACCCCGGCTAATCATTATATATATAGAGACCTCCTAAAGGCTCTATAGCCGAGCCACTATAGAAGGCTTAGCAAGTTAAAGTCTTATATATAATAGAGACCTACCTTTAATCTATGATTTCACCCTAATCGAGCCATTAAGGCCCACTATCTTATAGTTAAGCCTTAGCATTTATCTATACCGCATACCTTTTCTTTTTTTCTAACTCGGTGCCTTAACCCCACCCGGTTCCGATTTCCATCGCAGTCTTAGAACCTTAACAGATATAGTAGCAGGCCGCCCTGAGTTAGCCACTATACGTCAGGGTCTTAGCGTATAGAGACGTGCTACTTAGGCCACAAACGGTACACCCGCTGAGGAGATATGTTACGGTGGCGCCGTCTAAGGACGTGATTCCTAGAGGTGCAGGGTAGCCGTGATATACCGCGTTAGGCAGTCATGACCTCGATGGATCGAGGTCATAGGTAACCTTTTGGTCAAGTGGCCAATTGGCCTTGCTACCCTGCAGCCACTGCCTAGCTGCCGCGTAACATTAAAATAATAATAAAGACTTAATAATTAAGTATTAATACTAATAGTAGTTCTATTCACGGTATCTACTAATATCGTCACGTCAGGCAGAATGCTCGAAGAACCCTCCATCCCAGCGCCTACTAGGCATCCCTGACTCAATGCCATGCCACATCGCACTTCCCGGTTCATCGTACAGTACAGAAGAGGCCAAAAAGAGCGACTATCATGGAGTTGGCAACTTTTGAAACGCCAATGCCAATGACGACAGCCAGGATGCACGAGAAACACCAAGACATGGATCTAAATATGGCTCATGGCGCTTCGCTTGACAGAGTCGAAACGCACAGGCCACCGCTACTTTTGCTCCCCTGACGCATCCCAGCCGCCGTCCTTGGACCCAGCATGAAAGAGTGAAACGCACTTCCAACACCAACGACGATCCCGCTGGTGATGCAACTCTCTGCCCAGGGCTGCAGCATGGGAATGACCAATCCAGCCGCCCATCACAAAGGAAAACTCTAGAGCCGACAATGTCCCTGCATCAGTCACCCTCTGGCGCGTGACGACCAACAGGCGTCTCCGTCGTGAGAACGCCCTTGCGGCATCTCATTGGACGGACCCCTGACATAGGCGTTGCCGCTCGGCGCTTCGAGGTCGGCACTCACCAATCACAAGCGAACCCACCGTCGGCTGTTGCTATTTCGCAGTTCCAAGTCCTGCACTCGAGTCTCGGCCTTGACATGGGGATCCAATGATAACTCGTCGTCATGAATCGGAAAGTTGGGAGCGACGTTGGCTGTGTCATGGGCTGGGCCACTACGCATGTGGGGAGCAGGGAAGCAGATATGCGTGCGAGATGGATGTAAATACAAGTGGCTGTCCCAGCACGGGGCTTCGTGCACGAGAAAAAGTCCATTCCATCCATCCCACTTACATGGTCTTGCAGCTGGCTTCGACTCTTCAGGTTCTGTGAACCGTCATTTCAGTACCCTTCAACAGCCCAGCTCCAGCCATTGGCACCCAAGCCAGCGACTTCTGCTCCAAGACAACATGTCGACCACAACTGATCCCTTCCCTTTGGCCTCAGAGAAGCCGTATGGCGACGACAGTGCCCCGGATGTCGATGCTGGTACTGAAGCAGGTGCTTCCGGCGATAGTTCTAGCAATTCCGTATCCATTTCCCAGGGTGGCATGATCGCCATCATCGTCGTGGTTGTCTTTGTCAGTCTCATTGGAAGTAAGTGGTTCCTGCCGTGCACAGTTTCGATTTACATGTGCTGACTCTCTGCCAGTTTCAACAGCCGTCCTCTTCTTCGTAGCAAAGAAGCGTGAATGGAAGGTCAAGGAGACAATCAGGAGATCAGCCCGCAAGGTCGTTGCCGCCATTACACCAAGAAGGTCCGAGTTTCCATCTTCAGTCAAGGATTCACACTCGCTCCGGAATCGCACACGTATTGATGACGATGTCCCCCCAACACCTGGAATTCGGCCCGAGGACCTCGAGAAGGGGCTGGCCAAAGCAGAGGCAAAGCGGAAGGAGAAGGGCTGGGGACGCAAGTGAGGACAAGGAAGAGGAAGGATGTTGTTGCAAGACTGTTACCGGTGGTACAAGGTACAAGGTACGAAGGAAGTTGTGTCACTCCCGGTTGGGCAGCACGGGCAGGGAGAGCTGATGGGAGAGTTGATGGGAGGAGGAACGAGAGTTGCGGTCTCAGGCGTTCTACGGCGGACAGGATCCGGGTATCATCATGTATAACTAGTAACCTCCACGCATGGGCTGTCTGATCTTTGTCTCCGGTAAGCGAGCAATAACGCCTTTGCTTTTTTTGATAATGAAATTCCAAGCGCCTTTTTCCCCCACTGCATCTTACATCCGTCTGAACGTGTTGGCACTGGCGCTTCGCCGAGCACCAGATCGCTTCTCCCTGGGTGGGGGTGCGGCTTCCTCCTCCTCTCGCTGCTTCTGCTTCTTCTTTGACTCAGGAACAAATGACACTTGCCGCTCGCCGACCACCTCTCCTCGGGCCTTGTTGATCCGACCCGACTTCTGCTGTCTCGAGCCAAGTGCAGTGTCCTTTACTGTTCGGCCCTGGTTGCTGGTAGACGACACCCGCATGACTACGTCGTCCTTTGACTTCTTTGGTGCCCTGATTTCATCCTCTCCCATATCGTCGTCACTAGACTCCTCATCAGAGTCCTTGCCTTGATACCGAGTCGGAGCCTTGGGATCAACTGGCTGATCCACCACGGTGCTGGGGTTGAGAGCTCGGAATTCTCCGCTAGTCTCGTCAATAGCAAAGGCCTCGTCCTCGAACAGCTTGCTGAATCGGGAATCGCCAAGAATGCCAGCCTTGGTGTCGACCTCGTCTCTGTTCTCCTGCTTCTTGAGAAGCTTGTCCACCAACCTCTGGTTGACCTTCACCTTCTTGGTGCCCCTGATTCTGCTGGCACGCTCCTTCTCGACCTTCTCCTTGATACGCTTTGTCCTCTCCTCTTCCCAGACGTAGGGGTTGGCGATCAACCTAGCTTGCTCATACAGCTTAGATGCCACAAAGTATCCATGCATGTATGGCCGGAGCAGGTTGGTCTTTCCAATAAGATGAGCCAAGCTCAGCTGCTTGAGCTCGGGCAGTGTCAGGAACTTGTAGTTGTCATAGGTTTCCGTGTGCACCTCTTCTGCCATCTCCTCGACCATGTTGTCCAGGAAAGAGCACCATTTCGGCGCAGGGCCAAGCTGAGGAACGAAGAATGCATGCTGTTGTTTGCCTTCGTTGGCAGTCAGAAGCATACCGGTGTCCTTGCACCAGGCGACATCATTGATGTCCACAAGAGGCTCCACGGATGTCCAGGGGTCTCCCGTTGTCTCATCCCAGAGCTTGATGATACGCTTATCGGCAGAAAGAATCTTCTTTTCTTGTGAAGCGGTAGTCATGTGAATGAGTTTTTGAACAGGGAAGCCATATCCTTGATCCTTCTTCATAAGGGGTACTGGCCGTCGTAGGTCGAAAATTTGCATCATGCCACTAGACGAGCCGGTGATAATGGATAGGCCTGAAGGGCTAAAGTCGAGTGCGGTGACCTCGCCTTCATGGCCTCCGAGTAGGGCAACCCTGGACTTGGAACGTGGATCCCAAAATTCGACGGTTCCTATTGAGGTTCCAAAAGCCATCAGGTTATGGGTATTTTCTGCGATTGCTGCAGTGTTGACACTGCCAACACCAATACCTCCCTGCAAACCACCACCCGTCATCTCATCATCGCCACCAACCTCGATTTGGTATGATTTCATGAAACGTCCCAGTTCTAGGTTCATTCGGAAAACCTCGCCCTTGCCATCGGCATCTAGGCCAACGGCCGGAACAAGAGCTTCAGTAGAGTGCCTATCGTAGACAAGATCGCGACCATATCTAGGAAGCCGGACTTCAGTGTGACAGCCCATAGGGGTATGAAACTCGAGACGGCGATCGGTCTGGAGGTGAAGAGATTTCGAGTAGTCGGACGAGAGGAGGACGAAAGAGTGGTTGAGAGAGTTGGTGTGTCGGGCGAAGGACAGCGACAGCTGAGGTAGGTTGTGAACGTGGATCTGCGGCTTGTATGTGCCAGTGCTCATGATCCAATCGCCATCCTCGCTGACCCGAATGCAGTTGCTTGCCTCCTCGAACTCAAAGTCCTGCAGGAGCTCGACACGGTTCTGGTACTCGGCATCGTTCTTCAAGCTTCGCTTTCTGCGCCGGGCAAGCCAGTCTGGAAGGGGGCGAGCTGTAGACGCCCCCGAGATTGTGTAGACGGGAACGGTTCCCGGATTGGAGAGCTTCATGGCCGCGAATCGCAAAACGAGTCGTGTACAAAAAGCTTGGTGTTGTAGGTAACAGGCAAGTTTTGCGATTCGCGACGGGAGCGCAGGGTCTCAGAAAAAAATCAAGGTGAAGAAAAACTGCGCCCCACATCTACGGTGAGCTCGGTGGCCTCGGTGAAGATGTCCCCGCTCCTATCCGTGGTCGGCCACTCGAGCTCCGCATATCCCGGCCCTTCGGGATTGGTCCCTACGCCCCTGTAAGGTCAACCGCCCAAGCGCTGACGTCCCCTAAGATCCAATCCCCGACCCCCTAAAACATCCCTGGCCAGTCCCCTAGCTAAGGTTGAGCCCGGCTGGCCGTTCCGCGAAGTCCCCCCATCCCAGCTGAGGCTCACTGGCCCTGGCCCTCCGCGCGACGGGCAGCCTCCACCGAATTTCCATCTCCGCCATCCTGCGCCTGCGACATCATCAACATCGAGCTGACCGACAAAGCCACATCATCATCAAATCCATTCTCATGCCGATAATACTTCGACCAGCTCTCAAGGCATAGCCTCTCTCTTCACCAGTATCGGATACAAAATAGCCACGACGATCGAGCGACTGTAGCTCTCCGTGGCGCCATCCCCGAGCTGCTCGGCCCTACACTCTCGCTCGTTGAGATGGAGTCCGGGGAGTCGGCTGCTCCAACAACCATCCTTTTCACAAAGATATTCAGAGGATCTCTGCGTTAGCCCGTCGGTCGCAATCGTGTAACAAGTCCGTGCTCGAGCCTCGAGACGAAACGACTTGCGCCTCGTCGCGGTACGCTATCGTACCTTGAGCCGCAATTCACGGCTTGCGACTTCGGGGCGGCGAGCAAGTTGCCGAGATGGAGACCGGCGAATATGAAACGAATACCCTGTCGATTGTAGGTTCTGGGCGTCCTAGAGCTTATAACTTGCTAACTCGGACCTCTGGTAGAATAATATCGCGTCCATTGCCTTTCGCATCTACGAGCCGTCCCCCGACCAATTCCAGAGCTTCCAATCTTCCGCTCTTGAGATCGAGAGCATCCTTCGTGACCAAGGACGACTCGTCTCGTACGATACCAATCGACTGGGAATATGGGTTTTTCAAATCGTGAGCAAAGATGGCGCAACCGATGCCGTCAGCCCTGTCCCAGGCGCCACCCTCGAAGTTTGCGGATACACACTTGGAATGGTGGAGGAGGGCACACTCGAGCCTATGGCCCTGCAAAAGAGCCGCATCCTAGGAAACACTACACAAAATGCGGCGGCGAACCCCCCCTCGGCCAACCCTGCTACGGACTCGTCTCAACGGAACTTGATGCTCTCGCCGACGCAAGCCATGGGCGGAAACTTGCAAGAAGGAGATTCGCAGTTATCAGCTCAACCCACTGAAACCAAGGCGGCGCAGCCTGTGCCAAAGACTATTTACGAGAACTTCATCGTTGCAATTCTTTTTTCAGTATCATTCGCGTTCTGCAGCCGATCGATGGCTGTTCCGCTCAACTATCGAACTGTCTTGATCCCTCCGTCGCTAGGCGACGCGAGTGAGCAAGAAAGGGGCTCTCTGCCAAGCGATCCAGTTATTGGGACATTCAAGACTTATCTCACAACTACTGGCTCTCTCATCATCAGCCTGTGCTTTTCATACTGTAGAAGTATGGCATCAGTGGAAGACGCTGTTTCAACGGATCCGATTTCGCCGAGCAGCCCGATCCTTGCTGCCCCTTATGGAGTTCTGGCGACGAAACAGAGTTCAAGCAACGGCGATCACGTCTCAGTGGCCGATCATGGCTTATCTCAAACACCAAATACACAAGCATTGGCCGTTAGGACAGTTGCAGATGCCCAAGACTCCCTTTGGAAGCACTCATGTCTCAGAGCCCTCCAGCACTGTGGACTTAACCCTTCCAGCTTCAAAGCAGGCTCCTGGATTAATCTACTGGTTTCGAAGCCAGCTTCTCCAGAGGCGGAAAATGACCCAAAGCGGACACGCGCGACAGTGCCTTGGCCAGGGGCTCTTTGCTTCCGCAAAAAGCCACTGGAGGTTTCGACCACTTGCCGGATAGGAGATACGATGCTGAGCGGGCATGAGGAATGTCATGACCCCTTGGGGAACGCCCGAGGATGGTTCAACTCGACGTCAGAAAGGGAAGAGAAGGTCTCGAAACGAAAGGCAGAGCGAGTGCTTGCAATTCCAAGGGAAGTCAACAGTGGCGATGCCCAACCCCAAAGAATCAACGGGCAATCTCCCTTGACACTCCGACGACCCAGCACAGCGGCTGCTGGGGTCATGTATCCCACACCTCCAGATGCGATTCAACAGCATCTCGGCGTGACGCCTTCAATAGACGGGACAATCTCAAGTCCTGGCAACCCACCTCCAACTGCTGCTGCTGTTGACATCGATACCGCAATGCCAACAGTGACGCCGATGGCTGACGCCGATAACGACGGGTGGGATGGGAATCACGAGGCGAAGAGGGATCGAAGTGACAGCAATCTCCTGGGCGAGTCTGAGAATATCTTGAGCGATATGGGCGAAGATGTCTTTGGCGACCACAACATTACAGAGGACGATTTCGACTTTTTCGACCAGCCTGACGGCAACGACTTGGACATCACAATGGGAGACTTACAGCCAAATCCTATCCCACCGCCACCTCAAACTTTGCCCCCTGTGGTAGTCAAGCAGCCGGAGCCTCAAAAAGTCATTGAGGATACCGGACCCAAACCGAAACCCGGGGTTGACGACTCTGTGTTTGCCAAGCCCGAACTGAAACATGCTCGAAGTTCACTAAACGACGATCATCGTGCTAAACCTGAGCGACCCAACTCTACCAAACGAGGATCAAGCCCTTTCGACCCAGCAACAGTGTTCAAGCGCGTCCGGGCGTCGTTAAGCAGCCCTGTGCAAGATTCTCGCAATCCTTCCCCGATCGCTCGCCGGAAGAGCAGTATCTTTGAAAAGGTTGAGTTTGATCCGAAGCTCCCTTTGATTAATAAAAAATACGAGCAAGGTGGTGCCTTTGACTTTTCAAGGGATCAGGAGGCAGAGAGGTTGAAGCGCGACTCCAACACTCTTTCGGATGCCGAGTACCTGGAACGACATGGGAAGCTGAAGCCGAGTATGAGGAAACTGTCACTTCCTGCCAGCACTTTCATCAAGGGTTTTACAGGGATGGAAGTCTCCAACAACACGAGTCCTACGAGGATAAACGGGAACATCTCGGGCTCCGAAGACAGCGATCTCGAGTCTGATCAAGAGGATTCAAGCTCCATGTCAGGGGGTCCTACTTCACCAGTCAAGTCAAGTGTGAAGCGGGCGGTTGTGGACGACGATGTCCTCTCTCAGGCTACATCGACGAAAGAGGCGGAGCCGAGCGAAGAGACCACCGAGGAGCAACTCGCGATAGAGCTGCCAAGACTGTCGAAACCAGAATCTCCTGAGTTGTTGCTCTCTCGATTCTTTTCAGAGCCAGAGCCCCTCAATGTTGATGTCGGACTCTCAAACCAGGACTTTGTTGAGATTGCACAAATCATTACGGAGCAGGCGGCCACCGGGCGCTTAGAGATTGGTATTGACCACAAAGTCGACGCAACGACTGGGCTAGCAACGATAAGGGGTTACGAAGTCAATGTTGCTCGCACTTCCCTGCAGCTTCTCCACAGTGTCGTTCCCTCCAGCCTAGGAAGCGCATCGCCAGTTCGGTTGAAGGGACTCCTCGACATCCCAGACCTTCCACTTGTAGGACAGCCGAATCGTCTCCAGCCTAGACCAACTCCAGGCAGAGACCCCAATTCGGAACAAATGCGGCCCAACAACTTGTACCAGATTCCCGTACCCCATTTGGAGGTTCGTAGGTCAGAGACGAAGCTATCCGTGCTTCCCTCGTCAGTCTCGTTCTGGGAAAGTCTTGGACTGGCACCCTCGTGGGGCACCAAAGACATCGCCTCGCTCTGCATCTTTCCGGGCTGGAAGGGCATGGCGGATCATGTGGGAACATTCCTCGACCGTCTGAAGAGCGTGTACGAATCTCTAAAGCTGGGAACCTTCAACAAGCTAGTGCTGTCTGGGGAGATGAAAGATGGTGTCCTGCCGTACGAGGTTGATAGGATCTCGACCTCTCCGGATGCCACTATCACAGGCCATGGTTCTGCTCTTGTTGAAAGTATGGAGGTGCTTCGAGGTTCCTTGTCAGAGTGGAAGTCCAAGCAAAAGAACCTGGTGATTTACTTTGTCTACTCACCCGACAACCCGGCCTCTATCATCGAAGCATGCACGGCCTTCTACCGCTGCTTTGATGAGTATAGCGATTTGCTAGCAACTCGTCGAGAGACTCCACAGAATGAGTTGGTGTTACAACTTGTGTCCTCGGACTTGATATCATCCACGACTTCTCTCGTCGTGCCTAGTCCCACAGAGATGATCAAACTCTGTATGGAAACGTACGATCGGTGTACTTTGTTCCTGGACCCTGAGTTCGGTGGCCCTACACCCGCCCCAGCGATCATGCTTGAGCAGCCTCTGCCTCGCATCATCGATTTCAAGCTCGGGAGCACACCCTCTCAGTCTCTTATGCATGAGAACTCGTGTCTCCATGTTGGATATGCTGAAAGCCTGGACGGGCGGTGGATTACAGCAGCATGGACCGACAACCGTGGACAACAGCAGGCGACTGCTTCCTACTCTGTCATCAGGACAAGGACTCCTGACCGATCCACAGCTCAACAGAAAGCGGCCATTTTGGTTGAGATCTGGGCAACAACACTGGCCATGATGTCCATCTGGAAGGTCCACTGGCGAGTAATTGTGACCAAATCAGGACCCATGGATCAGAGAGAGGTTGAGTGGTGGCAGACAGCTTCCAAGTTGGATGACAAGGCCTCCTTCACCATGGTGTTGATGACGGTAGACACCAACCCATCTCTTCAACTTATACCACCAACAGTCAAGATTCCTCACACAGCAACCTCGGCATTCTATTCGACACCCGTGTCGACACCTCAAGCCAGTATCGTCTCGCCGGAGCAAACCACGACACCAGCAACTCCAATGCGTGATAACAATCCCCCAGGTGCTACGCCTGGCGCTGAGAGTGCTGGTGAGGCAGATGGCGACTCGTTCCTCATCGACGCCACAGATCAGACTTGGGGTGCTGTAGTCGGGCACAGATTGGGCAACTCTACCACTTTGCTCGAGGTTCGACCAGCACTGGTGAGCGGCTACCTAATCAAACGAACTGGAACGAGGATCGAAGACCCGCCGGTAGTGATGGAGGTCAACCTCGTGCATACCGAAGCCACCCCACGGGCGTACGAACCCCTACTTAGAGAGATGCTGTGCTACTTCAGGGGCCTGGGGACGTTGGCCAGGGCGCGAGGCGTTGTAGACCGTGAGATGGATGTGAGACCCTGGCACATTGCGGCGGCCGAGAAAGGCGTGCGAGCGCTGCATCTATTATTATGATTCAATACAGATACAGTACAAGTACAGGCATTGGGAGGCGTCACTCGATCGATAGTAGGCGGGTGGGGGGGGTGTTTTGCTGGTGTATGGCGTTTCTAGCAAGTAGTTCTGGTGCATACAATTGGATAGGTAACTCATTATCATGCAAATGAACCTCGAATATGTCATTTTTACTCGAGTTTCTTGTCTGGCAATGGCAATGGCGCAAATTTGAAAGGAGTGTATTGGTGGGTGCAACTATCATGTTCCCATCTTCATATATCGTTTCCTCGTAGCTGAATGACCGTGATGTCCAGGACGGAAAAAAAAAACCCATCGCCATATACAAAGAAAGAAAGAGGATCAAAGGAAATTACAAAAGAACTCCCGGAAACACCTCAAGGCCGTTGATCAATCTGTCGCCCTCGCAGCTGCCGTGTCCTCCAAAGACCGTACCGTGATGATCCAAACAAGGTCTGCCCGTGTAGCGGGAAGGGGAATTGTGCCAGAGAAACCAACAAGAAGAACGGTAACTGTTGATCCACGTGTCACTCCTTCGTGAAGAGCTTCTTCAGTATGTATGAGCCATGGCATCCATCCATGAGCCTCGAATAATATGGTGTGATGGTTAGATATAGAACGAGCGTCCGAGGTCGTGGCATCTTGAAACCGCAAAGTCAGCGGGGTTGTCGGGAAATAGTAGTTCGGCATGGGAGGGGAGAATGATTATGACCTTTGACTAGGAGGACAGGTCGCCGTCCCTCAGAGGGTATCCCACATTGCTTCTCGACATCAGATGCAGAAATCTCTCTCAAGGTATCGCTAGGAGCGAAAAGAAGACTGTAGTCTCGTCATCTTTCTGCGCACCTGAAGCCTGGCGGTGCCAGGACTGGTCGATACAAAAACGTATAGTTGAGGCTCAGCGCCGATGTCTGGGCGCTTCAACGGTAGAGGTAGAGGCGTTTGCTCGCCGCCCAAACAGCCTTCGGTACAGGTTCCGGCCCACAATCAGTCTGGCACTCGTCCATAAAGGCTGCGGGAACGGGTAGACGGGAATGTCGACGTTCACTTGGGAGAGAAAGATGCTCTCCTCGATGTCAACTCTGACCGACTCCTTGGGGAGTATGGGTCCATCTTGGGTCCAGGCCTGGAAATGGGTTCCGGGAGGCAAAGGCTCAAAAACGTTCCAGCCGGAATCTTCGGCAGCGCCTGGCATGAGGAAGCTAGGCCGGATGTTGAGCATGAAAAGAACTGGGACATCTATCCAGAGTCGGTTCGGTCCCCTGATTCTGAAGGACGAAGGCGGCAGGTCATGAGGGGGCTGAGGCTGCTGGCCCAAGGTTCCTTGGTTCAACGTATTCTGAGGGTAGTGGGTCTGTAAAGAAAAGTCGCTCATGCCATGGCAGTCTTGGGTTGTCCCGGCTTCAATAGGTAGAGTATTGGTATAGGTCAACGTATCGGTTGTTCCAACGTGGACGTCGGAGGCACTCCAGGTAGGATGAGATGGCTGGTGGCTATAGCCATGTGTATTGTTAGGATCCATGTTTGCTGAACTTCCAAGCGCAAAGCCGTTGGCATTATATCCAGCAGAGGCCGGAAGCTGGAGAGTGGTGTCGAGACTGAACAAGTTGGGATCGGGATAGGAGGAGGCCGGTTGGTCCTCCGCTATGGGAGGTTGAGGTGTGTTGGCCAGAGGGGTTCCAGAAACGCCAAAGGGTAAAGGAGTCAAGTATGGAAGAGCAGAGGATGTATCAGGGTTCTGCAGGTGCTCTGTTGGTTGACTGACCGGGACCTGGCGGGAAACAGGGCGCCTCGGCCTGCGCTGGGCCCTGGAGGGGTGAAAGCCTGCCTCCAGCTGCCCAACGAACGCACGGCGAAGAATGTTCCTGTATGTGTGGAATCTACCGGGTCTGCTTGGGTGGGAACTTCTCTGGGACCTCTTCATGTCCGCCGCTGTTAGGTCTGTTGTCGAGTTGTCGGGGCAGGCTCTGTATGGGAGGCATACATTCTCCTGGAGACCAAGTGCGAATGCTGATCATTCCCAAGCGGCAGCTCAAGAAGCAATGTCTTTTAAAGACGACTCTAGACGGGCGAATGGTCCCAAGCTATAAGCACAAACTGGGCGAACATGCACGGTGCGTGGCGGCGGGAGGAGAGCCAGCAGCCTTGGATTTATTTCTTTACATGCTCCCTTTCGGGTCACCACGAGAGCCGCATTATCTGCCTCGGGGGACTGGGGGATGTAAATTCCATAGCGGCCACCTGGGGGGTAAGCAGAAATACGGTATCGCTTGATCGAGCCTGGGCCTGTTTGGGACAGGCCCGGCATATGAACCTCGCTGGAAACAACGTACACGCCCAGCCCGGGGGGCTTCAGAGCTCACGTGTTGTAGTTTGTGCTGAAGAAAAGCAACTTCCATGGCATCATACATGCTCGCTTCCAAAATCACAAACAGAAGATGGGGAACCGGTGAGGCTGGTGTCTGTGATAGGTTCACAACCCACGCTGGACCCGTTGTGATTTGTCCCGGTATGTCTTGGGAGGTGACGTTGGCTGCAGGATGGGGGGAGCTGCACTTTGGGAACTCGGCTTGCATGACGCACCTGTGTCGAAATTACAATCGCAAAGAGGCCGGTCGAGGGAGGGAGCTGACGTGGTCCAGTCAAGAAATCTCTCAATTGCCGCGAGGAAAAGATGTTGAGAAAAGCGTTGACTACAATCATCACGCGCAGTCTGATCGAGACAAGAAAAGTGAGGCGAGATCGGGCTCCAAGTGGGAGGAATGTGGCGGCCAAGGCTCCCCTGAAGCACTTCCCGAAGGATTGAAGCGGCCTCAATAAATTCAACACATTGTCCATCTTTCTTTTCCCCCTTATTGATGGAAACCTTCTCATCCAGGCCAGCCGCCTCGTACAGTTCCTCATCTTCCTCATTACTCTATGCGCCTCTTCATGGACGACGACTTCAAGGAAACGTACCCATTCTTGCCGCCTGCCTGACCGATCAGATTGCCTACAGACTCTGGTATGTCTTGTCAATTGTTCCCGAGTCCGGGGAGGGGGGGAAGTTCCCGGTTGACACCGCCAACTATAGCTCCAACCGCAATGCCATGTGTTGCGAGGCCAATCGTTGTCACGAATCTATTGCTCATATCCGCTATAGCTGGCCCCTCCACACAACAGAAGGATGCCTCTCTTGGCAAGTCCACCGATACCTCCGTCTCTGCCACAGCTCTATTCGGGAGCCAATGCGAAGGGGCCTACGTCTCGGCTCACTTTGTAGAGAAAGCCCTCGGATCGCTGGTATCTCGCGAGTGTTCTGGCTCTACCATCGGCTCCACTGCACGAGTCACTTGGCACTTGGCTGTCCTCAGTCAAACCACTGAGACTAGTTACCTGCGAGTCGTGTACGAACTGGAGCATGATGTCGTCTTTGGGCGCGGGCCGGGGTGCAATGTCTGGAAGAATTCCCCAATCAACCCGCAACCACTATATTGGAACTCGTCCAACTGTGGTGGCTTCCAGGAAGGATCGCGCAGGATGGATTCTCTTGTCGAGTATCTCGCCGAGCTGGAAGATTCAGAGCTCGACGAGAAGTGCGCAAACGCTGCTTTCATTAAATCATCTGCTTTAAGTATCGGTATCGGGCTCGAGGGCGAATTGTCTATCGATGCCTTCGTTACCCTGCTCCGTCAGCGTGTTGAAATCACCAGGCATGGCCGTCAGCCATCAGGTAGCAATCCCCTCCTTCTCGCCAGGGCTACAACTTCAGAAACAACTTCACGCTCTGATGATGTGGAGAGCTTAGTTGGCTCAGGCTTCGACGAGGGCGATCTGGTATACGAGGGCTCTACAACGTCCAGCGGGATGACTTGGGAAAAGGACTTTCGCCAGCCGCCAACTTTCTTACATGGCATCGACCGAGCCTGTACCGAAGGTACTTACAATACACCAATGCAAGCCGCTCAAGTTACACGAGGCTCTTCGCCAGGTGACACCCTTCACAGCTGGCAACTCGTCGAAAATGCGTCTCAGCAAGGATTGACAGAAGAGGATGACCCTTCGCAGACCTACTGGGCAGAGACGGAACAACAGGAAGAGATTCCATCTGATCAAGGCCAGATGTCCGACTTTGAAATGCATCCCGGCCACAAGGTATGGGAGTGGGACAAGGATAGACAACAATGGAAGCGACGGGGACGGAGCGGGCAGGAAGAAACGGACTGGTTCCCAGAGTCTTTTGCATAACCCTCTCTTTGTTAAGTCTTCCTTTTGTTTATTGTCGTTACCCACACAAAAAAGGCCGAGTTTCGAGGTTGATCAATTACTGTCGTTGAGTTGCTCGATTACCAGCTCCAATTTCCTACCGAGACTGATATTGTAATGATGGAACTATAGATATAACAGGCGCATTTGATTCAACTCAAATTAATTCACTTTATTTCATTTTATCCCACCTTGACAAAAGCATTTCAATGTTAGTATTACTCAAGACGGATGGTTGCCGCAGAAATCAAGCAACAGCGTCTATTCTATGCATCTATCGGAACGTGATACCTAAGCAAGCTAGACCCGCTATGACGCCCTCTGTTTTTAGCAACAATTCCTTGCCTCCCGCTTATGTCGTCCATCCATAGCAAATTAACATTTTATGACTCACATCTAGAGTCATATCCTTGTTTAAGAGTCGTTGGAGCCTGCAAGGCTGAACAGGCCTAGGTCTAGGACTGGTGGTTGATAAAAGTACAAAGGGTTGCCTCAGTCAGAAAGAAAAAAAAAAAAAGTTCCTTCATCCACAACCAAACAACTAGACCGACCATTTTTCACGAAAAAAATGCTCCTCGAGCAATACAACAAACCAACAACAAAGATACAACCATGGAAAAGAAGTCTTTGGTGAGCCTTCCAGATGATCTCATCCTCGACATTGTCGAATACCTCGACACGGCCCGCGACGTCGCCCACGTCGGGGCCCTGAGCCGACGCACGCAGGGTCTCATCCACCAGGACGGATGGCGCACCTTTGTCAAGACCCGGTTCCCATCCCTCGATGTGCCTACTGGTCTGGGCACCTCGTGGGGCATGCTTGCAGATCGCGCCACGTACCTGGACAAGTGCTGGGAGAAGCGCGGCTTTTGGCTGAATGTGCTGTATGAGAAGAAGCAGCAGCCGGGGAGATTTCAGCGGAGGGTCAGTGGAAGCCAATCTGTGCTTTTCCATTCCGTACTCGATGCTCGTCTTTCATCCTCACACGAGGAGGAGATCGTTGCTGCGGGTGTGGGTGAGAACCTCTTGGTACAGGTCAAGCCGGTGGATAAGCGACAGCCAGATGTGTGGCATCAGCTTCAGGGGCAGGCCCTTAACTACCGAGCTGGAACCGGTGATGTGACGGCAGTTTCGGTGGTAGAAGATGAGGAAACTGCAGGTGTCGTGGTCGGGAGGGCAAACGGAGATATCCAAATCCTCTCAGCCAAGGACAACTTTACAACTCCCTTGAGAAACCTCAAGCCAGCAGACGACACCCTACTCAACCATGCGTCTGATCCTATGAGAAAATCACCAGGACAACTCGCAGTATCATCTTTGCAGTGGCACCCCCAAAGCAACCTCCTGGCGAGTGGCAAAGGTTCTGTCCTCACCCTTCACGACCTAAACACCTCGGAAACAAGCCCCGTGGCGTACCACGACTTTTCCCAAGCAAGTCCAAACGATGAGGCCTCACTTTTACGCAGCGCCAAGTTCATGAGCAAGGACGTTGTAGCTTGTGCTCTAGGCGGTAGTAGAAATCCTCTCCGCTGGGGGCAACTCACGCCGACGGGGATACAGTTTAGCAACGCTGCCAGCAACCCAAGGCCGCTCGATGACGCTGCTGCTCTCACAGAGGTGAGACTGGGAGAAAAAACAACGGTCCGGGCCATTGAACCTGTCAGGGGCGGAGGCAACGAGAATCTGCTGTTGAGTGCGTGGGATGACGGGACATACAGGTGAGGATATTCTCTGATATACACCTCGAATCGAGTTTGCTAACCCCTGGTCAGACTGTTTGATATCCGCACCCCCTCGGCCCAGGACGCCGTCTACCGGGACCGTTTCCAGCCCTACGAGGCCGGCAGCTCCCTCCTCGTTTACGGCACGGAGCGTTTCGTCGCCGGTAGCAACACAGCCCCGGACATTCGTCTCTTTGACTTTCGGTATCCCAAGCCGTATCACCACACAACGGCTCTCCCATGCTCAGCCCAGTGGCCGTTTCCCAGCCAAAAGGACGACCACAGGATGTGGAGATCAGGTTGGGCCCCAGAATGCCAGCAGTGCCGCCCTGCAGATGGGACGGCGTGTCCCTGGCATGGTCTATCGAGGCGGAACTACTGGAGACCTGATGCCACGCTGCACATTGGAAGTCCGACATTAGACAGAATCTACTGCCTAGCCAAGGCGTCAGATCTATCAGAGACGGTCTACTGCGGCCTCCGCGGTGCCATCCTCGAGATGAACCTCCACCTCACCTCAGACGCAGCCTACGAAGAAGGTCCTCGCACAACACCAGCAGGATGGCGTATGGGAAGACCGAGCGGCAAGATTTCGCTTATAGAAACGGGCGTGAGCCTCTGCCAGGCAAAGGAGTGGTCCCTCGACAGCCGCGGCGTCCCAGAGCTGATCGTCCAGCGGCCACAACCCCAAACACAACAGACGGGATCGCCGGATCAGATGAAGCGGCATAGACTGGACTCGGCGTTTCATAGACTACAGGATTTCCAACAGGCACAGGGATAAGACAAACGAAGTGAAAGGGGGGAACTGGCTTTTTTTACGGACAAAGGAACGGAGTTGGGCGGTATTTTTCTTGTGCATAGATTCTTAGATCAAAAAGAGTTGCGGCAAACTCTATATCGCGCTTATAGATGCGTCTAAAACAACGACGACAATAGCAACAGTTCTAAAAACAAATCATACAGGTGAACCATCTCTCTCTCTATCTCTCTCTCTCTCTCTCTCTCTCTCTCTAGCTTCTAGCTCTATAGCTTCGACTCTGGCACAATCAGTGAGAGTCTCTCTTTCAGTGTAGTCTCTGCCTCCTTCTCGATCCTGCTGACGAGCTTATCACAGGTAGGGATATCATGAATCAGTCCAATGACCTGTCCTGTGGTCCAAACCTAGAATTCAAAGTCAGCAACTGCTCCCTTGTTTGAAAGGAACAAAACTTACTCCGTGCTCTGTGTCTCCGTTGATAAACACCTCCTTGCCTCTCTTGCCGCTCACATACGGCGCAATCTCTGAAAACTCTCCCGTGGTGCTCTCCCGCTCAATCTTGAGCGCATCCTCAGCGACCTTGTTCTTGTACAGGCGGCTCGTATTCTTCCACCGGCGCAGCAGCAGCGTCGTGTCAGTCTCTTGCGCACGCACAATCTCCTCCTTGACCCTGATGTGAATAGGCGCCTCCTGGGTGCACATGAAGCGCGTGCCCATGTTGACACCGCTCGCGCCGAGGACAAGCGCGGCGGCGAGACCTTGGCCGTCGGCGAAGCCGCCGCTGGCGATGAAGGGCACCTTGAGGGTCTGGCGCGCCTTGCTCAGGAGGATAAAGTTTGTAATGTCGCTCTCGCCGACGTGGCCGGCGCACTCAAAACCGTCAATGCTCAAAAAGTCGACGCCGAGCTTGACGGCGCTCTGGGCGTGGCGGATGGTGGTGCATTTGTGCAGCACGGTGACTCCGGCCTTCTTGAGCTGCGAGATGACGGGTCCAGGAGAGTTGCCTGCCGTCTCGACAATGTTGACGCCCTCGTCGATGATGGCCTGGGCGTAGGCGCCGTAGTCAGGAGGAACCATGGCGGGCAGGAGGGTGATGTTGACGCCAAAGGGCTTGCCGGTGAGGGTGCGGCAGCGACGGATCTCGTCGCGGAGGGCGGCTGGCGTGGGAAAGATGAGGGCCGTGATGATGCCCAGGCCGCCAGCATTGGACACGGCAGAGGCCAGGTCCGCCGTGCCTATGTGCATCATGCCGCCCTGGACGACGGGCACTGATAATCGTTAGTAACAGATGGTCATGGTGTTTCAGCATGATACGAACCTCTGATGCCCAGGCGGCGGGTAAGTTCAGTCGCAAAAGGCATGGCGGAAATGTCTAAGATGACGTCGTTGCAATACAAAAAGACAAGAAATAAAAATCGCAGAAACAGAGATCTACAAATCAAGTCTATACCGGCAGGAGGAGATGTATGATTAATACACAAAAAAAAAAACCGAGGCTGATGTTTCCAGAAAACAACCTCGACACCTCGGGATGCCGAGGCACAGGAACCAAGTCTCCGCTTATCACCACCTTGTCACTTGTCAACTTCGCCCTCCACTCTCGGCTCTCGTTCCCCCTTCCCCTCCCCACAGTCACTCACATGCTTCTCCATCTTGCCTTGCATCTCCGTGCGTGTTCCGTTGTGGGGAGATGGAGACAGGGATCCATTCCCCCCGGCGTGCACGTACCAGCACCATCAACCTCGTCACATGATGGACTCTAAACAACACCTCTCCTCCTATTACCTACATAGGTGCCCATACTCTACCGACTTGGCAGTGTCTTGCCAAACAAAACTACGTCAACTGACACCATTTTCAGGTCGTGTCACGAGTACAAGTCTTACACCACGTATCTAGATATCCATACTTGGTCTCACGTCAAGCAAGCATCGAGTCCAGCTTAAACATATGAATAGATATCAACTGTTTCTTGTTGTCTCCCAACTACCATGCCCATCTCATCCACAAAGCACCCAAGTAGCTAAACCATACCTAGCCTCATCATATTGATTCGTCATCAAGATGACCCGACCCTTGTCCGTCCGTCCAAAACGCCTAGTGTACACGATAATCCCATGTCGTAAACCATCATGACCTCAAATCACAAATAAACCCGCCCAAATTTTGCTGTGAGCCTCGACAGGTGTCTGCACCGCACCTGTCATCATTGCTCCCTTCAAGCCAGACGCCAAGAAATTTCAAGGGTATTCATCCCAGCAGCCCTGCTGTCCTCAACGAAACCGCATCAATACTGCTTGTTTCAGCCGCCGTTCAAACTGGGGGAGTTCTCTCTCGCGGCTTGTCAATCAAGTCCGCGTAAGCGTCAAGACTGGATCCCATCACCTTGACAATTTCAAAGATGTGCGTTCCTTTAAACGTCTCAGCCCAGAGCCGAACCACCGCGCTGGCCAGCTGTCGAAGTTTGGCGCTATCGCTCGTTGCCGCCTCGTTCGGTCCGTGTCCCGAGTTCGGTCCCGCTAGCGAAGGATCGATCGGAACCGCAAATTCGGTCTCATCCAGCATCCGACGTACCATCTCCAGGAGGTTCTTCTCCTCTGGCGACGCTGTAGCGTCGTTGGGCCCAATCGCCGCGATGGTCAGAAGCCACTTGGCTACCAGAATAGCACATTCAAAGTTGCACACTGTCAAATATTAGTTAGCAGGCTGATGAAACAAGAGGCGCATTGATGTCATTACTCACGTGAGTGTTGAATGCTCCATTGGGCCGACTTTGTCCTGGCCACATAGTTGACGCCCGCTTTCACCAACATGGACAGCGCATGGATCGCTTGGAACACTGCCCGGTGCAGTCTTAGACTTCGGACTAGCAAGGGGGTCCTGCTCAGGGCCGACGCCACCAAAAGCGGATCCCGGGTCTCGAGCGCGGTAGACGGAGTCACATCGGTATACAGCCGGATGTACGCTTGTCGAAGCAGTGCCGTCGCCGTGAAATCCAACGTTCCGCCCTCGATCGAGTCCGACACGCTGTAGTGACCCGACTCGGCTGCCCTGAGCTGATGCTGGTCCTCAAAGCTGGTCTGCCACACCCGGAGAGCCTGCGACACCTCCTCCACATCCTGGGGTTTCATCGTTCGGTGAATGTTGTACGGAAGACCAGTCGCAAACGACGTCTGCTTAAGTAGGTAGATGTGCTGGATAAGGGCGTGGATTAGAACATAACTTCCGAATGACGACAAGTGCTGTGGGAGCCCTTGGTTCGTTCGTCCAAAAAGTCGCGAAAAGGCGTCATGCAAGGTGAGCTCGATCATAGGCGTCGACTGGCGCATTTCTTGCCATTGCCAAGCAGATTCCGCCCTCCAGAGTTTACCCCGTTGCGGCAGTAGAAGGTTCAACTCTGATGTCAGTAACAGAGGCGGCATGTTGTAAGCGATACTGCAGAGGTTGAAGAAACAGTAAGCAACAAGCTTTGTGCGCGTGGCAGTTTCAAGTCGAATCCAAGTCTCCCAGTCATTGACAGCACTCTGATTTACTTCGGCCACAAGTCCTTCTTCCCGAATCAAGATGGCCAGGTTGCTCTGCAACGACAATGCTTCGTGAAGAATGGTCGGCACGCCCCAGAGGCCGACAGCGAAAAGGAGCAAGACTGCTTGAATTGTCTCGATTCTTGCCTGGGGGGTGTTGGGAGAACTGCACATAATGGTTAGAATAAATCTCTTGTTCGACACACAAATCACTTACTAAGGCTCTCGATGCGTATCCTGGGTTGCCGGACGCTCTGACTGGGCAGATGCAAATGAATGGCGGTATGTGGCACTAGGCGAGGGTCTAGTAGAATGAGGACTGTAAGCCGCTGCAGTTGGCAACAAGGCATGAACCTCGGAGATGCGCCTCCGTCGAATCTGCTCCATTGCTACCGCCTTGGCGGCATACCACAACGCATAGCCTCGGTTCTTCTCAAAGCGGTATTGTGCTCCCACGGCCAAAATAGCAAGCAGCAACTCTGGAGCAGCTTCGGCGGGCGAGAATGTGGGAAGATGCAAGAAGGGCAAGTGTTCGTGAAGACCACTAATGTAGCCTTCGAGGAATCTCGTCAGAGTATGCCGAGATGGGAACACAAAGTCATTCGGGAGAACGGCAGAAAACTCATCCAGTCTGTTCTTGATCACGGTATGATCGGCGACGGAAATGCGTAGCGCTGATGCCCGAGCTGAATCATCAAGTCCTCGGGTTGCAGGGTCCGCCGAGTCTCGCGCGTCGGCCGGCATGTTCGGAAAGCGTCCTGGGAACAGTGCCGACTTGGACGATCGACGCTGAGCTGCGCCTCCTTGACTTCGGGACCACATCATCTGCTGCTCGGTTTCGAAATTGGGAGGGAGGAAATGCGAAGAAGAGGCGAACTCATCCAGGAAAGGGTTATAGTCGTCATAGGAGCCATTGGGGGGCGGTTGGGGCACATAACCAGATCCTAGAGGTTGGTCTTCTCGAGGTCGATCAGTCGTATATGCCACGATAGTGTCGCCATAGCTGCTTTTTCTTCGAGCATCTGGGGAATGTGGTGGAGGTGCTCCATTGGTCGGTCCCTGGACAGCGTTGCCTGAGCTTGCGAGGGCGGCGTCGGACAAGAGATCGAGATTGCATGCTCCGGGTCTGGCCTGTGCGCGTGGATCTTGGGGACCCTGAGGAGGCCCCTGAGGAGGAACTGGTCCATGGTGGAATTGCTGTGGTTGAGGCAACGGCTGTTGAGGTGGTGCAGGTCGCGCTGCGTTGTGATGCTGTAAGGCTATGGCCTCGGCGCTGATCTGACCTTCAGATACAGAGCTCTTGTGAGATGCAGTGGAGGTATTAGATGACAACTTCCTGGGGCGGTTATTATCCTTGCTACCTTCATTGAGGTGCACGAGCTTCTCGTGTCTGACGAGAAGGTCCCTGATGTCCATGTAAGCATATGTGTAGAAGACTTGGGTGGTGATCAGGAGTGAAGCATGGTTAGGATGAGACATGAACGACAACAGAAAGAGAAAGAGAATGGGCAGGGGGTCAACGTTAGGTAATTGTGTGATAAGTGATGAGTGAGTGGCCAGGTGGGACGGGCTGAGCAACGGTGGGATATAGCGGAACTAGAGCATAGCATAACGTACCTTCGTCCGAAGGTCTTTCCGCAGCGATCCCAACCACATGAAAATGGCTTCTCCTTGGTATGAGTACGTTCATGTCGTTGGACATGCTCAACGCGCCTGCAACCCGAGAGACATGGTCAGCATATCCAACATTCAGACGAGGATCTAGTCCACATGGCAACTGACCTGAACCGCTTGCTGCAGTACTTGCAGGGCAGCGTCTTGGGCTTTGGCTGGCGAACTTCGGTGGGCTCTGGGGCGACGAGAGGCGCCGGGGGACCAGGAAGGGGACGAGGAGGAGGAGGGCCCTCCATAGACTGAATGGCAAGCATGGTGAACGCGGTTGCTGAGAAGGCAAGGCCTCAGAGCAGTCGGTTCGTTCACGTAATTCAAGATATCAAATTGTGGGGAGAAGAGTTGAGGAGAAATGGAAGAGATGGAAGAGAGGGAAAAGGCGAGACAGATTTGGAGCTGGGGAGATGCAGGCAGAGATGGCGGATTGCGGGGTGCGTTAAGGGCAGAGCATGGCATGTGGAGAGAAATAGACGGTGGCCCGTGAACGTGAGAAGGAGGGATAGGGAAGGTAGGCAATGAAGGATGGGATGTCTTCCGCGGACGGGGGAGCGTCGGATCGGGGGTTACGGGGGGGCAGACAGAGTGAGGGAGGAGGGCACGGCCGCCAAGGTACAAGACTGGAGGTACTGGAGAGATAATGGATGGGCACAGGCAAGCCTCAAAACACCCCTTAGCGCTTCCCCTCTCCTGTGCTATTTCGGCTGTTCCCCCTCTTGGGCCGCGAGGTACAGGAGGTGTGTACCCCCAGACGTGGTCGATTCTGGACGTGGTGACGGAGGTGGAGGAACTGAATCTAGCGGGCGAGAGCTCGGCTGATGACTCCGAGTCGCCAGTGCTTTATCGGTGTTGATTCCGAGCTATCAGAAGCTCCAGCTATGGCTGTTTCGCGTCCTGACGATAAAGGGCCACGGTGTTTCTGACGCCGTCGAGGTCGATATAGGTCGTGTGCCGAGTGGTGGGAGGCGGTAGGCTCGGGCAAATGTGTGGATGTAGATGTGGATGAAAGAGGGGAGAGACCCAGAGAAACAGAAAAGATTTGAGAGGGACACAAGGTGAATGCAGGGCCAGCAGGGGACCCTCTCTCCACGGAGGAAATGGAGAAGCAAGCGAAGTGGATGGCCGTGTCAAGGTTTGCAATCCAGGTCTCGGTTTAGCACCCGACGAACTGGCTCAGGATCGGGCTAGATGGAGAGGAGGTGGATGTATGATGAGATGGATGGGATGGAACCCGGGGAAAAGAACCTGGGGATTCGTGAAAACCTGGGGCGAGCAAGGAGGCTTCTGGGAACTGGAACTGGAATCTCGGGGTGGCAGAAGCCGAGTGAGGGTTGACGAGAGCCAGAGCCGGGTCAATGACTGGCTACCTAGGTGCTGGTGCTAGGAGGAGGGATGAATGTCTCTCCTCGCCAAGTTCACGGCAAAGGCAGTGGGCGGTGGTGTATACCGAGTGAGCTGAGTGACGAGTAAGATGGCTTGCCACGTCGGTGCGCCCAGCGTCTGGAGGGACCGAGTTCCTTTCCGCGGCACGGGGGCGTCTGTAGAGCAAGGCCGTGACAAGACCAGGGCAAAGAGGGGAAGAGAGGAGGCAAGATGGGAGCTCGAGATAAGTTCCTAAGCAGGAATGGTGTGGCAAGGTACAAGAGCCGTACCGTCAGAATTGTGCACTGTAAGAGAGGTGTCGAGGATGGATTTTGCTGCCGAGTTGGGCAAGGTACGACGGCGTAGCGCGGGCGCAAGGGCCAGGGCGGGGAAATTGGAGGTGGAAGGAGGGACGAGACCCCCAAGGTACTTCCGCCTTCTCCGGGGAGGTTAGGCGGCGTAGCGGTATCTAGCGGTTCAAGTATCCCTAGGGCGAGATTGAGTTGGCAGACAGGCGGTTACTTGAGGTGGACGTACGTAAATGAATGCATCAGCTGTGCGCACGCACGAGATAATTATTAATTAATTCCCGTCGTAAAAAGAAAGTGTGGAGAGGGAATAACCAAGAGTGTGAGTGGGCGAATGCATCAATCTGGGGGAATGCGTCTCCAAGGAGCCACTGGATCTGCGTGAAAGCCAGCCACAAAAGGTGTGGAGGGACAAAGGGACAAGAGGAAAAAGAAACGTGAGCATGAAGGATTCCCCAGTGGACGGCAATCATTGCTCCATAGGCGCGGCAAGCAGAGGAGATACAGTATCAGATCAGCTATCAAAAGTAAAGAAGCAGCCTGTGCAAATCTGACAGAGCCGCCGGCCACAGCCGTGTCGTTCCGTCGCGGAGATGACGGAGTGCAGAAGAGTTGGCCGGAGAATCTCTGGACTGCGCCCTACGCCAGCAGAGTTGACAACCTACGTACTGAACCTTGGCTCCCTGGACCTCGAGGCAACGTAAGTAAAACGGCAGAGCCAAGCTTGTGGCGGAGTCAAGGGCTGGTCTCTGGGTCTAGGCCGCCGGGGGGGCTTGGGGGTGTGCTCACATTGGAGCTGGAGCCCGTCAAAAAATCCCGGGGCGAAAGCCGCAGAGCAGAGGCGGAGGCACATGCAACGACAAGAAATCTGGGCAGTCCTGGGCAGACCTGGGCATGTGTCGATTCGTGCATTCTCTGGCAGCCACAGCACGCAGGGGGATGGTACGAAGTCGAGGTTTCCAAGGCAAAGAAGCAAAGATGGATGGTAAACAGCTGATGATTCGTGGCAACCATTCCAGCTGCAGAGCTGTAGCTGTTGCTGTTGCTGCTGTTATCGGGACAGTAGCGGCGGGATTTGTAACAGTTGCCGGCCCGACGTCCGTTCCTTGGTGCTGTCTAGGGCCGCTCTTGCCGTTTTACCCTTCCCCAGCGTGTCCCCCCATCTCGCACAGGCACAGCGAGCACTGCAGGCAGGTCAAGCAAGGTGAGGGAGGGAGCAGTGGGAGGTACCTCTATTGTACCGAAAATGTCCCCATGGGGCAAGTGCATCTGGGGTTGAATCTCCGCATTCTGGTTTGGAGACTTTGTCCAAAATGTCCCACTTGGCCTTCTGGGTCCCCCATGCAAGCAGGATTTTTTTACGTGTCCCTGTCGCGACCCCGGCCAATGAGACCCTTGGCAATAGGCCCATCGTCAGGCTACCTGGTTACGGCAGGTAAGGTACTTACCACTTACCGACAATGGCAGTCGCCTTACCCTGCCTCTTCTGGAGGAAAGGCGAAGAAGCCCAGAGGTTAGGGCACTGAGTTGGCTGGAGAGACCGCTGGTTTCCCCTGGACGCCATGACGGTGTTCCCAGCTCTTTCCTAAGCTTAGTCTTCCCGCCCAACCGCGCTCACCTTCCGTTCCCACTTTTTCTTTTTCGCTCTTGCCAAACAGCCATCGGTCTTGTCACCACACCATGGCGAATCCATTCATCTTGGCTTCTCCCTCTCCTCAACTTCTAGTTCAGTCTATCTGCTTCGGATCATCCAATCTCGTTCAAATCCGATCCGTCATCCAGCCCTAGGCCAAACCCCAGATTCTGCATGCATCAGCCATCTGTTACAGTACAGTACCTAGCAGGACGGACACCTTTGATTGCTTCTCCTGACCAAGATGCTGCATCGTCTCGTCCAACCTGATGATCCCAGGTATGCACTTGATGACTGGCGTCAAGCCATGGCATCTTCGTTTCCTGATCGTCATCGTCTTCCTTGCATTATCGTCTCTCTTATTCAACCCCCTGCTTCACATACGCTTATACAAGTGAAACTGTTTGCAACCTCATCCTCCCGTGCAGCTTAAACATCAACGACTTTCACAACTTTTCTGCCCAATCACGCCAAGTTCCATTCCCTCCCCACAGCCGCTCTTTGCGCCGTTGCCTCGAGACTTTGCCGCCATGTGGATGCCCGGAAGATGGGAATGCAAGCCGCTTTTCGTTGAGAGTGGAAAGCGGGGGTCAGGCCGATGCGGAGCAAAGGAGCATGAGCAACGCCATGCACATGGACCAGCCCCGTCAACGATGCAGTATGAAAAGACACAAGGGTCAAGGGAAACAAAGACGGTCTGAGGGCAAGACACTCTTGTTGGCACTTTCGTCAACACATTGAGGATCATCGTCAAGTCAAGAAGGAGAGAGAAGGACTCAAGGCAGACACTCTACAACGTCTACTCCCCCATGTTTCCCCCTTTCAGCGGTCAGAACTCAGGAGGATATCTGAGGCAGCTGGGGTATCAAGGGATGGGCCAAGATCTCTTGTCCCCCCAAGATGATGACAATTTGCTTCTGGTGGACTTGTCGGTGTCCGATACAGGCCATGCTCGCATCCGGCCAGATGGCAAACACCTTGAGCGACAAGTACAAGACTCCAGCTCCTCCATATGCTCGCCTCTGTCTCTGCCTCCACCTGCGCCCTCCCTCGCCTCCACGCAACTGCAACACCACCATTAGAAACGGCGGCAGTCAGCCTCCACGCCAAGGTCCAGGGTCCCTGTCAACGGCCGCCTTCTGATGCTTGTCTTTATGTTGGGGGCCTGTTGTAGCGACTTTGTTGAATCAACGACGTAGTCCAGACAAAGGTTGCCGGGCTCCAGACAGCCTCGTTTAGCTGGGCACGGCTACAGACTCAGTGTGGACGGCTCTTGTCTGGCGTACCGGGTGGTCGACTGTTTACCTACCTACCTCGACCTGGTCTCAGTTCGGCGAGCTCACGGAGTTTTAGGTTCGTCCAAGGCTCGCTTAAGACATCTCAATGGAGGCAAAACCTTCCGGATTCAACAGAGATGGGAAATAAAAGTGTTCGCTGACGGACGAGCCAGGCGAGCCCAGTGACCCTTGTCAAGCGGTTGTCCATGGTTGTGGAGGTGCGGAGACCCCCATGGCCGGTGCGTGTGGGGTAGATTTTGGATCTGGCCCCCGGACTGGTCTTGCAGGCATCTCGGGCTCAACCATGAGTCTCTGCATCGTATGAGCTCATCGTCTCCTCGCGCACCATGCCATGCCCGCCGGTGAAGATGCAGCGAGTGTGCGAGCGTGTGTACGTTCTGTTCTCTTGGGACCCTAATGCGGTCCCGTCCCGCACCAGAGATGGGCCGCTAAAGATGATGGGTGACAAGGGGCCATTATCCACGGCACCACTAGCACGGCTGAAGCTCTACCTGCCCCGCGTTCCAGGTGCAAGGCTTCATCTCCCCATGGGGTCGTCCTGAGTGTAAGCCGAGCCCACCCTCTCTCTCATGCCGGAATGGAGCCGACGGATAGGCACTGTTCTCGGGGCAATTCCTCTGGTAAAGAACACACGGGTTGCCAGAATGACTCGCTTATCCCGCAACAAACACCCGCCGTGTAACAAATCCCCCCAACGACTTCCGAGCGGCCAACCACCGGCTTCCTCTCCGGTCCGTTATTATCACGTCAATGCACTTGTCCTGCGATCAAGAGGCTGCTGGCTTGCTCAAGGTTTCAAGCTCCACGTCTTCGAATCTGGGGTCTCCAGATGATTCCGAGAGATGACATCCGATCCCGGGGTAATTGGCATGTGGGGGGGGGTTGAGTTGGCATCCCCCAGATTGCCCCGGATGTCGAATCGACTCACCGTTGTTGTTGAGGTAGTGTAGTTGTGCCGGAGGGGTTGTTCGTCAAAGGCTCGGGATCTCGGTTTGTTGTCCGGGACATGATAGACTATCTACCTCGGCCGCCATGCCACTTGTGCCGCATTCAGCCAGGGCCACAGCACAGGACGGAATCAACTCGATGGTCAGTCAGATCTTTTCGGCTGCTGACCTATCATGGCAGTCCGACGGGGAGACCTGGCGGCTGAGAGGGGGCAGGGCTACTGTATAGGCCAGCTTGATCTCACATTAACGGTACATGTGTATTACCTATCGCTGAAGCACATGTGGGCTCTCAAGGGCCAGCACCAGCAGGGGGAATCAGCATCGAGGTCGCGAATCAGATCCCCTCGAGCGTTCTCGGCTGCCTCATTCGCCCGAGACGAGACCCGTTGCGGGAGTTGTACCGCACCCCTCTCGGCACCAATCTTTATGCCCAGGCCCGCCATCTTGTTCAGGCACCAAGCCAGATATGACATCAAAACGTTTCCCTCTTGCTCTCCTTGGGCCTTGGACCTTGGACTTTGGGGGTCTCAACCCTGAAGCGAGAAGCCGACCTGACCGCTCTCGCTGCCCAGGCGGACCAGGCGTTGTCTCATGCCCTCTGCCCTCCGCCTCTGGGCGTCCTCGAGTGGCCAAAAGGCGCACTTGTCGACCCAGCTGCCAACCCCGTGCTGCAAGACGTTCCTCGCCCGCAGAGTGCTGCCCTGTACATGGCCCACGGAACCGTGCAGTGTCATGCGTTCTTTACTGCTGCTATATACGCCACGGTGCAGAATGTTGTTGTTGTAGAAGACAATGTCGCCGGGCTGTAATTTGACGATAAGCTGGCCTGGCAGTGACTTGGCAAAGGGATCGGCGTCTCGCTCGACGTCTGTCCTGGCGCGCCTGTGAGAGCCAGGCACGACGATCAAGGAATCATCCTCCCATAGGGCAAAGTTGTACTGGGCGTGATACGCGTGCTTCCCGAGCCGCTCCATCTCCTCTTGGGGCATAGCCTCGGCCGGGATGTCATCGCGATGCCACCTCAACTCAAAGTCCTTGTCGGGTCTCACCAGCATGTTGAAGAGCTCCATGATGAGCTGGTCATCCTCGCACTGGAGAAGCTGCCTGACGATTCCGATGACGGCGTCAGAAAAGTACAGCTCGGTGAAGAGCTCGTGACCTGGTAGGTCGGGCTTCATAAGGTGCTGGACGCCCCAGATTCCGTGCTCGCGAGCCTGGCTGGCATCCCACGGGGGGAACTGCTTGCCCACGGTCCGGACGTGCGGCCATCCCCCGCCGCGCGCCAAGTCGGCGGCCTTGGTGCTGGCCTCGCGCAGAGCGTCAAGCTTGTCCTTGTCGACAATGGACTTGATGATGACGAAGCCATCCTGGTTCAGTTGGTCAAGATATGGCGAGGCTGGCATGATGGATTACGCGCCGGCCACCAATGTGGGGTTGGTTTCGTACGTTGGAGGTGCTGTCTGAGACCCGCGGGCCGATGATGTAGGGCAAATCTCTGAGCCTTGTGGCTTGCAGGAGGATGAGCAGCAGCAGCAGCAGTAGCTCGGTCCAAGGGGGAGAGCTATGACCAGAATGATGAGATCTGGGGTTTATCGGACGACGAGGACCCTTGCTGTGTCCGTGGGTATTTGCAGATGCGGTGTCAACTGTTTCTAAAGCTCGGGGACACGGCTTTTTTTGTGTTGTCTTGAGTATGCAAGAACCCATGGGATGTGGGGAAGACTACCGTCATATTCGCTCACGACTTGCTGCATCTCACTCGCCTGCCTCGCACACTGTAGAGCAGAGTGGAGGAGATAAGTGCTGTAACGTAGCAGCTGGGGAGACAGTCAACCAACGGTTTATATCGGTACAGACCACAGTACATGCGAATCTCGGTCTCAACTTTCAAGCTGCTAACCTAGATAGTCATCATCATCGTCACTCATTATCAAAAGTGCCTGAGCTCAACCTCGTCACTCTAGTGGCCCATTGCTTGTTTCAACCTCGTCTGATTCTGACTCTTCAACTACACGCCTCGGTAGACCACTTGACAGCAAATCCCCTCACCGTCTTCTGCACCTCCAGGTCACCAGGGTCGTTCTCGAACAGCGGCTTATCAAGGCGGCGCTCGGCAATCTGCTCCACCTCAAAGCCCTGCTCACGCGCGATATCGAAGAAACGCTCATCGGCCTCCTTCTTCCACGGCCGGTATGATGTGAAAAAGACATAGGCAACGCTATCGCGCGAAACCCGCATTGTCTCTCGGATTGTCTTGATTAGAGCACCATGTTCGCTATGTCGAAAGAGAAGATCTGCCAGAATGAGAATGTCGAACCGTTCTTTGGGATCTTCTGGCTGGGTTGGGTTGAGGTGAGCGAGGAGAGGAAGGGGATCAGCGCCCCAGACGAACCCAACAGCATCGACAACATCGGCGATGTGTCCCTTGGGCTCGACCGTCTCGTCACACTCGTCGATATTCTTCTGCATGATCTTGATGATGTCCGGGTCCGGGAAATCAGTCACGACGACCTTGCGAGCGCCAAGGATGGCAGCAACGAGACTGGGCAAACCAGCAGCGGCTCCTAGCTCGAGGACCGTCTTGTTGCGGACGCGAGAAGGGCCATCCTCAAAGAAGTCGGCGATCATCTTTGCACCATTCCAGAGATGGTGAGCCTCTGTTGGGCTGGCACCGACGAGGTGCAGCGTTATGGGCTTGCCGTTCTGCATTGTGAAAACCTGGGACGTAGGCGGCGGCGTAGGGGGGTAGTAGTCCTCGGGATCGTCCATGAGGCCGTCGAAGCCATAGTCTACCTCGTTTGCCATTGTGATGTGAGGTTTCGACTGTATCCGAGTGATGAATACCCAAGATGTGAGACTGTAGTGAGCCTTTTTGGTGGCGCGAGATAAGGTACAGGTGATGTGACTCGAGTGTTGCTAACTTTGCAACAACGGTTTATCGTCGATGCCTGCGTCTTCCAGCTTGAATCTGCCCAAGAAACCCCTGTATCATGGACTGAATATGAGTCTCTGCTTTGGTGTTTGATGTCGTGAAAGAGTTTTGACCAGAGTGGGCCGAATGTGCGCTCCCACAGTGCGTGCGCCATGAAAATGAAAAAAATCCACCTCTTTTGACTCGAACCGCCAACACCAGATAGTATCAATAATTCCCAACACCCACGATACCGCCCCTAAAATATGTCATGAACCACCAAGCAACACTCCTGTAAGCCCATCTGAAAAAAAGGAGACGCATCTTCTCCCCTATCCAAAACGCTGTCGCGCCAACTCCTTGAGCATCCCAATCGTCCCCTCCTCCCTCTCCCTCCAGGCCCTCCTCTTCTCCTCAATCTCCTCCCTCTTTGCGCGCTCAATCTCCTCCCTGCGAATCTCCCTCTCCGTCTTGCGTCGCTGCTCCCGCTGCTTGGCCTGCTTGTACTCCTCGAGCGAGTCCCCTCCCCCCATGAGCTCGCGCTCGCTACTCGCCTCCATGGCCCCGGGGCTCTTGTCGCGGAACGAGCGCATCTTTTCCGACACGACCGCGCGCTTCTCGAGCATTCGCTCGCGTGTGCCTGGCTCAGCGCGTGGGACGAGCTCGTCGAGGCGTTCGCGCTGGACTGCTCTGTCGGCTTTGCGCGCTGCGCGGAGGTCTGCGATGGAGGCTTGCTTGTCTTCCTCTGCGAGTTCGGCGCGGAGGGAGAGGTCCTGCAGCGTGGGTATTCCTGGTCCAGAGCGGCGCGTGTTATCCGATGTTGGGAGGGTAGGGCCATAATCGTCGTCGTCTTCTTCGCTGTTATTGTCCCTTCCCTTGGCATTATCATCCACCCTCTCCTCTCTTTCATCCCTTCTCGCAGTCGAGTGACTAGCGCGGGGAGCACCTTGATTCTGGGCAGTAATCCGAGCAAACATCTCAGGATCATACCAGCCTTCAGCCAGCTCCCCACGATTCCACTTCCCGATGAAGCTCTTCCACCTCCCCCTGATCTCGCGCTCATCCATCTCCTCAATATCCTTCTGCTTCTGAAGATCAAGGTAGTCGGCAAACAGCGGCCTGAACGCGTCCAGATCCCCCTTGGATAGCTGCCTCGCGTCAAACGGGAGCGTCACCGGCGCACGGCTCGCATGCTCTCGATGCCGATGCCTGGACGATGAGTGGTGGCCACTTGGCTCGGTCGAGTGTCTTTCATGGCGCGAGGACGACGTCTTTGCGCGCTTATGAGCTGGCGACCGAGAGCGCGAGCGCGAATCTCGGCTTCTCCTGTCTCGTCTGTCGCGAGAGCCATGTTCGCGACGCGGCGACCTTTCGCGGATTCGACTCCGATGATCCATTCCAAGTCCTTTCCAGAGTAACGGCGATGTTTTTTTCTTTTTCTTTTGAACTCCCAGAGGCTGATGAAACCTATATATGGGGCTCTTGAGAGTAATTCGTCAAGAGTTCAGAGTGTTGATAAAGAGGCTCCAAGTTCGTCAAGCACGAGATTTTGGAGTCTAGAACATGGCGGGCACAGTGCGCCCCGCTTTTCTTCAATTTGGCTTCATTCTCGCCATGAGAACCCAAGGGACAAACACCAATGACAAGTGTAAAGAGGAGTTTCTGAATATTTTCTCTATCGGCCTCTGCTACCAAGGTCTGTCTCTTCTGTCCTTTTTAGTCGCTCAGCGACATTCTTCCTTCGTCATCCCAAAAGTCTAGGGGTATCATTGAATCACGGGCTTCCAAACCAATAGCTCCTACAACATTCGTCTTGATTCTCCTTCATCTTTGTGCAACTTTCCCTTTCTCCCAGCAGATACGGATCGTATATCCTTTATTTCGGTGGCCCAGATCAATATCTCCTATGCTTCCGCAACCCCTTCTGCCACCACCTCGGAATTGTTATGTATCACGCAGCCAAGGCATTGGCAATCATCTCCGCAAGGGCAACTCGCTTGCTCGCCGGCACACGAGTCTCCAAAAGGATAACTGACGAAAAAGAAGTCGTTGGCCGACAGAGCCTGTTCTTCGCTGACCCCTGAAGCCGCCTCGGATGGTGTTTGTGGTGCAACTGGCGATACCGTCCCTTCAGCAGGTCCGACAGCAGGCACCGTTGTTGGACCCGAACCGTTCGTTGTCGGTATCTCGGCATTTCCATGTCCGTTAACATGAGTATAACCGGCGCTGCTGTGGGTGTGTGTTCGTTGAGGATCGTCCATCATGCTCTGCCACGCAGATCGAACGTAATTCTGGGTTGCTTCATTGTATGGGTGGGCCGCACATCCGATACACTGGCAAGATGCGCCGCAACTGCACTGGTGAGAAGTGCCCGCGGCAGAATGAGGCGTTCCTGGAGGAGGGTATGGCATGCCGTAGGGAGACGGCATACCACCTTGACCAGCAAACGTCATCGATGCCATAACCTGCCTCCACTGCTCGGGTTGCAAAGGCTGCAAGTAGGAGCCGTACTGTGGCGGGTAGGTGAACACCGTAGGTTGGGGGTAGTAGGCATACATGCCGTTCGGCATCATAATAGGCGTCGGTGGGAAAGGTGACATGACCATGCCATTCGGTGTTGAAACATCAGATGTGGGCACCGTGTCTGACTTTTGGTCTGGTTTAGGAGAGTTGATGCCGGATGAACAACAACTCTTGGGTTTCGTCTTGGTCGGAGGACTCGGCATCGAAGGAAGTGTGCTAGGGACAGCAGAATCATCATCAGCGTTACCACCGCCGCAACACGAACCGCCCTTCGCCACAGGTTCCCTCGTTTCTTCTGGTATATGTGGAGTCGCCATGGAAACGCCATGGGAAGCCAGGACCGGTTTGGAGCCATCCGAGCTCATCATGGGAGGTAGCATATGTGGTTGAAACATGGGATACATGACCGGCCCAAATGGGCTTTCCGCCGGCGTCATACCCATGGCTCCATAGGGAGACATCTCGGGAAGGGGTGCAGCGGGCTTCTGAGATATGCCGTCATAGGCAGGCATGATATTAAGCATGCCAGGGTCCATCCTCTGGAGTGCAGCTGGGTCAACAGACGGTCGCCGACTAGAGGCGCTGCTCCTAGAGCTCGTCTTCTGCACTCGGTAACTTGAACTTGTTGTCTTGCTGGAAGGACTTTGAGATGTCGATTCGCTTGCCGAGTCGCCATTCTCGGGCTTCCCAGTGGGAGATTCGGCGCTTTTGTTGGAGCCGCAGCGACACGGCTGCTTCTTGGGGATGGCGGCTGTGACTCTGCCACAGGAGCATGGACGGGATGCCGGGTGAGGACAAGTACTCAGGGGACGGCCTGGTTTGCGAACAGGCACCATCAATCGCTCATTCGCGTGAGTACATTTGGTCGAGCGATGGCCGCGGATGCATGGCTCGCTGGAACAGTCAGTCAATTGCGCAGAGGTACATTTACATGAACATGGTCAATCGAGGTATGTCGGGCAATGCGAAGAGACTTACCAGGCCATCTTCTGGCCGTTGATGAGAGGCATGGCGAGTTTGTGTTTGGGAGACCTGTGCAACGGGTGACGAGAGGTGGAGCAAGACGGTCGGCTTCGACTACTGTGACGGGCTCAGAGCCGCACTTCGAGGCCTAGGAGAAGAGCGCAAATCCCGCCCGAATCGACATCAAGGCAGAGGGACACAGGGCGAGGCGTCGTCAATATCTCGGCGGTACTCGAGGGCGAGACGAGGGGGTTCGGGAGGTTGCGCGACGAGCGAGGGACAGCGGGAGACCGGGACTCGAGTTCTGCGGCGGATGGGTGAGTCGTAGCGGCAGGAGCGACGAGGGTCGGGAATCGAAGCGACGAGGCAATTCAAGAAGCGCAAGCGCAGAGAATTGAAAGAGAACCAAGCAAATGATAGAACCAGGGGGTCTAAAGGGAAAATCTCTCTCTTTTTTTGCCTCCCTTTCGAGATGTCGGTTGTTGGATGGAAGCGAAGCGGAAAGGTAAAGCAGTAGGTGCGATCCAGGCCCACGACCCAGTCTCCAGGGACCCAAGTCAGCAGCAACCTACAAAGCCAGGCGCCGTCTGCGCGCGCCGTGAACGAGAGGGAAGGAATGACAAGCCTCCAAAAGTCCAAAGGGTTGCTGGCACAAGCCATCCACCCCCCACTATGCGGGGGGCTACAGCAGCAAGCGCGCCCCAAGACTCGCCTAAACCCAGCTAGGCACTTGGCTCGCACATTCACCATCGCTCACACACACCTTCAGCGGCAGGGCCCTTAAAGTGTCTGTCTCCGCCTTCATGACCCGGGGAAAAGGTATCAGGGCCGAGTCATGATGGCCAAAGTGTCGTTATCGTCATACGATAGAAACACTCTTTTCTTAACTCGGGGAATATTTCACCACACGGCTGAGCGCTACGGAAACAACCTGGGGAGAATCCAGGCCTTCCAGTGGGAGATGGCTAAACCATGGGGTGTCACAGCGCTCAGCTCGGCCCCGTCTCCCTCCAAGAAGGTGGCCCAACCTCCGGCCGCCGAGACGGAGGCGGTACGGCCGGGGCATCGGGATCGACCTCGGCGGGCCGGCGTGCTCTATCACACCTCATCCTGAAGCACGGGCAACGTCACGGACAAGAAGGGGATCCAAAATCTCACATTAACCTCACATAAAGGCCAAAGCCATCTTTTTTTCTTCGTCCCCTCGAGCCGTTGGCCTTGTTTTCTCGCTTCTCTTGCTTTCTCTCTCCTCTCCACTCATGGAACCGCACTTTCTCCAGCACAACCCGGCCGAGTGAGCAAGTTTCCATTGGCCGAACGTCGTGGGCGCATCAACACCACCACCCGCCATCCAAGTATGGATCCGAAGCAGCTCCTCCTCCACTACTAGAGCCTCCCCAAACAGTACCGATTGCTCCTCTTGCTTTCCTCATCCATGTCTTCTCGATGGTATTCGCCTCCATGGTTGGCTTGACTAATTCCGCGAGTAGAGATTTCCGTGCCCAACGACAAAGAGAGAGGCACGGTCCGCGGGCTAGTTCAGGCTTGATCCAGTACGATGAGATCCACTAGATCCGTGGGACGCCTTGTCCGTCCCGTGCAACTTCGCCAACTCTGGATGGACCAACGGCGTTGCTTCCTCTTGTAAGCACGGCTCTCCGAGATGTGCAATGCTTGCCTGTGCTCTCCCATCTCCGTCACATTTCCTCTTCCATCCCATCCATGTCAGTCTCCCGTAAGATCCCAGCGCATGTCATCTCATCCCATCCCATCCCATCCCATCCATGCCTCCGGCTGCTTTGACTGCCGATCTACTGCATATCACATGTCTCAAAGGACCTGCTTCCTCCGGCATAGCCTCGTCTCTTGGTAGGTGTCAACGAAGGCAGAATACGTCTTTGCTCGAGGAATAATAAAGCATTGTTCTGTGAAGAAGCCCTGTCGAGATATCCGTGGAGACACCACGCCATGTGCACTAAGCTTTATCAGCCACTGGGAACTATTACCTCGTTGGGTCATAGAACCCGCCACATAGAACCATGTCTATCGTGATATCCACTGTTGCAACTGGGCACAGTTAGGTAACAGCTATGCCCTTTCAACAAGCTTACACGAGCTGCCTGAGCTTCCCGGATTAGTGCGATAAGAGAGAACATCTTCCTTTCAAGTCCACAATCTCCTTGCAAATATTTTCCCCAGCTGCTTCTGACGTCAAGCGCCAACCAAGTTAAGCTCTAAAACCACTCGGCCTCGCTAAGGGCTCAGACCGTTGAATTGCGCCATCTCACGATGGCATCAACCAACCCGAACATCATTAGTTAATAGACGAACGCCGTCTTGGGGTCGAAATTCTATGAAAGGATACACACGACTTTCATTTTCCCATCCGAAAAATCGGTATCTTGTGTTTTGGGGGAGGTCATCTTCATCTTCCTCTTCCTCCTCGCTCAAGCCTTCAAGGCAGGTAAAATACCAAGTTTTGGCCAAATAACAAGATCGAAGCGAAAACAGAAATAAGAAAAAGAGAGATTCATAGGTGGGCGGTGTTTTTTAGGTGGCGCCTGGTCAGAGGTGGATTTAGGTATGCGGAAAGAAGAGAGAGTTTGTAGGAGCGGAATTGAAGAAGAGACCACTTGACCAGGACGCACGCTGAGCACCAGCATGTGCTTTTAGGATGGGAGGGAAAAGAGTGACCTTACTTATAAAGCCTCTAATCAAACCTATGAAATCATAAAAAGAGTGGTTTTTAGGTTTGCGGAAAAGAAGAGAGAGTTTATAGGAGCGGAGGTAAGGAAGAGGTAACCACTCGACTAGGACGCTAGCACTCGTGTGTGCTTTTAGGGTGGGAGAGAAAGGGTTAACCTTGGTTATATATTAATACCAACTCCCAAGTCTCATGTTGACACCTCGGGCTGCCTGTCTCCCGTCGGTAGCATCATCCGCTTCATCCTTCAAGAAGCCTTATCCGAGTCGTCAGAGTCCGCAAACATATCCACGGCCCTCATCCGCTTCCTAGGTGGCCCTCCAACGCGCGGTGGCTCTTCTTTGGGCTTTGGGTCCTCGACAGTAGGCGGCGCTGGAGGAGGTGCTGGCGGTGGTGCTGTTCCCCCAGCCTCATCCTCTTCCATCGGCTCCCCTATCACATCGTCCTCCTCAATAGGTTCGCCTTCAATGTCGTCCTCGTTGATGGGCTCCCCATCAATATCGTCCTCTTGAATCGGCTCTCCCTCGACGTCATCCTCTTCTACCGGCTCTCCAGCAACGTCATCCTCGTCGATTGGCTCACCGGGAACGTCAACTTCCTCAGCAGAAATGGGCAATGCTCGTTCCTTTTCGCCTTGCTGCGCCTCCACTGCTTTCCACTTGCCCTTCTTCTCCTCGGTGTCATCCTTGTCAACGACGCTCAATGATGGAGGGTTCTCAAAACTGTGCACAAACAGCTCCTGGCTTTCCGCCGGGAACACACACCAGCCCTCCCAGAGATTGAGGACCAGGTTGATGCTTCGCTTCCACTTCTCAGCACGGAGGCGACCCCATTTGAGCCGCTCAGCCATGAGTCCCAGCGTCTCAAAGATCTTGCGGTCTTTGAGCGCCGTCTCGAAAAGTTGTCGAAACCGCCAGGCGTGACGTACCCCGCTTGTTGAGGACGACGACAAGATATCACTAACGACATACAAGCCCACCAGGCTGGCAGCGCTAATATCGGGACCCTCATTACTGGGCGTCTCTTCAGAACCTGTGGCTTGCTGTGTCTCTTTAGTATCAGGCTTCCTGTCCGGATTTGCCCCTGTCAAGGCGAAAGGCTTCTCGACGTTGGACACGATCAGGTCCACAACCTCATCAACTCCGCGGCTGGCATGTGTGATCGCAAAGGTCGTTACTCTTGCAACGTCGCCCTTCCTCAATCTGCCTATTGTCGTCGGTAATCGCGCGAGAAGGTGAGTGAGTTTGGCCTTCTCAAGTGGGTTGAGAAATGTGTTCTCCGACTCCCCCTCTGGGTTTTCTCGCTTGTTCTCGTCATCAAAGTCCTCTTCGTCTGATGAGTTGTACTCCGAGTCAGACACAAACTCGTCAAGTTTCGTCGTGTACTCGTAACTCAGGTTCTTCTCCGGGGCCTTCCATGCGTGGGCACCATCGAAAAGAGGCACATATCTCGCCTTTTTCTGCGACTGCTGAGATCCTGTGATGACTTCCCATAACCTCCATCGGTACCAGATACCCCCCTGACTCCTGGCATCCCAAATCCATGCCCACTTCTCCTCCCGCTGAACCTCGGGTCGTGACATTAGCAGCGCCTCATACTCCGGTCCGTGCTCGAGGACTCCCTCTATGACCTTGCTTATCAGCTGAATGGTTCTCACGTCCTGCGGTGGCTTCACCGGAACGTGTAAAAGGTTGGCCCGGTTCACACCCGCTCCAGGAGCGCCGTATGATGTAGGAGGCGCAAAGCCCCGGTGGAAACCATGCTGCGCCGGTGCGCTGTGAGGCCCTGAAGCCTGTTCCACAGGTTTCGCACCGAACGGTTGTGAAGCAGAAGATGATGATCCAAGAGTGGGTATAGTAGCTGAGGTTGCCACGGCTGAAGAGAGATGGCGATGAAGCGAGAGGTAGTATCCGTAGCCCAGGTAGCGGTTTTGCAAGGTATTGACGGCGGCATCGATTTCGTTCGCGGGCGTATCCTGTGATAAAGTCACGATAGAGACAGTATGTTTCCGCTCCGAACTCCCAGACCCAGCCGGAGGCACAATCTTAACATGCTCTACCGTCAGGTTCTCCGGGATCAACGCCTTGATCATCGCCGGTGAGGTTCCAGGTGGCATATTGGACAGTCGTAGTGTAGGCTTCGCAACGGCTCTCTCTTCCGCCCGATTCGTCGCGTCGCCCATGTCTTCATCGTCGCTCGTGTTAAAGGCCCTCGATGCGGATAGCGCGCCGCTTCCAGTGCCAGGACCTTCCTCATAGCCCAAGATCCCCTTCTCCCGCGGCGCCCGCGCAAAATCCTGGAACGATCGCTTCTTCCCGAATGAAGATGGAGGCGGACCTAGGCTCCCCGGTCCGCTCTTCAACCCTGACGTCCCAAAATGTCGCCTTCCAGCGCCAGATCCGGGAGGAGGCGGCCCTCCAAAGCCAGGTCGCGGGCGTGAGGGCCCCGAAGAGCTGTGGGAATCGTGGCCATCGTAATCGTCATCGCGATCAAAGCTCTTTACAAATTCATCGTATACGGCGGCAGTTTCGGCTGCCTCTCGTTGTCGTTTGGCTTCGGCCTCGGCTTTCTGTCTCTCGAAGGCGGACTGCTTGGCTGGTTTCTGGAGCTTGGCCTCCAGGTCGGGGAACTCGGATAAGCCTTTTCCGGCAGACATGATTGATCCCGCGACGCGTATCTCTGGGTTATTTCATCGTTTGGGTTCGAGGGTGTATAATCGGCGTAAGATGAGAAAAGCGCAAAGCCCCAAGCTCATGCGCCCAAACTGTCGCGATTGCGGCGTCTCAAGTAGCTAGTTGTTGCATAAACCCCGCTACAGTCATATTCATTGGTCTGGATCAAGGTCGATACTCACCCTACACCGCGTATCAACAGAAATAAATGAGACACTTGAACAAGCAGGAGATTAATTATCCTTAACAGTTATTACAACTAAATTCAAATAAAATACATCAAACTATTAAATAGATGTATCAATAAGAAGAGTAATAGTTCAGACCTCTTGTGTCTCCTAGCTCTTTCGACTTTGTAACTGCCTTGAGGAGAGGATAGGCAGATGCCGGTGTAGTGGTGTCTCGTTTTTTTTTTCGTGTATGCACCCCATCATGACCTGACTGTCCAGCAATACAACAAGTTTATTCTTGACTATTAACGCTTCATTTGTACACTATCCAATCTAAATGATCTAGGCCATCTAATGTTCTATCATAGCTTAGCCTTTGGCTCTCCAATCGGAGCCCGCCCCTTGGCCAGCTCATCGCACAAGACAAGGGGGCGACCACCTCGACTACCGTCCTCGGTGATCAGACCCTTATAAACACCGTCCGTCTCCCTTCCCACGCCATCGTTCTCAATCTCCCTCCATCGCCACTTGTCTCCGAGCTTTCCGCCCTGACCCTGCAGGACGTCCACGATCTTGTCGCCCAGGTTGGGCAGGAACTTGAATCCGTGTCCGCTGTCGCCCGTCGCCACGAAGAGACCCTTCCAGCCCGGGTGGTAGTCGATGAGCCACTCGCCGTCACGTGTATCCGAGTACCAGCAGATGCGAGCCTCCTTCCATGGCCTGTTCTCTAGACCACGGATGGGGGTCAGATCCTTCAGCGCTCGGCGAAGATCTCGGTCGGCCTCGGCAGGCAGAGGGTTCGAAGAGTCGTTGCGGGCGGTATATGGCTGCGATGCGATAAAGGGCTCTCGCTTATCCGTGGGCGACGGAGGCAGAGCCTTGGTGATCTTGACGGGGTTGATGTATCCAAAGGTATGGCGGGCGATCTTGAGGACCTGGTTCCGCGGTGGGATCACGAACAGACCAGTGCTCAGATTCAACACCACCGGGTAGTTGTCCAAGGCCTTCTGTTCCTCCGCTGTGATGTCCATGTACACGACGGCATGCCCAGTGGCTTCCGTCCTGCCTCGTAGATCGACGAGGGAGCCGGACCAGGCGCCGGCAGCCACCATCACCACCTCGGCATTGAGAACCCTCGAATCGCTAAGCTTGGCGCCGACAACCCGGTCGTCCTCTGTCACAAGCTCTGTCACCTTGCCGTCAACGAACTGGATCCGACCAGTGGCATTGGCTCTCTTGTAAAGCCACTGCATGCCCTTTCCGGCATCGGCCCAACCAGAGTTACCGTTGAGGTAGCCCCAATCGCCGGGATAACCGTCTGTTCCGAGCTTCTCCTGCAAGGCCTTTGTGCTCTCCAGTCTCTCGATCTTATCAGTGGGCAGACCCGTGGCTTGGGCGATGGACTCGACGTTCTTCCAGCTCTCCTTGGTATAGTCCATGCCGGACTTCTTGAGGTTAAAGTCCTTGGGCGGGTGGCTTGCGCAGAGGACGAAGCCCGACTCGGAATACCTTCCCTGGCCACCGACCTCGTCGTCACCCTGTTGTCGCCATTGTTCCTGGGCCTCGGCGGCAAGCGCGGCGTAGTGAGGGTCTGAGTAATCGGCTCGCACGATGCGAGAAGAGTCTACACTGGCAGCATCCTCCGGAGGGAATTGGCCTGCGCAGTCGTCCACAACGGTGATGGAGGTGTTTGAGTAGAAGGGACGCTGGGTCAGGGCATAGGCGGTGCCGAGGCCGAAGACGCCAGAGCCGACGATAAGGATGGAGGAGGGAGCGCGAGCCATTGCGACGGACGAGGGCGATCTACGTGTCAATGGGAAGACGACAAGCTTTCTCTAGAAGTCTAGAAGAACAATCCCTTATTATCTACGTGGACGTTCCCGAGGAGGCGGTCGAAGTGTGCCGATAAAAGGCGAAGACTTTTCCTGTTCCCACCTCCCGATCACGGCGGTGGCCGACGGGGAGGCGTAAGCATGGCGCTAGAACCGCACAATATCTGCGGCTGGGGGAAGTTAGCTCTGCCGAGGATCGGGGCTAGACTCCGGGGGCCTGTCCGGCATGACCACCAAAGATAGGGCGATTGGCTGGGCACGTGAGCTGAGGATCACGTACGCGATGTTTTCTTTTGGAGGACACGCACAAAACGCAAGGCACACAAAACATGGTAAGACACACATCACATCACCAAGCACGTTCGTTCATTGGGAGAGAACTCGGGTTTGATTCCTATCTGAATACAGAACAGAGCTGCTCGCACTCTGCAGGCTTTGCCCTGAAGTCTTGTTCAGTCCATCTTGGTCTGCGACTTGATGGATATCTCAGCCAACGACCAAAGTCGCCAGCTTTGCTCTCCTTGTGTTTCACGCGTCCTGTCACCAGGTCGCTTTGTTTCTTCAGCCTCTTCAGGCTCGCTCCAGCAACGCTTCACGACTTTGCTGCCTCCTCCCCTCCACTCAGCGTGTCCCTTTGATAATTAATGGCGCTCAAGTCAACTGAGCGCATGCGCCGCAGGACCGGCGCGAGCAATCTATGATGTGTCGCGGGATGAGTAGTCTTATCTTTTTCCCCTTGAACCGGAATCCCTCGCAAAAATGCCCTTTCCGGCCTTCCTCGCCAACGCCGATGCAATGCAGGAAAACAATTCAAAAATGATACAAACGCAACTCGACCGCTCTGCTAGGTTGTCGAAACCAAGCAGAACGGCGAGCAATGAAAAAAGCAATCGTGGTATCGTGACGGGTTGTCTATCATACACGTCGGTAATGTGGTATAGTGGTGATCCGAGACTGTGACATCTCGAAGCGTAAATGTTGCTTTAGACCTTGCGGAAATCTATAATGAAGGAGTCAGCGAATGTCTGGTCGAAGAGTAAAACATGGTACGAACCTTGCAACACAGGATAGATCATCTCGAAGGCCTGGTAGATCTCCTCTCGGACCTTGGCGCCTGTCAAGACGATCTTGCCGCTGACGAAGATGAGCAGCACAATCTTGGGCTTAATCATACGGTAGATAAGACCAGGGAACAACTCGGGCTCGTAAGAACTGAAGTTGTGATGGCGCGAAGCCAGACCCTCGAGACGAATGGGGAACTTGATGTCGCAGGAGCCGACAATGTTCTGGATCTTGAAGTCGGTGAACTTGGCGTTGAAGCCGAGCTTCTGGATAATACGGGCGTATTTCCGTGACGCAAGCTTCGAGTCATCTTCCGACTTGGCACCGGTGACGACCATCTTGCCAGAGGCAAAGATCAGGGCCGTGGTCTTGGGCTCGCGGATTCGCATGATGACAGCGGCGAAACGCTGACAAGGTTAGCGACATGTCGCAAAACAATGCAAACACAGAACCTATTGTACCTTAGGGTTGTACTCTGCATTTCGCGCATGCAGGGCGATGGTCTTGAGGTCAAGGCGGCAGTCAAGGTTGACAGTGGCCACGATGTTCCTTGAAGTTTGCGAGATAAGCCTCACTGAGCAGGAAAAGGTCACTCAGGAGGATACATACTGAAGAGTGGGAGTGATTCCACTAGGTCCTTGAGTGGCAGCAGGCGTAGCGGCAGGCGTCGCGGGAGTCACCCCGTTGCCATTTGCCGCCTGCTGGCCGTTGGGGGCAGGGAGCTGAGCTGCATTCCCGTTGCCAGCGGGTGGTGTCAACTCGCTGGTCGCACCGGGAAACGACAGCGACCCAGGCGCAGTGAAGGCCTTGGCTTGCGCCGCGTTCGAAGGGTGTGTCTGGATGCCTTCCATGATTGGAGTCGGTATCGAGAGAGGTGTCAACGGTTCGTAAAAATCGCTGAACAGATCTGACAGACAATCCAGTTAGCATCGCACGCCGAAGTGAGCAAAAAACGGGCGCGCTACCCACAGAGGTAGAGCGGTGCGCGATGTGGTTGTAGGCGAACACGAGAGCGATCGCCAGAATGATGAAAGAGGGAAGTTTGAAAATGGGAGAAGAAACGGGGTATTTATAGGTGGGGTAGGAGGCGGTGCAATGAGTCAGAGGAGGGCAACCTACCAATCGGCGCGGGAGAGAAACAAGTGAATGTGTCCCCTACAAGAAAGCTGTCCAAGCGACTATGATTGTCCTCAAAAAGCGCCGAAGGCAGAGGATCAATGCAGAACGATGTGGAAGGTGATGGAGTGAAGTCGGTTGACTTTTTTGACGTGTGGTGATGTGCTCGTGAGAGTAACCAACCAACAACCAGGACTCAAGAAGACCGAGCAAGGACTTCTTTCACTTCACAGCAACTTCTTTTTATTGTTGTCTACAACAGCGCAAACCGATTCGGCGACGTCGACGGTGGCGGCGGGGGATCGCTTTCTTCCGGTCTTGGTCGGGATCAACGAAATCGATTGCGCGCAAGGAGCGATGGCGGGCAAGGAACGTGTTCCAGTTCTTTTTGCCTGGTCGCAGATGTGGGTGTCGGCACCAGGTCCTCTTTCTTCCCAAACTAGAGAGCGATCACGTCTGCCGAAAGGCGAACGCGACGGTGAGATAACGTAAAGAAGAAGAGAGAAATAGGGACAAGGGAGTGAGCCTTGACTTGATGACTGTCAAAGGCTGAGATGGACAAGTGTAAAAAATGTCCGATGACTTTTTTGGTGGTGTGTGGGGTGTGACGTCGTGGGGTAGCAGGTATTAGGTTAGGTAGAGGAGAGCCGAACGTAAGTGGTAGGTACGTAAGGCCGTCGGTCGGGACTTCCGCGCAGGTCTTTCGAAACAGGCGGGCGAGGGGAGGCCCGGCTTCTTATAATTTTGGTCAAAGGCCGCTCAGGCAGGACACCCCAGGCAACAACGCTACCTGTGGCGTCGCCGCTGGCAGGCTTGGCAGACGCTAGTGCACGCGCTAAAGTCAATGCGGCCAATCAAACACTATCGCGACGCTGATTTTATCTCCTTTTTTCCCACCCACGCACCCCAGTCTGAGCATAGAGCCCCTGAAGTGACGCTGTAACACACTCAGAGTCGAGGTACCTAGGACCTCAAGAGGCGAGCCTCGGTTCTTTTCCATCGCATCGCATCCAATCCTGTCCATGGATCCCATCCCTGCTGCGCGCGCTCGAACTTGAAGTGCTGCAGGCTCAGATGCACAGTGAAGGAGAGCCCCAAGAGGCCTGCGATCGCCACTGCCAGGGGGTCCCGCTGCCCAATCCATGGTGGCCAGTGCCCGCTAAACAGCGAGATCACAAGCAACCTGGGAGCAAACAGTCCAGCCGTGGTCAGCCAGCTCCTACTGTCCTCGTCATCTCTCCCCCTGGACTTTCTTCTGTCCCTCCCATCCCTCTCTCTCCCCTCCTCTTCTCTCCCAACCAACTTACTTACCGCCAACCCTCGCACCAATCTGCACGTTGGGCACAGAGGGCGAGACGACCTCGACGACGCAGCAAAACAAGAGACGGACGACGGCGAGACGGACGCGATAAAGGACGATGACCGAGCAGCGATGAGACGAGACGACAAAACCGAACGAGAATAAGAACCGGACATCGGCACCGACTCGTGACGGACGAAAACGACGATAAGCAACGACGGGAGCGATCACGACGGCGGAATAGGCGGGCACAGCGGGCGGGCACCAAGACCAGAGCGGCGAAAAAGCCTGACTTGACCTGGCTTGGCCTGGACTGGCTTGACTCGTCTCGGACTTTGGGACGGGCAGCACGCAATCCGGCCGCCAGAGAGAGCGTCACAGCGCTTATCCATGGAGCCTCAATGCCCTGTGGGCCACGGGGACGGGCTGGAAATTATGGACCAGGGCCTGACCGACGGACCATGGTTGGTTGCTTTTTTGGCTTTTTTTTTCACTCACTCATCTCAGGCTTTCTTGGGCTCGCCCCTCTCATGCTGTCGCTCCTTGCGCTGGCGCCCACCCAGAGTCGCCCCCGTTGCCCCAATCGCGTACCCCCGTCGTCGGAGCGCGCACCCACTCTTTTCAAGTTCCAGCCACCCTCGGCCCTGTCAAACCCTTTCATCGCCCCCCGTGGGACTCTCTTTTCTCATCCAACCACCCACCGACTCTCGCCAACCACCAACAGGACACCGACACCCTGAAACACGCTCTGCCCCCTTTACTGATATTTCTCTCAGTCCGAGTGCCCCCTTGGATGCGTCGTCGTTCTCGTTCACAAAAGTCGTTGCGTTGCGCCCGCGTGAGTGAGTGCTTGCTTGCTTTCTGCGACGTCCGTCTCGCAAACGTCTCATGTCAGGTCACGCCATGAGAAAGCAACAGACAGACGGCTCGGCGCATCACTTCATCTAATCTGCGCTGGATGCGCAAGGCGCTCGGCCATACCGCGCAGAGTTTTCCCTGCTCAGGCGGGAACCAGCAGGCTGTGGGTTATTTCCATTTTTTTTCGTGCCCTTGGTGCCCTTATGGCCCCAGCCGCCGGCCGACTTTGTGAGTCATTCAACTGCAACCAACCAGAGACGGGCTGGCATGAGTCCTGTCTCGACACCAGGGAGGCTGGTTCTGTGCGGCCCTTGACTGGCTGTTTGCATCACGTACCCAGTACAAGGGCTTCGTGAATGACCATCAGCAAGCTCTGCACCAGGCTCCGTGATGTTGATGCCTTCTCTTGTTCCGCTGTCATGTGTCTTGGTTTTTATTCTCTCCTTCACCTCGTCCACCGCAAGTCAAACCATGCGGTGACTCGCATCTTCCGTAAAGGCGATGGTGTCGAGGCTCCAGCAGCTGTGTGAATGTTGGGCCAGGCTGCATTGAGGCCACGTTTCCCTCGGGGTGACCAGACGCCCGAGTGGTGACGCGAAAATTTCGATTGCCCAAGGATCGCCCAGTACCGTTACCTCTTACGAGAACGCGTCCATGATGGGGGGGTTGCTGACGGAAGTACCTCACTAACAATTTCTTGATTTTGCGACCTTGGGCTCGTGCCCGCCTTTGTTTGAATCTCCACCCCGTCTCCGCTCAACGCCCTGACCTGGTTTTATCAAGCAAAGATCCCTTGCGGACCAGCCTCACTTGAATTTCCAGGGTTTCTACCAGGGTCGCCCTGTCGTGCTAGCTTATTCTCCCATTGCAATCTTGATGGATCCCCAAACGACTCCGCACACGAGGGAAAAGGTTGATCAAGAGGATGACCTCTGGGGCCCAGTCCTCGCTTGGGAAAAACTTGTCCGGCCCTTGGCATCCATCCGGAGGACCACTATTGTTGAAGCTCTTCACGAACTCCCTGGGCATGCATGCTGACGGCCAAGTCAAGCACGAACCGAATGCGACTGTCCAGAACAAGTTCTTCTTCCCTTGCTCACCTGCAACACTAGCCGTCGCACAAGCAAACAGGCACAAGCAAGACGCTCGAGACAGCCAGCAGCGCTGTTTCTGTTGGCCGTGGAATGCCGCCGCGAATGCATCCATCTGCTCAGCCTCGATGTCGGTTTCTCTCTGTTTCTGTGCCACGGTTGCCGCGCTCCCTCATGGGCAAGCAAGGGCCACCTACGATGGCCGCTCTCCACATGTTCGAGGTTCTAGATCTCAAACCATCTCCATCTGCTCGCATTGAGCGCCAGAATCCATGCGGCTCCGACACCTTATTTTTTGCCTGCCGGCTAAAAGGAACTCATCAACAACATGGGAGGTGCCGCATGTCACTTGTTGCCGCATGTCAATCACGTCCAGTCCATTCTCGAAAGTTCTCTTCATGTCAGAGATCATGTTGTTGTTGTTTTTCGCCGACTCCGATGCCCAACCAAATCAGAATCCCCCTCCTCTGGCTCTGGCCATATTTACCTCTCATCCTCACGCGCCGAGTATGCATCCAAGTATACAAAATCAGGTATCATACACAGAGTAAAGAAACAAAAACATAACACCAGGGCTTGTTCGGCCCTTAGGTCATATAGTACTTGGGACCCTCGCCTCCCTGCGGCACCTGCCAGTTGATGTCTTGGTTAGGAGCCTTGATGTCGCACGTCTTGCAGTGAATACAGCTGTTGCAGAGATGTTAGCAATGAGGTCGTCATGATGATGCGCGTTCTCTCCCCCATGTCTCAGCAGGAAGAGTGACGGCTTCAAGGGGGCGGTGGGGAGTTTGACTTACTTTTGGGCATTGATCTGGAACCGCACGCCGTGAGGCTTGGACTCATCCTCGACGTATTCGTAGACGCCGGCCGGGCAGAAGCGGTTCTCGACGCCCTTGAAGGGCGGGTATGTCTCTTCGGTATGGGTATCCCAGTCCTTGACCTGCAGGTGGACGGGCTGGTCCTCTTCGTGGTTCGTGCCGGTGCGGGAGACGCTCGTGAGGATATCAAAGGTGATCTTGCCATCGGGCTTCTCGTACTCGATCTTGGGGAACTTGTCGGCGGGCTGGGTGGCGGCATGGTCGGGGGTCTTGTGCTTGAGGGTCCAGGGGACACGGCCCTTCAAGATGTAGGCCTCGAGGCCGGAGTACATGACGCCGCCGTAGAGGCCAAGCGGGGTGTGGAAGGACGGTCGCATGTTGCGCACCTCCTTGAGCTCCTTCCAGATGGACGACTTTCGCAGGTTGTTCTCGTAGTCATACAGGAAGACTGTGCCATCATCCTTCTGCTCGCTGAGGGCGGTCCAGGCGGCCTCGGCGGCCAGCATACCGGACTTCATGGCGTTGTGAGTGCCCTTGACCTTGGGGACGTTGACAAAGCCAGCTGAGTCTCCGATGAGAGCACCGCCGGGGAAAGCGACCTTGGGAATGGACTGGAAACCACCCTCGATGAGGGCGCGCGCACCGTATGAGATACACTTGCCGCCCTCGAGGACATTGCGGAAGAGGGGGTGAAGCTTGAGCTTCTGGAACTCCTGGTAGGGTGAAAGCCAAGGGTTCTGGTAGTCGAGCGACACGACAAGACCCAGCTGGACGAGGTTATCACCAAAATGATACATGAAGGACCCTCCGTACACATCCTTGGACAGAGGGTAACCCATTGAGTGCACAACCAGACCCTTCTCGAACTTGGCCGGGTCAATCTCCCAGACCTCCTTGATACCCAGGCCGTAGGTCTGGTGCTGGCTGTCTCGGCGCAAGTCAAACTTGTTGATGACCTGCTTGCTCAAACTGCCGTGGCAACCCTCGCCAAACATTGTGACTCTGGCGTGGAACTCCATACCACGCTCAAACGTCTCTTTGGGCTTGCCGTCACGGCCAATGCCAAGGTCGTTGGTAGCAACGCCCTTGACAGCACCGCCGGGGCCATAGACGACCTCGGAGGCAGCAAAGCCCGGGTAGACCTCGACGCCGACCTCCTCGGCGCGCTCGCCCAACCACTTGACGAATTGGTTCAAGCTGACAATGTAGTTTCCGTGGTTGCTCATTTGTGGAGGCGCGGGGATAGGAATCGCGGCCGTCTTGGTGAGGAAGCGCATGCGGTCGTTGCCGGCCGGGGTCGCATGCTCGAAGCGGTTGGGGTTGTCCTCGTCGAGCCAGTCAGGGATAAGCTCGTTGATAGCGGTAGGCTGTATCACGGCGCCGGAGAGGATGTGAGCACCGATATCACCGGCCTTTTCGAGTACAAGGACACGGAAGTCCTCGTTACCGGCCTCGTTGGCGAGCTGCTTGAGGCGGATGGCAGCGCTGAGCCCCGCGGGGCCGGCACCAACGATACAGACGTCGACCTCGTCGGCCTCACGCTCGATGCTTGCGGGATCAAAGTCTTCGTCGGAATCACGGAGACGAGGGGTGGTGCTAAAGGCCCGAGGTGTCATTGGCACCCTCATGACAGGCCATGCGGTGGTACTCCTCCTCGAGAGGCAGGATCTGGCCGTCGCGGGACAGAAGCTGGACCTTGCGGGCCGCCATTGGGAACGTGAGAGCACCCGCGAGCTGCGCTGGACGCAGCGCGATACAGGTCTGGGAGCCGCCGACATGATGAAGGGAGACTGAGAGGAATTGAAGACGCTGCGAAGCCTGGCCTGCGGGGGAGGAGAGGGATGGAGGGAAGCTTTTCAAGTCCTGAGGGGCAACCGGCGAGTCGAGCAGCTTTTCGCCGTTTTCCCTTATGCCCTGGCCCTGCCAGCCCAGCTGCGAGAGCAAAAAGAGCCGGTAGTGGGGAACGTACCGGTGCCGGGGTGTGTGGTGCCGGTCTCTGGTTGCTGGCGCTGGTGGGAATTGACCATTAAGTGACTGGCAATTGGCTCGTCGGTGGGTGTCTGGTTAGCAGAGGGGACACTGGACTCTTGGGTGAGTTGCGTCACTTGGTCACGACGGGACTCTCTCTTCAACGCTCTACAATACAGAGAACAGGGTCCCGGTGGGATTTGCCCGTTCAGGCAGGATGTTTATCCGCCTGCTCAGCATTATCCCCATCCCTGGGATGGGAGGCGAGGGATTCTCGCATCTGAGGGCGTCCTCGTCGGCGCTCGGGATTTCATAGCCGAAGAGGGACGAGGTTAGGACCTACAAGAGACCGGGACCGAGGGCGCAGATGTCCCATGCCATAGGCTCCAGCGGCACCGGGTGACGAGCTAGAGCTCGGCTCCGGAGGGAGGTAGAGGCCAGGTATTGGCCAGGTACTCGATTGCAAGAATGGGGGTGGGCGTTGGCTTTCACGTTTCAATCCGGGGTAAGGTTGAACCGCTAGCATGTGGAAATGTCATCATCCATTGAGGCACGTGCTTGGACGCATCTCTCGAGACGGCGAACATGAGGCTTCACTTGGTGCAAGACGATGCATTTCTCTTGGAGTTTCTGCTCTCTTAGTGACAAGAAAGCATGAAATTGTCAATTCAATATTCCATCGACCAGGATGATGCTCTAGTACTTACGTCAATACAATACCCCCCAAGCTCTCCCCCTCGGGATCCTTGTGCTCTTTGGCCGATGCTCAGACTCGGCTTCTTCCGGCTTCTCACCACGGCTTTGGCTACCGGCGCATTGCTTCGGCCTAAATAGCCTATTTCCCCGACTCTTGCCTTGCAATGCCTTGCGACGGTTAAACAGCAAAAACGTCAAAGAATAAAGCCACGGCTTCTTGGATCTGCATGCCACAACGTGTGCGGTGATGGTGACAGCGACCGGGAGGGGCTGGCCGATTCTGCGCGTCCCTGGCAGGTGGTTTGATCCGTGAGGGTGTGGGAGATCTGTGCTTTGAGGAGTGGCTTGATGTGGTGCGAGATCCTGGTCGGGATTCACCAACCGATACGATTGACAGCTATTCGCGACCTCAAAATCCCAAATCTGTAACATGAAGCTTTTGGATTATTGGAATATTACCCATATAACTTGCCCTCTACTGCTAATTCCTGTCTTGCAGCATAGATAGTATCACGACGTACCAAGCTGTATAAGTCAAGGCCGGATAGCCACGGGCAGCTGCGGTTCTCACCGTCTCTTGGACGTCGTATGTATCGTCGAGCCACTTCGACATTTGTGCATGATATAATCCACAGATGAGGGACATTTGAGGAATTCGGGCTTATGGCGGTGACTTGTGTTATCGAGTGATGTGGTCTTGCATCTGCGAGATATCAAAACTCGTGTTAGTTAAGTCGCCGAAAGGTTACTTTGGGGCTGGGGGTGTAAGTGATAGGTATTCTTCACACCACATCAACAGCGCTTCTAAGGCATACCGCCACAGTAGAAATGGCCGAGCCTCGATCAGTGTCCATACAAATTTGATAATTTTCTTATCATATCGTATACATCACCGTGGGCGTGATTACACACCTCCAAAAACAATGTAGGCATTGGCCTTCAGCTACCCTACACACAAAAGAAGAAGCCAGGGGTCAACGTCATACGCAGACACTGATCCATGCCCTTGCATGGACACAAGAAATATGGTCAAAGCTCGCTTCATATCCCGGTATTGTGTATCGACTGGCTCTGAAGCTTGACTGATGAATATTCACTTACTTTATCGACCCTGAAAATACAGGGCACGGACAGGTTGCAAAGACGCGGGAAATGAGTCTAAGATTCAGAGACTAGACAACTACTCAACATGTACGGGATGAAGAATCATGCTCTCGGATTATGACACCTGAATCCGTTTCAAATTCACAATAATCGATATATGGAGGCGTGAACGAGGGCCTAATTAGCGGTAGGCAAAGCGTCCACCACTGTCGAGTGAATCACTGAACACCAATGGTTTGCCTGGAGGATTCCGCGTGAATAAGATATACCAATTCACCTGTATGCTCCAATGAATGTGTCAATTTTAGTAGTATAAAACTATCTGCTAGATATTAAACCAACCAGATACATCTCTCATCGGACATCCCCAAGTTGGACACCACGACTAGGCCTTTCCCATCGTCCAGCCAACTTTTACCATCTCATCCAGAATGGACCCAATCAACAACGGCACCGACATTATCGGAGACTGTGTGAGGCTGATCAATGAGGCCCTGCCGAGGATGTGCCTGACCCATATCGGTTACCCATACATCGAGGTGTCCGTACATCCCTGCGTCATCCTCTCACACGATGCTATGCCCCATATCAACCTATGCGCCCAAAGCTTGGCGGGAGTCGCGGTATGCGTCAACATGGGCCTACCAGGGATTCAACGGACCCTCAAGGAACTGGCTGAGAGCGGAGCTCCCTGGACCGACTTCCAGGCAGTGAGATATCAGTTCGCGACGCCAGGTATGATATTTATCTGGCCCTGCCAACTTGAATCGACTGTGATCAAGTGCTGATCTTTGCCTAGTATGCAACTCGACCGTTGTTGACTCGACCATCATCAACTCGGGTGTTGCCAATTCGACCACTGTCAACTCGGGTGTCGTTAGCTCGACCGTCGTCAGCTCAGGCGTTGTCGAACCGGCCGTTCCCGACTCGACCAATCTTGACAACTATATGTTCGATGATGGATGGTTAGAAGAATTGCCGCAAAAGTAAAGGATGTACAGAACGATGATGAACGATAGACAGAGACGTGGACGGCATAGAGAGATAGACTATAGACGGCCTTGATAATAATATTCTTTTGGTGTCTTGCAGCACTAACACGGGATTGGTCACGGACTTGGACCCTCGCTAATTTGATCTATTCGAGACATAACCATTGAACTTCTGGGCTGTCTAGTCTCACCTGGGCAATGTTGATCTCCAAGATGTGGCCAGAAAAGGCAATTTCGTAGGGCTGTCGGAGATGACCTAAAAATATCCCGAGGGATGTGCCGAGGTTGAGCTTCTCTGCGTTAACCTTCTTTACCCCAGTAGTGAAATGATGGAATAGGTCTTGCTGTCTAGATGGTTACATGACTGAATTGCCGTAACACATGAAACACCAAGGAAGCCATCAAGAACAAGAAATCACAGACGAACTGTTATGCTGCTGCAAAGAAGAATCTGGCAGATCTGCACTGCCCCTGAAAGTCTTGGCCCAAGCCCCCCAACACGAGACCCGGCTCCCGTTTCCCCAGACTAAGTGCCAGGGGTCAGGGGCCGCTATTGGTCACAGCTCACATCCCTAAACCGCCCATCATGGATCTGAGATCCATGCTTTTCCCCTTCCGCTGACTTCACTCAGCAGAAACATCCATCTCACAATGCTTCCGGGGTAGATTGACCGTCAGCAGATGACGACTCCATTGTCGCCATGCCCAGCCCCATCTCTCTTCTGCTGCTGGCCGCCGTAGCCGTCTCGGCCGGATGTCCCAACTATGAGCAGTACGCCCGTCAAGGCCATGAGCCCTCGTCTGGGGGCCGCTTTCATTTTCCCTTTCAGCGTCCAAGTCAAGAGTGTCGGACCTACTCCGTCCCCGCCGTTGAGCACCTCATCTATGAGGAGATGACGGAGCTCATCACCGACCCCGATCTCTTTCACCTGTTCCAGAATACGTGGCCTAACACGGTCGATACTACGATTAAATGGCGGGGTGTCGCGGCTGATAACCCGGACGAGGAGGTTAGTCGTTATATCAATTAGTCTTTCTGAATATGCTGACACAATGTATAGTTGGCCTTCATAACGACCGGCGATATCAATGCCATGTGGCTCCGCGACAGCGCCAACCAGCTCCAGTCCTACAAGTCCATCCTCTCCCCTGCCAAGCCCCCAAAGGACGAGAACGACATCGCCTCCCTCTTCCGCGGCGCAATCAACCTCCAGGCCAGGTACATTCGCAACGCGCCCTTCTGCAACGCCTTCCATCCTCCGCCCGAGGCCAAGCTCCGCCGCGCGAAGCGATCGCTCGAAGCCCGCGACACCGTCAACCCCAAGTACGATGGGGAGGTTGTGTTTGAGTGCAAGTATGAGCTCGACTCGCTTGCTGCTTTTCTTCAGATGTCGTGGGACTACTACGAAAAGACGGACGATGGTGCGTTCTTTGGAAAGTTTGGTTGGGTAGAGGCCGTCAAGAAGCTTCTTAAAGTCGCCGAGCACATGCAAGAGGGCACCTACGACAAGGACGGTAGAGTCCAGGAGTCAGTCTATAAGTGGCTACGCAACTCGGACAGCGCATCCGAGACCGTGTCCAACCACGGCCGCGGCGCACCCGTCAAGGGCCACATCGGTCTTGTACGCAGCTTCTTCCGGCCGTCAGACGACGCGTGCATCTACCAATACTTTATCCCCGCCAACATGATGTTTGCACGATACCTCGCGTCGTGCGCAAAGATCATGTCGCCCCTGGATCAGGAGGTGGCTCAGCAGATGGAGGAGCTTGCTGGGGGGATTGAGGCTGGCATTAACGAGTATGGCATTGTGAAGCACCCCAAGTTTGGTGAGATGTATGCCTATGAGGTGGACGGCTTTGGATCTTATAACCTCATGGTATACCACACATACAATCCCAAACTAGTAGAGGATATGCTAACCGGTACTCAGGACGATGCAAACTTGCCCTCTCTGCTGAGTATTCCACATATTGGCTACAAGCCCGCCTCACCACATCTCTACAACAACACACGCGCCTTTGTCCTTAGTTCATCTAACCCATACTACGCAAGGGGTCCTATCCTCAACGCCACAGGCGGACCACATCTCGGTCCGGGCATGGCGTGGCCAATGGGTCTCATCGTCCAGCTCATGACGAGCGACGACGACGACGAGATTGTCAATGGCATCTGGCAGTTGATGAACTCGACGGCTGGGCTCGGCCTGATTCACGAGACGGTCAACAGCTACGATGAGAATCAATGGACGAGATCATGGTGAGTTTCTTGAGAAGATATTGGTTACTGCTAAGCTAACGTGTGAGAATAGGTTCTCGTGGGCGAATGGACTATTCGGACAGATGATTTTGGATCTCTGGAGGCGGAAACCGATGCTGGTAGCTAGGAACTATCAGGAGTTATAACACGACATGTATCATATATATATGTACGGCCGAATTAATGATTATTCTTTAACGTGAAAGTGCAATCTCATGCGATAATATCTGATATGATGCCTACTTCCTCGTCCTTGTCTCTGCTCGCTTCTCTCAGACCGTTTGTGTACATGACTTAGAGAATCACCAGCAACTATTCTCTTGGGAAACATCAGAGTTATTCATTAATTACGGCAGCGTCGTCTGGTCTGATGTGAAGCAATGGTAGAGCTTAAACAGGGCCTTGACGTGATGTCCTCTCACAACTCCGATCCTACTACTCTGGTTCAGCAGCCATTTATATAGCGAGAAGTCATCAACACAGATAATTGCGGAAATTACTTCCATTCCTATGTATTCTAAGATGCTCGGTCCTGAATTCATTCACCCCCATCCATGTACATACCGGTCGCTAATGCAAATCATTCTGCCACTCCATAACTACCTATATCCCCCAAAGTAATCGCATCATGATAACTAACTGAGATCAAAACCAGCTCCCGACGTAACAGCATAAAGCAGCTTCTCCCGAAGCACCGCCTCGGTCTTGTATCTCGGCAGCTTCAGGAGGTTGACGCACGTGCTCGTGCTCGGAAGTCTGTCCTCATCTGTGCCGCCGTCGCGGATGCTGAACTTGGGATTCAGTTGTGAAAAGCCCAACAGGGGCGCTCGCGGCGTCGAGCTGACATACTTGAGCACGCTGCGACGTTGTGAGTCTGTGAACCCGCGCATCACCTTCCAGAACAGCTTGATCGTGTCGTGCTCCTGGCCATCATCACCAATCTCGTATAGACCGCTGTAGACAGTGTTGCGGCGGAGATCATCGATATCAATCTCGGACGAGTCACCGCCGACGAGGCGCTGCAACTCAGATTGGTTGAACATAGAGAGCCACGAAGGGCGGATGATGCCTCTAAGTCCACGGAGGAAAGCTGCTGTTTGCAGAGAGGGCTGCACCACCAGACGATGTCGGGCAACGTACGAAATGTACAGTAGTCGGTTGTCGTTGATAACATGTACCTGATCACCGTTGGCAATCAGCTTCTTGGTGATGGTCTTGACAGGTTGGCCTGGCTGAGAGACCTGGTCTTCGATGGTAAAGTCGATCCCAAGCTCCGAGATGTCTCCTGAGTAGTTCTTGAGACGCAACATTCCGTTGTACAGGTCCTCGTCCATGTCTCGAAGGTCGTTTACGCTGCCCTTGTAGTTGTTCTCGTCGTTGGGGCCAGTCGATGCCCACTTGAGAAGAAAGAAGCCGGCAAAGGCCAGGTCGACCAGAATACCCTCGTACATGCACTTGCCCACGATTCTGCCCAGAAACTCGTACCGCCTCAGTTGACTTGTCACGAACTCTCTGAACTCGGGATCCTCCTCGGATAGCCCACTCTCCCGCAATGACTCCCGGAGAACATCCATGGCGGTTGGGTCAGGGAACAATAGCCCCTTTTCGTTCGAGGCAAACATGCCAGCTCCTTCGTGGTTGCCAAAAGCTTCTGATGTGACGCTGATAAGAAACTCCTTGGTGACACCACCTCCATCTATGCCTGCCTCAGCGGTACCAAACTGGTCTACAAAGGTGATCTGTATCGGGTCTTTGAAACCCTCGCCAAGCTCGTAGAACTGCTTGTATGCATCTTCGAAGAGTCTCTTTCGTCGGATTTGGGCGTGGTGCTTGTTGAACGGGTTGAAATGGCGAGGCATATTGCCTTCCCGATGGCCTCGATCGAGTTGAATGAACTGACGGAATATCATGACTCGAGTTTCGAAGGGCACTACAAACGGCATGTGCTTGAGAATCTCCAGCTTAGGTCCCATCTCTGCCAACCGCCGCTCCCTCATGGCCCGGGTTTGCTGGGCTTTCAGTTGTTCGAGTCTTACACGCCGTGAAAGACTCTGGCCGCCGAATGTGGAAAAGACTCTGAGAGGGTCCTCCTCTTCCTCATCCTCGCTGTCTCCAGAGTCTTCCTCATTCTGTCGTTTCTCTTCTGCAATTACGGCGCTGATAAAGTCTTCCTTGTCAAGTTTGTCCGTCATGAGCCAATGGTTCGTTGGTAGGAACTGCTTTCTGGAGTCTCTCTCGTAAAGCATCTTCATCGCTATAGTGACGATGCTTCGTAGACTGTCCAAACCCAATCTTGCTGGGCCTTTTAGTGAAGAAAGTGCGGTGGCATCTTGCACCGGCGGAGAAATCGAGGCGCCCAAGTACGAGTTCACGCGCGACTTGGCAGCTGCTTCGAGTGCTTCTCGAGACTTGGAGAGTTCCTGGGCCTTGTAATGAAGGGTGAAGGCTGTGTTTTTGAGGAACATGGTAAGCAGCCTGACGTCTTCCAGTGACAAGCTGCAGGATCGAATTCGAGATGTCGATGAGTTGCTCTGCAAAAGCTGTGGATAGATACCACTGAAGAAGTCTTCATCGTCGCTTAGTCGCAGGATAAAGATGTACAGCTCAAGGAACAAAAGAATAATCCGCCAATCCTGCTCCTCAGCTGAGCTGCTCGAGGCGCCTGATGTACTCGGCGTCACACCCAAATACCTGCGTAGCACGTCGATAGGCTGTTCTGACCCTGTCATTAGTTTATTGAACACTGAAGTCTTCCTCATGATACCCCACAGAAACTTGACTGTTGGGACATCACCAGAGGGTGTAGGAATCTCCTCGAGAAATAGACGCATTCGAATGTCGTCGCTGCTGGCCGGAAAGCATTGAAGCAAGGTTAATATGTAACCTGCCAAGAGGCTTACACCCTGAAACTCGTGATGTGAAGATCCCGCTAGGTTGACAGAGAAGTCGCGTAGTGTCTGCGAGATGCCATTGCTTTCCACCAAGGATGTCAACTTGGTCGCGATATACGGATCCAGTATGAGATGCTCTTCCGCGGCGTCTTCGTCACTCGACCCTTCATTTGGCGACTTTGTTGACAATCGAACGCTGATAGCGGAAGAAAGAGCAGCCAGCTGAGTGTACAGAGTTTCTAAAACTGCAGAGCCCGTGGCGGTATTGGTGCTGGATCGGCCCAAGTCGATGAAGTGAGCCAACTGCCAGAGGAGAGCATCCTCCGAATTTTGGGCATTAGACACAGAGGGCTGTCCTTCTATTATCGCTCTTGATAAATCGGAAAGAGAGATATTCTTGGATAAGACAGCAATGTTGGTCTCGAAAAAGTACAGGTTGCTGGTCGTGAGGAAAGAAAAGGCGTATGCATGGTAGACTCTCGAAGCTCCTCCAAATGAGTTAGTATTACATTCCTTCATGATAACCTGGCGCAACATACCGCTTGCAGAATCAACTCCTAGTGGTGCAGATAGAGCTTGTAGCACAATATCTGGCCACTGGCCGGGCAGTTGTTGGGCCTGGCACAATTTCGCGATCACCGTGTAGTATCTATCAACCGAGGGAAGAACTAGGTTCGGGGAGCTGGCTATTATCCGTATCGCGAGCTTGCCAAGAAGCTGTGCATCTTCCGATAACTGTCTGTACGACGTGGTTAGATAGCTTTCACACGATGCCAAGCCCCAGCTGCTGTGTACATACCCTGCTGAAATGGACGTATCTAGCGCCTCAACAAGAAGCCGAACAAGTCGTTCTAGGCGCGCTGGATGGGTTCTGGATGGGACAATCGCTTCAAGAGGGACAGATTCGGTATCACGTGCATAACGGATTGCTCGTCGAATGTCGTCATCTCGTCGTGGTGAGAAAATGAGGAGGAGTAGAGGAAAAGCCCGGGGAAGTCTGTCTTTGGGGCTGCCAGCAGCATCTGAGGCGTAGAGTTTATCAAATGCAGCTCGCTGAGATTCACGCAACGCTGCCCTTGTTCTGTGACCCCTCCAGACCCGCTGGATCTTTACGGCCGACTTGATCTTTTGGCGCTCAGCTTGTCGTTTCTCGCGTTCGGCCTGTGCATTCGAGACTGTCTTGCTGGCGTTGGAGACGGCGGATGGGCTCCATGAGGTGTTGGCAAAGGGGTTGCCCGCGGAACCACTGAGGTTGACGTTTCGAGGGCGTCTCGAATTGCCCGTGAACGTGGAAAACATGGTTGCAGCGAGCGGCACGAGGAGGGGGCGGAACGATGTTGAGTTTCGGTTGTAGAGGTATCAGAGTCAGTCGTACGAGCGAAACATGGTCAACCGTCGTCGTCGGGCGTATCGATACGATCGTGATGCTCCTTCTAGAAGATTCAGCTTCTAGGCTCAGTCAGCGACGGGTGCGTGCCCGTCTTCGGCGTTTGGAGATGGCAGTGGGGAATTGGAGAGGTGAGGTCACCATCCTGGGGGGGGGGGCTAGCTCCCTGATAAGATAAGCAGAGCAGCCTAGAACCAGGGGCGGAACATGGACCTTGCGCGGGCACCAACATGAGCAGCTGCGCAGAACGCAAATGCGGACGGGACAGGCCAGGAAACAGACCACCTGGTTGCGCCAACCAGGACGATTTTAAGTGCTGATTTAGCAAAAGCGATGTCCTTCAAGTAGAATTTACTTGCCTTCTTTGGTTCCAAGCCATGCTCTGACAGGTGGTTGAGAGAGCGAGTGCCATAAGGCTCACCCATTGGTCAATGTCGCCCAACGTCCGTCCAGCATTGGATATTGTACTGGAACCAATTCACCGATATCCGTCCAAGTTTACAAAACGGTTAACGGCCTCGCTTTTGTTTTGTGATAAACCTCTCTAACCTCGTCCAATGTTTGGCTTTGGAGTCAACTGGAATGTAGCTATTCGACTGCTTATCCAGCAACAGTACGAAGTACGGATACGGATACTCGCTTGAAGGATTAGAAAGCCCATGTCCTTTGTCATGCGACTCATGAACTGCCGATAACTCCTTGACTCTCCCCTAGTTAATGCGCGAAACCGCGAGAAAAGCCATGATTGGTCTCGAACCGTGCCATTCAACACTGTAGCAAAGGATCGCCATCCCGAACAGTCGAGCACAGTTGTTGGGGAGCTTGAATTCTCCGACTGAAGCACCAAGTATCTTTGGCGGTGGACATAGCGGTGAAGATACCAAGTACCCATGGCACTCTTCTAAGTGCCTTCGTCACATGCGACGTTGCTTTTTCTTTCGGAGCCCCAGCAGAGACGAGACAAGACAGACAGATGAGCCAAGGGTCCTCTTCCCTTCCCTTTGTACAGTTGCCATCCCTTTGATGAGACACGGTGTAAGCGCAACTGCAAAGACGAGCGTCGCAATCGCAAACCCAACGTTTCCGTCGTCCCTGTTTTCCTCGCACCGTTCTGCCTGTTTGAGTCGAGGCGAACCGACAAAAAACAGCATGGGCCCGTTTATTAGCTTCAATGCAGCATGGCGTGGTCGCTGAGAGGTGTGCTTGACAGAAAATTTCAACGTCGGTTTGCCCTCTCCCACCGGAGCCGCCGCAAGTACCTTGGCCACTGGCGAGATGGTGCGAGTAGGGCACGTGCCCCCGCCGCCTAACGCCAAATCACGTCGCCGCTAGGTGAAAAGTGTTAGTGATGGCCCGCCTCACTACCACGCCGTTTATCAGGATCAGCGGGTAAATACCGCTACCACCCTTCTGGCAGGTGCGAGTCTGGAAGGTTGGCACCCAGAGAGGGGAGACAGGCGGCGTTGGGTGGCAGGTTCACTCCACCAATCCTCCCCCTCCACCCACCTTCCTCCAACCGCACCGCATTGCACAGCAAGGCCAAATTAGTACGTACACATTACCTTACCTTAGCCTTAGGTTTTGGCAGTGCGGCGGGCGACGGCGGTAGGTACGAACAAAAAAATATCCATCACCACCGACGAAATTTCTCCCTCTTCCCTCCTCAACCGCAACACCAACCTTATCAAACTCAACCCCCAAAACCCATAAAGTCGAGTCAGTCCAGAGGTACGGTCTTCGTACTAGTTCTCTGTTTCTGCTCACTTCATTTCCACCCGGAAAAAAAACACAAAAAAAAACTTGAAAAAACCCCCAAAAAACACAACCCACCACCAAACCCACCCCTCACCTCTCTCTCACTCTCTCTCTTTGTCTCTCTCGCGACACCGCCCGAGTGACTCTCCTCCCCGACGACATCATCCCTTTGAGTTGGCCTCTCCCTGCTGCTCAAATCCTCAGACATTTGTCGCGGTCGCATCGCTTTGTTCGTTGCCCCGTCCCTTTGTTCGCTTACGTCGAGTACCACGCGAACTTGACCCGCTGTCGGCTCTTTAAACAGGTGCGTTTGGACCCTCATTCCCCTCCCCCTCCTGCTCGTCAACTTTTTCTTCATTTTTTCCCCTGTTCCCCTCTCTACTCCATTCGCTCCTCTCTTTGGCGCTTCACCTGTCGCTGACTCTGCTGCGCATTGCAGGTTCATACCAAACCTCAGATCCCGACTTCAACAATGGCCTCCAACGCTGCTCCCGGCGCTGTTGATCAGCTTGCCAACGACCTCAGCAACACCTCCCTCAACGGCAGCGGTGATGCCAAGGCCCCTGCCATCGACACTGCTGTCGCTGGCGCCGCCGACGATGCTGCCGCTCCTACTCCCAGCTCGGCTGCTCCTCACCCCCAGAACTCGGCCTCCCTGTACGTCGGCGAGCTCGACCCCGCCGTCACCGAGGCCATGCTCTTCGAGCTCTTCTCTCAGATTGGTGCTGTCGCCTCCATCCGTGTCTGCCGTGATGCCGTCACCCGCCGCTCTCTCGGCTATGCCTACGTCAACTACAACTCGACGGCCGACGGCGAGAAGGCTCTCGAGGAGCTCAACTACACCATCATCAAGGGCCGACCCTGCCGAATCATGTGGTCTCAGCGCGACCCTGCTCTGCGCAAGACTGGCCAGGGTAACGTGTTCATCAAGAACCTCGATGTCGCTATTGACAACAAGGCTCTTCACGACACCTTTGCCGCCTTTGGCAACATTCTGAGCTGCAAGGTCGCCCAGGACGAGAACGGTAACTCCAAGGGCTACGGTTTCGTTCATTACGAGACCGATGAGGCTGCTGCTCAGGCTATCAAGCACGTCAACGGCATGCTTCTCAACGAGAAGAAGGTCTATGTCGGCCACCACATTCCCAAGAAGGACCGCCAGAGCAAGTTCGAGGAGATGAAGGCCAACTTCACCAATGTCTACGTCAAGAACATCAGCCCAGAGGCCACCGAGGATGACTTCCGACAGCTGTTCGAGAAGTACGGTGACGTCACCTCCTCTTCTCTGGCCCGTGATCAGGAGGGCAAGAGCCGCGGTTTCGGCTTCGTCAACTTCACCACCCACGAGAGCGCCGCTAAGGCTGTTGATGAGCTCAACGGCAAGGACTTCCGTGGCCAGGACCTGTACGTTGGCCGCGCCCAGAAGAAGCACGAGCGCGAGGAGGAGCTGCGCAAGTCTTATGAGGCTGCTCGCCTGGAGAAGGCCAACAAGTACCAGGGTGTCAACCTGTACATCAAGAACCTCGATGATGATGTCGACGACGATAAGCTCCGTCAGATGTTCTCCGAGTTCGGCCCCATCACCTCGGCCAAGGTGATGCGCGACACTCCTGTCGAGAACGAGGAGGAGAAGCCTGCCGAGGAGAAGAAGGAGGAGCAGGAGGACAAGGACAAGGAGAACAAGAAGGAGGAGACCAAGGAGGGCGAGGAGGGCGCTGAGAAGAAGACTGAGAAGAAGTCTGACAAGAAGCTCGGTAAGAGCAAGGGCTTCGGTTTCGTCTGCTTCAGCAACCCCGACGATGCCACCAAGGCTGTTGCCGAGATGAACCAGCGCATGGTCAGCAACAAGCCCCTCTACGTCGCCCTGGCCCAGCGCAAGGATGTTCGCAAGAGCCAGCTTGAGGCTAGTATCCAGGCTCGCAACCAGCTTCGCATGCAGCAGGCCGCCGCCGCCGCCGGCATGCCCCAGCAGTACATGCAGCCCCCTGTCTACTTTGCTCCTGGCCAACAGCCCGGATTCATCCCCCAGGGTGGCCGCGGCATGCCCTTCCCCCAGCCCGGCATGGGAATGCCCGGTGTCCAGGGCGGCCGTCCCGGTCAGTTCCCCGGCTACCCTCAGCAGGGCGGTCGCGGAGGTGTTCCTCAGCAGATCCCCCCCAACATGTACGGCATGCCCGGCCAGTTCCCCCCTCAGTACGGTCAGCCCGGTACTCCTCAGTTCATGGCTGCCATGCAACAGGCTCAGCAGGCCGCTCTCTCTGGTGGTCGCGGTGCTCCTCAGGGTGGCCGTGGTGGCCCTCAGGGTATGCCTGGTGCTCCTCCCATGGGCGGTGCCATGCCTGGCTTCCCTCCCAACAACCGCCAGCAGGGTGCTGGTCGTGGTGGACCCAACGCTGGCCGCAACGGAAACGGTCCCCAGGCTCAGGCTGGCCGTGGTGCCGAGGGCGCCAACCCCGCCAGCGTGCTCCAGCAGCAGCTTCAGGCCGCTCAACCTGCTCAGCAGAAGCAGATTCTGGGTGAGCTGATCTTCCCCAAGATCCAGGCTATCAACTCCGAACTCGCCGGCAAGATCACTGGTATGCTCCTGGAGATGGACAACTCGGAGCTTGTCAACCTGTAAGTCAAGCCATTCTTGAGATTTTTGCACACGTTACTAACAGATGATAGTATTGAGGATGACGCTTCGCTGAAGGCCAAGGTCGACGAGGCTCTCGCCGTCTACGACGAGTATGTCAAGGCCCAGGGCGGCCCCGAGGGTGGTGAGGCTAAGAAGGAGGAGGAGACCAAGGCTTAAGCCTGGACCTACCTACCTACCTTCTCACCGACGCCTCTGGCTTCTTATCATTTCCTTTGTCATGGTTATCTGACTGGGCAACCCCCTCAACTGGAACGACGTATGCCTGGACGAGGCAATTTATGAACGATCAGGCAACAAACAACATGCTTTACGACCTTGTGTTACCCAATTTGAGGGGGCGCATTATGTACAGATAGACTTGGTTGCTATTTCTTCTCAGGAAGGGAAACTCAAAAGTTTGGGGACTCTGAGGTGGCTGGCTCTCGAGGCGAACTGCCGATTGCTTGCTTGCTCATGGCATGGCACGGCAAAGGCGGCGGCGCTCTGTCGGGAGAACCCACCAGGACGGCGTTGACGGTTTTCTGACACTCTGCCTGTTGACCTATACCCCCCACCGATGGTGCTCGTTTGCAGGCATGATCAACGCAGAGGTTTTATGCGGATAGGGTTTCTAATGAAAGAAATGTCTTGTTACTCTTTGAGGATGTGAATATGATGTGACTGTGTGAGTTGAGAGGTTGACCAGCTGTCTGAGTATATTTTGGATCGACAAGTGATGACAAGCAACGATGGACATGTTTACGAGTTCACGTTGTTGATGTCTAAGGTATGATACATAACTGCTTAACTAAAATGTATTCATAGATAGACAAGCGCTATTCCTGAATGTGTAAACACCCATGTACATGCATGCAAACACCAAGGAGAATGTGTACCTACCTACTCCAATAGTGCAACCAAACGCCTATTCCAGTGTAAACATGAAACTGTTTCGTTTCCAACCGACCTCACTTGACCAGCAGTAAGCAAATGACCTTGTCCTGCCTGCCTGACCGGTGGTGACCCTATCCTGATTGCATGCAATAAACCAATTCGCCAACCAATGTTGTTGTACTCCAATCCACACAATGCACCGCACCTTACAAGGTATTTACCACGACTGTATCAGGCCTTTCTTCAATCATGTACTTCTTGCCAGGAACGCTGCCAAAGAGCGTCTCCATGACCTTGCCCTTCTGCTGCTTCCTGACCTCCCCTAGGTACTCACTCACGTCGCTTAGGCCTTGGATCTGGTCCTCGAGCGTGAGGGTGGTCGAGTTGACACCGCGGACGAGAGGAGACACGAGCTTGCTGCGGAGGGTCTCGAGGGAGGCCTTGAGGGTCAGGAGTTTGCCGTTGTGCTCGACGAGGATGCCCTTGTTGCGAACCGTCTTCTCGCGTACGTTGCGCAACAGCTGGCGATTCTGTTCAAACTTGCGGAGCTCGGCAGCGCGAGTGCCCAGAAGGCGTGTCCAGAGGCTGGAGAGCATGTCGGCGTGGAGCTCCTCCTGGGCCGACGACTCGCGTACGACGGTGCGGGCAAGGTTAAGGAAGTGAAAGTCGACGGCCTCGAATAGGGCGAAGAGGGTCACGCTATGTTGCAGTTCGGCCTGAATCGAGTCCTCGAGAACGGCGATGAACTCGGTGAAGAGGAGCTGTACCATGCGCTGCTCTCGCTGCGGATTGGAGAGGCCGAAGATGTGTGTGGTGAGGCGGCCGAGTGGTGTTGGTGAGCCAGAAGCGTCTTCGAGGACGCGGGCTTGGGAGAGGATGTTGTGAATGTTGTCGTAGGCAGAGGAGAGAGTTGAAGGTGAGGGAGATGAGTTGAGGCGGTTGAGGTGCATCTTTGCCCAGTCCATAACGTTGAGGATGCTAACAAGGGGTGAGATTGTGGTATTGAGGGCTTGTACATGTTTGCAACAACTTACCCATCGATATCACCATCGACTCTAGCAAAAAACTTGGTCATTTCAATGGCCAACGTCTTCATGGTCTCACTGAGAGCATCCAGGTCAGACACAATGCTGTTGGCATCGCGCATGTCGCTTGTGCGCACGCTCTCGCCAAGATCCCAGACAGCAACACTCGTGGCTTGTAGATCATGAACCTGGGATACGGCGTGCTCTGAGTAGTAGATTAGAGGCTCAAAGGAGCGGGCGAGCCCTGCAACTTTGACGAGATCGCCCACAGGCCGCGGTGAGGCGGGTTGGAGCAGAGACTTGAAAAGGGAGAGAGAGAAGAAGGCGACGAGGACAGTGGTGAAGGTGGTGGACCATGTCCGTGTCAAGGTCTTGTAGCGATCACGGATGAAGTTGATGGCAGCCTCGATAGGCTCAGTGCGGTGTTGTACTTCAGCGCGGACGGCAAAGCGAATGTCTATTCCATGTCAGAGAAGTGGTGAGAGCTGAGGCTGCCATGCCCACTCACAATTATCCGGCGGTGAGTGTTGTAGAGCCAGCTCCCTTGCGGGAGTTGCCCTATCTTCAACCTTGACCTGAATCGTCCTATCCTCGTGCCTCTCGGGACTTGGGCTCCGACCCTTGTCCGGGCTCTGACTTCCCTTGGGCAACTTTGTCCTGATGGCCCTCTCTAGGACCATCTCATCCTCACTATCATCGTCAAACTCCGGAGAACTTTCTCTCAGAGTGCTCAGACCGCCACGTTGCATACCAGCGGCGAGGAAATCATGAGGTCCCCTCCAGAAGCCGCTACTCCGGTCTCCGTTGCCGAGTCTCCGCCACGCTGGAGGTGAGTATCCACCGGCGGACGCGACCTCCGAATCCTCGAGGTCCTCTTCCGTCGCCGCCTCGCTGCGGAGGACTGAGTGGCGGGGCGACAGTGTGCTTGCTGGGAGATCGAAGTCCCGTAGTGATGCGTCGAGATTTTCTAGGTGATCCGTCATGGCTGCTGCGCTTGGGCGAGTCGTCGTCGCGAGGACGGCGTGACTCACGGCGACGGTGGTACTCTATCTCCTGAATCTGTTTCTGCCGTTGCTTCTCTAGAAGGAGGTCCTGCTCTCGTTGCAGCTGGAGCTGCTGCTGAAGCTGATGACGGCGCTGGGCGAGAACTATATCCTGGCCAGAGATGACAAGCTGCTGCTGGTCCTCGAGCACAAGCTGGCTCCTCGCAAAGGGGGGTTCCGGTAGAGGCTTCTCGCCTCCGACTGTCTGCAGAGTGTTGCTCGGAGGCTCGGCAAACAGAGGCTGAACCAGCGACGACAACGACGGCAAGGGTATGCCAAGGTTGGGGAAGCGAAAGGCGACGAGGCGGGGGATGTAGATGACGGCACAGATGAGGAGCAGAAAGAGGGTGATGAAGTATGTGCTGGGGGCGATGGTGATGCTGACGAGCGAGACGTTGTTGTTTACCGTCAGGAATGGAGTCATGGAGATGATGGATGGAAGGATGGGTTGATTGATTTGATTGTGTGCTCAGAAGTGATGGTCCTCTTTCTCAGGCAAGATCAACGTCTTGATCAAGTAGACTCTTGTGTTTCTGGGGGTTGATTGACTGATTTTGGGGTAATAGTTGAAGAGGTAGAGAACAAATAGAGGCTTAGAAAGAAGGTTGGCAACTATGCAATGCAAGGTTGGATGGATGATGGGACGGAATGGATTGGATGGACGTCTGTTGCTGGGCTAGAGAGTAGAGAGGTAGGCTGGGCGGGCAGGGCTTGCATAGACATGTAAGATTACAATGCGATGCGAAGCCCGCTCAAGTACCTAAGGTAGGTCGGTAGGTCGGGGAAGTAGGTCAAGCAAGGCAGATGCAAGTAGAGACCCGTCAACTCGACCGGCAGCTCAAGATGGAAAAAGAGGAGGGAGGGAAAGATCGAGAAAGGAAAGAGGAGGGAAGAAGATGAAACATACCAAGGCAAGGAAGGCAAGGGAAATGCTCACTCATTCATCGCCCGGCTTTTCTCAACAGCCGATAAACCTCCTCCCGTCCCTCCCTCCTTCCCTAGCAGTAGCAACAACAACAGCAGCACGCACGCACGCACTTGCCCACGAAATCAAAGAGGTTGGGGTCCTTGCTACCACTGCGTCACAGCCAATCATGCCCCGCCAACCGTGCAGAACGAGACCGTTTCAGCGACCCCGCGCTAAACCCATTTCAGAGGGGACCACTTTACGCGACACGTCTTTTGAGTGGGAGTGGCCTGACGCGCAAGGCATCTCTTGGTCACATGAGCTGCATTTGTTTACAGTTCGTTGTCATGGAAGATGAGGGGGAGGGGGTCTTAGAATGGGGGGGCTGTGGATGTGTGTGATTCACCATGGGAAATGGTCATGGTGAATACCGCGATGGACGCGCGAAGATTCCACGAAAAGGATGCGCTTTTTATATTTTTAGGCAGCACCGGCCGCGAACCGTGTCTCTCGTTATTGTTTTTTGTTGTTCTCTTGTCGTGCTCTTATCGACCGTTGATACGCTGGCGTCGCCTCCCAAGCGGTGGCGGGGCATGTCTGGGATTGGTTGTCTTGCCCCTCCGTGGGAAAAGGTGGGGCTCTCCCGGACCCGAGCCGGCTCGCCCCGTCCCAGCATTCATTCATTCATCCAAACATCAGTGCATTCTGGAACAGATAACAATGATTGCAGGAACTTATATAATATCGTGATTTCTTTCTGTAGTCGATTTGGCCTGAGGCTTCGGCTTTGATACATTGAATCGCTACATGATTACCATTTTGCGCTCGGCTTTTCAAACAGCCAAATGTGACTCCCACCTCCTTCATCCAAGACATCCCCATTCCATCTCATGCTTGCCACACCCTCCTCTCCCCCAAATGCATATACAAAAAACGACAAACAACATGATATCCAGAAAATCAAGTCGTCTAAAATAGGTAGGCAAACAACACCCCCAACTCCGTGTAATGCCAGCATCACATCCACATCCACATCACATCACCTCGACGTTTGGATTCTTCTCCTCAATGTCCATCTCGCAGCACATCCGCCCCAGGAACTCGACGCTCCGCATCGACGCCTTCAACCGCATGCCCCAGCCGATGCACTCTATCACGGGCTGCGCGCACTGCGTAAACAGCTCGATGACCGTCTCCGCCGCCATCGGTTTGCTGTCGTTGAGCGCGCTCTGCAGGTTCAGCCCGTCCTCCACCTCCACCACCGACGGCCGCTCCGTCCCTGACCACGGCAGCGGGAACTCCTCGCACAGCATGTTGACCGCCAGCGACTCGGCCAGGCTTGCGTCAAACTCCTCCGAGCCCGTGAGGTTCTTCCACGACTGCGCAAAGCACACGGGGATGCTGTTGCTCCAGAGTCGGGGTCCGTTGACCCGGTTGTGTACGTGGTACATGGCCGTCCCCTCCTCTATCAAGCCCCACCACACCACCAGCTCCGTGCCCGTGTCATCATCACCAAAGAACAAGACTCCGTAAATAGGGTTCTGCGTCGGCTTCTCTGCCAACTCTCCGGACACCACGTATCGTTGGGACCCCGTGTACGCCGCTCGTTGCTTGAGCTCACGGTCCTTGAGCATCAGGTTGACCTTGAACGGGAAGCTCCCTCTAAGGCGAAGCTCTGGCTCTGCTGACTCTGACTCGAGTAGAATCGTCTCCATCTTGAACTCGGGCTTGTACTCTATGGAATGTATTACTGCCGAAAAAGTCAGTATCACCATCTTTAACCGGGGACGCATCTGGGACAGTCGCCTACAATCTCCTGTATCCAGATACCCCGACTTTTTACGGTCGTGCTCTATCACCATGATGACGCTCATGGGGTCTCTCCGATAGACGTTTTCAGCGTACGGGCTCTCACGCAGCACAATGGCCGGCCGCGACAGCGTATCAGGCGATAAACTGCAGTCGAGGACAGCTAACCACCGCTCACCGACGTCTCTGAGCTCCTTCTTGTTCCAGTTCCATCGCGTCACCTTGCACGGGCACTTCCAGATGCGCAGCACGAGCCCTTGATCTGTCAGTCTTATTCCAAAGCGCTCCGAGTCCTCCTGTCCTGCGTACGTGCGGAGGTTGAAGTTGGCCGGGCTATCTGCCAAAAAGTGCATCCGGTGCAGCGTCTCCTCGGGCTTCTGCGACAGGGGCCACCTCCACACCAGGATGGACTGGTCGCCCGACTTCTTGAGCACCTCTTCCTGCAGCCGGAGAAAAGCCTTGTTACCCTCTCCATACAGAATAGGCATGTTTATGCCAAAAATGCCCATCAGTGAATACGCCATGTCCTCGGGTCTGGTCGTCTCCCTATGCGCCATCCAGCCCATCCTTGTGGCCACGTTTTCGCGCTGCAGTAGTGTCGTTATTTTGCGATCCTTCTTTGGGTCCGGCTGTAATAGAAATGACTCCTCGATTCCTGTGATCTCGCTGATTGTCGCGGCCAGAGAATGTCTCTCGCCAAGGGGCGACCAGTTCTGGTCGACAAACTCAACCTCGTCTGGGGCCAGCAGCTCCTGGAGTGTCCAGCCGCGTGTGAACCAGCGGCTCTGTTTGAGGGACGCGACCACCCCTGAGGGTTGAGGAGAAACGTCCGAGAGGTAGGCAAAGCACACTGAAGCCTCCTTGTACCAGCGAAACATGGAGTTGAGGGCCTCCGAGAGCTCAGCGCTGCTGGACTTGTCGATGCAGCATGTGTCGATCCAGATGTGGTCATAGCCGCGGTCGAGAGCCTTCTCGCAGGCCTGAGAGATCTTGCGGTATCCTTGGCCATTCTTCTGGCGAATCTCGTTCATGCGCGCCTGGCTCTGGATGTCGTCGAACAGCACCTCCTCGCTACCCCACGTATGCGACAGGATGGCGTACTTTTCAGGGCCGGCGCCAAACGTCTCAAGCTGCAAGGTCCTGGTATTGAGGAGTCTCATGCTGGCGACTCGAAGAGGACAGATTGATCAATCGCATGAGGTCCAGGAGATGCAGGCAGTTGTCGTCGTGAGGGTGCGGTTTCATGGTCTTGGTTTCAGCCTCGCGGTGGTCCAGGCGAGGCGAGGTCAAAGCCGCAAGCGAGTCAGGCCTGGCCGTGGCCGTGGCCGTGACCGCAATAGGCCTTGAGCCTGGGAGATGGGGACGGGGACCAATGAGACGCCTCAGACGCCCTGTGGCAAAACCCTGCCCGCAGCAATGTGGCCTCTACTGGACAGTACAGGTCACTCTCTATCCCTATTCATCCAGTCTTGCTCACAAATCCTTCCGTCCATGAACCCCATCGCAAGTCATAAGCGTCGTCGAAATAAGGTAGACGTGCGTCTGAGAAACGAGGCACGTGATGCAACCTGAGACAGGTGAATCCAGCGCCATGCAGTCGTAGCTCTTGATGCTATCCATCTCACTCATCCCTCACTATCAAATCAAGCCGCCACGGCATTAAACTTGAAACAACCAACGTGCCCTGGTCCCCGCCATGTTGCACCTGCATACACGTATACAAGTACAGTACTAGTAGCCAAAGCCAAAGCCATAGTCGTTGTCATAGTCATAGTCGTAATACCTAGTACCTAGTCGTCTGTCCATCCATCCATCCATACTAAAAACTCCATCCGTTCGTTGAATTCTAGTGAGTGACCACGCTACCCAGAAACTCATCCACTCAACCACCAACTGACCCAACATCAAGCCCTTTCATCCTCAACCCAAAAGAATCGTACTCCAAGCCAAAGCCCGTTGATGTGCAGCTCGTATAATGCTGAAAAGAGAACCACAGCTCGCACAACACCTGTCCTATCATGCATGTGCATCATCCCGTCTATCCCCGACCTGTTGCCTCAACCTGAGAACTCCGCTGGCTCATGGCCTATTGAAACAGGCCCTCTAATCGATCCTAGCATTTGATAGACTTTTCGCTGCAGGGTTGCTGAGAATATTGACCTGCTTCACGCCTCTGTACTTGCCCTGCTTACGGAGCCGCTTCCTCGCCACCATGACAGGAACCGAGCTCTTGGTCACTAGGTAGTTGGAAAATGATCCCAGAATGACACTACCCATTGTTAGCTATGCGCATATCCTGTCAGCACGAGAGCCACTTACCCCTTCAGCGCACTTCTTCCTCGGCTTCCTATCACGACCAGTGTCGGGCTGACAAGGTCGATCACCTCGGTAATCAGATGCTTTGGGTTCTTGCAATGCAGCACCTCCACAATGACCCGCACCTGAAGGCTCGTCTTTCGTAGCAGTTTGATGACCCTGTCCGAGATATCCTTGACTGCTCGGCGCCGTTCTTCCTCTGCTCTGCTGCGCTCTCCTCGGCTCGATGGCGCAGGGGAGGTGTTGGGCGTGTTATTCTTCGAGTCTCGAATAGATGCTCGCACAAATTCCGGCACTGCTGTCATTGCCGGGGCCGGCGTCTTGCTGTTGGCGACGGTGTTGATAGCAGCCGCCTGCTCCTTCATGGCCTTTGGATCATCCGGTACTTGGTTTGCATCACCAATGCCTTGCTCCTCATCAACACAATAGATGGCCATGAGCGTGTCGCCATCTCGCAGTACCGTACCGATTGCCCACTCGAGTGCATGTGTGGATTCGTCGCTCATATCTGTAGCCACCAGGTACTTTCTGAGCCGATGATGTTCATCCTCCGCTTGCTGGACAATCTTTTGGTACTCTCCACGGTAAATCATGCGAATCGCACGATGGGACTCTGGCGTCGAGATTATAGTAGACATAGATACGGTGAGGTTCTGCGCCGTTTTGATGTCGTCTCTGTCAGCCTCCTCATCAGAGTCAATAATGGAAGCAGCCGTTGATACTGTTCCCGTATTGTAGCTCGTGTTGGGGTGCACAGCAGCCCTGCTAGTACTCTTCACGTTGTCGCCAAACGGACTGGTGACCTTGATCTCTGGCTCTGACAGCAGGGAGCGATACGTATATGACTTCCCTGAAGCAACCTTGGTTCCTGGTTATCATGTTAGCACCCATCCGAGTATAGAGTGAGCTCGCAGACGTACTCTCTTCATCGGCAGCAGCAAGAAGGCTCTGAGACTTTCGACCATCACCAGAGGAACCCTCACTGGTCTCGCCCTTAGCATCGGGGTTGAGTGTCCGAGGGGCCTTCTTACGACCTCGGTCCTCGTCGTCAGAGGAAAACGTGTCGTCGTCTTCACTAGATTCCAGGTGTTCACCATCAGGGCCCAAGTAATCCTTGACTAATCTGCCACTCTGGCTATCATCTTGAGCACGCATCGGGAGAGTAGACAGAGTGCCCCCCGAGCTCGCCAGGTTTGCGTCTGTCAACCGGCGATAGGCGTTGTTGAGATTAAAAACCTGGCCATCATCAAGCATAGCTGTGCCTGGAGCAAGTACTGTGCCGGGCGACCTCGACCTCGAACCTAGGCGGTTGTGAGGGGACATGGATTTGTGGCCGCCGATGGCGCCTCCAAGGGAGCGCCTGTGTTCACGATCGACACCACGGAGTGTGTCCCCAAGGGAAGTCCCTTGGGTGTTTCGCTTGGGAAGCTGCTGACCCGTGTTGCGTGTAATGATGTCGGAAAATCGGTATCCAGAGACAGGATCATTACGTCCTCCAGCTGCTCGAGGCCCAAACTCGACGGGATTCGATGCGGCATCACTGAAGCTGCGAGTGTGTCCAACGGTGCTGGGTGCGAGGCTGGCAGGTTTAGAAACGGGAGAGCTTGGAGTTGTGCTGGTGCCGGGAAGCTTTGAGGGGCCAGATGGAGGAGTGTCCAGATCCAGCATACTTCGAATCTTGGGTGGGGGAGGGGACGTGGTGTCAAGCATACTTCGCACGGCTTGGCGAGGAGAGCTCGGAGCAGGCTGCTCATCGATATCCAGCATGCTTCGAACGGGCGATCGCGGGGTAGCATAAGGAGAGGCGGATCGCATACGGTCTTGGGAAGTCTGAGACGGTTGCGGATTTCCGAGCAGCGCAAGAACCTCCTGTCGCTCCATGTCGAGCATGGCCTCTATGCTCATGGGTTGTTGGTTCCGCGACATGATGGCGGTTGGTAGGTAGTACCACAGTTGGGCTAAAACTGGTCTGGTAGATTGTTGAAGTTGGGGGCAGATGCGCAAGCACAAAAAGGCCGAATCGTAGTATCGATTAACGACAGAAACCAGACGTGTAGCAACAAGAAGAGGCTACGGAAGCTGTACCGAAAAGATTTGGGAATGCGCACACACCGCGACAGTTTAGCGGGGGAATTTGTGCAAGGAGCGCTGGGGTGTCGATGTAGGCCAAGAGAGCATTGCGCGGTGGCTGAGAGAGATGGACGATTCGCGTGGCCTGGCGCCTTTCAAAACATGTTGCAGCAGCTCAACAGCGTTGACAATTCTCGGTCAAAGTAGATATTGGGACGCGGTGAAAGGTGTTGTCGGGTTTCGGGGGCCGTACGTCAGAGCGACTCGGTGAAGTAGCCCGGTTGGTGGAGGTGGGAGGTAGGGTTTCCCTTTCTCGGATTCAGCAAGGTCGCGGGGGATCGAGCGATGGGGGAGAGGAAAAAACCAGAGCTGAAAGAGAAATAGCCGGGTTGACGTGGCGAGAAGATCGTGTGACTGACTACTGACTTGCTTGCCTAGGTGACAGATGAAGAATATGAAGAGGAGAGAGTTGGCGTGGAGGGATCCAGGTTCCGGGGAAAGAATGCAGAGACGAGACGTGCTGCGTAAGTTGGACGGACGTGGAGTCGAGAACGGTTTGAGGCAAGAGCGAAAGGCTGCCCGGTGGCTGTGGCCGCCCAAACCGCCTAAAAGCACCCACACGCACAGGGAAGGAAGTGTGGGAGGTGACACTGGCGCTGGCGCTGGACTGACCGAGTTACGGGCTGCGGGCGGAGAGCGGAGCGGAGTGCAGTAAGTGGCAGTGGGGAAGGAGGGGCAGGCACTTGGTTGATGATGGGAATGTCCTGTCTTTCTGGCCTTGACTCGCCCTCTCAGGAGCTGGGATTGCTCTTTACGGTAATGATGCGCGTAAGCATCGGTTAAGGTGTTTTGGAGTGGCACACCGTCATTACTTTGCGGAGTGAGTTTAATTCTAGGGAGATGCGAACCGAGATTATAGGCGCCCAAAGGTGTTGCTCAGAAACCCAACTTGACGTCTTCCAGTACAACTCTATTATTTTCTTTTCCTTGCCAGCCCAAGGAAGAAAAGTCTTTTCATCATCTGTTGGTGGCCTCCGACTCCGTCTTCAGCCCTGGCCCGAGCTCATCGAGTGATTGTGTCGTCATGTGAAAGCATCGTCTGCGCCGCTTGTAGATTATCGGTTTCGTCATTGGACAATGGCTTCTCGTCTGTCTTTGCCCCGACGAAACCTTCGGTAGTTTTGATCTAGGGCTTTTTGGAATTAGATGGCTTTTTTTCACGATTGATGAGCTTCAAGGTCGTTCACTTATATCCTGCCCTACTGGATCTCGGCAAACAAGGCTCTTCAACCCCGTGCTCGAACGGCGTTTAAACAAGATTCGTTTGACAAGCCCGAAACCTTCCGTTCCAGGATCTAATTCCGAAACCTTTGACACAAGGGCTCACATTGCTGAAACATAGATCAGATCAGAACATCCATCTTGTTTAATTCTGACCGTCACGAGACCTGCATCGCTCTCCACATCATTGCTCCCAAAAGAAAATGCGTCTCGCTCATGAGTCAGCCATTGTCGTCGTCTTCTGCCCCTCCGCAACCGCAACCTCGGAAGCGTTTAATGCTCCCCCCCCGATGTCCTCCGATCGCATTCCCGCCAGCATAGCCGTGCCAAGTGCATGAACGCATCCTTTCGGCTCTTTGCATGGAACAGTGCTGTGATCCGGCCCGGATAAGGGTTTCTCCAAGGTCAAGGTCAGTTGGACGTACTAGGCCTATCCCTCTCTCATGATACATAGCATCGAGTGGTGTAAGTCTTCAGGATAGGGGCTCAGCCCCTCCTCTCACATGGTCTGGCCAGCGCAGAAAGATGATTCTTTGCGTCAAAGGCTGGATATGTTACATATTTGGCACATCTACTGTACAACCTAAAGAGGGCGGTTACTCCAAAACTGTGCCCGCTCTACATTTTCTTCTTCGTCTTGAGTTTGTTGGACCCAATGTTGGCTCGGGCTGCCGTGCCCAACTTGTGCACCACCTTCCGCTTCTCCCACACGCTCGACCGTCCCTCCACGACAGCAATGATCTCCTCTGCTATCCGGTGGGGGAACTGCTTGCGTCCGCTGCCCTTGGAGGGCTTCTTGTTGATCACATCCAGGATCCAGTTAAAGGCGACACGTCGTCGTTGTCGCACCCCAAGGGGCACCGGAAGCTCCAGAGCTCGGCCACCACCGCCAGCACCCGCCACGTTGCGGATCTTGAGGAGAGGTGCCACCGAGTCGATGGCCACAGTAATGTACAGGATCGGGTTGAGGGGGAGGTGTTCAGCCGGAGGGGTTCCGGGTAGGAGGGGGTATTTCGGGCTGTAGATCGGAGGTGGTGCGGTTCGGAGGTTGTTCATGACTGTGGCCATGTTCTAGTTTGATTGTTAGCCGTGTTGCCGGCCAAGCCCTTTCATGGGTTGGGCGTAAACTTACCCGCTGTGCAACGCTCAGCTTGCCATCCCGCATCAACAGGCGGGTGATCTGCTCAAGCACAGGATGGTATCGCTTCTTCAAGTTGAAGCCTTGTGGCCACGGCCGCTGGGGCATGCCGAACTTGTGTCCAGGATTCTCAACCTCAGTGTCGGCTTGGGCCAATTCGGCATTCTCAGCTGCAGCAACGAGAGCTTCCGCCTTCTCGGCTGAGGGGATGGTGCCCTCCTGGTAGAGAATATGCTCCTGGGCTGGGGTCAATCCGCCCTCAACTGAGCTCGATACCGTACGGCCGCCGTAGAATAGCTGTTCGAGAGTGGCATCGTCCAAGACTTCCTCGGAGCTGGTCAAACCAGTAGTCTGCAATGTCCCGCCATCAGTTGCCAAGACCGGTACATCGTCTCAATTCAATTCCTACCTCGGCGTCTTCCTTCCCTGTCGAGGCCTCGGAGGCACTGACATCCTTCGAAATAGGCTCGGATTGGGACTCGTCGGGCTTCGGGGCGTTGTCAATCGCTTTCGGGGGCTTGTCGTTCCCCTCGTTCGAGTACCACCGGTTCCGGGGAAGAGTGTTGGCGAACGTCCCAGGCCGGGGGGCAGCAGGCCTCGATCGAATTGCGAGAGCTCTGCATGCGCCCCAAACCCTTGATCTTGGAGACATGGCTGAGCTCCGCGTTGCTAGCAACGAATTCGTGGAGCAAGGTACTATACAGGCTCGTGGCTCTTGTGATCAATGGGCAAATTCGCGATGCAAAATTCCCCGTCGAGTTGTGCGGAAAATCAATAATCCGGACATTGTCGTTGGTAGCTTACATAACTCTCCTGGACCACCACTCCCCCAAGCATTGACGACAAGGAGGATGAAAGCTTGGATATTTGCGGGTATTTACGAGGAAAGACTGGGGCAATGCGATAAATAGTCGGATATAGTATATATTCGGAGAGTTAAACTCTTGGCTAGAGCATTATTTATGCGAACTTCAGCTATATTCCTTGCATCTTCCTAGTAGCTCCCACTTGTCGTCCACAACCACCCAATTCCACAACACCATATTAATGAGATCCAGCAAAGCTTACCTAGCACTTTGAAACGCTAGAGTTCCACTTGTTTTTCTCATTTGTCTAGTTTCATATGTAATACTGGAGGTTTTCTCAACGTCGCCAAGACTTACTTATCTTCTGTACACGCCTGTCTCACTGGCACTCGACCACACCATGTCCCTACTGCATCCAGGTGTCAGAATCAGTGCTTTTTCTTCAGATGATCGTCGTCACGTACCGAATCGCCGTAATCGGAGACCGTGGCAGTTGGGGGTGCCGTCACCTAATCGCTTCAACTGCAGCTTCATGTGATCAACTGTGCTCACTTCCACCCCAATCAACCGTGGCTGCGCCGAGGGTGGGGGTTCAACGACGTCTTGATAGTAACCATACACTCCTCTTGAGTTACCTACCCAGGTCCTTGTCATTGCGCTGACAATGGAGGCTGACCACGATAAGAGGCTGATGGAGGCGTTTCCCCGCCCATCAACAGTTGCTTGGATTCGACTTCTCACACCACTGATGCAACCTTGCGTCCGTCTCGATGCCAAACAATCCTTGTTTCCATGTCTGTCTGTCACCGTATGTCCTCAAACAATGCAAGCCCCAGTTCAAATTCCCGGTATCGCACAGTCCATTTTGCCCAACTCCTCGAAAACCTGCGTTCAGCAAGCCTCGAATTTCGAACCCTAAGCAACTAACCCTCCTTAGTAAAGGGAAACCAAATGCCGCCGACTAAATCCAACACGCCCATATCGCACCAAGTGCTGCAAGAAATGCTGTTGCATCGATGTGCGCCAGGCCATATTCGAGCAGCATCCATAAAATACAACTCGCAGCCGCCATGAAGATCCACCTCCAGATCTGCCGGCTGCGTAGTACTCATCCCTTTTCGTTCTGCTTGGTTCCAGTTCCAAACTCCTGTTACATACTTCGCCAGAGCAGCAAACACGATTCAGCAAAAGAATATCGCGAAAACCCAGACCCAAGCACAAAAAGATAACTCCCCCAGTCGTGAATAGAGAAGAGCCCAACCATCCTGGTTTGCAGGTTGGATTGCTGCACAGTCGGTTGAGCTTGTGAGCAGTGCCCCCATCAAGTGTCTACCAGCTCCAGGATTGAGTGGGAGAATTGGTATTCGATCCAGTCAGCCACTTGACAGCACACTCAGCGGCATCCTCTCTTGCGTTGTTGAGGTTCTTGCCATCATACCAGTACCGAGCATTGAGTGTCTTGCCGTGAACCGTGACCCTGCTTGACCACGCAGTACGACCGCCTTCGGATTCAAGTTAGTGACCCTTGGTCGGGACAAGTCAGTTACAGGGAACCTACCTCGACGATCTGACACAATCTGGAAAACGGGGGGGCGCAACTGGGCATCACGGCAGAAATCTACAAGAGTTTAGCTCGGAAAGCCCATGAATTGAAGGTTTAGGGGAAGACGAACGGTCGAGCTGGTCCTGCCAGGGGCCGGTGGGGTTGATGGATTGAACTTCCATTGTTGCTAGATAGAGAACAGGAAGGTAGGCACGAGAAACCAGGCGGGAACCTTGGTTATTATGTCAAGGCCTTTGAAGGGTGGGGGCTCAGATGTGTGGATGCTGAGGTAGGTGGCAAGAAGCTAGCGGTGGAAATGGAAGATCCTCAGTGCCGAGTGCTGGGGGATATAATTGAAGCTGTTGACAGAGTTTGAAGATTATAATGGGCGCGGGTGGTGTGTTATATATCCAGTCAAGTTGAACTTGGTTGTAGCAACGTGTTTGGGAGACGCCGGGCGTGTGGGGTCCTGGGATATGACAACGGCAATAGAAACCCTGGTAGAGGCGGCCAAGATTTGGTAGCCAGCTGGGCGTGGTATATCCGAGGAAGCCTCAAAGGTAAGACGAAGGCAAGCAAATAGGGCGGGCCCAGGTTGTCGGGCGGATGATGTGGCAGAAGAGGATTAGATGCCGTCAAACGGGGAGGGGGCGAAGCGGTGATGTGGACTTGACGCAGACACGGAGATGTTTGTGTGAAGTTGCAGGACGGCTAGAAGTCTGAAGCGTCTAGCGGCAGACTGCATCCAGGGAACAGGAAACCCAATCAATCTGAGAAGTTTACGAGAAGAGGATAGGAGGGAAGGGGAAGAGAGAAGGGAGGACGAGGTGAAATAGGAGAATGTGAGCCACAACTAAGTGAGCCCAAGTCTCGACGGAGGCGTGGGAGGGATTGACAAGCGAATCCTCACAGAAGGAACGAAGTTTCTGCTGGCCAGCAAACTACGGCACAAGCCTACGTCGGTATCGGTACGGCCTGCGGCCCTGCAACTTGGTAAACGGGGGGGGCTCCAACTCAACATTGCTTTTTCTGCCCCTTGAGGAGAGAGAGTGGGATCTGGCGCATCGGGTTAAGCTCACCAGCAGGGAAGCAAATCGACTCGGGAGTGACAGACAAGAGAAGGGCGGGTGTGAGCCGAGTTGCTTGGACCTCAGCGTGGGCCGTGCCGGGGCCGGTCAGTCCCTTGCAAGGCGGCAACGGGGACGGGGACGGGGACGGAGACGGGAGCGGGTGAGGAGAGGCGATGTGCTGTTTGTGTTTGCGCAAGGATTCGGACATGGCCATCATGATGAGGCTCGACACGACAAGGACAGGCGAGCGTTTGTGAATCTGCGATTGAGTCCAGGACAGGCAGCAAGAGGGCCACGGCGTGCAGGTGCAGCAGCAGCAAGCAGAAGCAATGTAGAGGGGAAACCATGGGGGGGCGTGTACTCCAAGTCATCCCCAAGGGCGTCTGTGGATGTTGCTCGTGGCCGTGGAGCACTGCCAAGTACAAGCGTGCAAGGGGACGGTTGATGGATGGAACCTAGATCACGAGGGCGCATGCGGTAACAGACCTGCTAGAGGTTTGATTTGGAAAAGGCTGGACGACTCTGGCACGCTGGTGCAGCTCCGTCAGATGCGAAAAAGCAATGCCGGGGAGATGGTGCTCGATGGTGGATGCCCAGCCCAACTCGATCCAAGCAGGGTTTGGGGGTTACCAGCACATGAGGAGTGGCAGTACTGTAATTGAGGAGAAAAGAGAAAAAGAAAAAAACAAAGTGAGGCTGACCACAAAAGAATGAATGAGAAGCAAAAAGGAGCATGGGCACGAGGAATGAGGACGACGTGGGAGATGAACGATTCGTAATGTCCAAGAGAGGCGCCCCTTGGCTGCGACTCGAGGTGAAAAGAGAAGACAAGACAACTAACTCCATCTCCCAGTCCATTGTAGCGGGTTCTAGGCAATGATGTGCAGGATGATGATGTGTCGTGCTTCGGACGATGCGATGTCGTACACGAACATCAACTGCAGACGTCTGCAGGCACAGGATCAGGATTAGAATTAGGATCAGGTACGGCCGAGAGAGAAATGAGGTTATTCGTGAGGCGTAGCGCAGCAGCAGCCCTGGATTTCAGGTCGAGATTACCATGGCCACGTCAAGCGAGCAGCTGAGGCGATGCCAGCTCAGGGCAGGCATTGACACCCATGGAGCCCTGACCAGGCCAGGGAGCACATGGTCGATTAGCCCAAAAAGCCATGATAGAAACCCTTGCCCTCAAACATGAACAAATACGAACAGGGGAGAATCGCTTGAAGATGTGGAGAGACAGAGCAGCGCCGCTCAGAGCAGAGCAGAGTTGACCGACAAGGAGGCGAGAACTTGCAAGGGGCTCCCTGTCCTCGAGACACGATTGGCCCTGTCGTGTCTCTTTTCTTCTTCTGCTCTCTCCTCGATGTTGTCTCCTCCGCTGCGCATTTCTGGGATTGGGGGATCGCAAAATTTGGTGTCGTTTTTCTTTTTGATGTGGAGTCGACAAGATCATCTCGACTGGGATTTGGCGGCGAATCCCAGAAGACCATCCACGCCGGGAAGGAGCCCGGATCTGTGCGTGTGGGGGAGAGGGGGAGAGCTCAGCGTGCACCGACCACCCGCTATCATGGGTTGGAAGGCGCTGGCTGGGTGCCTGCCCTGTTACGACCTACGTATTGTAACCCTTGGTGCTTGCCCTGGGCTAAGCCTCTCAGGCGCTAAGGCAGGCCTGGCGATGACCGGCCTCTTCTTCTGATTAACTAACCTCCGCCAGCTTCATGCTGTCGGCTTCAGACAAAGCAAAGCATCCTCAAGACCTCGAATCTTCCCCGAGACTGGTAACAAGGTGGCGTTCCTAGGTGCGTCGCTACTGCTACTACCTAGGCCCGGGTCTTGAGCGTTCTGTCGATACCAAGATCCTGCGCTGCAGCCAATATCGGACCCAGGGATGATGGGACGGATGCTGGGGTTTGGGGACCAGGGGTTAAGCTCGGGACAACCAACTAAATGTCGACCTCTCCAGTATCAAGAATGGGCTTGAATGGGGACCGGACCCCAGCCAGGCCTCGGTATGATGGAGAGCTATGCGCGGTAGTTCAGGTGAGCTAGCCAGCCCTTGCTGTCATCTACCCAGAGTTGTTGACTGGTGTTAAGCGCGCTTTGCGACTGATAATACGACCCTAACAGAATGATACCCTTCGCAGTCCCGTACCCATATCGCCGATGGATGACCTCCAGGGTCCGCCTTACACGGAGCGTGCTTTCACCAAGTCTGGTTGCCGAATAGAGTGGACCTGGACCTCAATTTGGGGACTTCTTGAACAGGGCTGGCTGGCCTGAATCTGCATTGAATCTGCTGGCGTCTGTCATGTACGGAGGCCTTGCCGCGGCAATCCGTTAGGCTGGACTGGACCCAATACACCGCATGCCCCGGCTCGCGGTCGCTATTATCGCCGATGCTGGGCCTGGTTGCTTTTTCCCGGCCGGCGTCGAGATTTTTTTTTTTCTCTTCCCCTTCTGTCCTCGCCCTCTTCTTGTTCGCTCTCCCGGCTGGCTGTGTTCAGGTCTGCCGGTCTGGCCTGCCGATCAATGACCAAGATCCCGGCTCGACACACATGTCCAGTTTGATTGAGAGCGTCACAGGCGCTTGATCCGCCGCTGTCAGAGCAAGCAACGTTGATCCTGCTTGCATCCAAGTCTGACATGACATAGTATTTGCATCCAATGTCCCAGTGTGTCGGGAGATGCCAGAGAGACCCGCAGCACCAAGGCACCGCCCAAGTCAATAACTGCCGAACCCACTACTTCCGCCTGCTCGGGATGCTGGGCCTCTTCCAGGTTTGGGGTCGAAGACAGGTCGGGCCCCTGCATGTGGCAGCCTGCTAGTCCTGTGCGTGCGGGTTGAGAAGTAGAGGCCTACTTAGTCGAAGGATGTCAGACGAATATATTGACTACAGATGCGGGCGTTTGTTGCACGCCGAGGTAAAGGCTGCTTGGCTGAGCCATGCATCCAGCCTCGGTTTGCTCGGCACATCACAGCATCAGTCGGTTCCCACAAGCAAACTGGCAACCACCGTCCGTCATCTTACGCATCGAGCGTGCGTGAATGCATCTGTTCCAGACTGAAAAGTTCACGCCATCCTTGGTCGCCTTGGATATGCAAGACGACGAGTTGTTACTCTACACACCATGATAGCCTTCTTTTCTCATCCTCTTGTCTCCTGGGCGTGAAAACAAGGCCAAAACATTTCTGGAAACCGACAGATTGGTTATCAATCAACAGGACGAGCCGACCCGATTCAGGGTTACAGTTACATGACCCCATTCCCGCTTGGGCTTAGAATCAAACTCCAAGGCGAGCCATCGTCAGCCTTGGGCCCTGACCGGTCCGTCAACTCCCACCTCGAAGAGACGACGTGGGAGGCAGACCGACCAAGGAGCTTCGTCATATTTCACCGTGGACGTCTCAGTGCAGCTTGGATCAGGGCACTCCGATCCACCGTGGACGCGCGCCAGATCAGCCATGCAGGACAAGGGATGCTTGATGGAAACCTCAAGCATCGCTGTCCATGCCCTGGCCAAACAGCAACTCCTTGGGACGTACTGCTCCCGCGGAAGGGGTCGAGATGATGAGACCAACTTTCCCAATCTGACCGCTGGAGATTGGCCGCACCTATCACGGGCTTTCTTTTTCTGGAACTCAACTTATAGCCCCCAAGACATTTCATCCGCCACTTAACCGTTTGCTCAGCTGGCCTCGTGGACCTCCGAGACAGGCCAGCCTTTTTTCACCGGTCTGGAGAATGGCGTAGATCCCCACGTCAGGCCTTGCATCGTGACCCTCCGATTCTTCGCCCTCCTTGCGTACCCTGCGCCTCGCCATTTCGACCACGACATGAGGGTTGGCAAAGAGGTGTGACATGGCTAGACCGTTGAGCGGCTAGTTTCCCCTGCGGTCGCCCGTCCTCGTCCACCTGGTGTTTGTAACAGCCGCTTTCTAGACCGAGTCTGAGGATTGTTGGAGCCATTTGGTTGGGTTGGCAAAGTTGACACCTATCTCTGACAGCTGTATCCGTATCGCTTCCCAACTCCTTGCTTCAGACACAAGCGCAGACACACACGCCCACCCACCCACTCGCGGGAGAAGCAAGGTGTAAGTCTGCACCTTCAGTGTCCGATGGCGGCACCGGAGGGAGGTCCTCGGCCATGACGACATGCGGGATTTCAAATTGATGAGCAAATCAGTTTGTGATCGAGCCGAGACACCTGCTTTGCAACCCTCCGACACGGCGCTTGCAACGTTGACGCGCGGGAGCGTCCGGATCAACAAACAACCCACAGGCCGGGTCCAACCAGAACGGTTCCGATGTTTCATCGAATCGCTCGGCAAAGATCCATAGATGGATGGATGCGAGAAGGGCAAATTTTTTCTCTGCGGAGGAGCAGCAGCAGGAACGCAAGCAATCACGCAGCACAGCACATCCCATCACATCACACACAGCAGCACAGCCCATCCGGCGGTGAATAATGCCATCTTGAGTCCTCCTCCGCTGCATGGAGTCGATGCCGGGTAACACCGGTGCCGGCGTCCGTGACCCTTTTTCCTCTGACTCGGTCACAGGCAATACATCCATAGCATTGCCGCCGCAGGAGCAAAAGGAATTGTTGTCAAGGGGCGGTCAACTAATATAGATGCGAAAGTGAGGCTTATGCGATCCTGGAGACGCAGCAAGGAAGAGAAGGCCTCTTGACGCGGCCGGCGATGCAACTAGAATGTCCGAGTCCCGCAATTACGATCCTCAATGCCAGATTCACGGTTTTAGGTACAGGTTCACCCCAGTTGCAGGCTTTAGCATATGCCAATAGCTTATTCTTCCGAGGACTTTTCTTGATTGTTTTCTTTTTCAAAAAATAAACATCGTGCAGCACACGGGGTGTTTTTTTCTGGGGCGCGCTTCGACGTCTGCGCGGATACATACGCGGATATAGACGCAGGATGCAGGTGAGCAATACTTTGACTACATAGAGTAACTTGTAGCTCCGATGTGGGTTTCAACATGCTTCATGTTTGTGCATTTTATAGGTCATTAATTATGTTACTGATTAGTTCAATAGCACTACGGTATTGTGATCTATCTAAATTGATCAGAATTCGGAATTCGGACATCTGTTCCGGCAGCCTTTTGCCCGCCCCAACATCGGTTGTCTTTGTTGGTGTTGATGACTGTTCCCAACATCCGAAACACAACAAGCCCATCTCTTCTTCCCATGAGATCGGCTGCCTAGTGGAATGAATGAGCCAATATCCTAGTCCGATGACAACACCTCACGATGATGGTTCCATGAGTTTCGGGAGTCGCCCCATTTACTCGGGCCGACAACCAACCCCCGCCTAGAACCTTGATGCCAGTCAAGAGTCTTCGATACTACGTCCTACACTGAGTATCGTGATGTCTATTCCGCATGACATTGGACAGCTGCTGCTAGACAGGCAGACGAATAACATGTTTTGCTCTCTTTGAATTCGAAGCCGATTTGAAGAGAAATTCCCAAACATCGTCTCTCGGGTCTCTCGGTAGCTGCTCCAAGGTTGGAAAGAAAGCAGTAGACTAGTTTAGCGAGGTTGTCACCTTGACTAGTCTCCTGTGAGAGGCTGCTATGATGAGAGCAACATTGTAGATGTCATGCTTGCCAAGAACAATCTCCCCGAGAATACGTCACGGCAGCTCAACACCACAACGGCCATCCCATGTCTTCGGTAGAAACTATGCCGATCTCCCCACACCACTCCCCACAACTCCGGGTTTCTGGACGATTTTGGCGAACGTTAATTGAAAAGTTAACCTAGCGTGAAGGATCCGGCTGCTCAGGTGCCCGTCCGTCGCCGTAGTATCGCCGGGCATGCCATGGAAAGTTGGGGAGGGCATCTCGAGACTGGGGAACGATGTTACCCTAATGAGTTTCCCCTCGTCAAGCTCTCGTGTTCTCGCTCGCTTCAGCGAGTACGTGGGTCGCCATGGATGGTATATATAGTCAATGGCTTCTCTATGAGGACCGTTGTCTCTTCATCGCTTCAATGGCACATTGAACGAGACATTCAACAATGAAGCCTACACTTCTTTTAACTGCTGGCTCCTTGGCCTGGGCAAAGCCGTCCGGCTACAAGATCGACTACAACCGCGCACCCCCAAACCTGTCGACGCTCGCCAACTACAGTCTGTTTGAGACATGGCGTCCTCGAGCGCATGTGCTCCCTCCCTTCGGACAGATCGGAGACCCCTGCATGCACTACACCGACCCAAAGACGGGACTGTTTCACGTTGGTTGGCTTCATCTTGGTGCCGCGGGGGCCACGACGGATGATCTGGTGACGTATCATGATCTCAATCCGGATGGGACTCCCTTCATTCGTGCGGGCGGCACAAATGACCCCATTGCCGTCTTTGACGGGTCGGTTATCCCCAGCGGCATTGACGGCAAGCCGACACTCCTTTACACGTCGGTCTCCTACCTACCTATCCAATGGACCATCAACTACACCCGAGGCAGCGAGACACAGTCACTGGCCGTCTCAAAGGACGGTGGCCGGAATTTTACAAAGTTGCAACAAGGTCCGGTGATTCCGTCACCTCCCTTTGCCCTCAATGTGACGGGCTTCCGAGACCCCTACGTCTTCCAGAACTCTCGCCTCGACTCGCTCCTGGACAGCAAGCCCGGAACATGGTACAACGTCATCTCTGGCGGTGTGCACGGAAAGGGGCCCAGCGTGTTCCTCTACCGTCAGCATGACCCGGAGTTCCAGTACTGGGAGTACCTGGGCCAGTGGTGGCATGAGAAGGCCAATTCCACCTGGGGTGAAGGACTCTGGGCCGGACGATATGGATTCAACTTTGAGGTCGCCAATGTTTTCAGCTTGGATGAGGAAGGATACAACTCCAAGGGTGAAGTCTTTGCTACTCTCGGTGCTGAGTGGTCTCTCGAACCAATTGTACCTGAGGTGTCGGACTTTCGCGAGATGCTCTGGGCAGCAGGCAACGTCTCGGTTGAGGACGGTGATGTCAAGTTTTCTCCCACAATGGTAGGCAAGCTGGACTGGGGCCACTCTGCCTATGCCGCTGCTGGAAAGGTTCTACCGTCATCTTCGAAAGCTTCATCCAAGAGTGGTGCACCGGATAGGTTCATCAGCTACCTGTGGCTGACTGGTGACTATTATGGTACACTCAAGCAGTTTCCAACTTCGCAGCAGAATTGGACAGGCTCACTTCTCCTGCCGAGAGAGTTGAGTGTTGGAAAGATCAGCAACGTGGTCGATAACGAGCTCGCACGGGAAAAGGGCTCATGGCGCGTGGCTAAGAACGAGTCGGGGGTTGTGGAACTTGATACGCTGAAGCAGGTCATCGCTCGCGAAACACTATCCAAGCTGACCAAGAAGGAGTCTTTCACTGAGGAAGGCCGAACCATCAGCAAGTCTGGCTCAACGGCCTTTGGGCGACACCCCAAGTCCAAGTTCTACGTTCTCAAGACCTCAATCTCATTCACAAGCTCGGCTCGCCACTCAGATCTGAAGGCAGGCTTCCAGATTTTGGCCTCAGAGCACGAGTCCACCACCATTTACTACCAGTTCTCAAACGAGACTGTGCTTATTGACCGGAGCAAGACAAGTGCTGCTGCGCGCACTACTAGCGACATTGACTCACGAAACGAAGCGGGACGACTACGACTGTTCGACGTTACCGAAAAGGGTGAGGAGCGGATAGAGACTCTGGACCTTACCATTGTCGTGGATAATTCCATCGTGGAGGTTCATGCCAATGACAGGTTTTCGTTGAGCACCTGGGCTCGGTAAGTTTGACGAAATGTTTGGCAGAAGTGATACTAACTTTGATAGTTCTTGGTACGCTGATTCGACTGAGATCCGTTTCTTCCATGACGGAGAGGGTGAAGTTACGTTTGGTGATGTGTCTATCTATGAAGGGCTCTTTGATGCTTGGCCTGAGAGGAGGCGGTAGGCGATGATGAGGTAAATGCGGCATCTGTATAATGACACAGGAACTAAGAGTTACCATACACATTGCATGGGAGCTTCAGTACAAAAAAGTAAATCTCTGAGATTCTATATATTCGAATCTAGTATATCGCTACAAACCTGTTCTGGCTTTCGTTCTTTGAAGAGGCATTCTAGACTCTCCTTTATTCCATGTCATAACCCGTCAAGCAGAAAACTCCTTATTGCGCCAATGCAGATACAGTCTTAACCCCAGACATCCTCGAGCCACTTGCTGCCCTTCTTGGCCGACTCAGCCCAGCTCCGGGCCTCGGCGTCAGTCCAGCTGTTCTGCTGCTTCATCGACTCTTCAACAACGTTACCCACCTCGCAAGCCATCGACGCCCTGCCGCAGATGTACATGTTGGCGCCGCCCTGGAGCAGCTCGCACACATCCTTCTTCATCTCGCCGACCTTGTCCTGCACGTACGTCTTAGGGTGACCGTCGGCTCGGGAGAAGGCGGGGACGATTTCAAGGAGGCCGTCCAGCTCCTTGGCTACTGAGGCAAGCTCCTCACGGTAGAGGTAGTCTTGGTCTGGGGAGCGGCAGCCGAAGAAGACGATCATGCGACCAATGGGCTTTCCAATGGCCTTGAGACGAGCTCGCTCGAGGATGAAGCCACGGAAGGGAGCCATGCCAGTGCCAGCGCCAATCATAACGAGGGGGGTTGTCCCGAGGGTGGGGAGCTTGAAGTTTGAGCGACGGATGCAGGCAAAGACCTTGTGACCCTTGAGGGCATCGCCAGGGCCTGAGAGAGCGTAGGTGGGGGCACCAGGGCCAACCTCTGGCTGGGCAGCATCGCCGTTGAGGGAGTTTCCGAGGGCGTAGAGGTAGTTTGTGGTGACGCCGCGGATGGCCTTGGTTGGGTCAGCTTGGAGGGGGGAGTTGTCGACGCCGACGGTGATGGCGACCTTGCGGGCGGAGACGGCGCTGGATGAGGAGATGGAGTAGTATCGAGGTTGGATAGTCGGGAGAGTCTCAACAACGTATGTTAGGGGGAGGTTGGTCCAGACAGCACCAGCAGCGGACAGTGCCAGGAGACGACCTAAAGTGATGTGGTTCTTGCCGATGAATTCAGCATAGGCGTTCTTGTCCTTCCCAAGGGTTGTCAGAACGTTCGCAACCTCTGGCGAAGGAGCAAAGCGAGCTAGAGCACCGACAGTCTCACGAGAGACAGGGGCAGACACTTCGAGATAGTGACGGAAGAGAGCCAGCAACGAGGTAGGGCTGGGGATCTTGATGGACTCGCCCTCCTCTAGGGCTCGGATAAGAAGAGGCGTCTCGGCTCGCTGCTCAAGTCCAAGCGCCCTGAGGAGGAGCTGCACCTCGTGATCAGGGTTGATGGGATAAACGGCGAGGTGGTCGCCAGTTCGGTAGCGGAGCTCAGCCTGGTCGCTGAGATCAAGCTCCATGTGGATGCAGTTCCTGCCGGGGGACGTGTAGAGCTCTCGCGACTCCTGCACGGTCAGAGGCCGGATGGGCGAGTACTGCTTCACGATCTTAGCAGGGCCGCTGCGGTTCTGGACGGGCTCGCCGAGGTTGAGGTCCATGACGTCGAGGGACTCGTCCTCGACAATCTTAATACTGGGCTCGTAGGGGATGTCTCGCTCCTCGTAGCCGAGCTTCTCCTGGAAGTGCGTATAGAGATCATCCTTCCATGAGAGGAAATCTTCTTCAGTGCCGCCTTGGGCGTCGTTGGCCTTGCCCACGGGCATTAGGCGCTGAGCGCCAGCCTTGTCGAGGGCCTCAACCACGACATCGATGACGCGGTTGTAGTAGCGGTAGCTGCTGTTTCCCAGACCAAAGGCCATGTACCGGAGGTTGGGCAGCTTGATGTCAAAAGGCCGCCTGTTGAGCCAGTCCCAGAGGGCAGCAGTGTTGTCACTAGGGTCTCCCTCGCCATATGTGGAGATGATGAAGATGGCGAGCTTGCTCTGGGGCAGGTTGGCGATGGAGTCTGGGTCGTAGTCGCAGAGGTCGGCGCAGAGGGTCTGAAGGCCGAAGCGGAGGTGACACTCCTTGGAGAGTCTGTTGGCAAACATTTCTGCTGTGCCAGACTGTGAACCCCAGAAGATAACAACATCCTTGCCCTATCGAAGTGTTAAAGTCGGTGGTTTAAGGGACAGGGGGTTTGACTTACACTCTCTTCCATCTTCTTGGCAATATCACGAGTTGCCTTGGGTCTTGATGCTGCACCATCCTTGGACCCCATGCGTTCGTACCAGATATAATCATACGGGTCTGGCCTGTCCCACGCGATGCCACGGAGGAGATAGGCCGCCGAGGCCACGCCGACTGCAGTCAGCGCAGCAATGTCGGCGACAGTCTGGGGCGGCCCCAGCTGGGACAGGGCATTTGCAGGAAAGACAGTAGACATGATTGAAGAGTTCAATTGCCCTTGATTTGAATGAGTCTATCTTGTGCTGAAGAGAGAGTAGAATCGAGAAGAGGAAGCTCGATATTCATATCCTACGACGATGCCCCACGATGTCGCCTCTCTCCAAAGATGGAGAAAAAATCCGGGGGTTCTCTCATGACGGAAACTGGGTCCCTCAGAATGTCAAAAAGAACATCTCGAGTTTCTCTCCAAGTTGTCACGATGTTGGAGTTGATGGAGGGTGGGATTGGCCGGAACTTTTTGCCCTCTTGGTCATTCTCGGATGCAATCGTCGCCACTTGGAACCCGTCTCAAAAGGGAAACTTCCTTATCGGGAAGCCATCTCCTTCGGCCGTGACGCCGGCGAGAGCGAGCATGAACTAACATGCGGGAAATCTAGATAGAGTCTAGATCTGTGGGGTTTAACGCGGGGAAGGATGACTTGACTGACGACATTAGAGGCTCCCAAGTGCCGTCTTTGACCCCTCTTTGGCCGTTCGCTTTGGTCTCCGAGATGGTGGCCAACTTAACACGGAGAATGGCCGAATGAGAGGGCTGGAGTTGAAGGCATACATATGGTCCAGACTTTGCTCCGCCAACTTTCCCAAATCAGCGATTTCTTTTTCAAAGATTGCTTTCTGACGATAGTTATGGCAAGTGAGCGTTGTTGTCTCGTTTCTTCTCCTTCTCCCCCACCAAGCCCTTTCGGACTCGCCTCATTGTGCAAAGAGCCAGCGATTGAATGAAAGGAAGAGATGGAAGATGGAGAGCATCACACCAAGATATAATTCAGGCCTCTTGGCCAGAATTTGCAATCTCTTCCAGAATCTCTCACACTCGCCATCATGTACGCAGAAGCAGTGGTCCTCTTTACAGCCGCCTCCTTGATCGGCTACTTCATCCTCTACCCCGTCTTCGAGTACCTCCGCGATGCAAAAGGCCTCAGGCGATATCCCAACTTTCACCCGCTGGCCGGCATCTCCAACCTCCCGTTTGTACGTGAGGCCGCCCGCGGGTTCCGGTCCAAGACGCTGTACGAGATGCACAAGCAGCACCCCGTAATCCGCACGGGTCCCAACTCGCTCTCGTACGGCTCCGTCCAGGCCATCAAGGACATCTACGGCCACGGCACAAAGTGTCTCAAGGGCGAGTTTTACGAGACTCTTGCTGGTTCGCACTTTCACCTCGCCGATGTGGTTGACAAGGCCGACCACGCCCGCAAGCGACGTGCCCTGTCTGCTGCCTATGCTCTCAAGAACCTTGAGAACTGGGAGTTCAAGGTCGCCGACAAGACGGAGCGCTTCATCCGTGCTGCCGACGCTGCGTGTACGCTGCCTCTCAAGAAGGGCTTTGTCCGGCCTGACCCTGCGGACCTGACGTTTGACTACCGCGCCTTTACCAACTTTTTCACCCTCGATGCCATTGCGGACATCGGTCTTAGCGAACGTCTAGGCTTCCTTGATCAGGGTCACGACCTTGTCAAGGCTGAACGTATGGACGGAACCATCCACGAGGTCAACTACCGCGAGTGTCTCCATTCAACAGCCCGCGCCCAGTCCATCCTCGCCTGGACAGAAGGCTGGTACAACTTCAATGTTGAGATGTCTAAATGGATTTCGGTCGACTTTCGCAAGTGGTGGCACCTCAACGAGGGCTGGAATGACATCGTGTACCATCGCGCCACACAGCGTCTCGAGCGGTACAAGAAGGGCGAGAGGCTGCCCGACTTCTTCCAAGCCCTCATGGACCATAGCGATGCCAACCCTCCTGGTCTAGAGTGGGGAGAGATCGTGGCCGAGGTGTCCATCATGATGAACGCCGGGTCCGACACGACGGCTATCGCCATGAACAATGTCATGTACTGGTTGCTCAAGAACCCGTCCTGCATGGCCAAGCTTCGTGAAGAGGTCGACTCTGTTCTCGAGCCAGATGAAGTCGTCGCCCCTTATGACAAAGTCAAGCATCTGCCATACCTCCGAGCTTGCCTCGATGAGTCCCTCCGCATTACGCCTCCCACGACATTTGGCCTCCCTCGCCGCACACCCCCTGAAGGCTGGAACATTCTCGGCGACTTCATCCCCGGCGACACAACTGTATCCATCTCAGCATACGTCACACACCGCGATCCCAACATCTTTCCTGAACCCGAGTCCTACGTACCTGAGCGCTGGCTCGGCGAGCAGGGCAAGGACCTCCAGCCGTACTTTATCGCCTTCAGTGCTGGTGCCCGCGGCTGTATCGGTCGCAACATCAGTTACCTAGAACAGACGGTGCTTCTGGCGAGTGTCGTGCACCGATACGAGTGGGCGTTGCCGTACCCGGAGTGGGAGCCCGAGAGGAGGGAGGCCATGAACCTGTCACCTGGGCCGATGCCGCTCAAGGTTTGGCGCCGGGAGTTGGGGGTGGATGAAAAACAAGAATAGAATTTCAAGATGAGATATGATTTGATAGATATAGCGTAATTTGAAGCCCATATATTAAGTCCCGTCATTTGTCGAGATGCTGGCCGTGCCGAGTTACCTTATTGCACTCACAAGAAGCTGATATTAGATGGGATGTGACTTGTCAACGCTGGTCAATCTGATAATCTGATATTCGAGTTTGACATCCAATCATGAGTTGAGCTGCAGCATGTCGGCAACGCGTGGTAGTCTCCCGGAGCTCTATAAATAGGGGTCGGTGATAATGCCGATGCAGGAAAACCCAATTCTAGAATGCAATGCACAGTCAAAGTGGATCATAGTTATCATGAGAGCACCCATTAAATCCAATCTACTCAAGTAATCCGCCCAATCACCTTCCATATTGCTCCCTCATGGTAACCAGTTACGCCTCCCCAGCCTCCAACACCAGACAATGCCGCCCAAGTATTGTGACATTCAAACGGAACTCAGATATTGCCCAGAAACATTCATCATCTTCGTAACCATTAAACCAGCTGCATGCTGTTGCTATTCAGCATCCCTGCAATCGGCATCCCAGCGATAGGCATCTCGGTGTTCATATTTGCGGGTGATTCCGTCCAACCCCAGGCTTCCTTCAAATACTGTTGTCTATACAAATATCAGCAACCTGATCATCTTTGACCGTGACAGTAGACCTTACGCAGATCCAGTCGGCCAGCCAGTCTGCGCATCCATCTTCTGCAAAACCCGATAGAGAGCTTCTTGCTCTTGCGGGTCTGTAAACCGGTCACCAGCCATAGTAATAGCCAGGCTCACGTATCTACAGACAGGTTGTCAGGTGGTTATTCAAATCTGATCGTTTATTTGGTACATACGCATATACAGTAGGATTTCGCTGGTTTGACTGTAGTTGTTGAGAGCCAGCATTAGCAGCAGCACATTTTGATTTTCAAGTCAACATGACCGTACCTCGGCAATTCCACAGACCATCTTGACTGTCTTCTTGATGTCTTCGTTTATCTTCTTGACCGCCTTGGCCTGCCCAGGCCCGAGCTTGGGGATTTTCGGGTTGTGAGCTGCGAGTAGAATCTGCATCAGGAGGAAGTGAAATACTCCAGTAATTACGGCGTCATTGAAATAGACGGCCTGAGGAAACATGCCGTCTCCATCCTCGTTGATGTACATGGGGTGAAAGAACCATGGCCTCTCCGCCCACCATCGTTCTTGGCCTTCCTGAAGTCTCTCCCACGCAGACACGCTCTGCTCCTCAGAACCGTAGCAGTAGCGGAGGCAGGCGGCGCACTGGAGAATGGTGAGGTTTGCGAAGGCGCAGCAGGAATCGTCGTTTTGCACGAGGCGTGTGATGTCCTGAAGAGCAAAGTTTGGATGCACCGGACGAGCCTGCATAAACGCCATGTGAATTTCTTGTCGAAGTGCCACCCAGAAAGCTGCGCGGCGGAGGCCGGTGAAATCAAGCACCTTTTCCTGGGCCGCAACAAAGACTCGAGTACCCACGAGGTGCGACTCGCCTGCTGTGTCTGCAGACGTAATGGGAACATCCGTCTCTTCCATGTAGCGGAGAATGACAATGGCAGTTAGGAGATTTTCGTCCATGACCGCTGCCGAACTGGACAAGGCGGGGATCAGGGCGTCAAGACAGTTCTGATGATACCGATCACCAACCAGCCCATCGAAACCGGCGATCCTGGACAATCGTTTGGCTGAAGCAGCTAGGACTGCGTTCATCAGAGGTGGGCATGTGACGGCTCGACGAGGAACGATGGTGGCAAAGTGCCGTTCGTTGTCGCAAAGATCGAAGAGAGGTGCCAGAACGTGGATAAAGTTTTGGAATAGCATTGCCTCTTGCGGATCCTCTAGAGGCCATCTTGGACTGTCGAGGTAAATGCCAGAGATGGCTTCGGTGACATGATCCTCTAGGGCCGAGATGTCTTGGCTGGAATTGTCCAGCCCTGGGCCAACATGGGGGCTCCCAACACCGAGAGCACTGTCGTTGATGATGGGAGACTCGAGGATGGGGGATCCCGAGTACCTCGTAAAAGGGCCTGCGTCGGCAGCACACTGAGAACTCTGGCTAGGTGACTGGGCATCGCTGGGATCAGAGCGAGGAGGATTCCTCCATGGACCAGCTGATGAGGAACTCAGGGCTCGCTTCTTCGAGGGGCGCTCGCTGTCTCTGGCATGAGGCGATGCTTCAAAGGTTGGCCTTGAGTTCGGCCTCTCCGGCTCGGATGAGGGTCTGGACTCTCTAGATAGGAGACGCTGCAGAGGAGCAGCGGGTGGCGAAGAGTGATGGCTAGTAGTTTCGACGTCGGGCCCGATGTTGAAGTTCTCCAGAGTATCAAAGTTTCCAGTGCTCGAGTCGTGGATGTTGATGATGTCTGGAGTTTCATCGACAAAGCTCAAAGCTCGATTAGTCTTGACCCATGGTTGGTCCTGGGAAAAGTTGTACTCGCGCTTTGCAGCCTCGAGTGTCTTTCCAGAACGGATACTTGCAGAGGGATCAGCATGAGGGGGAGGGTCCAGTTAGCGAGTGACAAACCTAGGATTCAGGCCATGACGAAACCTCACGCTATAGCCGCGGATGCATTCAGAGTCGCTCTTTCGACAATTGGCACACGAAGGTTTATCGTTGTCGCCTGTGTAACACAGGCATCAGAAACTGAACAGACAGTGTATGGCCATCATGACTTGGTGTGGAAAATCAAAGCATTCCCGGTGAGTGCTTACACTTGAGGTGTCTGTGGCAATGAACATAACGTCAGACCACAACGCCTAGGAACAAGGCATGATAGAGGGCGCCCAGCGGGGGACATTGCCTGGCTGAGACTCACCTTTGCTTGCAAACCTTGAAATGGCAACATCAGCACACTGTACTGTGGTGAGGGAGGGTGAACGATCGGTGGGTCACTCACTGTACAGGGGTTGAGCGGCCTGGAGGTGGTTGTGCTTGTGCTTGTGCTTGTGGTCGGTGGTTGATTCTCCTGCATGGCTCATGAGGAAACCAGGGCCCAGATGCCGTATCCCCGTACACAAGGATATCGCAAGAGGCAGAGGAACTGGCGTTGACTCGAGTGAAGGGGGCGGTCGATGATGGAGATGAAAGTGGGAGATGAAGGAAATGGCCCCAAGATGGCCAAAAGGGCAATTACCATTTTCACATCAAACAGGCAAGTCTGGCCAGGGCACCAGCCAAACCCCGCACGCGCTGGAGCCCACTAACAAAACCCCTAAGCCTTGGGGGGTTGGTCATCCGCCACAGGGAAGCGAGCCACCACGCGATAGCGCCTTGAGGAAGCGAATTAGAAGTTCGATAGATGGTTTTTGCCTTGAACCTTGGGGGTCGGCATCTCCACTGGCTCGCCCCCTGCCCTCCTGGTCCCTCTTCCCCATGGGGGTTTTGGTGGAGTTTTTCGCTTGGGGATCGAGTCACTCCACGATGGGAATGAAACCATTACCAAGGCATGGACTTCTCCCCATACTCTCCCACCCATGGGGAAAGCAGCTGTTAGTGTCCGTCTGGGGAAAGGCTTAACTGAGATGCTTACCCGGGCCCATGGCCTGGACTCTTCCCCGGACCAATCGCCGAGGCCCAAATGCCGTTGTCGTCAAACATATCCCATCACACCACGGGCCTTGACGCGAGTAATGAGTCGTTTGGTCTGAGATTTGGCCCTCCCTTTCCCCTCAGAGGGAGCTGAGAAGGGCAATATCTCCTCACCCGTTTCTCGTCTCGCCATGTGGTCGGCATGCTAGCCGTCCAACTCACCCTCCATCTCGCCGACTACACGCGCCAGCAGGATTTGGGGAAAGCCTCTCATCCTGGTCTTGTATACCACTTTGGCAAGGCTCATCAAGCTGCTCACTCTGGAGAAGGGACGTGCTTCACCTCGAGTAGCATATAAGAAAGCCGTGGGATCGTCGTCTTGGACAACTTCTCATCTCGAACGGCATCCACCACTTTCTTCACTCTTCTGAGTCTTCTCCACCAGTTCACGCAGCTGTAGCTGGCATCCTTGACTCTTTCTCCTCCTTCATCTTGAACTCTTTCCACTCTCCTGTCAACACCTTTTGACATCCATCATGGCAAAGGCGGATCACAAGGAGGGTCTCCAGCACCTCGAGGATACTGCCATCAACGGCTCCATCCAAGAGATCAACCTGGACGAGCTCGACTCGATCGAACAAACCAAGACGGGCAAGTTCTCGTGGCTCGTCAGCATCACCGCTGCCATTGGTGGCATGCTGTTTGGTTACGACACTGGAATCATCTCAGCTGTGCTCGTCTACATCCATCAGGATCTCGGCAAGACTCTTACCTCGCAGGAGAAGGAGTTGATCACATCCATCACCTCTGGCGGTGCCTTCATCGGCGCCATCTTTGCTGGTGCCACAGCTGACCGCTACGGCCGAAAGGTTGCCATCTATGTCGGCTGTGTGCTCTTTACCCTCGGTGCCATCATCCAGGCTGCGTCCTTTTCGGTCATCCAGATGACTGTCGGCCGCCTTGTCGTTGGCTTTGGTGTTGGATCCGCTGCCATGATCGTACCCCTGTAAGTAATCACCCATTAGCCTCGAGCTGGCTGAGCGCTAACACGAACCAGATACATCGCAGAGGTGTCTCCCGCCAAGTATAGAGGACGCATGATTGGACTCGACAACATGTCTATCACCGGCGGACAGCTCGTCAGCTACGGCATCGGAGCTGGCTTTGCTTATGTCTCTGGCGGCTGGCGATATATGGTCGGAGGCGGTGCCATTCCCGCCATCATTCTCGGCGCCCTGCTCCCTTTCTGCCCCGAGTCTCCTCGTCAGCTTATCTATCACGGCAAGCCTGAGGAGGCCGCCAAGGTTCTCCGCAGGATCTTCCCCAACGGCACTGAGGAGCAAGTCCAGGACAAGATCCGCCACATCACCTACCACGTCGACCAAGCCAAGGCCCTCAACGCCGGCAAGTCTGGCTGGTGGGTGTTCAAGCAGCTCTATGTCGTGCCCGCCAACTTCCGCGCCCTCGTCTCTGCGTGTGGTCTCATGGCCATCTCTCAGCTCAGCGGCTTCAACTCGCTCATGTACTACTCTCCTCTCCTGTTCTCACTCGTCGGCTTCTCCAACCCCGTCGCTGTCGGCACCGTCATTGCTGGAACCAACTTCATCTTCACCTGGGTCAACCTCATGCTTGTCGATCGTGCAGGTCGCCGAAGGATCTTGCTTGTCACTGTGCCCTTCATGGGTCTGGCCCTCGTCATTGCTGCCGTGTGCTTCAAGTACATTCCCATCAACCACGACCTGTCTCTGGCTGCCGATGCCAAGATTGGCTGGCCTGCCATTGTCGTGCTCGTGAGCATGGTCGTCTTTGTGGGCTTCTACTCTTCCGGTATCGGAAACACGGCTTGGCTCTCGAGCGAGTTCTACCCCATGGAAGTCCGTGCCATGGGAACCATGATGCTCACCATGACCTGCTGGGGCTCCAACATCATTGTTGCTTCCACCTTTTTGACCCAGATGGAGAACACTACCCCCTCTGGCGCCTTTGGCTTCTACGCCGCCATCTGCATCCTGGGCTGGGTCTGCATCTACTTCTGCTACCCTGAGGTCAAGGGAATGACCCTTGAGGATATCCGTGAGATTTTCCAGCACGGATTCGGTGTTCAGCGAGCGAGGGAGATCCAGAAAGAGATGAAGTTGGCCCGAAAGGAGGAGGCTTCTGGTGAGATGGTCAAGGCCTGAGTGCGGTCGTGAGGGGTGGGAGTTGTATCTTCGCGAGGTGTCGATCTTGGATCTCGTGTACGATCTCGTGTACGTGTACGGCGACCCTCTATGTAGAGCCTGGATATGGTTCGTTTTTCTCTGAGAGCTAGAATATGTAGACGTTCGTGTTCAGATAAGACCTTTAAACTATTAAATCCTGTCAGTTACAACCGTTGTCCCAACCATGCGAGCATCTCCAACTTGTGTCAAGACCCTTGATAAAACCAACCACGTCATCTGACTGCGGTGAGAGTATGAGCTGAGGAACACCGTGTCTCAATGGTATATGGGGGGTGTCAACGTGTAAGGGGTGTCGCAGACATGGTGTCTCGTAGTTGGCTTCCAATTGGACCGTACCTGCTTCTCCCCATGTGAATGACGACCGTTGGAGAACATGTCATGAGCATCATGAGTCGAAATCTAGCACGTACTAGCCAGTTGGCACATTGGACGGGCACTCCGTAGTAAGAAGTCATGAGGCATGCCCAAAGACGGATGTCGTAGAGCAGTGATAGACAACTCGAGCACAACAGGAGAACAGGAGGTCAACATGTACATTTATCTCTGAATTGACCAGTGTCGTTTATCTATCAAGAGATTCTGCATCGTCAAAGTCCATACTTGGAGTCATCTGATGAACCACCTTCGGGAACTTGATCTCAAACTTCGGCAACTTTTTCTCGAAGTGATCAACCCCAAGCCACGGACGACGAATCCGATTGACGAATTGGGCAGCTTCCTGGTCTAGATAAATGCGGAGAAGACGTCGGCCAACCAATCCCGTTTCAAAGACTGGAGACGGTGAAGAACGGCTTGTGCAAGGATGGCGGTAGGATTTTCCCACGGGCACGAGCACAAGCACGAGGTCATGATCCGAAGTCGCTCCCTCATGAGCAGCCCGGTCCTTCTTTCCAATCATGTCTGGGGTATTTGCCTGGTTGCCGAGTCATGAAGGAGAGTGCGGAGGTGAGTGGAGGCTGTCTTGGAGGCTTGACAGGGGGTCATGCAGCCATTCCCAAGCGCATGCCCAGATTCAGTAGGAGGCGCCGAAACTCGTTCGTGAATACTTGCTTATCTTGGTAAGAGAGAGAACGTCTCCTCCTCCACCGGCCCCACTGCATCTCGGAGCTCTCACACACAACAGGGTCCATGTTTGAACCAGATGAGATTTCATCTCCATGTCGGCACTCACTAATTGGTCGGTCTTGTCGCCGATGCGGATGAGACTTGTCGATCTTGTGACTTCTCGCTTCAAGCCACGGGTCGGGTCACCGCTTGGACGAGGGGTAAAGCCTCGAGTTATGTAGCTCTCGACAAACATGTACGGGTTTGGAGCTCCGATGGTGGATGCCGCCTCGGCGATGCGAATCCCGATGCTCAAGGTATAAGTCTAGAGAGCTCGCTCGTCACGATTCTCGACTGGACAGCTCCTCTCATCTTTCTCTGCTCCTCAATCTCGTTGCTGACGGTGTTGTTTGTCTGGAAAAAAAGCATACCCGTCTGTGTACCTGTCCTCCCGCAAAGTTACTTTGGACCTACCGCTCTTCTCACTCAATCCCAACCTCAATCCTCCCCTCCTCCTCTTCACAATTCACAATGGCCCCCAAGCTCAAGGTTGCCGTCGCTGGTCTCGGCCGCATGGGTGCTCGTCATGCCCTCAACTTCCACAACAGAACCCCCCGGGCTGAGCTCGTCGCGGCCTTCACTCCCGTCCAGAAGGAGGTTGAGTGGGCTCACGTCCACCTCGAGGGTGTCACCATCTACACCGACTACGAGGAGATGCTCAAGCATCCCGGCCTGCAGGCTGTTGTCGTCGCCACTGTCACCACCGCCCACGCCGAGGAGGCCATCAAGGCCATTGAGGCCGACAAGCACGTCCTGTGCGAGAAGCCTCTGAGCACCAGCGTTGAGATTGTCAGTTCCCCGCCCGTACTTTATGAGATTTAGCTAACTTCCTCCCAGTCTCAATCCGTCGTCGATGCTGCCTCCAAGAAGCCTCACCTCAAGGTCATGTGCGGCTTCTCCCGCCGCTTCGACGCCTCTTACCGTGACGCCTTCGAACGAATGGATGCTGGCGCCATTGGCCGCCCCTCAGTCTTCCGCTCTCAGACCTGCGACAAGCTCGACCCCTCTGGCTTCTTCGTTGCCTACGCCGAGTTCAGCGGCGGCATCTTTGTCGACTGCAACATCCACGACATCGATCTCGCCCTGTGGTACTTTGGCCAGGACTCTATCGTCAAGAGCGTTGTGGCTACTGGTATCACAGCGGTGCAGCCCGAGCTGCGCAAGCACAAGGATGTGGACAACGGCGTGGGCATCGTTGAGTTCTGGGGAGGCAAGGTTGCCTACTTCTACTCTTCCCGCATGATGGCCGCCGGCCAGCACGACATGACTGAGGTGATCGGCACCGAAGGCAAGTTGGCCATCAACGCCAACCCTGTGGGCACGCTCGTCGAGATGCACGAGGCTGCCGGTGTGCGGCGACAGATCCCCGGTGATTACTACGGTCGCTTCGAGCACGCCTTTGTCACCGAGGCCAACGAGTTCACGGCTGCCTGCCTCGATAACAACCGCCTGCCCTTCAAGCTGAGCGGCGCCGTCCAGGCCGTCAAGATCGGATGCGCCCTTCAGGAGTCGCTCAACTCGGGCCAGAAGATCAACTTTGACGAGACGGGCCGCCGTATCGAGGCTGCTAAGCTGTAAGGGAATAGATAAAATGGATTGAGCGTTATAAACAGCAAGAGCTAGAGAATAATAGATGAACAATATTTAAAGGCACTATACAGTACCTCGATTGTAACGTGACACCAGTGAAATCTGCAGCTCGTCGCTTGCCGTAATCATGGACAACAATTGCTACTATATCTCAGCGAGTGAACCGTCAAGTGCCCATGACGATGTTGTAAGGGACACCAAAATTTAGGAATATGGTTTGTGAGATGGGCTCAATTGGCTGTAGAATCAGCCAGTCCCTCTCCGGATGCAGTAGCCGCTGCTGGCGGGTGTCTTTCTTGTTGATGGTCTCGATGTTGAATGAACTTGAAGCAGCCATAACCGCAGACAATCATAGACAGAGAAACGATTCAATAATGATCATGGCTACCCTTGGTATGTCATGATTCTAAAAAGGGAAGCCCCTCGCCGACAGGCCGAACGGACCCCTGTGAGATAGGCAATGGCTCGGCGACAGCTGCCCCGAAACCCCTAGTCCATCACTAGCCCTCCCCTGATGTCATCCAAGGTACTCATCTGAGTGATTGGTTAGATGGCAAGAGTTCTAGAAGGGCCTCGAAGGGGGCATGACCTCAAGAGGCCTGGGTGTACAGGGTATACTGGACTGGTGAGAGTATCTGAAGCTAATCCTCATTCCCAGGACACCATCTCTCGTTTTTCGTGCCACCCTTGGAGTGAGATAGACAGCTATTATATGGACTTTTTCGAGTTTTGTCATGTTTTGATCGGGTTGTTGATTTGTCACTAATTTGGTAGAATATGGTGGCACACCACTCTAAGCACCGCTCAAGGCCTTGACAAAATAGTAGCCATACTCGGCCTAGGGCTTCATCGTATAGAATAAGGCGATTTGTGTCGGCATAAAAGCAAGGCATTCTATTCGAGTATTCTTTTTACGCTAGCCGATGTGGTCAATCTGAAGAGACATCGTATGTGATGAACAAACTATCACCAGAAACAATGAGGTTATCACAAATCTCCAGTGATATGACGGCTTGACAATGTATTATATCGTTCGATAAGTCCTTGGCGCGCCTGAGATGACTCTGTTCGTTCTTAGTCGGCAAATCAAGGGTTAAGGGTAAGTCGCAGAGCTGGGGTCTACGGCCTCAACGCTCCCTTCGAGGTTCTGCAACTACTTCAAATCTTAACCATTCTAAGGGATGGGCCGCCACTAGTCGTTAATTAATAATCGTGGAAATATGCCCTCGATAATAAAATATCAATTTACTTCATAGTTGTTGGCTTGACATCTCTCGTTGCCAGTCAGGTAGGCAGGCCTTAGAATCCGGGCTGCATGTACCAACTCCAAGGCCACTCTTCTTGATAATCATTTTTGGTGTCCAGTCCTCATTTTTGTATCATTTAATGAAGCCACCAACTCAACTGAATTGCAACATTCACCTGTAGTTCTGTTCTTCGAGTGAGAAGCCGCTTATAAGGCACCAGACGCCCATGTTTCGGGACCAGTTGTCAGTAGTGAGGTCTTGGAAGAGCACATTGCAAGAAGATAGGCGGGTATTGCATTGGTAGATGTCACACGGCTGTTGGATATCTAGGACTATTTCATGCTCGCCCAATTGTGTGCTTTAGTCCCATCTCCTGTTTATGTTAAAGCAACAAGACCGCAGATGAAGGCATTGTGGAGGAACATGCCACTGAAATCCCGTATTTGACACTTGGCAACTCATACAGGATGAGATCAATTGATCAGTCGAAAGAGAAACGCTTACCATTGGGTGCCCCGAAGAGGAGAGCGGCCGACGGGCCACTTATCCCACATCGAGCTAGAGGAACATGCTTTGGAGTAGTAAGGTGTAGCAAAGTTGACTCATCAAGGAACCGGAGTCTTCATCAGGTATTTAATACCCGTAGTGGGGTTTCTTTATGATAGAAGAGTGTGCTGCTCTAAAGTCATAAGTTTATCTTTAGTAGACAACTGTTCCGAAGCTCTCGGCCGTGCCAGCAAAAGAAATATTATCATCCGCCTCATCGACCTCCATAACCATGGATTAGTCCCTCGTTGAGTTTTTGTTTTCTTTTTCATCGAGCACGCCATTTTTATGAGCTCGCTTAAGCATGCTAGTGCTTTAATCTATACCCCACGATCTTCCGTTTTGAGATCTCAGAGGTGGGTGGATGCTCGTACGATGTTGATAACTCTAACTCGGGGAACCCTGGCGATTAGATAGTATCTGCCGAGAGAATGGGGCAGATGGAAGATAAATTCGACCGCATGCCTCGGGTCTGCTATGGCGAGAAACAGGTTGCATGTGAACACTCTTAATACGGCATCGCTACACCCACTCGCTGGGCAGCCAACTAATATGCAACGATGAAGAGAGGTCAATTTTGCATAATTATTTTAGAAACTTGTCCCTAAAACCCCTATCTGATATGAAAAGGGTGCTTTTAATATCAGGAATCTAAGAATGGGTAAGCAGTTAACCAAGCCAATAGATTCATATCAATTATCACCGACTTTGTAAGCCAGCGAACAACCCAGGGTTGTTTAAGGATGAGAAGACAATTACACTGACTAAGAAGGTTTTTGTTGCCACTGCCCAATCTGTCCGTACTGAGCCATATTCACCAGTCAACCCTCAACTCTTAGATGCTCAAGGATACCTGAGCCGACCACCGTCGCCAACTACATCAAGCCTCACGCAGAGACGGATAGAACAGACGAAGGAACGCGTTAGAGTGCGTTAGCATGCGGCTGCTCTGCATCTAACGCTAGGGATGCTGAAAGACGCTCTCTGCGAACCCCTGCAAAGTCATATCCAGACACCGTAAGCTCTAGCAAGGGTTGCTCAATCTCTCAAGGCCGATCGTGTCTATCAAGCGACCTTGTTGGCAGGAGGGGGCCCGAGACTCTGGGTTCCTAATGTGGACATGGCAGCTTGAGGTGTTTGTCAATTAATTTGGGTGCCTAGAAGTGCCATTGACGTCGAGAATGAGGAACTGACGTAGACCTTCAAGATGCCGCGGTTCGTTCCTGGCAAACCTCCTGAGACTCCGGACGAAAGGAGATGAACTTTTTGATAATAATAATGTCCCCCTTATGCAGCGATGAGGCGACGTGATCTCCTTGAACGTTGTAACACTGCAACCCTAGCGCTCAGAGACGCGTGTGCCGCTGGGACTGGGAGCGAGATATGCAAGGCACCTTCAGTACTAGGTCAAGAAGTCTGTCACCAACAGGCTACACGTGGGTTTCGAGCCGAGACCCGAGACTGACGATCCCCCGTCTCGGTGTGTTTCTTTGGGCCGGGAGCTTGTTGGTTAGGGGGCCGATGTAACCTGGAGCAAGCCGCGGATGACTAGCCGGGTGGAATCTTTTGTTAGAGCCAAGAACCAACTCCCCTGAGACAGTAGAAAAAAAAAGCTTGACCCTGCGCCAATATAGACAGGGCTGTTCTGTTCCGGCGCGTCTGAGAAACGCCGGGAATAGGTCCTGTCTCCCAAGACACAAAACCTCCCAGCTAGAACAGAAACGATAAGGTTCAGCCTCCTCTAGGGCTGCTAACTGCGGAAGCGCCCCTTAACCTAGGCGCTCCCATCAGTCGTCAGCTAGCCTTATCACACTTTGCTTCTCTTGTGGTTGATGATAAGGGACGCCCCTCCCGGCGTTTTGGCTCATGGTTCAACGGCGAAGGCGTCCTTTGAGGCTCTGCACGTGGTGACTGAGGCGCTGTTATCTGGCTTTTGAAGGATTGTTTCGCCAAGATGCGGTTCCGCTTGAGATGGCGTCACTGGGCATGGGTTACACTCGATGGACATTGAAGGAGTAACAGAACCAACTCCTGTTATGGCCCAGCAGTGATAAGACACATTTGTTGTACGTTGGATTGTCTAGATTGCTAGAAAATGCCATCAATGGCGACGTAGTCTAATTAGTTAGGTAGTTATAGTACACATCCCATTCCAGTCCATTCCATCCAGTCCAGGTATAGTTGCTTTGTCCATTTATTCCACAAACTCCATCCCAAGTCCCAATGATTCCAAATTAAACGTCCAGGGCCGACTTGCCAGGAGTGACCTCGTACGTCCGAGTAACGACGATGCCATCCGGCCCGCTGCTGCTCTGCCCGCTCATAGTGCTCCCGGCTCGGATATCGTGCTTGTAACCGCCAAAGTCTGTCTTGCCCACAATGTGCTCTTCGCTCGAGTTGTCGTCTAGCTTGGTCATCATCTTTTGCTGGCGGCTCGATGAGAGACCGGCTGCGATGCCTGATCCGCCGATTGTGCCCAGTGGGTGTCCGTACTTGTTGATGTAGCTGCTTGTTCCCTTGTCGCGGCTGCTTCCCTTGCTGGAGATGAGCCATCGGGAGGCTGAGAAGAGGGGCTTGATTGCGGCGGCGTTGACTGCGATGATGCCGACAAATGTTTCTCGAATGGCCCAGATGGTCGACGTGTTGATACCTTGGATATCTCTGTAAATATTGGTTAGATGGAGTGTATGATCGCTGAGGGGAGGTGTTGTACCGAAGAGACAGGACGCAGCGGAGGAGAGTTGCAATCATGATGAAAACGCCCGAACAGAGAAGAAGTCCGATTATGAGCTTCCGCTTGATGTTGAGCTTGACCGTCCAGAGTAGAGGCACCGGGATCGAGACAATGACTAGATCAGTTCTGATATTCGTGAGTAAACAGCTACCAACTACTCGAACACCATCACTCACGCAATGTTGAGTACCACCAGGGTAAGATAGTTGGCGACAGCCAAAGTACACGCGTCTATTGCCAGTTAGAGTCGAAATTGAGGGTTGATTGTGTAGATTCTGACCTCCTGGGTTTGGATACACCTGCCAATTCTTGTGGACGGGCGTACAATGGGCCCAGATGACAGTGATGACTCCTCCGTATGCGAGAACGGTGCCAACCTGTTGATAGCTTGTGTTAGTTGTTGCAAAGCACGGATGGAACTGACTCGGCCTACCTGTGTCCAAATGACGAGCTTTCTCTGCCACAAACCAAGCCTACAAATGTCAGTACTTGACCATATCGAACGAACAAGTTGCGTACGTCATTCGAGTGTAGAAGCAGAGCATAACTCCCTTCAAGCAAAAGATGAGCGTAACATAAAAGTTCCAGCCCGCCAGCAGACACTTCGATCCAAACTCCAGCTTGGCTATTTGCGCGTCCGTCATCTTGGCGCCCATCTCGTCGGTAACACCAATGTTAGTTCCGTTCTGGCCTGTCATGGAAAAAACGGGATCAGCAAAGTGTCAACGAACCAACACAGAGTCGCAAAGTGCCTACCGATCAGCTCCAGCATGACAAGTTCAGCCTACGCTAGTTAGTGACAATGCGTCGATGCAGGGCATCAGCCGCGCCCACTTACTGTCCAGAAGACGAGGGATGCAAAGGCAAAGTAATCATCGCCCTGCATGCCCTTCCAGCCGACTGTCCTCCATCGTGCAAAGTATCGTAAGAAGAGCACAACACAGCCAAGGCCGTACTCTGTCCACGCTTCTGTCTGAAAGGGTGTAGCCGGCATCTTTGAAAAAAAGGAAAGTAGTTGTGGAAGGATCGTGGAGCCTTGAAGCAAGGTGAGACGAGGGTGCAGATGACACTCAATGCGAGCGGCAGGGAAGGACGAGGAAGATATGGGTCAAGAGGAAGAGCCAACAGCTTTTCTCTCTTTAGTTAAGAGAGCACCACGTAGTACATTAGACAAAGAGCATTGATCCTTCAAGATTTGGCCATGATGGCGCCGTTAGCATAACCTGGTGCGGACCGCGGCCTGGTGGGTCATGGGAAACAACCCGGCTCCCTGGTGCCGAGCTAGACTATTGGCCTTTACTCTCTACGAGCGGTTTCGAAGCAAATCCGAGTCGTGCTCGGTGTCATCCAGCCGGCATGTCATGCTAGGGTTGCATCGTCTAACCCCTGGAAGAGGCCGAGAGGTTGGCCGCCTGCGTTTAGAACATTGTATGTTCATGCTGGGTCTGATATCACATCTACAGACGCTTTGACAGCGGGGAGGGGTGTAAGTCAGGCCATATTTCTTCTGCCGGCGCGTCCCCCTCTCCCCCTCCTGCGTATGCCGGGCTGGGGAGGAAGAAGGGGTCAGGGATGTAGTCTCCAGATAGATCCACCTTTTTCTCTTCGCTTGGACCCTGAAGCTGAGAAGCCAGATTAGAACAGGCGAAGTGTCTGTGCAAAATGAGATTTCGAGAGAGTCAGTGCGAGGAGCCTGTCGTGCCTGTCTCTGCCACGAGTTCTTGACAACCACGACTGACTAACTGAGAGACGTGACTTACTAGCCCTGCAACTAACACACGACGCCAATGCCTCTTTGGGCTGCTAACAACCATCAAGACCCACGAATGTGTCAAAGCAAGTCAGCTTTTCTTCAGTGATCGACGCGGGAGTGGAACGTGGCTTGTCGACGCTAGCTAGCCACCCTGTCCGCGCGCTTTCCATGCAGCGTCGGTCTTAGTCTCTTGGACAACCACCACCGCACCATAACCATTCTGGGAGCCGCAGAGTCGCAGACACAAATCTTTTACCCCGTCTAACCTCGGCGCGTCTCGGGTTGCTTCCGTTAAGGGGGCGCGTTTCCCCCTCGCAAACCTCCTCTTCTTTTCCGGGGGTCGTTAGATCTACTACCAACACATTACGACGCTAATGGTGAAGAGGCACGCATCGTCTCCGATTGGTCGCTCAGAGGACGCACAACCTGGGGTGAGCTCTTCTTTGAGGCGAACAACACCTGTGGCGATGGATCCCGCCCTCTCGAGTTTATGCTTCTCGACCCCTTGGGTGCTTCTTGGTGGCTCGGGGTTGGCGTGTTACAGGTGTGACGAAGGAAGCGTTGCAACGTACAGCACACTAGGGGACGGACCGTTTAAAAGGATCTTCGTTCTAATGTGGCCAGATGGGCTGTGCTCGGGTTGTGTCGCACCGGTTGCTTGAGGCAGTAATGTTGGATGGGGAGACGCCTATAAGAGATGTGAGCGCGCAGCATTGGAGACGTTGGAATCATTGATCACCATCACTACTCCACCCAAGACACAAACACACATCTTCCCGAAACACACCATGGCTCCTGACTCGGCATATGACTTTATTGTCTGCGGGTATGTCAACGCCGTTAATGATCGGCACTGTAAAGAGCCGTCCCGCTAATCAATCTTGTTCCGACTATAGTGGCGGAACTTCCGGCTGCGTGGTGGCATCTCGACTCGCCGAGGACCCCAATGCCAAGGTTCTCGTCATTGAGGCCGGTCCTCACAATGAGAATCTCGAGAACGTCCACATGGTTGGAGGGTAAGGTAGCCTCATTGACCCTCACATGTTCAACTCTAACTCTCTCTCAGATGGTCACAAAACTTTGACAAGGAGACGGACTGGAACGTCATCTCCACAGAGGGCGCTGGTGTCAATGGTCGCCAGGTGAAGCTTAGCAGGGGCAAGTTCTTGGGTGGCTGCTCTGGCTGCAACGGTACCCTGATTGTCAAAGGAACAGTGAGTCTCCGACCTCGGCTTTGGTTTCTTGCATGTGCTAATCCCCTGTAGAAACAAGACTACGATGACTGGAACCTCCCCGGCTGGAGCGGTGACGAGTTCTTCAAGTATATGCGCAAGGTATGTGTGTAATTTCTCACACACATAAACTTGTATAATTTCTTTTCATTGCTTGCTTTGTCCCGGCCCGTCGGTTCGGATCTGTCGAATCTGCAATTTCCACATCGAAACATTTTTACTTTTTACAATGACTAACAAGACATCGATAGGCTGAAAACTTCCACTCCAAGCCCTGGTTCAACGAATCCAAGGACTCCCATGGTCATGATGGTCATCTTCACACTGAGCCCCATGACCTGGCTCCCATCTCCAACCTCATCAGGGACTCGATGGTGTCCAAGGGTCTCCCCCTCGACCATGATATGTTCTCACATGGAAACAACCCCCATGGATGCGGCCACTCTGTAAGGACTGTGTACAGTGGTCTTCGAACCACTGGTGCAGACTTCATTACCAAGGCCAAGCCTAAGGAGAACCTCCACCTCATGGTCGAGACCCATGTGGACAAGGTGATCATCGAGAAGGACGAGAATGGCGACCTCAAGGCCACTGGTGTCCGCGTTGTTCAAGCTGATGGCACCACTGTCGAGGTCAAGGCTCGCAAGGAGGTTATCGTTAGTGGAGGCGCCTACTGCTCTCCCAACATCCTCAACCGATCTGGCATCGGCGCCAAGGATGAGCTGGCCAAGCACGGCATCACCACCCTCGTCGACCTCCCTGGTGTCGGCAAGAACCTCCAGGACCATTTGATCGTCTTCATCTTTTACGAGACGGAAAAGGAGGGCCTAACTACTGACCACCTCGTCTACCACGGTGACGCCTTCGCCAAGTCCTACGCCCAGTGGAAGGAACAAAAGTCCGGCTTCCTTTCCACATTCCCCTTTGGCATCTTTGCCTTTGCCCGTCTCGACGAGCGTCTCGCCGACTCTGAGATCTGGAAGTCCGCTCCTCGAGAGGAGGGCCGAGATCCCATGGGCCTGACATCAAAGCAGCCTCACGTTGAGTTCTTCACGACAGAGTGCTATGGCGGACCCAAGCAGTTTGACCAGTTCCCTGTCGACAACAAACACGCCTTTAGTATCATCGCCGAGCTGTTTGCCCCCAAGTCACGAGGATCCGTCACTCTTCGCAACGCAGAGGCCACAGCTATTCCCGTGGTTGACTGCAACTACCTGTCCGACCCCCTGGACCTCGAGGTCCTCGCCGAGGCGTGTGCCTTTGGCAACGAGATCGTCATGGAGGGCGCGGGCACTAAGGACATTGTTAAGGGCGCCTGGCCACCAGCCCTGACGCACCACAAGTACAAGACGCGCGACGACTGGAAGGAGTACGTCAAGAACGGCGCCACGACCTGCTACCACGCCAGCGGAACCTGCGCCGCCGGAAAGGCCGACGATCCCAAGGCGGTGGTTGATGAGAAGCTCAGAGTCCGGGGAGTCAAGAACCTCCGCGTGGCTGATTGTTCCATCATGCCCACCGTCAACAACGGACACACGCAGATGCCTGCCTATGGGATCGGCGAGAAGGCGGCTGACCTGGTCAAGGAGGCTTGGGCTTGAAGTTTTTGTAGCACATGTCAGATATTAGCGACGAGTTGAATAAAATACCCCAATGGACAGTGATGATCCTTTAAGATACTTGCCACGATACTTTGTGTGTTGGTGTTGTCTCGGTGGCTTGGCTGTTGCATCACGAAGGTCACTGATGGCCACTGACTATTGCACTGTGTTGTAACAAACTTGAACTCAATTGTTTTCAAGAAAGTTCTGGAACATTTGCAAGTCTATCATGTTTGCCTGTACGGATACTGATGATCATACTGTGCTCAACTCGATCCAGCCAGAAACACTCCTGTTACAGTAACCAGAGCTATCCATGCCATATTAAGTTGATCACTATATCAAACGACATTATAGCAAATAATTACTCGCATTTAGCCGTTCATGTCCATCTCTCATCAACCTCGTTCTCTGTCAAGTCAGTCTCCCTGTGGATCTCATGATCGACGCGACCGGGGGGTTAATGAAGCTATCGGTCCGCTGATCCCTTTAGAGGATCACCGTCATTCCCCATCAAAGAACCCCTGCCTTGCAACGTTGAAATATCCACTTGGCACTCGGCCCCAAACGGTGAGACGGCGCCGTCGCGCATCATTTTCTCCAGAATGCGACGATCAACTAGTCGATTGTTGGCAGCTCGATTTTTTGACGTGACATGGTCAATTGAGCAAAATACCATGATTGAACAAGGCCATTCATTACGTGGCTGTACTACGTAGTAAGTCTGATTCAGGAACATGATATGTCATTGTTGTTAAAAGCAAATAATGACACTTTGATGATCGCAATTTTTCTCCACCGGGTGTAAATAGAAGCTGCCTAGGTGACCAATGGTTCTAGCAGAGGACGTAACGACGATCGGAGCCCATTGATGCAATCAAGTTGGAGGTATTGTAGGCGATTAGCAAGGATCAAATGTGTCCAATATAATATTGTTCTGAGAGCTTCGGTCGTCAATCACCCTATCTTCCGATAGCTGCTCCTCCCCGAGTAGCTCAGCTGGAAGAGCGTTCGGCTGTAATGGATCTCGCATCTTACCGAAAGGCCACCTGTTCGAGCCAGGTCTCGGGGATTTCTTTTTGCTTTTTTTCTCACTTTTTATCCAAGTAATTTAGGGGTTCTACATGTTGTCATTGTTATTTTGGTAATGTTATAACTTTTGCTTGAACAAAGAGCAGGTTGGTCGCTATTGTGAGGGAGGGCTGGCTTGGTAGAACAATACCTGTTAACACGGCGAATTGACATGCGATATTTCTACAAGGCATATGAGATATTAACCGCTCCGTTGAAATGTATATTACAATAGCTTGACTGTGTAGATGATTGTGTTTCTCTCGCTGTGCTGTTCTCTTCTATCCGGTGATTTGGAACGAGACAAAAGAACTGATCAATTGACAGCGAGGGGAAATGCTCTCTTCGCAACCCAGGATATAGACATTGAGTATCCCGATGGTCTCTAAACTCGCGACGTAATGGTACCGGCAAAGTAAGGCAACAAGTAGTATGCTTCAAGAGCATCTCTTGGAATGCCCGCGTAGGTATCAACCTGGAAGTATCGCCTCGGGACGTGTGAATTGAAGCATCACAGGTAATTCGGGCTGCTACAGTAATACTGTGAAAGGTTGTACCTTCAAACATCAAGGTATTTGTTCAAGCGAAACAGGAGCCAAGTGAGAAGGGCATCATGTTACTCCCAGCCACTCATTTGCTGCCCATGGCTCTGCCAACTCGAGCTCTGACTGAGCTATAGACCAGTAACTCTCAAGACTGGCACACAGTAATACAATCATTATCTATTCTAACTTATAAAACATATCCTTTAATTGAACATCCAACTCCCACAGGGTATCCCAAAGCCCTTTCTAGGCCAAATTGCCGCTTTCATATCAAACACAGTCCTGAGACAACCGCACTTCTATTGTTTTCCTACCCCTTCATAGCCTATCATTGGTGTATTCCACCGTCACCGTAGTTGTCTGCACGATAGCCGGCTTGCTCGTACCATCGACGATACCTTTTTCCGAGTCGCTGTCCCCCCAACCGACATGATCTTCACTGTGCCCAGCTGTGACTCTTGGATCTGCCCGCCCCTTTATCGGTCCAAGCACAAATTCTTCTGAACCCTGACCTTCTCCTGCATCGAACTGCGAGTATTGATGTCGGTCGCGTCGGCTCTGTGATGTCGGCACGAGGGTCCGGGTGGGGGGCTTCGAGTTCTCGCCAGATTTTCCAGACTTGCCTGTCTTGCTGCCGTATCGAGACTCTCCGATGAGCTTGGGGGCGACGTGCTTGAAGAACTTTCGCAGTGTCGGCATGGAAGCACAGGTGATGATGAGGTTAGCTTCGACGATACTACTCTCAAGTCAGTTACTGCTGCCACGCGCCGACCCCAAGGAGTTATCGGGAGCACTTACATCCATACACTCGCCCAGGCAATGACCCATGTCGCATCCAGATCAGTCAACAAAGCTGGCAGGATAGAAACTCTAACGACCGAAGTGACGACTGTCAGAGATCCAATACCAAAGATGATGACCAGTCCAATCTTTTGCCGAGGGGGAATCTGAAGTTTGATGACCATGGGAATCGGCAAGAAAAACAGTATAACGTCGCTAATAATGTTGGCCACAGCCGTCGCAATGTACAGACTCGGCCGGTTGATGCAGACGCCGTCTGTGATGGTCACGTCCCAGCTCATGGCGATTGGTTTGCACGAGAAGATGCAGGCAAAGAAGATTCCGACCGTGTACCCGCTGATAAATACAATCGTGGACCATGTTGCGATCCTGAACCAGCGCTGGGGAGATAGTCGGAGGTAGAAGATGAGGAGGGCGAGTTTGGACAGGGAACCGCAGAGGATGTAGATGAAGGCGGCAAGATAGACGTCCTGGCACCGTGTTAGTTGAGTATATAGGGGTTATGTCCTGACTCACCATTAGATAGGCGTTAAACTGGGTGACGGATATCTCCCACGCGTGGACTCCGCCAACTCCAGTTGCAAACATGTCTAGGCATGGTTAGCTATTGGCCTTTAAAGACCTCAGGGGCACTCACGAAGACATAATGCTATTGTTGCAACAGCCAAGACCTGTAGATGCCAAAGTCAGCAACAGCCATTGCGTGTTGTTCTACCCAGGAGGTGGGATGAAGCTGTGCATGAAGCTAGATATGGGACGACGGCATGTACAACCAGCAGCCATGGACAACCATAGAACCAATCTGAAGCCATCGACACTGCTTGTACAAACATATATGATGTACTTACATATGAAAAGATGAGAAGCACTGTCCCATTGTCAGCATGTCGATCCCAATGGCCCCGTCTCACTCTCTCCCCGATGCAAGCACTCAATCCAGACCCGCAAAGCGCCAACCGATAGATGAATGGCACGAACCAACATCGAGTTGAATAATAAGAAAAGGTTTCGAGAAACACTCACCATCGTCAACTTGTACGCCTCCTGTAAGGAAGAACTTGACGTACAGCCTCTGTGCGATAAACAGGAAACTCAGGACCATGCCAAAGCCAGAGACGTAGTAGGCCTCTGGCACTCCCTGCCGCCGCGGGCTATCAAAGTCAACCACGTAGTCCTTTGGCGGTTCCAGAACCGTCGGCACGCCTTGAACAAGAGGCATCTTGATGGATTGAAGTTACCTCCGACATACAAAGGCGTCAACTTCTGTCGATTACTTGGCAGGAACAAAGTGACAGGACAAATACGGAGAAAAAAAAAGAACCCAGGTCAAGAAGGAAGGATCACGATGTCCCCCAAGAGAGCGAGACGGGGGCTAGTTGAAGCAGAGATTGGCGGCTCCCTGGCAGAAACCCACACACTCGGACCTGGGGATCAAAAGTGACTGATGGCGTACACGAGCATCCCCTAACGCACCGTCTCGTGCTAACTTACAGCCCAACCTTTCAGCTGTCAACAGTGGTTCGCGTGCCAAGGATCCGCCATCCAAGGCTGGGGGGAGCAAAAGGACCTGGAGGCGCACGATACAGCTCGGAGACTTCACGACAACCGATGGGCCCGACTGCTGCTGTGTCCCGCGCGGCTAAGGAGCTGCTGCTGCTGCAGGTCAGGGGGGGTCATCGTGATGGCACGACTTTTGAAATCTAGCGTGCCTGCAGCAGATCCCAAATTGCAGCAATACGGAATAATCACCACGGTGCTACGTATAACGCCCGGGTACTAAGTCTCAACTTGGTAAAGGAATGTCTCACGAAGGAAGCAGCAATCTTCAGCCGTGACCCCGTCCTCTCACTGGTTGGTTGAGTTTCTGGAACAGACAGGGACCAGGGAAATGGGGGAGTGCCGAGCCTGCAGTGTCTGCTTCTGGAAGCCCACCAACAAGATGCCGAAGCCCTGTTTTCAAGTTGATGCTGCGGCGTTGCTTCTTCCCGAGCCACACAGCTGGTCTGCCCAATCAACTCGTTAATAAACATGCTTTTACGACTCAGTCGTCTCCACGACGGTTCAACCAGATCATGTCATGTAGTCCGAGTTGACAGACGCCTCACATTCCTTCTGTAACGCTGACACGCACGCAACGTCCGCCTCGTTCCTCAGTTGGTCCTTAGGCCAACATCCGTGCCATTTTGCCATTTTTCCCGTCTTTGATTCCTTGGCGGCGATTGTAATATGACAGGGGCTTAGGTCGACAATCGAGCGTCATTGGGGGGGCTAGCAAAAGATGCATAATGCCCTGTCTAACCAGGTTTCGTCTGGTCAAGAATCCCTGCCTCGAGTCTGTGGGCCCTTTTTTTCGCGTTCCAACGCCGGTCTTGTTTTAGCGCAGCCAGCAAAGGCCCAGGTTTCAGGGGAAAAGGCACGGGAAGGCTGGACTCGGTGCCGCAGTCAAAACACTCCGTGCTGTAGCATCCGTCAGTTGTCAACCCGCCAGAGATCGACGCGGATCACCGACTACGCAGCACATCATGTGGGTTAGGGGGATCGAGAAGTTATTCTGACACATGACCTGTTGCCTGAGCCCTTGCCAGCAGCGACCAACACTTCTGACAGCAAGTCAATGCATGCATTGAATCCATGTCAGGAACACAGAAGTCAGAGCAACAGAGTTTGAAGGGTCCTCTTGTCACATTGGATACGACAAAACCCTCATCAAGCGGAAATTTTCCCTGCTGCGCCAGACGCGGGATGCGCAATTATTCAAGGATGGGACGGGTTTTTACCCCGTACGGAGTAGTTTGGGCTTACCCATGATCTCGTCAACCCTCACAGAGCAGAGCGATCTGTGGGGAGCCCAGTTAACCGAACGGATCTCCTGCCCCGGGCGCAGTCAACTTGCTTCCGGACTGACAGGGGTATCCCCAGGAGGACCTTGACGCTAGCCGGGGATTGTCAGGGCGTAAGGGAACGCCACGGAAGAGGGCATTGACTGTTGGTGAAGCCTTCGACGTCGGAGGGAGGAACCGGTTCCTGAAGGCTGTGGCAGTATGCTCTAGCAGTGCGTGGCTGCTCGATGGTGTGATCCCACTCATATCTCCGTCTGCATCACGGACTTTGTTCCGTCACGTTAATATCTTCTTCACGTGTGTATCCCACGTGCTGTTAATCAAGACTTGCAGATCAAATAGCATTTCCAGAAGAACCAAGTGGGTAAGCCTATATCAAAAGGCGTTCATGAGCGTCTTTCCCCCCGACCTTGATGTCATCACACTGGTGGACCTTGGGATTCTCCGTCCTTGCCGAGATTCGAATCTCTCTCCCAGTTCCGCAGTTCAGCTAGTCCCCCACTGGTCTGTGACGGCCAGGTCGAGGTATGCCTCCTCATCCTCCGTCCCCATATCGGGGAGCCAGCACCGCTTTCGTTCAGCATAGCCCGTCATGTTATGCCCGGACGGAAATACAATTCCTAATGTTAGTCTAGCTTAAGGCCAAGGGGAAGATCCCTCTAATAAAGACGACGCTCCTCATCGAGCACCTGCAGATCGTTGCCCTCCTCCTACCCTCACCCGTCTGTCCAACGCGACGCCTACACTGCGCTGTACGTGTCGAGCATCACATTCGTTTGAATCCTGCACGCCCTTGACCCAAGGCATCCTTTCTTTAAACCCCAAACATGAAGTTTGATATCCTTGTTGCTGCCAGCTCAGCAGTGGCCTTTGGCGCCACAGCCGCCTCGGCCAGTCCCGCTAATGCTTGCTACCGATGTGTAAGTAAAACCTACGTTGTAACAGCCGTCAAAGCCAATAATGGCGCTTGCTGTATTTCATGTCATATCGTCTTTTTTCTCACCATCACTTCTCAATCAATACCATACATCATGACTAACGAAACATCACCTCAGTGTACCGCTCTCTCCCGAGCCGGCCTCCGCAACAAGGTCGTCACCCAGAGCCAGGCACTCTACGATGATCGGATGGACTCTTACTGGTCCGTCAGCGCCGCTCTTCGACCTGACTGTATCGCCCTGCCCGAAACGGCCGAGGATGTCTCCAAGATCATGAAGGTCATCACCCAGCACAAGTGCAACTTTGGCATTCGGGGTGGTGGCCACGGCAACTTTGCCCTCTCCAACTCGATAGAGGATGGTATTACCATTGACTTTGGTGAGTGAGCTCCTCTATCATCCTTTTTCTATCCCACTTCATATACTTCAACCCCTTATGACTAACCACTAACAACCCAAGGTTACATGAACGGCACCGAGTATGATGCTGAGAAGAACCTCGCCCGTGTCCAGCCTGGTGGTCACTGGCAAGACGTTTACGATACCCTTGCCCCTCACGGCCTCGTCGTCGCTGGGTAAGTCCAATTGACTCCTTGTCGCCCCAAAACTCCTTGCTAACCTTTGCCATCTAGTGGACGCGCTGGTACCGTCGGTGTTGGTGGTTTCGTTACCGGTGGTGGTAACTCGTTCCACTCTGCTTCTCATGTAAGTGATGCCAACTTCTAAAGACTAACTCAGACAACAGCTCACGCAGTTCATAGGGAATGTCTTGCGACACCGTTGCCGGCTGGCAGCTTGTTCTGGCCAATGGCGAGATCGTCGAGGCCAACGCCAACGAAAACGCCGATCTCTGGCAGGTAATCTCCCCCGTCTCTACACCATCAGTGCCTGCTCTGACTCTGCAATCAGGCCATGAAGGGTGGTACCGGTAACTTCGGTCTCATCACCCGTATTGACATGGTCCCCATCGAGTTTGAGGACCGCAGCAACCCCGTCATCTGGGGTGGCAACCTACTCTACACGCCCGAAGCCGGCCCTGCCGTCATCGACGCTCTTCTCGACTTTACCGACAACGTCAAGAATGACGAGGACTCTAGCAGCATTGTTTACTGGGCTTATCTTCCCGCCCTCGCCGGTGGCACCATCCTCAACGCCGCCATCGAAAACACCAAGGCCAAGATCAAGCCCCCTGCGTTCGACGGCTACTACGCCATCGAGGGACGTCAGCAGGACACCACCAAGGTTGACAAGATGAGCACCGTCACCCTTGAGCTTGGCTCCGGTCAGCCTGCTGGCTTCCGCAACGTGTGGTTCACAAGCTCCTTCAAGACCAACGCTGAGATCCTCAGCTACGCCGTGGAAAAGTTCAACAAGCTCAACGAGGACCTCGAGGCGCTCATGCCCAGCGCCGACTCTGGCCTCAACACTCTCTGCATGTTCCAGCCCATCACAAAGTCCATCGCGGAAAAGGGCGTTGCCAATGGCGGCAACGTCATGGGCCTCGACAAGTACACTGAAGAGGGCAACGGTATCATGTTCCTCCTTACCTGGGCCGCCCATGGTGAGGATAATGAGAAGGCCGCATTCCCCCTTCTCAAGGCTTACATCGATGACCTCGAGGCCAAGGCCAAGGAACTCGATGCCTGGTGGCCCTGGAAGTTCATCAACTACGCCCACCTTACCCAGGACCCCCTGTCGACTGTTGGCGCCGAGGCCCTTGCCAAACTCCAGGCCGCCAGCAAGAAGTACGATCCCCAGGGCGTCTTCCAGAAGCTGCGAACTTCTGGATTCAAGATTCCTTTTTAATCGTAGCGACATCTTCATTTGTCAATTCCTAGATCTAGACTTAATAAGGAATTTGCCATCTCGCAATATTGAGTTTTAACATGTCTGAGCCTCCGAATAGTCCGTCGATTGAGACACAGCATCTTGGGCCACACGCTTCACATCTTATTCCCACATAGAGAACAATGAGTTGTTAATATCTGTTGAATTATTCGAGAAGTGACAGTGATGTACCCCATCTTCTATCAGCGAAACACCCCTTACATGTCTCGAATGTGGTCACCACAGTTGAAATCTTACACACGAATGACTCTCCCTGTATCTATCACCCTTTTCAATACATTGCGGAGCATGAAAGAAGGGGTATAAAACGCACGCTTCTTGCGACGCTTTGCCTTGTACCCGGAGAAGTCATCGCTTAGGTTCTTCACGCCCAATGTATTGATATCGCCGACAATGAACAGGCCACATGTCGAGCGACTGAGCATCGCAGCCAAGAGTCGGTTTTCAGCAAGGTCCTGGGGGCCAACTGCTTGGATAACCCCAAGGATAGCCACGACGATCTTGCCCTCGCAACCTTGGAAATCCTCAATGATCGTCACTGGCTTCATTCCAGACAGCATCAAGTCATCTGACCCCTTCCGCATATCCCCCACAAGATCTACATTCGCCTTGTCAGGGGTGATGATGATAATATCCGAAGGGTCTGCTCCCTTACAATTGACAAAACCAGTGACGAAGCTCAATGCAACCTGAAATTGAACTGGGTTCTGTTTGGAGCCGGTGGTTTGATTCACGTGGCAGTACGACCCCTCACAGTGAATAAACACCTCATAAAAGGTGTTGGAAACAACAGGTGCCCAGTCCAGGTACTTGTTGGTGAGATACAGTTCTAGCTTTCGGCCAAGTTCGTACTCGGTGTGTTCGAAGTCGCTGTTTGGACGGTATCGTAAAGGGGTTTCCAAATACATTCCTTGTTGACGCATCTGAAATAGACTGAGGCATGCGAAGGTGAGTCCTTAGGCGAAGGATTGGCCAGCCACTCGCTTCGAGAAAAGCCAATGGAGATATTTTCCCGGCTTGCCCCAGGCGATTGATGTTGTTGCGACTCTTATCCTGCACTTCAAACCCTTCAGCAGCTGGAGCGATCGAATAATTATCCCCGGCTAGGAGGCATGGAAGGAGAGTGTTTCCCCACACAGAGTAAAGGTCAGGGCGGCTGATGCTCCCAGCGTCGTCGACTGCAACTCCCTTGACAAGCTCGTTCTTCAAGTTGAGGTAGGGATCTTGCTTGGAGCAAGACATGGTCGGGGTTGTGCACACAATGCCGGCATGGCGCAGAATCTCAATTAGTAACGCTCCGATCGTTGATACTGGCAATTGGCCACCACCACGTTTGTATTCAGGCCAGCTAATATCCCGTCTGGCCACGGCACGAAGCCGTTTGAGTTTCTTTCGCCTGTCAATATCGTCGCGCATCTGGTAAAGGCCCGGGCTGTCGCCTGGTCGGAGGCTTCGAACAACAGGAGAGTGAAGGATGGCTAACAACCAAAATTCCAAAGATAGATGCAATTCCCATGGTCTTGGCTCTTCCCATACAGAATCAGGAAGTGCTCGATCCCCAGCGTAAGGGCTCTGCAACAAGCTGAAGAATGCGTCAATCTCACCATCTATTCTGTAGCCTCGCACAATGAGTTTGCAATGGGTACGAGTGGTGCAATTCGACTGCTTGGTGCTGTTCAAGCGATTGGTGATACTGAAGGTGATTTGATCGAGTCGAAAGGCAAAGTTTTCCACGGTCACATCCGACGGAGCACTGCAATAGACTTACTAACGGTGCTTGTTAGTGCAAGGGCGCCGATAGCCAGTGCAGTCGTTCTTCCGCACCTAGGTCCCTATTCACGGTCAGAACAAACTGTGGCATGCGTATGAACTACTTACTTCGGTGATGATGTCGAGTCCGAGTGGTCTCTTACGAAGGTAATTTCGCAGACGAGGTCGGTCAGCCAGGGGCACCTCCTCCATCATGGCGTCAACGTGAGTTTTATCAATACTATCCAAGATATCAACTGCAGGTAGGGCCCAATGGTAGTAATTGGCATCTTGTAATACCCCTGTGCCCTGTTGACACATAGTAGGGTGGAAGCCAGTGCCACGTAGAAGATCTTGATGGTAACTCATCTTCAATTGAAGATCCATCGGTATGGTCTGCAGGAGCTGACCGCTCGCGTCAGTTCGTAAGCCAACAGCTACAGGGTTGGATGGCATCGCTTTGGGGTGAAACTGACAGACCGCATCGACCTTTCTCTCGCAGTCTGCTGTTGGTGCGTTGAACTGAAGGGAAACAAGATTCTATCCATCCTGCCCTTTGTCCAGCGTCGCCTCCGAAAATCGATTTCTCGCTAGCAGGACCAGATAGATTTCACCAAATTCAGCTGTCTTAATAGCGTTAATACCATGAGAATGGTGCACAATTCTGGCCTCCCACTCAACCGCCTTGGGATCGTCACACAGGTATAGCTGTAAAACTGGGCGCCGAGAGAGATGTTTCCAAGCTGACCGTGTGTCAGGATTGTAGTGTTTGTTAATTGGCACGATGACATAGTATGCAGATCCTAGTGCGTCCAGTCTGGCATCGATGAACAGCGCGGAAAGCTCGAGTGTGGCGATGCTGTCCGCGGAATTGCGAAGCTACACAGCGCCCTGGACTTTTGATTGAGTGAGAGCGGCCAAGTGTGAGTTGTCATCGTGAAATGGCCATGCTGGCTCGAACTGGTAGCCTTGTGCCCATGGAATCATAGCTTGATATCGATGCATGTTCCAAGCATACTGTCTCCCGTAAGGATAGCTGAAAGAGTGTGGAAGAGTGTTCTCATGCCACTTTGAGATTATCTCTTTGTGGGTTGCGCAGACAAGAATAGTAAATTCCCTTTGCTCGAGAAGTTCTCGCAGAGGCTTTGAGCCGGCGATGGGCGCATTGTCGTTGAACCACGTGTCTGCGACACTGTCGGGGTTTGCGAACGGCATACAGTAGCCATCAATCTTTGCGTGGGCACCTTTCTCGAGTGACACTTTGAGCAGCGTAAATTCGATGTTCTTCTCCCAGACTCGCCCATGGAGGGTGTGGCCTTTGGGGATGGCCTCGGCCGTGTAGGTGAAACGCCCACGAGGGAGCTTGACAAAAAGCCGGTATTGTCGCAAAACAGTTGGGGTTCCATATGTCCGGTTTGCTATTACTCGTTAGAAATAGCATTCATCGAGAGAAGAAACGTGTGAAGGCCCACCTCGGTAGCATATGCCAGAGCCGTCATCGTCATTGCTTCGACCGAGAAGAAACCTGATAGAAAACCCCATCCAGGGCTCTGTATCAGGCTTAGCACTGCAGATCAGGTAAGCCGCCATTCCGGCTACCCTTCCAGGGTCTTTGAATTTGCCCAGAAATTTTCGGTTCTCGTCTAGAAAAAGGGCAGACTCCTACGATTTGAAGGAGCTTCCTGAGCCTGCATCACCCCAAGAGGTCTGACTCCCAGAATCGCCGTTATGACTCATTGCGTTGCTTCGAGTGGAGAGATGCACATTATTTTTCGATTCTTGCGTGTTGGTCTTTTCTTGAGAGCGGAAGAAGGAATCTTGGTGTTGAAAGGCGAGGTGGTGTTGTTGGGGAGAACTTGTGGAAGGGTGGGAGGCGACGCACCTTCCTCGAATACAGTTCCGGCCACCTACTCTCCCGTACATGCCTAACTAATGGAGATTTTTACTTAGGTAAGGTGGAATTGTTACGGGCTCTGGGTAGGGATGAATTTGTTCATAGCAATGGTCACTATGAGGGTGTCGTAAGGGATACCACTTTATTGACCTGGCTAATGCATTTCATGGTTCCATGCTTGTGGACAAGTCAATGAGCGCCCATGATGTAGATAACGCATCCAAGCAAATCAGTTCAATACCCATATGTAACCGCGACCATTAACAATCCTACGACAATCGAACCATTCCAACCCCACCTTCCAGATATCCAATCAGTATATCATTCCGAGCCGAAGATGCGAGGCCAGTAGTTGTAAACGACATAAGTGTCGACACAGGTGCTAACAGCGAGGCCAACGATGATGTATCGCTGGGTGCGAGGCGACAGGTTGCTCCACCTCCACTTTGTGCTGCTCGCGGCAGGTGGAGCACTCTCGGATGTCAGAGTCTTGAGAAAAGGCGTGGTCGTGGAGAAGTTCTTGCGGGCGGCCTGGATGGCTGGGGATGAAGCCCGGGCGATGAGAGTGGGAGACATGGTGATGAGGATATCTGAGATTGACAGGCGAGGGTGATAAAAAGATAGATGTTATGTTTGTTTGAAGCTTGTTTGATTGCTGAACTGCTCATTTCGAGAGATCCCAGGAGTCTATATATACATAATCTATACTAAACATGACATGACGCTGAATAGCGATACCGTTATCCTTAACCGTAAGGGCGGCCTGTTATGGCTGACGATCGCCCCCTTCCAACCACCAACGCCTCAAACCCAACCAAAACAGCCACACAATTCCTGACATGACGCATAACTCTTTTCAGTCACCCGGACGCTTCGGTCGGTTAATCGTCAGCGGTTTGAAGGGCTTGCGTAGGCGATCCATAGACGGCGCAGGGCCTAATCCTACAGGCCGCCTCACGCCTCCACGCGGCTTGACCGACATGAAAGTTGTGGCATGGAGGCTTGAGGCTGGCCGGTTAGGCGCTGCCTTTGGCTCTTCATCACCATTTTCGACTGCTGCCTGGTCCTTCGATGGGGGCCGGGGTGGGGAGCTGGAGAAGCAAGCATAGGGTTTTCGAGGGCCGCCGTCTGTCTTAGGGACGTTAGGCTTCGGTAACGGTCGAGCTGAAGAGAGTTTGTGATTTGCCAGCTCAGGATCGATAACGGGTTTTTGCTGGTGATGCTGAGTGGGCAGTCTTGCCGGTAGGCTGTTCTGCCGCGCAAGAGCAGCTTCATAGCGTGCCTTGGAAAACGAGTTGGTCTGCTGCTGTTGTCGCGGTGGTTCTGGTGGTGGTCGTGGTGCATTTGGGCCTTGGTTCAACCAACTCATCATGCTCTTTTGGCCAGTCCCTCGTCGATTCGATCCCTTCTTCGGCCCAGGCTTTGAAGTCTGTTGTTGGGCTTTAGTTGCCGCTACAGCGTCGAGTGCAACTTTGTGCGCTCCGGCGGTTGTGAATCCTGGAAGAGAGGAAACCGTAAAATCGGAGGATTGTTCCATAGTTGTCGTGTATTCCCTCTGCCACGGGAGTTCTTCAGCCTCGTCGTAAGAGTCATTCGGTAGCGACGTGCGTTGCCGTTTCGGAGCACGAGAATAATGGCGGCCAGAATCCTCGTCGTGTCCATCTACGTTCTTAGGATCGACAGGATCAACGGGGAAAGCATCGTCTTCTGGTGAGAACATAGGAGGCAGCTTTGCGAAAATGGACTTTTCGGCTGGTGCCTCTCTTCCGAGGATCTTGGCTGCACTCTCGATAACACGTCTGTCAAACGATGGGCCCTGCTTCGCAAAGGCTTTTGAGGCAAATGGCGAAACAAATGGCGAGAGCTCAACCTTGCTGCTCATCCCCTGTGAACCGTAGAGCGGGCAGCTGAGATACAGCAGAGCTTGGGCGCGGGTCATGGCCACATAGAGCAGTCGTCTTTCCTCATCAGTATCTTCGGACCTCGCATGGGGTATCGATCCAGTGTAGACTGAGGGAACAAAGACAACAGGCCATTCCAGTCCTTTTGCCGCGTGGATGGTCGAGATTGTAACCACGGATTTCTGGTCTTTCGACCCATCATTCTTTTGAGCGTCTGAGGCCAATGAAACGTTGGCCAGGAACCGCCCAAGCATGTCGTCCGCCTTCACCTGGTCCAGGTTCTCGATCTCAGGAAGTGCATCCTCATCAATCGACCCGAAATCCCTCATGAAATCGCTCACCAAGTTGACAAACTCTTGGACGTTGGCCCATCTCTGCTCATGGTCTTCGGCGTATTCTTCCTCCAGGTACTTTTTGAAGTTGAGCTGGGTGATCAACTGCTCAATCAGATCGACTAAGGTGACGGGGCTGCTCTGGGTGATTCCATCTGCTTGTTTTTGGAGAGTTGAGATGACTCTTATGAGCTCTGTGTTGAGCTTCTGTTCCATCTTTTGCCGGATATTGGTGTTTGCTTTGCGAGTGCCTCTGCAATGCTTCAATATCAATGTCCAGAGGCTCATGTTGGCTTTTTCTGCTTCTTCGAGGAGAGACTTGATTGTTGCCTCGCCTATGCCTCGTCGCGGTACATTAATGACTCTTGCCAGCGCATCGTTGTTTTCTGGCTGGCTCACTACGCGCAGGTAATCCAGTAGCACTTTGATCTCCTTTCGCTCGTAAAACTTGTGTCCTCCAATCATTCGATATGCGATGCCAGCTTTTCCCAGTGCAGATTCGATGTGTCGCGAGAGAGCAGCTGACCTGAGGAGGATTGCCACATCTTCGTACTTGAGCATCTCTCCAAACATCATGACTGCTCGTTTAAGCTCAGAGACGATCCATTCGCCTTCTGCAGCTGAGCTCTTGAGGGTTCTGAGGACAGGTCGCGCGCCCTTAGTGTGGACCGGTAGCAGAACTTTTTGATATCGCTTCTTGTCTTGCTGGATGACGTTGAGCGATACGTCGAGGATGGATTGCGACGATCGGTAATTCTCCTCCAGCGACACCTCGTCCGTGTCGGGGTAATCTCGTAATAGGCGGTAGAGATTTCGAATCTCGGCGGAACGCCAGCCGTAGATACTCTGGTCGGGGTCACCCACAATCGTGATTCGATGGTTGGCTTGGGCGAACAGCTTCATCAACTCATATTGGATGCCATTGGTGTCTTGGTACTCGTCGATGAGAACCGCTTGAACGTTGGAAACACAGGCCGGGTGGTCTCTCAGCAGCTCAACACATTTTACCAAGAGGTCGTCATAGTCCAGTAAATTCGATCGTTTGAGTTGGATCTGGTACTCTTGATAGCATGTCCTCAGCCCCGGGTTTTCCGGGCGCTTTTTCGTCCCTTGTGATGGAGCAGCATTTGGCCCTCTTGCCTTTTCCTTGCTGATCCAGGATTTGGCCGCAAGTGGTTCAATGCCGAGTTCAAGTCTTTTGCAGATTCTCTGGATGATTGCTTTGGAGTCTCCATCGTCCGCAATGCCGAATTTCGAGTCCAGTCCAATGCGATTCCCGTATATTGATAAATATCGGCGAGCGATCGAGTGAAACGTTCCTAGCACAATCTTCTTTTCGCATTCCGCGCCTAGGGCCTTTCCAATGCGATCCTTCATTTCTCGGGCGGCTTTCACGGTGAAAGTGGCGACGATCACGTCGGAGGGACGGTAGCCAGCACGTTGGACGAGCCATACTACTCGAGACGTGAGGGTATGTGTTTTTCCACTGCCCGGGCCGGCCAAGATAGCAACGGTCGATGCTGAGGATGTGACGGCACGGCGTTGTGCCTGGTTCAGCGACCGCAGGATCGCATCTTCGTTATTCGAAGCTGGCATGCTGAGGACGTGGACGGGTCCACGCGTTGGGGTTCGTTTCTCGAGGGATGGTTTATCATCGAAGGTTCTTCCGGTTCGTACCGTAGTCGAGAACTCGAGTGTGTGGGTCAGGACAATGGCCGGCTTCAGTATCGCATCGATTCGGGGAGTATGACGGGCGCGTTAATAGCCCATTCCATTTCGCGACGCGAAGGGGGGAGCCTCGCGATGTCATGTGACCTTCAATCTCTGTGTTGGGCTGCAGGGTAACTAAGCCTCTTCTCACCGCAAGAGGAATGCGGCTGAAAGTGCACATGGAATTTGATGGCATCACCCTTCATTACACTGACTTCAAGTCATTCCTGCGATATAGTTTATGGGTTTAAACTTTGTCAAATTCCGGTGTGAAATAGATCCGTCGAGTGAGGTGCTCAATGAATGAGGAGGCGATTTGCCAAGGTTCCTTAATCACGACCAAAGCTCTAACCGATGCTCAGCTGAAAACACAATCCTCAAAGATCCGTCACTCGAGTACTAACTCTGCCGACATTCTCCTACCGAGAGTGATATCAGATCACCCGTCACATTGCTGCCGTCGTCAGTCACTATCACAGTCACTAAGTCAAGATATCACGGCCCGATCTGCACCACTGTAACCATACACAAGCTGCGTGCTCCTTGCTTCCGGACTTCGGCATCACATTCACCGCATTCTTCGAGCACTGAGCGATATGATGTGAATTATGGAGTTGGCTGAATTGTGATGGTCACGGAGCTAATGTGCAATCACCAACCAAATCACCAAACCCCTTCCCCGAGGGTAGCGTGAAGCTCTAGTCGTGCGATAGTAGTGCGACTCTAGACGATAGGCGCCAGTGATGAGTATCTGACCAACTACACCGTCGCCCTTGGGATGTCGAGCAATGTGATGTCACACAAAGAGGAGCATCTCATTCGAAGAGGCCGAAGCATCACATGATGAGGAGCTGGGCTGGGACGCTCCACCGCCATGCAAGGCCCGAGAGTGTGGACAAGGCGGGCGACACAGGCAATTGGGCCTCGAATTGAGGCCCACGGACCCCTAGACCAGGGGACGCATTGCTTGTTGGGCCATGGTGGTGTGGGATGGCTGATGATTGAAGGGCTGGATATCGTAGATCCAGGAACAATCAAGCTGGAACAACTTTGTCCACGTCAGGTGGGTCAAGAATTGGGGTATTCTCCCTGAGTAAGGCATAGTAAAAGGAATAGTAGTAAGTAAGACCTAAAGAACGAGTGTACTTATGATATCTCTTTTATTCCTTTAATGACCTCGTGTCGAATTACTCATGGTATTAGAGAGAAGCTACATTTTCGGTACCATTGTGGCATCACCTCTGGTGGTGATGGTGGCTCGCCCCGCCCCGCTCCGCCAAACCAGACCAGACCAGTCCCGACCACAGACAAATCTTTTACAGGCACAAGAGCGATTTGCAATCCTGGCTCCCGGGATCCAAAGAGGCGAGAGAGGTCGAGGCATGTGGAGTGCGGTGGTTGGCGAGTGGGAACTGACCGCCAATCACCCACTTCCACACTCTATTGCCCGGCGGTTAACCATCCAACCACAGCTCGTAGATGGCCTCGTCACACTCTTAACTCACATCTCGGCTGCAACCACTCTCCTGCCGTCACCCACCTAGGATGGCGAGCTATTCTCGGACGCCTCTCATGCGTGTGCCACCATTCGACGGTTGCCAGAGGACCGGCGTGGCCTGGGGTCCCCTCGTGCGCCCTGGCGACTCAGCGTCCAGCCTTCGAGTCCAGCGGCTAACGTCGAGCAATGGGCCATCGCCAACAGCCCGCTATATACCCTATTGATACCGCAAGTTCCGTCTTCCGTGCATGATACTCTTCTCCTAGTGTTTCGTCTCTCTGTGTTCAGGAGGTCACATCACACAAGCTGGCTCCTCCCAACAAGTCAAAAGGTGCCTCGCCTCCGACCTCTTGTCCCCCATGATGCTTCAAGGTGCCCGCATAACAATACCTCTCGGCCTGCTTCTGCCTCTTTCACTCCTTTGCACTGCTCAGCCTTACCTTGCCCGCTCCCAGGTTCTCGCCGCCCGAGGTAGCGATCCCAAAGCCACAGACGAACCCATCCCAGGCGGACCTGTGAACGACCATCTCCCCGCTCAGATCGGCGGTATAATCGGAGCATACGCAGCTTCGCTGGTGCTGGTCGCCCTCACACTGGTTGCTCTGTCAAAGAAGCGTCGCCACCATATTGCTGCCGGAATCGAAGAAGTCGAGTTTGCGAAACAAGATATCATCCCGGATTTTGCATCTAAGCCTGGCGTGCCATTGAACATCATCACCGAGGCCTCTTTCATCCAACCTCACTTCAAGAACAGCACCGACACCAACAGCCCGAACCCATACATTCACCCATCGCCAGACTCAACCATCGGCGCACCCGGTACCAACCCATTTGTTGATCAGAGAGTCGTGGCAGCAGACAGAGTCATGGCTCAGTCACAGCTCGAAGATATGTATCGACACGTCCTGGAGGCCGAAGACGCCAAGAAGCGAGGAGTTGCCTATGATCCCCTCCCGCCTACCGTCGCCCACCAGCGAGGTCCTTCGACAGCGGCCTCAATCCTGTCTCTTCGGTCCGCGGCATCATCACCATCCAAGAAGGAAAGGACCAAGCCTGCCAACCTGGATCTCAACGCCTCTCGTGAGGAGAAGAGCCGGTCAAGGACTTCCTCACTCCTCTCGGCCCTCCGATCACCAAAGAAGAAGTCCATGAAGGGCATGAACATCTCATCTCCCATCATGACACCCCAGTCTACCGAGTTTCCCCGCCATGAGTCGCAAGAGATGAGCACGATCCCGCCCCGCCACTACGCCCCGGCCGCACCACCTCCGGTCCCCACCGACCAGGCTCCGTATCCGGCACCGGCCTCGACTCACGTGTCTCCTCCGACCCCCGACATCTCACCCGAGAGCGTCCAGTCCATCGATGAGCGTATCGGATCACAGCTTCCTCTTGTTGGCCACGGTCGGAATGAGTCGCTAGCACCTACCGAGCACGAACGCGAACCCGAGTCCGCCACTTCGGAGCACTCTCAGGCGCCGCTGGTCGGCCTCCCTTCGTCTCCCAAGCCCGGCTCCCGGTTCCCGTCCAACGTCTCTCTTCCGTCTTTGCCTTCATCGCCTAAGCCTGGGTCGACATTTAACCGCTCCAACACACCCGCTTCAGCCGTTCGCGCCGGTGGTGCCCTGCCCCTGCGTGCCTATGAACCTGCCATGGCCTCACCCAACAGCATTACTCAGACCACCAAGCAGACAGTATTCGAGAGAAAGGGACCTCTGTCGCCTGGTGGAGGCATCACCCCTCGCACCGCTGGTGCAGTCCCATACTCTCCTTATCAGCCCTTCACACCCTGCATGCCGATGACCCCATCGCTCGTTACCAAGGAAGACCGGAAGAGGATGAAGCGCATGGTTCCCAAGACTCCTACTCTGGAGATGGTGAAGAGCGCCGATGATATTTGGTAACCGAAGCATGCGGGAGTTGGTAGGACTATTTTTTCTCGATTTCTTGCGTCACATATATTTTTCCTAGATGTCAAAACGGTACCTCCACTTGGATGGTCACCATCATGTCGCCATGACTTTGGATCTCCTTGGCTGGAAGCCCTGGGTATTGATTAAGTAGGCAAGAGAGCCTGCTGGGAGGGAGATAGTATGATACCAGGAGAGGGACAGGGCATTATTTGCATAAAATCTTTTGTACACTTTACCCCAAGTTCAACTGGCTGGACCTTGAAGTTGTCCCGGCCAGAGCACTACCGCATATGCGGTGTTTCTTCGAAATACGATTTGTTAATTCTCTCATAATCCGGGGTGCATCAACAAGTGATGTATGTGGTTTCTAGGGTCGGGCCGCTAATCGAAGGAGAATAACGACAGATGCAGCAAGATTCGATCAAGGGTGAGGAAGCATCGGGACTGAGGGTGACGCAACCTAATCATCGGAGATGGGACCCCCTGACATTGCATCACAACCCATTTGGTGGCGGCAGGGGGCATTTGTCGCTGGCTGGCCTTGCGTTGGCTTGGCTTGTCTTGCTCATGGCAGGCAGGCCCGAGAAGAGCAACCCCAGTGAACCAGGAGAGGTTGCATCGCCAAACCTAATTGTTTTCTGGTCTTGTTGGGATTGGTAGGAGATTGATTGATTGTTTGCTGGTGATCCATCCAGTGAGGTTACAACCGTTACAAGGGGGACGATAGAAAGAGGGCAGCACCCGGCGGGTCCACTGTGCTGTTACCAAACAGGTCAAGTCCCGGCAACCATGAGTACTGATGAGACGCACCCGGATTCCGGTACGAAAAGAAAAGAGGCACTGCTGTCGCTGGAACGTGTGCGCTCTCTCGTGTGAACCACGCGCGGGGCGGCCCAGAATTGTACGACAGTGAAACTCGCGTGGCTAGGCCGAGACAAAGCCTTACCCATGCCTGTCTCTTCCTGCCACGATTGTGCTGTGAGAGATAACAGCAACAGGACCAACAGAACAGGATGATGATGAGGGCGAGAATTGATGGGGCTCGGACGGACCTGATTGGGGCTATGGAAGAAAAACCCTGGTCTTTTTGGAAGGTTTTTTTCATTGACAAGGTCTTGTCTGCAACAACAGAAGACATCATCAGTTGGCGAATGGGGACTGGCTGGATGGGTTGCACAGTGTCTAGGATTGGCTGAGTCATCATGCTCGAGAAGAGACAAGGGGGCGAGAGCTATGCAAGAAAAACGACCATGCCGAATGTTTGGCATGGAATAATAAAACAAATATAGCGTGGATAGATAGTATATCATGGAGGTTGCACTTGATGCATTTCCCCGAGGTTCCTGGGCCTGCATGGTGTTTTGCCGGCGTCTCAAGGGGCCTCGAGTGAGCAATTTGGAGGGGAGGGACGAGAACATGTACAGTGCCAATTCGACATAGCCGGAAGGGAAACACTGTACCGCTCCAGCCGCAAGCCCCCTTCTCCGGGGGTGTTCCGTGCCAATAACCACGACGCAGTGTTTCTGGCCAGCAAAAGGACCAGGTGAATTGCGCACTGTATTCCATTTCCATGTGGTGCGGCCCAGCAGACATTTAAAAACAAGTGGGCCCCCTGAGCTCCTCACGAGCGAGAGTGAAAAACGGGCTTGGCCAAGCGCGGACTCGACTGGGCGTCGCTGGGCTGATATCCGGGTCCCATCGTACGATTTTCTGCCCATACTCGTCCCTCTCCTCAAATCGAATTCCTTGCAGCCATCGCTTCCCTCAATCACCCATTACCATCATCAAGCGTATTTTGCTTCCAGTCAGACCACCATTGCGAGGTCGCGCTGCTATTCCCTTGCCGCAAACCCCGGCCTTCCATCGAACGTTCGGCCGCATCCGCCGTCCATCGGTCGATCCCATCCCATCCCATCCCCGGAGAACACACCAGACACCACCCGTGGGCAATCGTCAACCGCCTGTCGTCAGGTCAGAGCCCGTCAGCCGCTGTCGCATCTACGCCCACGCCTCTGTGAGATAGAGGTAGATTGAGAGCAGCGATAGTGAAGAATATCAACGAGACGGGGGAAAAAATAGGTAGCCGTCAACCAGCAATTCTCGCCCCGGCGACGAGTCCAGCGTGGGAGATCTGAGTGTGAGGGCCTCACAATCGGCTCACCACCCAGGCTCTCCCGAAAGGCCTCGCCCTCTTACACGCCACCCGTCCAGCTCCTTTGTCGGCGACACCCCAACAACTGGGCCCCTTCGCCTCGTGGTGCCCATTCTCGCCCTCAATCACCCCATCGCTGCTGCATGGTGCTGGCCCTACCATGCCCAGCTCCCACTTCTCTGACATGGCCGACCATGACTCTTCGAATAGCCTTTTTGGCCTCCAGGATCCAAATCTAGGCTTCGTCGACGATGGCTCGGTCGTGAAATCCGACCCCTCCTCTTCCTCCCTGCCCAACGACTCCTCCTCCTCCCGTCCCCAGACCCAGCAGCAATACTACGACGCCGCCGCATGGCAGTTCAACGGCACGCCCCCTTACGACTCGTACGACCCCTCCAGCACCGCTCCTCCCACTCAGACTAGCTATCAGTCTTCTCCCTGGGCTCTCGCCTTCGGTCAGGATCAGCAGCAGAATCTCCAGCAGCTGCCTGTCTCTGCCGGCCTCGACAGCCTTGCGGCCACCACCCTCAGTCCCGAGTCCATTTACGCCGCCTCCATCCCCTCGAACCCGCCCTTGGGCCCGGGCAACCTTCAGGATCCCGCCATTCTTCAACCGCACATCATCAGCCACCTAACTCCTGCACTGCAGGAGAAGCTGCGCAACATCGCCATGCCGCCCCATCTCCAGTACAACTCCCCCAAGAGCGCCTCCAGCCCCGACTCGGCTGTTGGTGAGGGCAAGACGGGGGTTCTCTCTTCGCCAGATCCCGCCGAGATGTCCTCTAAGGCCTCACGAAAGCGCAAGTCATCCGCTGACCCTGACGAGGAAGAGGAAGATGATGATGGCAACCAGCCCGTCAAGAAGACGGCCCACAATATGATCGAGAAGCGATACCGGACGAACCTCAATGACAAGATCGCCGCCTTGAGGGACAGCGTCCCCAGTCTGCGCATCATGTCCAAGAGCGCGCGAGGCGAAGACACGACCGAAGATCGCGAGGAGCTTCACGGATTGACTCCAGCCCACAAGTTGAATAAGGCTACCGTATGTCGCGTCACATTACGTTTGTAGTCATAGTACACGAGACTAATAACAACTAGGTTTTGAGCAAGGCGACGGAATACATTCGACATCTTGAGAAGCGAAATACTCGATTGCTCGACGAAAACGGCGCGATGCAGGCGCGAATCGCTGCTTTTGAAAAGTTGTTCATGGCCGGCGCCATGAACGGAGCAATCAGCCCTCTCCAACAACCACCTACACCAATTCAGTACGCCCAAGATTCTCAACAGTTTGTCGGGTCACCAATGTCGGCGACGCAGGAAGGTGGCGCTCCACCAGCGGGCATGATTCAGGTTCCTGATGACATGAAGAGAATCATTTCGGCACAGATGGCTGCTGGTCAACCATATCCTGTGCCTCAACAGCCTTACCGAGGAGGCAACCCTGCGCTTATCCGCCAGCAACAGATCCAGCAGCAGCAGCAAATGCAGCAAAATCGATGGAGCAATGCCGGCCCTTACTTTGGTAAGCTCATGGTCGGTTCACTTGCTGGCCTAATGATTTTGGAAGCGGTGCGAGAGGATGAGGTTAGCAACGAAAAGCCCGAAGGCCGAGGCTTGTTTGCTGTGCCTCTTCACCTCCTCCGAGCTGTGGCGTCTGGCCTTGACATCAACGTGATGGGCTACCACATTCACACTTCTCTACGGATAATCCTGCTTCTGGGAACCTTCCTTTGGGTCTTCCTCCCATCTCTATTCGCTAAAGTCCAGCAGAAGCCTAAGAAACCGCAGGTTGGCGTTCTGCAGGCGGCGCCATCTTTGGCCTCGCCCATTCACGTTCGTCGACAGGCGTGGCTCACCGCTATTCAGACTGTTTGGGTTCCTCGCCATAACTTCTTCCTTGAGGCGACTGCTCTCATTCTCAAGACGCTGAAGCTCAGCCTTCGAAATGCTATTGGTATTCATGGTTACCAGATGCTTACTGGTTTGACCGAGGAGCAGGAGACTGCCCGAGTCAAGGCGTGGAGCATTGCCCTGGACTCTCAGCTGGCTGGCGGTGACGTTGAGATTAACAAGAGCCGCCTGGTTCTCACTCTACTTGCCTCTGGTACCCTGCCTGATAGCCCTATGAGACTCATGCTTAAGGCCCTCCATATCCGCCTCCTTCTCTGGGATCCCAGCCAGAACCGACTACATCTCGGCGTCAGCAACGCCATTGCCGCCAAGCTTGCACGGACCAAGTGGAACGAGGCCCGACAACTGAACCGTCTCATAACACAGCTTCGCCGAGGATCATCTGAGCAACATGACGATGATTTGCCCGAGCATCTGGCTGCACTGGTCGAACAGGAATGCGATGAGGTGCTTAACGAGGATATCATCCAGCGAGCGCACAACCTGGCCTTCAACACCGAGACTACTTACAACATTACAGCTCCCATGGACGGAATGGATTCGGTGGTTGACGACACGGCAGTTGGCTCCCCTCTCGATGCCGTCGCAGCCTGGTGGTCGACTCAAACCCTGCACCGTGTCATGCTGGCAACTATGGAGAAGGACGAGAAGGCTCTGCTCACCAAGACGGACGACATTGAGCTGGCTATCAATACCGCCCCGATTGGATCTACTGCGCAGGCTCGCGCCATCGTGGCACGTGCAGTCCTGATTGACAAGGCCCGTGGAGCTAATATCGCCTCGGCCCTGCAATCGATGGGGAATGAAAAGGTTGACGCTCTGCTGAGCACTTCTATCTGTATCATCGACTCAAGCTTTCAAGCCTCGACCCCCGACCTCCGACTTGCTCTCCGCTGCGCCATGGCCATCGCCCACCTTCGACGAGTCGAGTGCACTCCTGGCACCACACATCAAGGTCTCCGCATTATTGAATCCATCATGACAAGGGGCAATGCATCCCAAATGTCTCTTCTCGGCTGCACCGCAGCTCTGCAGCTAATGGAGGAGCTCTTTGAACACAAGGTTGCGGCAGAGATGTTCCAGTCCTCGCTGGAGCGACTATCTGGCGGTCTCCGCTTGTGGATGGGTGGTGCGCCTGGAGAGAAGTGCGGCGTCACATCTGATGTCCGAGAAAAGGTGGTAGACCGGTGTCTGACCATAACCAAGAGCGTGGTGGGCATGGACTCGGACACTGGCTACGGCAGCCTTGATGAATGCGAAGACGACGGATGCTAGACGACGACGACAAGCGATTATATATGTTTACCTGCGACTTGATACACCCATGCTCACACACTTATCATCTACCTACACACACATCTACATCTACCGATATATTTCCTATCACACACTCCACTTGATCACCTCTGCAATCTGCTTCACTTTGCTCTTTTGAGATGACTTTGTACGATCATGGGTATCTGCTTCTTAGAAAGGTGGCATCAGGAGTTTTACTTGGTAACGGATAAAAAGGACAATACAGGACGAAGGAGAGGGATACGCAAAGGAATTGGCACAGCGCAATCGGATTTGTGTCAAGTGTTTCGACGACAACCACCACCACAGCAGCATTTCATTTTTTCCTCTTTTCTCAAGGTACATTATTCTATTTTACCAATCCTTCCATTTTCTATGTCTCCTCCTGTTGTTTTGTTACGTGTCCGGCGTAGGTCACACACACAAGCACACTTTTATAAGCGAAAGGCGGGAGAAGGGGCCTCTGGTCGACTGGGTTTGGCCAGGTGGGAAATGAGAAGGAAACCTCGACTTGGAGAACTTCATTTTACGGAGTTGGACGTGCCGGGCGACCTTTTTTGGTGACGGGCTTTACTTTATCTATACGTTACGCCATGTCACGTCACGGCGATGGGGATTGACCTGGTCTGTCGAGGGGTATATGTCTATTAATCCACACAACGAAGATATCCCATACAAATCAACCCATGATCGAATCTCAACCGCCGTTTCCCAGATTTTCTCATCTAAACAATCAAGTGATTCATGAAACGCTCAACTCCAGGCCGTCTTCTTTCTTCTTTTTTTGTCTATTTCATCATGGATGTCTTACCATTCTGGTGCACCGCCTCCACAGCCATTGGCGCCAGCCATCAGCTCCAGGGGCTTGGTCGACATCTTGCCACCAGCCGTCGGCCTCACGCCTGGCTTCTTGCCGCGCAGACCAACAAACTTGATGCGTCGGTCCAGCTCGGCCAGCGGCGCCTCGCCAGCCTCTCCCTTCTTGACCATCCACTTCTTTGTGCCCAGCGCGGCGTCGAGCTCTTCGACAGGAGGGAGCTTGAGGTACAGCATGCCATCGGGACGGGCTTCAGTGGGGAACGTGGCAATGGAGAGCTTCTCGTCCGTCTTGCAGGAGCCGTTGCCGAGGTCAAAGTTGCGCTTGTGGTGCGGACACGAAACCCAGGGTGAGGTCTTGGTATCCTCAGGGGCGTCGGAGGACTTTTTCTTGTCGCAGGGCTCCTGGCCGACGAGACCGTCGGAGAGGATAAAGGCACGCTTGTGAGGACACATTTGCTGCGTGGCGTAGTATACGCCCTGGATGCGCCATACAGCCAGCTGAGTGTCGCCGCGCTTGATGGTGGCGGATATGCCATTGGGCAGTTCATCAGCGCCGTCAAAGTAGGACGTCTCGATGATGGGCTCCCACGCCGTCATGGACCACTTGTCCTTGAGGCCCTGGAAGTCGTCAGTGGCGGCGTCGCCCACCCAGAACGCGGGCCGCTTCTGCCCGCGATCCGACTCGACCTCCATGTTGGGCGTCGTCTCGGCCGTGTTGTTGAACTGCCGGAACTTGGCGGCGATGGCAGGCGTGCGGATGGCCTCAGCCCACTCGTCAAAGAAGCTGTCGACAAGCTCCTGCATCTGGGCCTCGAGCGAAGCACAGATGCCCAGCTTGTCGTCGAGGATGACTTCCTGGAGGTACTTGAGACCACCAGGGAGGTTCTCGATCCAGCGTGCCGTGCGCTGGAGCTTGTCTGCTGTGCGGATGTAGAACATGAGGTATCGGTCCAGGATGGGAACCACCTCGGCGGGAGGCACATCCTTTGCCAGCAGCTCGGCATGGCGAGGCTTTGCACCTCCGTTGCCGCCAACAAAGATGTTGAAGCCCTTTTCAGTGGCGATCAAGCCGAAACTGAAATCATGTTAGTTATATGGAGGTGGAGGCTGGAATTGGGGTAGAAACATACTCTTTGCTTTGGGCTTCAGCACACTCACGCACACAACCACTTACACCACCCTTGATCTTGTGTGGTGCTCGTACACTCTTGTACCTCTCCTCGAGACGAATGGCCATGCCAACACTATCACCAATACCGAATCGGCACCATGTTGAGCCGACGCAGCTCTTGACGGTACGCAGGGACTTGGCGTAGGCGTGGCCAGACTCCATGCCTGCGGCGACAAGCTGACCCCAGATGTCGAGGAGATCCTGCTTCTTGGCTCCAAACAAATCGATACGCTGACCACCCGTGATCTTGGTGTAGAGGTTGTACTTCCTAGCCACCTCACCAAGAGCGACCAGCTTCTCAGGAGTGATCTCTCCACCTGACACACGAGGCACGACGGAGTATGTGCCGTCACGCTGGATGTTGCCCAGGAAGCGGTCGTTGGTGTCTTGTAGACCGTAGGTGGTCTTGTCCATGACGTGCCTGTTCCAGAGCGAGGCCATGATGCTCGCCACGGCGGGCTTGCACAGCTCGCAGCCGACGCTGGTCTTGTCGTTGCCGACCTCGCGCATCACCTCTGGCAGCGACTTGAGGCGCTTGACCATGACAATGTTGAACAGGTCCACGCGGGAGTAGTTGAAGTGAGGGCAGAGGTAGTTTGTCACCTCGTTGCCCATGGATGCCATGGTCTGGTTGAAGATGGTGGTGACGAGAGGCACGCAACCACCGCAGCCTGTACCGGCCTTTGTGCACTTCTTGAGGCTCGTGACATCCTTGCATGTGCCGTCCTTGACGACCTTGACGATATCACCCTTTGTCACGTTGTGACATGAACACACCTGCGCATCATCGGGGAGGTCGTCGCCGCCGTCGTCGTCCTTCTTTGCACCAAGGATGAGCTCGCTTGGGGGGACATCAAGCTCCTTCATGGACTTGACCATGGGCACGAGCTTGACGTAGTCGTTGACGTCGCCCAGCATCATACCTCCGAGGAGGTATTTGCCATCTTTGGTGAAGATGTACTTTTTGTAGATGTTGAGGAAAGGGTCCTTGTATGTCAAGGCCTGCACCGACTTGGTCGAAGAGACGTCGCCGTTTTGCAGGTTCTTGGCGAACTTTGGCGGAAGAGATGCAGGACCATCACGGTCGGCGAAGCAGTCACCGAAGCTGGCGACGTTGACACCGAGAAGCTTGAGTTTCGTGCTCAGGTCGGGGCGCTTGAATGTTCGGGGTGAGTGAAGCTTCGCCTGTGTGAGGTTGAAGGCGAGAACCTCTGCCATCTCGACACCAGGGCCGATAAGACCGTAGGCCATTCCCCTCCAGCTGGCACACTCTCCAATGGCGTAGATATCTGGCATGCTTGTTCTCAGGTCATCGTTGACGACGATACCACCTCGCTGGCCGACCTCAAGTCCAGATACTCTGGCAAGGTCGTCTCTGGGCTTCACACCGACGGCAAAGCATAGCGTTGAGCAATCAATCTCCTGGGCATCTTCAAACACCACACCGGTGAGGTTGTTTTCCTCATCAGTCTTGATTCTGGAAACACCCTTGCCCAGCATGACGTCGACACCGAGCTGGGATACTTGGTCCACCACCATCTTGCCAGCAACGTCGTCGAGCTGTCTGCTCAGGACATAGGGTGCCTTCTCAAGCAACCTGATCCTGTTGAATCGCTCTAGGTCCAACATGGCCTTGGCAGCCTCGAGGCCGAGCAGACCGCCACCAACGACCACACCATTGGTGCCACGCTTGGAGTCGGCAAACTCGATGAGCTTCTTGAGATCGTCGATTGTGCGGTAGACAAAAACACCGTTGGCGTCATGGCCAGGAAGGCCTCGAGGAAGGATAGCATCGGAGCCGGTGGCCAGGACCAGGATGTCGTAGGGGTATGTCTCGCCATTAGCACACTCGACCGTCTTTTCGTCCGTGTTGATGCTAGTAGCTCTGGTGTTGACGTGGTAGTTGAGAGATCCCTCTGCCTCGGTATACTATACTATTCGTCAGTGGCTTGCCGGGATATGTGAGATGCGGCTCAACCTACCCATTCTGCCGGGTTCATGTACAAGTTCTCAATCTTCCGGTGCTCAAAGAAACTTGTGAGTCCTACTCGGTTGTAGGCGAGATATGGCTCCTCTCCAAGAACAGTGACGGAGTATTCCTTTGCTGTGGCATCGTACTTGAGCAGCTTTTCTCTGTAAAAGTGTCAGATCATGTATCGCTACCTTGTTAGTGTCGAGTCCACTTACATGAAAGCAATACCCACCATGCCCAGTCCGACAACGACTAGGCGTTTCTGTGTTTCACTCATGTTGGGCGGATTGAATTGACTGTGAATAGCCCTATGGGATGAATACCCTCAGAGAAATCCTGTAGCGAGACCCCAGGAGATTCCATGGTTATAAACAAATCCTGACAGGAACCGGGAGCCCTGGGCTGAGAGAGGGTCTCGAGGTCTCGAGGCCCATGGCTATGGATCCTCTGCCTGGAGTCTCATGGCTCCTTATTCCCTATCGAGAATTGCATCTCCGGCTTGGTCGTGGTGCCATGGGCATCTCCGGGAGAAACGTTTTGCTCGCCACGGGGGAGAAACTCCTCTGTGTCTCGTTATCAAAGATCGGCCAGCCGGGTGGCAGAGGCCCTCTCATCGGAAGGGGAACCAATCACTGAGCTTAGGGAGGGCAGCGGCCGCACGGCTCGGGAGCGGCCTTTGTTGGCGCCTCTTTTGACAAACGCTCCGCGGAGATGGACGTTCGGTCAGGGACGTGGGGCGTCGGGGCGGTGCGTGGAAATCCGACGGCAGTCATACGTCGGACAGGCCATGGTGATGTCGTGAGATGAGCAGATGAGGGCTCTGACGAGGTTATACCGTTTCTTTTTAGCGGGTATTTGTTCAAGTGAGCCCGTCACGATGAGTCGCGGTGAGCTGCTACTCGACCACGGTGAGACGAGACCTACAAACATGGGTCTCCGAATTTTGACCGGAGCCGCAAGTCCTCCTCATCGAGTCTGGACCCGGTCAAATTCATCTCTTTGATTTTGTGACCGAGCTATTTTTGATGCCTTTTCGTCTTCCCTGCAGCTGAACCTTTTCCTCGGAGCCAAGTCTCCCCCTTATCAGTCGGATCGAGATAAGGCGCATCTCTCCAAGCCTATTATTGCAACACCAACGCTGTGAGTGGCTGAATGAGCTATCCCCCACAGAGATAACAACAAAAACCACTGGTTTTCCGGGGAGAAGAGGTGATTGTGAATTGGAATGCCGAGATCAAGTTGTTTAAAAGACTCTTGACGGGCGCACTAGGATGCGTCTAGGGTCTGTCGTATGGGGGGACATTGTGTAGGTAGTCCAAGCTCTGGGCGAATTGGAATGATCTGATTGAAAACACGTACTCTCCGATATTACCGACTCATCCAAGGAACTAGTTGCATAGTCCTCATGAGAATATGGCAAACTCGTATCAACCTTCAATTCGATGAATTGAAAAGAGAATTAATTGCATGTGCCTTCCTCGCTGGGCAATGTTGCATGCATCTAAGCCGGTCTCGGCCGAACTAGCACGTGGTCGCCCTCCATGAACCCCTCCACCCCCACGTCATCACGTCAACCCCTCCAAAGAGCTTCTCCCTCAACACCAAAACCATCACGATAAAACCACTCCTCCCCAGCCATGGCTGCCACCACAGACGACGACGGCTCCTTCGTCTTCCCTCGCGAATATCATTTTCCCGCCTTCTTCACCCGCCAGACAAACCTCACCACACTCCACGCCCAGCGCACAAAGTGGTCCGACCTAATCCTCTCGTACGCACGACACCATCGCATCTTCCGTCTCTCCCTCTCAGAGGCCGCCGACTCAGACCTCTTTGTCAACCGTAAACTAGACCGCCGTCTGCAGTTTGATGATATCCGCGATGTCGTCGTCTTCATGCATAAGGATGGCCGTGTAGAGTATGTTGGCGGTGGCACAACTGGTGACGTCGTCCTTGTATACTGGCGCAAGCCTGACGAGTGGGCTGAGCTCATTGAGAATTATGTCGACGAGACGGGTCAGAAGGGCAGTGTCTTGACCATTTATGAACTCGTCGAGGGCGATGGCACCAAGGGAACTGGTAGGTTTACAAGGAATGAGCTTGGGCAGTCACATTGCTCACCAACAGTAGATATCCATGGAATGGACCAAGATGTCCTCATTAAAGCCCTTAATGTCCTTGTCAAACGAGGCAAGGCTCAGATCTTTGGCCAAGACGACTCATTAGGCGTTAAATTCTTCTAAACGCTGAACCCATTTTCACATCTCTATACATTACGCCGCCCCAAACGAGCCATCATCATCAATCAGTACAGTACAGCAATTCGACCTCCAACTCTACCACCAGCCATGTTCCCAGACTTGCACCAAGCACCGTCAAGAAACCTCTGCCAAGTCTGCGTCCGAATCTGCGTTACAGCTGGTCCGCGTAATAGTTCTCCACCAAAAACTTGTCGTCAAACCTCACTTGCTGAGCCATCGCCACGTCAAGCAACCAGTCAGGCGCAACCACTCGCGGCTCCATGTTGCCCTTTCGCGCCATGTCTCGGAACCGATTCCACAGTTGCCGTTCATCGTGAGCCAGACTGCTCAGGAGGTAGACAGGTTCTGGAGGCGCATTACCCTCCTCCTCAGCCGTCGTCGGTCGAATCGTCGTCCCGCTCCGTGCCCGATAGATCTTGAAGATCGCCCCGTTTGCCTCGGCAATGGCCTTGTAACTGTCAGGTCCGTTTCGGATCTTTTCAGTACAGTAAATGGGAATCCCCGTCAGCAGCTTGCCTCGGTTCGACTTGGCACGAGCCACCGACTTTTCGAGATTCACGTCATATCGCTTCTCCGTCTCCTTGTCTCGAAGGATGTACTCGTCGATATCGGGCAGCTTGCCCGTCTCCAGGGTTTTGTCAATAAACGTTGAAGAGATGACAGTTGGCCCCCGGGCCAGAGCACATAGGAATTTGACGGTCCGGACAATGTGAGGGGCTGCCAGATAGTCGCACGGCTGTCCCTCTTGAACAATCTGGATACCCAGATCCCGTAGTTTCCTCTGTTCGACATATTAGAACATGTAGATGTAGAGGCTCACGCCTACTTACCCGATCCTGATCTTCTTTATTCTTATCCCCAACCCATCTGCTGAACCCGGTCAAGATGACGCGCATCTCGACGTCAGGAAGTGATTGCTTGGCCTTCTTGGCTGGCCGTTTTGCTGCAGCGGTATCCTCTTCAGCTTCTGGGCTCTTGGCCTGCCTCTGTTTGTTGCTTTCTTTCTCCGCTTGGTCCGCAGCCCGCTTGCCACCCCAAGGGGCGTTGCCCGCTTTACTGCGCTTCTTCTCCTTCTCGTAAAGCGCAATATCGGGAGCAATGGTCTGCAAGAGATCTCGGGCCTTCGCCTTGGCACTGCGGCCCCCTGTAGAAATCACAGACGGGGTATCATTCTCCTTTTCGGCATGGCGAGCGCGAATCGGTGTTGCCACAGCGGCAGCAGTCTTTGTTGTCGTCTTCTTGGCAGGCCTTTCGTCCTCGGTCTCTTCTTGGAGATCATCCATATCCACATCCTCGTTTACACGGCCAACAACAACGCCCTCCGCTGGCCCTCGAGAATATGCGTTCTCTTCTGCTGCCTCGAGAATCTTGCGTTTTCTCTTCGCTCCGGGAGACAGTTTGTCGTCACCCCCGGGATAGTAAAGTTCTCGCAACCTTGACTCATCAAAGAAAGTCTGGCCGATAATTTCGCCAAGGTTGGTTCGTGGAGGGAAGTGGTTGAACTTCTTAATGTTGATAGGCTTCAACTCGCACTTAGCGTAGCTCTCCTCGATCCAGAGGTGGTTGATGACTGCGATGCCCCATTCAGGGGCAGCCTTGCATTTCTCGCTCGAGTCGCGCGCCGTGATGAGGTGGGTGTTGTCCGACTTCATCGTCTTGGTGAACTCGGCTCCGCAGGCCCTGATGAGGTTTTCCAGATAGATCCGGGCCTCGCCGCCGTAGTTTGACACTGTGATACGCATATTCTTGAATCCCTCGATGCCGTTTTTAGGAACCGGGTAGTGCAGCAGTCGGCGAAGAGGCGATGTCCAGTCGTTATGGACGATGAGCCAGTAAAGCCAAGCGAGGTTTCCAACGTCCTTACAGGACTGCGCGGCCTGAACATACTGAGGGCCATCCCGGTATTGGCAGATAAACATGTCGCAATCCTCAACCTGTTCTACCACCTTGCCACCACCATGGACAATAATATCCTTGACCACCTTGGTGAGCCTTTCCGTGATGCTCAGATCTGATGAGAGCATCACCCTGCGGTCTTGGAAAACGGTGACTGGCGGGCGGACGACATCTCCGTCAGGTGGTAGTGGTAGATATGTTGGAGTTGGCGATGTCGCTCCTGTGAGGTTTTCATTGGTCGGAATCTTGAGCTCGTCCTCGGGTGACTTCTTGAGAATCTCGGGGTCGGGTAAAAGATAGGGACCTTCGTCAATGCGCTTGCCTAGCTTGAAGCAATCGTCGAACCTGGACATGTCAGTGACTCACGGCTTTGTCATCCCACATGTCACCTACCAGTGCGGCAGAACAACCTTGCCCTTCCATCCCTTCTGGAGGGCAACCTGGACCTTGGGATGATCCATTGATAGCGCGCAGATATGTGTAGTCATTCGAGTCGCGTCCTTGGTCTCTTGTCCACCCAAAGCCATCGTGGCACCAGCGATGCTCTCCTTGTCCGTCTCTGGTAGATCGGCGCAGGTCACCACGACCTCGGCAAAAATCAGCCTAGGGTCAGGAGAGAATGGTCGGATCTGTGCTTGTTTTCGGCGAGTGAGTGAGCTGGTGATCCATTGTGTTGTCACGACGGGGATCATGACGGCTTGCGACTCTGTGAATTGGGGAAAATCGATCGTATTCGAGATGATGTGTGTGACTTTCTCGATGGGGATGGAGCCGTCGCGTCGGGGTTCGCAGATGGTAGCGCCATGGTCCTCTAGAAGAGATGATAGCTACAATATCATTAGTATAGTGAAAATTAGAGGACTTCAAGGCAATCATACTTCGCTAATGAGCTTCGGAGTCAGCGCACTGCTCGAGACAAACGCGACTGCGCACTCAGCGAAAAGAGCTGAGCCTTTCGGGGTGTCGGCCATGTCGCGTAGCTCAATATTATACGTTCAGATGGAAAGAGAAGAAAACCTAGAAACAAGGCGAGCACCTTGGCCAAGACATGAACACGGGAGGTGCTGGTGCTTGAGCTCAGTTTTGGTTGCGCAAACTTGTGATGCTGGCTGGGAAGTTTATCGTGGGGTGCCTGATTGACAAGACGCGCCGTCCACTCAACGCGAAGACGCCAGGCGCTCACGTGACAGAAAAGGCATTCATGACGTTAGGGAAGGTTCCACCCGCCAATGGAAGCGGCGCGTCAGAAGTGGAAGTGAACAGGGGGTGTGTGGAGTGTCGCGCCTACATCCCGAACCACTTTACGCCACAAACCTGACCGCGTCTTGAGTGCAGCCAAAAGACTTGATATAGAGGCATCCCGAAGTATCACCATGAGAGAAACCATATAAACCGGAAATATTCGAAATTCCCAAAGTGAATTTTCATCAAAATAAACTGTTTTTCATCTCATCCATCCATTCAAACCGTTCGTTTAACCATGAGCCTCTGATATGGCTCGAGACTCTAACCATGACGTCCGAGTCCCATTACACATGTTTTCGTCCAAAACTGATATCGCCGAGCGCCAGTGCCATTGTATACTTCAAACGTGTTGCACCCATCATACCCCATCATCACATAATTTGCCCTTATCCTACCACTCCCAGAGGCCCCTCTTCGTCCCTTTCCAGAGAGGCCAAGGCCACTGCGGCGCCCATGAGTGAGCTCTCCTTGGCCGAGACGAGCTTGATCGTCTTCTTGCCGCTCTCCTCCTTCTCTTCAGCCGCTACCAGATCATTCAGATATGACTGGCAGCTGGCGAGATATCCTGGGTAACTTTCAATCACGCCGCCATTATAGGCGACGGTCGTTTCTTTGAGGTCGCGATCTGCCTCGGCGCTCTCACGAAGAGGCGAATCCAGAGGCAGAGCCGAAATAAAGTTGTTCTGGCTTTCGATGCGCAGGTTCCAGAACGTGTAGACGCTTGTAGCCACAAGTGCGCTTGAGCGGGTCGAGATGAACGAAGCCAGTTGTTTGAGGAAGGACATGTCTGAGATTGTGGGGGTGTGTGGTGATGGATGGTGGAGAGAAAATTGTTGACAGGCTTCATCAAGCTCATCACTTGTGTCCCTGCAAAATGTTAGTATCCCTGACTTGCATAAACTTGGCCACAAACATACCTCTGAATAATGGATAGAGTCTCAGTCGACAGCGAGTACGGCTTCTGTAATGATGGTGGAAGCACAGCCCCAAAGACGCCAGTGGACTCGATCGCCTCAACAAGGGCGAGTCTGCAAATCTCGCCCAGATACATGCCGCTGACCATGTGCTCCAGGGGTTGGAACTCGGGCCGAGAATGGTTCTCAAGCAGCTGCCTGTCCCATCTCGTCAAGGGCAGGATATCACGCCCCATCATGCTAATCTCGCTGTTGATGATGACATGCGTGGCCTTCTCGAACCACTCAGGAGGGCGTTGACCAAACTTGGAACGTCCAATGGCGGAGACGGGGAGGTAGGCTGCCATGTTGACGCCAGTTCCGAGGATGAGCCCGAATCTCGTCGAGATGTGGTTGTACGACTCAGATAGCAGGCAGGCACTCGAGTCGTTGACGATGGCTCGGAGCTCTACACTGAGGCCATGGTTTAGACACGCCGTCCGTACGATTTGTCCGAGGTCCTGGCCGATGAGCCCCTTGTTCGCCGAGAAGCCTTTACCCATGCCTTGCAGCTTTCCACCAGCCAGCGAAGTTTGCCTAAAATATACACGTCAGCTTCCAACATAAAGCAAGGGGAGATAGAAAGGAAACTCACTCAATGGGAAAGCTCCACGCCATCGACATTGGTAGAGGATGGTCAGGACTACGATGCTCCTCCAACTCTGCAGAGAGAGTCTCCAATATCCTCTCGGCCATCCAATCAAAGAAGGCCATGCCCTCCAGTGCTTTGATTTCAGGGCCTATGTAATAATTCTGGATGTTGACGATCTTGCTCTCCTCTCCCACGTCGGCTGTGCGCCCACGCAATTCGACCAGTGCTACTCTGAGGGTTGAACCGCCAACATCCAAAGCTAGAAAACGACCGCATTCAGTGCCTCTGGGCAGTTGGTGGCTGTATGAGGGGAGCATGCACTGCATGTCGGTCTGGAGTCGGTCTAGGAGTTGCTCCCGCAGGTCTCGCGATAGTTGTTGTAGGCCATCTCGGTCGGCAGGTCCAAGCAGCAGAGCCTCAGCCTCCTTGAGAAACTCTTGTATAGTTCGTCGCGATGTGGTACCAACACGAGGTTTACCATCAGTGCCGAGCTTCACGGGACGGATCCAGTAAGCCAAGATGGCCTGGACCAGTGACTTGCCCCGCAGGAGGCTCTTGATGATGGCAGCTAGGAATGTCTTTCGAAAGGTCGCCATTGCAGAAACGAGCGGCTGCATACCATGGACAATGATGACGAAGAAGGAAGAGAAGATCGGAGGAGGAACCAAGTCATGGACACAGCGCAAAGTAAATACTTGACGGAAATACGAACAGAGGCAGGCTGGAGGATTCGCCTTTGAGGGGACAGATGGGGTGAGATGAGAGCGAGAGAGTCTTACGCCCCGATGGTCCCAGTGAGTGGATGGACGGACACCTAGGTCCAGTCGGTCGTGGATGGATGGCAGCACGCGCTCAGACGAGAGAGGAGACGTGAACAATGGATGGAAGCAACTTGACAGGGGGAGCTGATGAGACCTGCCAGGACTGGGTTCAGGTCAGGCAGGCCGGCGGGTAAGAAGCAGAAGGAAGCAGCAAAGCCGCCGAGGACTCGAGGTGGCAGGGAGGAGTCGAGAAGCGGCGGGTTTGTTTGTCGCCAAAGGGATGAGCGAATCCATCCATCATGGATGGAGGGAGGTCCTGTCCTAGATTCAACGTCGCACAGGCGAGGCGACACGCGACAACCGCCACTGAAACAAAAGCTTTTAGGTAGGCGCTACAGAGAGTGCCGGCGCCTGGGAACGGGCCTCTCTACTCGCCGGCGCCGTCAATTCGTGGTCTCAGACTCGACATTTCTGTTGGGTCAGATGGAGGAGGAGATGAGGATCAATGCCAGATGGGGGGGTTGTAACGTTGCGTGTGAGCGCCCCGTGAGAAGTGGATGTTTAAGCCAGCCAGCCCGCCTCTGCCACTACCAGCCCAGGCCAGGGGAGGGTCACCTCTCAGTGGACCAAAGACACAGGAGCAAGGGAAATTGTTAGTGCACCGCTACTGAGAGCTACCATTAGCTACCCCACGCCGAGGCTCGGTGGGCCAAAAGTCCCATCTGTGCCTCGCAACAACAAGGATTCGTCTCGGCCAAAGCCAGCATCTGTTGTTACTTCTGGGCTCCGACAGCACCTTGTTGTACAAGGAGAGCGCCCACCTGCGAGTTGGAAGCCAACAGTAGAAGAGCCCCTTGAACCCTGTCGAAAATGAGCCCTTTTGAGACCAATCCCGACACGTGGAGCTGGGCTTACGCAGACCCTCGTTATGCCAGACGGCCACCTCGGGTTGGTATCCAACATGGGCTGCGGCTCGGCGGGTGTTCTAGAAGGGACAGAGGGTGATGAGATGGGCTTACAAGATCTTGATGTAAGTCGAATACGAGAAGCAACGAAAGATTCGATCCCGTCGTCGCAGATTGACATGGTTCAAAGGTGGTAAAGGTGCCATCGTCCTGGCCTTGATCAGGGACCGGACTGTAGATAACCTCCACTTCTGCCGAAAGCTACCTTACATCGCCGTCTACACTTTACCCTGAGTGGCCATGGCCTACCGGGACGTTCTTTTTCACGCAGAGTTGCTTCAACCTTTGCGGTTCGTCCACTGTCAGCCAATTGACGGGCCGTTGGGTCATATGACTCTACGCAACCTTGGCCATCATGAGCAATACAGTGCGATCTCACGACCCGAGCCACCCAGTTCAATCATATGCTTCTTCAGTGAACGTTTCATTCCCATCAGTCACAGCATCCAATAGTCTACATGATACTGTACATTGCAAGGCCCCGATGCCGCTCTCTTTCCACGCACACATGATGGATGGGCAAGAGGCGACCAATCTGGTGGGTTCCACGACGCAATCCGCATGGCAAGTTTATTCTTGCTTGGCAGGAACTTTGAATTGTCTGCGTGTGCTTCCCCCCTCATAAGAATGTCACATCTCGTGCAAAAGAAAGTCTGTTTTCTGCCAAACCCTCCATCACCGGAAACCTCACACAAACAACAGACCCTTGTCTATTGATATCCAATACCCATACCCAGCACACACTATCCCCCTTCTAGACATTACCTACATCCCTACATCATGCGGCTCATCATCCGCGACGACGAGAATGCGGCATGCGCCTATGTCGCCAATTATGTCGCCGAGCGCATCAACGCGTTCCAACCTACGCCAGAGCATCCCTTCGTTCTAGGTCTTCCTACTGGATCTAGCCCTGTTGGTGTGTACGATATGCTCGTTCGCAAGTACAAGGCTGGCGAGGTAAGCTTCTCTACAATATCATCCACTTACACGGCGGTTAACTAAACATCAAAGGTCTCGTTCGAAAATGTCGTCACCTTCAACATGGACGAATACGTGGGACTGCCTCGAGACGACCCCCATTCCTATCACACCTTTATGTGGGAGCATTTCTTTTCCCACGTAAACATTCATCCTTCCAACGTCCACATTCTTGATGGCAATGCGTCCAACCCAGAAGCCGAGTGCGACGCATACGAGGACGCCATCAAGGCTGCTGGCGGCATCGATCTTTTCCTTGCTGGCATTGGCGAAGACGGACATATTGCTTTCAACGAGCCAGGATCCAGTCTCGCCAGCCGCACCCGGGTCAAGACCTTGGCGTATGACACTATCCTGTCCAACTCTCGCTTCTTTGACAACGATCTGAGCAGAGTGCCGAGAATGGCCTTGACTGTTGGCGTCCAGACTGTCCTTGAGGCGAGGGAGGTTGTTGTCATCATTCTCGGTGCCCGAAAGGCGCTCGCATTGCAAAAGTGTATCGAGCAGGGCGTCAACCACATGTGGTCGCTATCCTGCTTGCAACTTCACCCGCATCCAATGATTGTTGTCGACGAGGATGCGACGCTAGAGCTCCAGGTCAAGACGGTCAAGGTAAGCGCGTACAGTCAAATCACAGCACTCTCCGCTAACAGATCCCCAGTACTTCAAGAGTATCGAGAAAGTCGCTCGCGAGCAGGGATTCGAGCAGATTCTCCCCTCCAAAGTCCGCACCGGCAACGTCGCCATCCCCGCAACCAAGATTGAAAAAGTTCAGACCCCGACAGTCATTGCCCCTGAACCCATTGCTTCTCACCTCCTGCGGGCGACGCCCACGGCCGACTCCGCCAGGCGATCTCCTTCTCCAGACCTTGTCCCTGACCGAATGGCATCGCGTATCCCCGAGCCAAGCCTGAACGGCCGGCTTACTCCAAAGCCCGGGATGCAGAGTAAGACAAACGGCATCGCGGTTTAACAGGTTTCAAGTTGAGTAGTTATATACCTGGAGTCTTTGGGAACAGAGAGACGGAGCAGGTCTTGTCCAGTCGCTACATTGTTGTTTCGGAGTTAAGGATACCACCAGACTGTACCAGTAGGGATAGAAGAATAAAACCCAAATAATGCCAACACGCTGGAAAGGGAGGCGTTTGCTTGGTCTAAAAGTTAGAGAGACATGGCATAGCTTTGGGAGTTAGCTTTGTTGAATTGGATGTTGGGCGTTTGGTGTTTTACGGCGTCACCTAGACTCGTTTCTGGCGATATCATATTGTAATAGTACTCGTTGAACTTGCATTGAAAATCTAGGGTATATGTGCAAGCCCTTTCGTGTCCTGAATGAACCAGCTGTTCATTGTCTGTCTCGAGCTCTGCTCACCCGGTCCTTGATGCTTCTTCCCAAGAGTAACTGCTCCATGAAATGGGCTGCTAAGCCGATGCTAACAAATAGTAGAGTAATTAATATACAACACATGACCAACCTCTCGCCTCCGATAAAATTCATAAATCATCATTTTGCGCCAAATTTCCTTACTTTTACTCGGGGGCAAAATACCGCTTCGCCTTGCTCCTCAGCTGCTGCGCCTTCATCTCGGGTGGCATGATGGTGTGATGGACCACGTGCGGTCTGTAGACGGCGTCGACCGGTGGCATCCTGAACATGATCAGTGAATTTCCAAGGAAAAAAACAAAATGAATTATATCATACCAATCGTCCACCGTTAGCGGGAAGTACTCGTACAAGGGGTCGGCCTCTTCTGCAGGGCTGGCTTCCCGGTTTACACCTGTCGTGGAATGGTTCTTGCCCGAGTTGGGGCTATGCAACTCAGCACTGGAGCGATTGGGACTTCTCTCATCCTCTGATAAGGATAGGTTAATCGGGAGAGAAGTGTTTTGCCGTGATGCCGAGCTTCTGGTGTTGTGGGTAGTCTGTGCTTTAGCAGAGCTATTGGAGTCATTTGACCAAGCTGGAATTGGTGGCCTCGCCATTGTTGGTGATAGAGCCACTCTCTTGGCGGGATGAGGGCTTGCTTGCGGCTGAGGGCTGGGTAGTGGGTGAGATAGGGGCTGGGGTGTTGTCCAGTCGTTAGTTTGCTGACTGGTCAGGATTGTTGACGTCGACGATGGATAAATAGAGCTTACCTGGACACTACCAGCGGAAGGGAATCTTTGCGGGAAAGCTTGAGAATTCTCTCGCTCCAACTTCAGTGTTGGTTGATCAGCATTCGAGGTCGATGTACTCCTCCTATCGAATCGCTTGTCGCCCGTTAGGGGAACGTCCTTTCTGCTATCAAAGTTCCTCGGGCTCCGGCCTCGCACAATGACTGGGCCGGACTGGATCTCGGCGATTTTGATAAACTCTCCTGTCTGCGTCTTGCCTAGGAGGCTGATCTTGACAACGTAATGTTGCTGCAGGCCCTTTCTTCGACCGTTGTTGGCGGTGGCGTGCTTGAATTGGAGTCGTTTCCAGGAGACGGGCAGAGACACTCGATGCGCGTCTAGTTCCTGACCTGTTGAAAGATCAAGAGTGATATTGGGTGGAGCGGAAACAGCTTTTGAGTCTTCCCCTCCTTGTGGGTTTGCATTCTTCCAGGGGATGGATATAATCTCGGTAGATTTTCCCTCGATGGATTCGACAGCGGTAATGGACGCCATAAGCTCGAATATTTGAACGTGTTGCCCCTGCTCATTCATAACATTGGTGATTATCCGGGGAAGAGTGATCTGCCCCGAGCACTGCCACAGATTGCGTCGATAACACGTCAACTCGAGGGGCCGTCCCGTCGACTCGCCGCCAAAGACGTCCTCGGCGACAAAGAACATGCCGTATAACTCGGCAGTCATGCTTGCCTCGACAAACTGGTTATTCTCATTGATAATGGTGGCGCTCGAGGCCGGGGCAGAGAAGCCCAAGAGCTTATTGTCAGGCTCCTGGGGGGAGGATTCCTCGTGCAGGACATCTTGGTGGGGCGCAGGCTCGAAATGTCGCGACGAGTAGGAGAATGGATCTTCAAAGGTTGTTGAGAAGGCATCCAGGTCGTACGAACTGCCAAAGGGGAGGTTCGGCAACGCGGTTCCGTCGCTACAGATAGCTGTCAGCTTGTCGACCGGGCTGGTCATTGCGCGCGCGCAAGCAGAAGCAGCACGTACAGTAGTGATTCGTCAAAGGTTAGGTCTTGGTCAAAGACGTCCATTCCCATATTCTGGGACTGTCCGGAGCTGAGATTCATGGCCATGGATTCGCTGGCGGAGGCGCCTGTTGGCAGCCCCGGCATTGAGTTGAAGGTGGACATGGCATTGTTCAGTTGAAGCGCACCGTTATTGCCCCATTGGATCAGGTGGGCGCGGCGGGGGATAGCGACACAAGACGATGGCGCGCGACTCTGTGAGACAGACAGAGACGATGATGGGGGAGCGGCGATGATGACGATTGTAGGCTGAAGCAGCGCTGGTCTCTGAAGCGAAACAAGCGCGCTGAAGATTGAAGCAACCGACGGATCAGCCGACAAGCATGGAGAGAGCACGCAAGTTAGAATGAATGGAAGGGGAGCCCGTGGAGGTGGAGGTGGAGAGTGGAGGAGACTTTGTGGAGAGGGCCCACTGGGCTGGCTTCTGAGGTGCTGCTGGCTGGTGCTTCCATCGGACCTTTGCTATCGCTGATTGGCATCGCTCCAACAATTGGCCGAACCCGGACACCCTCATGCTTGAAGCCGCAATCCCCCGCTGCACTCTGCCGCCTGTTGAGGGACATGGAGCTCTATCAGTGGGTGGCCTAGAGCATGGCTTCAGAAGGGGCTTGGCCACCGGTTGCGCTACGGTTTAGCGGGTGGTTCACTATCACCAATCGGGCAGCTGGACGGACCCTGAATATGCGATGGAGCTTGCACACGCATGAAATCCATCACATGGATCAACTCACGCATACATACACAGGACGGAATAGATATCATATCAGGTTGTTTAAACGGTTCAATCTCTTCATCCTTATCAACGCCGTCTACCGGAACTCCTGGCTCATTTGTTTACCCACTGAACCTCTAAAACCGCTTATGGGGAATACTCTTCAACTCTAATGCGTACAGTCTTGTTCTCGTAACTCGATACTCAATAATAGGAAACCTTGATCCACCCTTGGCAACTTTCACATGAAGTTTCCGCCCTTTTCAGCCCGAGAGACTCTCTCGCCAAACTTCCACACCTCGTCTAGAACAAGGCGATGGTAGGCTCCTCCAACCTCGCCCTGACTCACAGCGTTCTCGGATAGAATCACGAGGTCGGCGTCGGCACCAGAGTCCAGTGTGCCCTTGACTCCTTGCAATCCGAGCATGGCAGCAGGCGTCGAGGTGACTGCCCCAAGAGCCTGCGGAATGCCTGCTCCCGTCCATTGCATGAAGTTGTTGACGCACTCGAGCAGCGTAATCGAACTGGCCAAGGTCAGCAGCCACAATTGCTAATACGAAATAGTTACTCACCTTCCGGCAATCGTGTCCGAGTTCTCGAGCAGCAACTTGGATCCCTTCTTAATAATATTGCATGTACCTTCCCCATTGGTCCATGGGTAAGCTCCATCTGGGAGACCGACAAGATGCATAGCGTCCGTGACGAGGATGAAGCCGTCAGGGTGCGCGTTGTAGGCGATTTTGATGGTCGTGGGGTGTAAGTGGATGCCATCAGAAATGATGCCGAAGAAGGGTCTTGGCAAGCTCTCGGCCTTGCCCAGAACACCAAAGACGCCCGGGTTTCTGTGATGCAGAGGGCGCATAGCGTTGAAGAGGTGAGTAATCATTCTGGCACCATTGCTAACTGCTTGGGATGCTTCCTCATATGTGGCCTCGGTGTGGCCAACAGAATAGATGATGCCCCTCGACGTGATCTCGGGGATGAGGCTCATCATCTGTCCTCGCTCGGGGGCGGCAGTGATCATCTTGATGGGCAACTTGGTTCCATCTTGACGAGGAGTCATGTTCTCGCGACCATAGCATCGCTCGAGGTCCTCAATAGACTGCGCCTGTAAGAGGACGTCGACATTGTGGACGCCGTTCTTGGTGGGGCTCAGGAACGGACCCTCGCAGTGAGCGCCGAGCGACTCGGCCCCATGATAGGCGATGCGCCGTTCCCCAGACGGGCCCAGATACGGGAGTGCCTGCCGGAGCATTAGCCTCATGTGTGATCCCCACCATCCAATCCTATCCCCAGGGAGAGCTCACCTTTTGGTACATTTCGGGGCGCTGGCTCGTGATTGTCGGGATGTACGATGTCACCCCTGTCTTGACCAGTAGGCGATTGACCTCCTCCATGTTTTTGCCATATTCGGACATGTCGTCCAGCAGGGTCGAAAAGTTGAAGCCAAAAGCTCCATTCAGCTGGCACTCGATCAGACCAGGGGCGATGATGCGCCCACCAAGGTCGATGGTCGAATCAGGGAGATGGAGTTCGCCGTAGAAGGAAGCCTGGCTGTCAACGATCTTGCCGGTGGCCGAGCTGACCCACAGGTCCTCCCAGACAAGATCGCCTCGCTTTAGGAGACGACAGTTAGTAAACTTGGTGATGCCAGTGGGTGGCAGCGTTGGGGAGATGGCGGCAGGCATGGTTGTGATGGAGTTGGGAGTGTCTGTAGAAGAGTCTGTAAGTGAAGTGTCAGAGATTTTTGCGTAGAGCGCCTGTGGTTGTTGGCCGTCTTGGCGTTACTGTCCACGAGGGACAAATGAGGTGCAAATTGGAAGAGAATCATGGCATACTAGTACTCGCCAGAGGCTATCACCAGACGCAAGGAAACCTTAAAAAAAAAACCCTATCAAGGCGCCGAAAACGGCCACGTTCCCGGATAGCCAGGGAATATCTCGTCACCATCACGATTCAGTGTAATTACCCAGCACCGTGGATGGCAATTAGTCCCAGTGCCATCCGGACGGTGCCATCATGGAAGGCACATAAGAACTGTGTGGAGACCCGAGTCACAACAAGGCAGTCGTGGACCTGGTATGGTGCCCTTCCTGACTCTTGTTGATAGACCGGGGTATCGATGGAGTCGACTGTCTGGATACAAGAGCGTGGCATTCGTCCATCCGAACCAAGAGCAACATTCATCCTTACCTTTTCGGATCTGTCTCGAGTTGACACAACGTGAAACTGGCCACTACATGGCATCGCCGTCCTGTTGCCGCCGACCCTCAGTTGCTGTCATTGTTCATGTAACGTTAACTCATGGGGCGCAACCCATGATCACCGAGCAACGGCCATAAGACAACCTGACAACCCCACCCAGCCCGACACAAGGTATCCTCGGCCCTCAGCCAACCAGGACGCGCCATTCCCGTTTACCGAAGTTTAGCAGCCATGGCCCCTCCCGGGTCAGCATCCTCCTCATCCTCGAGCGAAGACTACAGCCATGCATCGCATCGTTACCTCAAGCACACGACGACGGGGACGTTGAGGGGCGATCGCAGCAACCGGCATCAGAGAAGAAGCAAGTATCATGTGACGAGGCATCATCGTCACCGCCGCCCACAGACCATGGCCCACAGCACCGACGACGCCGACCTGGATCCAATATGGCAGGATCTCGACCGGTACGTACCCACTCCAAGCCTCCAACCACCAACCCACCACTCTGCTCCGCTCCGGCACCCCGAGGAGTCCGTCCGGTTCCAACGGCAGCTGTCAAGTGTCAAGGGGCCTCCACCTTCGGCTCCGACACTCGGAGGAGGGTGCAGCAACGATATGTCTGCCATTCATGCTAACTGGTTGCTTGTAGTGCCATTGGGCAGATCCTGATTATGGGTTGGGATGGCACTGAAGTCACCCCCCAGATCAGAAGCCTTATCGAAGATCACCATCTCGGCTCTATTATCCTCACTGCCAAGAATCTAAAGTGTGAGTCACTTGCTAGCTATCTACTCAAAGGCAATGAACCATACTAACCTTTTGAAGCTGCCCAACAAACTGCTGAACTTGTTCAAGAACTACAGACTATTGCCAAGAATGCGGGTCATCCACAACCGCTGTTGATTGCTCTTGACCAAGAGAATGGAGGCGTCAACAGTCTGTTTGACGAGGACTATGTCTGTCAATTTCCAAGTGCAATGGGAGTTGCGGCCACAGGTCGAGCAGACCTTGCCTACGAAGTCACCAAGGCCACAGCAACTGAGATCTCTGCTTGTGGTGTAAACCTCATGCTAGGTCCAGTGCTTGATGTCTTGAACAACGCTCGCTACCAGCCTCTGGGTGTTCGCGCAACGGGAGACGACCCGCAGGAAGTGTCTCAGTATGGTCTTGCAGCCCTGAGAGGAATCCGTGACGCAGGGATAGCTTCCTGCGGGAAACACTTCCCTTCGTATGGAAACCTGGACTTTCTTGGTTCAAATCTAGACGTTCCCATCATTACCCAAACACTGGAAGAACTAAGCATAAGCGCTCTGGTTCCCTTTCGAAACGCCATTGGGTCCGGCAAGTTGGATGCCATGTTCATCGGAGGCTGTGGTATCTCCAACCCATCAATGAGCGTGAGCCATGCTTGTCTATCCGACCAAGTGGTGGATGACCTGCTCCGCGATGAGCTCGGTTTCAACGGTGTTGCCATCTCAGAATGCTTGGAGATGGAGGCCCTCAGTCATGAACTTGGTGTACAGAACGGTGTTGTCATGGCAGTGGAGGCGGGCTGTGATCTGGTCCTCCTCTGCCGTGCCTACGATGTTCAGCTCGAAGCTATCAAGGGATTGAAGCTGGGCTACGAGAACGGCATCATCACTAAGGAGAGAATCTTTACTTCGCTGAGGAGAGTGCTTCAGCTAAAGTCGACTTGCACATCTTGGAACAAGGCACTGAATCCTCCAGGCATTTCCCTCCTCTCTCAACTTCACCCATCCCACCTTGCCCTATCACTCCGCGCCTATGATGACTCCATCACTGTCATTCGGGATAAGGAGAAGCTACTCCCGCTTTCTGCCTCAATGCACCCGGGAGAAGAATTACTTCTACTTACGCCCTTGGTCAAACCACTTCCCGCATCCTCTCTTACCAAAAAACTCCTCAGTGCCAAGGGTAACCAAAGCCAAGCGTGGGGTGCTCACGACATGTGGGCACATAATGACCGAGACCGCAGTGCCATCATGAGCGGAGAGGGCGTGTTTCGAGAGTTTGGTAAATCTCTTGCGCGAGCCCGCAACGAGAAGTTGCTCCATACTAGCTATACAGCGAATGGAGTTCGTCCAGGTGAGATGGCTTTCAGCTTTGGAAAGCACATTTGCTAATCAACATAGTGCATGAAAACCTGATCCATAGGGCATCTTGTATCATTATTGTCACGGCTGATGCCAACCGAAACCTCTACCAAGCTGGCTTTACCAAGCACGTCGACATGATGTGCGCGATGCTTCGGAGCAGAGGCCAGAAGAAGCAGTTGATCGTGGTTGCAGTCAGTTCACCATACGACTTTGCCATGGACAAGTCGATTGGCACCTACCTGTGCACCTTTGACTTTACGGAGAATGCTCTGCACGCTCTTGCTAGGGCACTTGTGGGAGATATTACACCTCTTGGGACTTTACCGGGCACCCTGAGGAAGAGCAAGAAGGTCCTCAAATCAAGACAACACTGGCTCGTTGAGGAGTACCACCCAGACCGCGATGCCTCTGGGCTAGAAGACCTTTTACGGGCTATCCACCGAGCAAGTGCTCCAGATCTACAATTTCTCCGGACGACAACTGCTGCCACCTTTCAACTAAAGAACCCCAATATTGCCGAGGCTCACATGGTTGTGAGAAACAGCAGCACGGGGGCTCTGTACGGCTTCGCTGCTACATACTTTTTGCACGGAGTTGGTATCTTGGCAGCGATCTTTGTTGATCCTTCTAAACGAGATGTATCCATCGGTAGATCCCTCCATCGACGGGCGCTCAGGAGTCTCATGCAGCGACGTGGGATCAAAAAGGTCCAACTTGGGTCTGCTTTTCCTGGCGTCTTCCTGGGAATCCCCGTCGACATCGAGGTGAATACTGTCAAGGAGTGGTTCTCAAACAGCGGCTGGGATGTGCAATTTCCCCGCAGGGTCACCAACATGATTATCCAAGACCTCCCGAATTGGTCTGCCCCAGAAGGTCTACTACAAAGCATTCAAAGAGCCAACATCAGCTTTGACCTGATTCACGGCCTGGATAACGGGGACGGCGTCCTCAGCCACGTGCGTACACACGCCAATGCTGAGATCCTTGAGCTGTATCGATACGCTCTGTCAGACACTAAGTCATGTGGAATTGTGCGTGCAAAGGACGCGACGGGCAGTTTACTCGGCACTATTATTATCTCGAAGCAACATGGCTCTCTGGCAACACACGTGCCAGCTCTGTTGTCTCATACTGAGGACATTAGTGGCATCCTTGCACCAATTGTCCCGGCAATGCCACAGTCAAACCTCGTTTTGCAAGGCCTAGCACTCATGGGTGTTCGCCAGAGCAAGGGCCACAAGGCAGCCAAGGTTGTTTTGGGCTGGGTAAGTCTAATCTATCTATGTCTTTGGAAGCGTTGCTAACGGTCTAGGTTGTGGATGATGGCACTGAACCACTGGCTGCCATGGGATTCGAGACGCTTCAGGCTTTTGAAGAAATCACAAACTCTCCAGAGAATGTAAGCAACTAGCCAGGCCTTTGACTAGAGCAATATCTAATCATGCAGCAGTTTTCGAATCTTGGATGAAAGTTATGTAGGAGTGGGAAATTCAGTCACTCTTGGGTAGTTGATATATGATAGATACCAATGTGACGACTGTTATAGTATTCCACGATGACATATTGATGCTAGTTCTACGCCTAAGTCCGTTGTCGAGTCAGATGACAACATCACTCTTGAAGATGATAAAGGCACGGGACTGATAAATGAACTCCAAAGCTAATTCGTATTCAAAATCGTAATGTACAACTAAGGCGTTTCATGCGAAGCGGAAGTATCTACACGTGCACCCCCAATGACTTTCTTTTACGCAACAGTGACTGTCACATTGCCCTTGAAGTTCTCGCTCGAGTTGCCGACATAGACGGTAAAGTCACCAGGCTCGACGACGTACTTCATCTTGCGGTCCCACAGACCCCAGTCAGCAACCTTGAGGTCGATCTTGACAGTGGTGGTCTTGCCGGCCTTGACGGTGACCTTCTTGAAGCCCTTGAGCCGGAATCGGGGCACGTCGACCGAAGCGAGCATATCCTTGACGTACAGCTGCACAACCTCGGCGCCGTCTCGCTTCGACTTGTTGGCAACGTCGACAGAGACGGTGACAGTGTCGGAAGCGGTGACGTTCTCCTTGGACACGGCAATGTTGGAGAACTCGAACTTGCTGTAGGAGAGACCGTAGCCAAACTCGTAAAGGGCGGTGGGGTTCTCAAGGACGTAGTTGCTGCCAAAGACGATGGTGCCGTTCTCGTACACCTTGCCGGGGTTGGGCCAGGTGCGAGCAGAGTTGAGGTGGTCGTAGTAGATGGGCAGAGTTCCGACGTCGTAGGGGAAGCTGACGGAGAGCTTTCCAGAGGGGTTCACCTCGCCGTAGAGGATATCGGCAAGAGCGTATCCGCCCTGCTCGGACTGGTAGAACTGCTGGACGAGAGCGGCGGCCTCCTCGGAGATCCAGGGCTCGGTGATGGGCTTGCCAGAGCTGTAGACGACAACGGTGGGCTTGCCGGTCTCGATGATGGCCTTGACAAGTCTGGGCATGGCACCGACGAGGTCGAGGTTGCTAACGTCAATGTGCTCGCCGGTGGTGGCGTTGAGGCCAGCCCAGAGCTCGTTCTGGTCGCGGGACCAGGTTCCGACAACGACGACTGCGACGTCGGCCTTTTCAGCGGCGGCGACAGCCTCATCGAAGCCAGAGTCGTCGTTGGACCAGCGCTCACAGCCCTTAGCGTAGGTGACCTTGCCCTTGCTAACGGCCTTGATGCCGTCGAGGGGTGTGATGCCACGAGATGGAGCAGTGTGGATGACATAGTCTCCGTACTGGGTTTGGATTAGTATCGTTGGGTTGTTCAAATCAATGGGTAAGTTACTCACGTTGACATAGCCATGGGCCATGGGACCAATAACAGCCACGTTGGCGTCCTTCTTCAAGGGCAGCACGTTGTCGTGGTTCTCGAGGAGCACGATACTCTCAGCATCAAGGTCGCGGGCGAGCTTCTTGTGCTTCTTGGTGTTGATGTAGTCCCAGATCTTGTCGTCAGAGACGCCAGTGAATGGCTTCTCGAAAAGACCCATGGTGAACTTGGAGCGGAGCACGCGGGACACGGCCTTGTCGAGGATTGCCTCATCGAGCTTGCCAGACTTGACAAGGTCGGGGATGGACTCGTAGCTCCAGTAGCCACCGCCCATCTCGACATCGTTACCAGCGGGGAGGGCCTGTAACTAGTTAGAATATGCCAGGAGCCAAGGCTGTATGGGCACATACCTCGAGAGTAATGCACTCGTTGTCCTCAATAGGGCAGATGTAGAAGGCGTTGGCGAGACGGGCAGTGCCACCAGCGTCAGAGATGACATAGTACTCATAACCCCATTCATCACGAAGGATATCAGTGAGAAGGTAAGAGTCGGAGACAGTTGGGACTCCATCGTAGGAGTTGTAGGAAGACATGATAGAGGTAGCACCTCCATCAATGATGGCCCGCTTCAAAGGTGGGAGGTAGAGAGACCGCAGCTCGCGCTCACCACCGTGGACTGGAGCGGTGTTGATACCCTGCTCTGGGGTAGCAAAAGCAGCCTTTACACGCATGTTAGTTGTGCCGGTAAGTCTTGGCGAGCTTCAACTTACAAAGTGCTTGACCATGGCCGACACGCCTCCAGCCTGAAGACCCTTGACGTACCGATATGACATTTCTCCTGCGCTGTAGAGCCATTAGTATATTAATTGGTCCCATCTGGCAAAGGAACATACAGGTACGAGTCCTCGGAGAAGCACTCCTCCACTCGGCCGAATCGCAACTCTCGGGCGAGATCAGCTTGAGGGGAAAACAGCTGGTTAATGCCAAGAGCTCGGCTCTCAGTAGCAATCACGCCTGCCATCTTCTCAACGAGCTCAGGGTTAAAGGAGCATCCTATGCCAATGGGAGAGTTGAAGATGGTGCCATTGAGAATCAAGACGCCATGGAGACCCTCGCTCTGGACAAAGGTAGGGATACCTAAGGACTGTTAGTGTTTGACAAGATGATGAGTGGGGTGAAACATACCGAGCTCAGTCTCCTTGAGCATATAGTCCTGTGCCAGCTTTGCAGCCTTCTTCACTGTCTCCATCTTGGCATACAGACCAGTCCAGAGAGAGTTGGCACGGTTTTCCATGTTCCAGGCCAGGCCTGTCTTGTTCACCCTGCCATCGGTGAGGTTGAGGTAGTTGGACATGTCGCCCTGGATGAGCTGGGCCATCTTGTCCTTGACCGTCATGCGCTTGAGGAGATCGGCAACACGATCATCCACAGAGGCCTTGGGGTCCTTGTACAGCGGCGTGTCCTTGGCGGCCTGACCAGCCGTGGCCAGGACCGCCGCGCAGAGATATGATGAGAGCTTCATGTTGATGGCTTGAAGCTATCCCGTGAGAAGGCTGGAGAGCAGAGCTTTGAGTGGGAGGATCAGCGGCATTTTATTGTCGACTTGATGGAGCCAAGGAGACTACATAATTAACCGTTCAGGCTGGTCATCGTGAAGTGATAGCCCGAGGCTCATGGCACATGCCCTCAAGTCACATAGGACCCTCTACGATGGGACCCTTGCTGTTTTGGTAGCACCACTTGTACATGACTAGCTTGTTCGGAAGCTCGGGGGTGGTTTGAGAGTGTGTTATACGAAGAGTATCATGAATGGAGCTATTCCTGAGACATTACTTGCTGGATGTTGCTTTTCTCGGTAGTTGTTGAAATGGTCAATGGTCAAGACTGTAAAGCCTCTGGGACTCAACTTGATCACCTAGATACAAGAGTACACAGCACAATAACATCAGACGATGTATCTGCCCGTAAATTGCGGGATCAATATACCATTGGGACATGACACCGAGATCATCATCATGGTTCGTCGCACCACCAAGTGCCGTGGTGTGGCTCCTGGCCCTGGGGAAATGCGGGGACGCCACCAATTGGCGGCATCTGTGGATATTGAAGGACGGGAGCAGAGCCCAAGACGGGCAGGAAGAAGGGGACGACGAGGACCTGGGATTCGTGGAACTGAGATGAGACCGGGGGGCGCAGAGGCTCACCGTGGGGTCGGAGGCCCAGAGCGGATGGTGGAACGACGCGCCGAAGTTCCTAGCACGGGACGGGACGCAAGAGGAGATGAACTGATGAGAGGATAGAGTGAATCAGTCAGGTGAGCGGATAGAGACAAGGTCGGTGTAGGTCAAGAAAAACGCCCTGGAAACCCCACGATGGTATGGTTGTATTTAGCCGGGTGGGCTACAGGCTATTAACCCGCCAATCGAGCCATGCCAGGGTGTGCCCCGGTCAGTAAGTCGGCATACAGGCAGTAAAACTCACAGCACTAGCTTGAGAAAGCATGATGTGTCTGCTGTCCGAGCCGGGCGAATGACGCCGCAGGGTCATGGGCCTTTTGGGACGAGCTTGCAGAAGCTGCCATGTCATGAGAGATGGTGGGGTCGGGAGGGGAAAGGAAGAAGCTGGATCCAATGATGACGACGTGTTGGAGGCGGTTGAATTGCTCTGATCTGAGCTTTGCCTCGTGGGATGCTAAGAGTCGTGAGGATGAGGTTCCATGATGGGAGGTGGAGAGTGAGACCATGGTCTCTTGTGTTACCTTTCTGATTCAAAGGGAGCCGTTTTTCCCTCGAGCAATCCTCTCTTGAGTTGATTCCCCTCAGACACGGCCAATTGAGCCAAAAACACTTCTCTCTATTCATCATATTCTCACCTACAACAACATGCATCTGCGCGATGGTATGTGGCTGCCCGCCGAGGGTGTCCGCACCGAGTATGCCGAGGACGTCTACGAGATCACTCCCCAGGAGGACCAGCAGGCATTGAACCTGCTGTGCCCGGTCAAGCACATCAACTCCCGCGGCGACACCCTCAACCAGCCGACCGTGACCCTCGACCTCAAGGCCGAGATGGACGGCGTCATCTCCATCGAGTCGACACACTGGGCCGGCGCCCAGAACAAGGGCCCTCACTTTGACCTCTTCCCCGATGGAAAGCCTTCTGTCGAGGGCAAGATCGTCAAGAGCGACAAGGGCACGACTCTGCAGTCCGGCTCCCTGTCCGCCACGATCCATCCCGACACTCACAACTTTGAGATCAAGCTGCACAGCACCGACGGCTCCAAGCACCTCACGACACTGGGCAACCGCAGCACCGGCTTCGCCTACACAACCGCTCCCAGCACGCCCATGCAGCTGGGTGACATGCGAGACTTTAAGCACTACATGTTTATGCAGACGACTCTCTCGGTCGGCGAGTCGGTCCACGGCCTTGGAGAGCGCTTCGGCGCCTGGAACAAGGTCGGCCAGAACGTCGTCCTCTGGAACGCCGATGGAGGCACCTCCAGTGACCAGGCTTACAAGAACGTCTCGTTCTGGATGAGCAACCGCGGATACGGAGTCTTTATCGATAACCCCGGCCGTGTGGACATGGAGATTGGCAGCGAGCGATGCTGCCGAGTCCAGACCACCGTTGAGGGCCAGCGTCTTAAGATGTACATCATCTACGGCGACGGGCCCAAGGATGTGCTCAAGAAGTACACCACCCTTACTGGCAAGGCCAACAAAGTTCCCAGCTGGAGCTTCGGTCTTTGGTTGACCACCAGCTTCACCACAAACTACGACGAGGCCACCGTCAACTCCTTCCTCGAGGGCATGAAGGCCCGCGGCTCGCCCGTCGACGTCTTCCACTACGACTGCTTCTGGATGAAGGGTTTCCGCTGGACAGACTTTGTCTTTGACGCCGAGCGATTCCCAGACCCCAAGGCTCAGATCGCCCGACTCAAGGAGAGCGGCCTGTGCAAGAAGGTCTGCGTCTGGATCAACCCCTACATCGGCCAGGCTGGTGAGGCCTTCAAGCATGCCGCTGAGAAGGGTTATCTTCTTAAGCGCAAGAACGGCGATGTCTGGCAGTGGGATCTGTGGCAGGCCGGTATGGGTCTTCTGGACGTTACCAACCCTGAGGCTTGCGCTTGGTACGTCGAGTGCCTCAACGGCCTTTTCGACAAGGGTGTCGATGCCCTCAAGACCGACTTTGGCGAGCGTATCCCCACGCTCGACGTCCAGTGGCACGACCCCAACGTCGACCCTCACAAGATGCACAACTACTACGCCTTCCTCTACAACAAGCTTGTCTATGAGGCCGTGCAGAAGCGATACGGCAAGGACGAGGCTGTCCTTTACGCCCGTGCTGCCTGTGCCGGAACCCAAAGATTCCCTCTTGTCTGGGGCGGTGACTGCGAGTCGACTCCTGAGGCTCTGGCCGAGTCCGTCCGTGGTGGTCTCTCCATGGGTCTGAGTGGATACTCCTTCTGGAGCTGTGATATCGGCGGCTTCGAGGGTTACCCACCTCCGTGGATCTACAAGCGATGGGTTGCTATGGGTCTTCTCTGCAGTCACAGTCGTCTCCACGGTAGCAACTCTTACCGTGTGCCCTGGACCGTCGACAACGACGACCAGACCGAGGAGGGCTGCTCCAAGACCCTCGCCAAGTTCACGGCGCTTAAGACGCGTCTGATGCCGTACTTCTATGCGCAGGCCATGGAGTCGATCGAGGGTGGTATCCCCATGTCCCTCCGATCCGTGGCTCTCGAGTTCCCCAACGACCCCACAGCCTGGTACCTCGACCGCCAATTCATGGTCGGATCCCAGCTGCTTGCGGCCCCCGTCTTCGAAGAGTCGGGCGAGGTCGAGTTCTACCTCCCCAAGGGCAAGTGGACGTCTTACTTCACCAACGAGGTCAAGACCGGACCTGGCTGGTTCAAGGAGAAGCACGCCTTTGGCACACTTCCCCTGTACGTCCGCGAAAACACCATCCTTGTCCTCGGCAGCCGCAAGCAGGTCGGAGCCGCTTACGACTACGCCAACGATGTCGAGGTTGCCCTCTACCAGACTTCCCCTGGCGCCAAGACGACGGTTGTCGACGGCGATGGCAAGGTTGTTGCCGAGCTTACTGTCGGTTCTGATGGTAAGCTTGAGGGCACTCAGGCTCTCAAGGGCGATTTCAAGGTTGTGGAGAAGGGTCGTGACCTTGAGGGAGATGCTCCCGTGTCGATTGAGGCCCTATAAAGGATTGGGCTATTGATTGAATGGCACTTGATGGTTTGGATAGAATGAAAGTCTACATAGCTTAATGATATGATTTATGATTTCCTATTTTACTACTCTATTCAATTTTGTTAAAAGTAGGTCAACCTCATGACACACAAGCCATCATGCCATGCCTTTCAAGGCAATAGTCAATACAAAAGAAGCATTGCAAATTCTTCTGCTCAACACTCTCTTTACGATTCCATTGTCATTAATCTGTCCAGTGATTGTTAACCTCGGCTAAGTCAAATGAAGAGACGAGAGCGCAGCATTGCCATCCTCATGAGCTCTCGATCTAGAACACCATGTCGAAAGGAATCCATGAGGCCGGGGGGCGGGGGCGTCCGAGCAACCCAACAGGACTAATGCAGCTGTCAACCGATCTAGGACATATGGGGTAATTTTCGCAAATCACTTTGCCGTCAGGCCTTTCCGCAGAACTAGTACAGGGGTAAGCCGATCTAGAGCATATGGGGTAATTCTCGCCAAACCACTTTGCCATCAGACCTTTCAACAATACCATCTCCCAATCATGTGCTATCCTAGACCCAGTGGTCTGGTCCTTGGTCATGGGTAAGATCGCTTGAAGGAAGGATCACAACCCCGGGCGATTCCGGAGAGTTGTGAGGGTCCGGCCTCCGTGGTCCAGGCTCTCTCTACTCCGTACACTCTCGCTAGAAAGAAAATCTCTGCTTGCCTTGTGATGAAGCCAATCCCTCGTCATGACAAACTATGCCCCGCCCACATTCCTCCCTAGAGCCCTTACCCAGTTCCAGCATTGCTTTTCAGCCTCCTTTTAGCGGAGCCGACCTGGAGCCATGACGGTTGCCGGAAACGGCAAACAGGACGGCCCATGTGACCTTTGATTGGGTGATCAGGGTGGGACACTCTGCGAGCGGGCCCCGGCGGGCTTCGGTCAACTCCCGTGTAAGACCCGGCTCCTCGCGAGAGCCTCAACTCTTCTCATGATGGGGGGTGTGTGATGTTGAAAGGATAAAATGTTTGACCCGCTAGATCTCTCTCATTAAAGTTGAATCTACCCGGTGTCCCTATTTAACCGGAAGCTCTTGCCACGCATGACTCCACACGCTCATGATCCGTTCTACCGGTGCCATTTTGGCTGAGTTACCACGCGTCTGGTTACGGACGGCACAGAAGCTGGAGATGGCGATCGTTTTTGCATGGAAAGTGATCCTATGCTTGATGGATCAGCTTGTTTACTTGCATGTTTTCTCACGGGTCCGTGTATCGACTGTGCCGCGCGGCTGGGTCATGCCCGAACAGCGTTCAAGGAGGTGACATGGTTTGTTCAATGACAAGAAGCAAGAAATGTGAGATGCCATCATTAACAGCTGAATGCTCATTATCGGGACTGTCAGGTGGAGGCTAAAATCAAGAATATCTTGGTGGTGTTTTGGTCATGTTACAGCATACTGGGGCGGAGATCTCCCAGCGCTGAATGGGATGATCTACCCTGCAATAAAACACTACACGCCACTAAGAACAGAAGAACCAGGCTACTGGGTTTTCTATCAGTAGCTTGATTTATTATGACGACTACTTGAGACAGCTTGTTCGGCTATTCAAGCTTCAGGGTAATTACAAGGTGAATGTTGAACGTAATAGGGGCAATACTTTGTACACTACGTAAGTTATTGAACATACCAACATGATCATAATTTGTAAAAAGAATCCTGGTTTGTCGTGACTTTATCCACACACAGTTTCAAAAGTCATGACAATATCCAAGACAGAGGAGAAGTATTCCACAAACCTTATGCAGTTAGTTCTAGATATTTTTAGGTCGTGAATGGCAACCAACTCGTCGATGAGACCTCATGAACCAACTGCCAAAATGTATACCAAGAAGTGCTTGCTTATTCTCTGTAATATGCCGGATGGGACTGTAGCATCACATGTACCGTCTGTCAATTCGTTCTGGAACACATATGTACATGTGTTTCGCTGCGCCAAGCGTAGTAGTATTGCCACCCAAAGGGACCAGGGTAACAAGACACATATTTCAGCCATTTACGATGCAAATCATGAAACTCCCATGCATGCGGGTTAAGAAAAAAACGAGACGCCAGTGTAAATATATTAGCCTTCTCCTCTCTCAAGATGGTCAATAAAGTATAGGAAGAATAGACAAAAGAGCTCTAAAGTATTCCCTTCATTATGATATATGTTTTTGACGTTCTAATTGTATTTTAAACGTCTCTGATGTTCTTGTATCTCGTTCATGTCTCGTTTATTTCTTGCCCGGCAACTATGCTCAAATAGCCGATTACGCCAAGGACATGAACATGCGTTCTCTCGCATAGGTGGTAACCACACACTCATCTCGGGCGTAGCCGTATTGTTACCCCAGAGATCAGTATTCTTTACATCTTAAACTCGGACGACCGAGTAGCTCGATCACCGATGGATTGACCGACAACCTCGCCTGCTCTGAATCTGATATGATGTTGTTGCTGTCAAAATCGGGCAACCCGGGGTTCGGGTCATAGGAACTCGAGCTCTGCTGCGATTGGCCCGCATAAAAGACACACCAGCATCAAAGGTTCCCTCGCGACGAGTTCCACAGAGACAGCATTTAACCGGAGTCTAGGTCCGCCTTGCCGGCCCCACCGTGCCGGGACCCCTTGCCCGTTCTACGTCCGGCACACGGCAAGCTGTGGCTGGCGGACGGCAACGGAACTGGTCAGATCATAGGCGTGTGGTTCGGCTCTCGAACGCCTCCTGCCTTGGCTGCTTGGCATTAGCGATGGAGGCTGATCCGATTCAAACACGGTCGTTAGACGACATCCACTGACTCGACTTGCCTCTGACAGGCTGGATAATACCATTTCCCACTTTACCCGGCGACGGTGAGACGGCGACGGCTGACGGCCGGCACGTGGAGGCTTTAGCTGTCCCAGCCGCTCGGGGCCGACGATGAATCGCGTCAGGGACAAGGTGCAGAGCCCTGCAGACCCGTCACGACACTGGATCGAGACACCAACAGAGAGCGTCGGTTGAAGCCGGGGTGAGTGGAGATTTGCATCTCGACCTTGGAGACGGGCCGTTTCTCTTTGTCTTGCCCGTCATGTGCCAGACGCAGTTCGCAGCGCGGCTAAAGAGAATAGACGCTGGAACCCGTTACCCTTGCGTGATGGTCTGTCCGCTGGTAGCATGACGGTGCGGAGATGCCCACGGGGGGTCCCCTGGGGAAGTAAAGTTCTGTGGGTCAACGGAGATCAGGAGGAGACACGGGTAGCGTAGCATAGCATGTCGAAAAAACACGGACCTGAGCGAGGCTCGAGAATGGAGCCATGGCGAGGCCTTGATACAAATAGACTCGAGGCACCGCGTTCTGAGCCGACTTTTCTCTGACATCGATCATCGACTACAAGATTCCTGGCATTCTTGCCTTTTATTCACATACACAACTACAAACAACTACACACAACTCCATAGAGTTGGACCCTCAATATGGGAAAAGCCTACAACATTGGCCTGGCTTGCTTTGCAGCCATTGGGTATGCACACGCACCTCTCAACAGATCAAAACACAACATCCTAATAACTTTTTCAGCTCCTTCCTTTTCGGATATGATTCCGGTGTGATGACGGATGTCATTGCATCCAAGAACTTCCTCAACTTCTTTGACACGACAGACACATCGCCCATCGTCGGTGCCATCAACTCGACCTTCAACGGCGGAGCCGTCTTTGGTGCCCTCTTCGGAGGTGTCATCATGGACAAGTACGGCAGAAGGATGACAATCGGAATCGGCGCTCTGATCTGCACTGTCGGCGGTGTTCTCCAAGCGGCGGCCTACCAGTAAGGAGAGATCTGCGAGCCATCATGACCTGACCTGCTAACCAAGTTTTTAGTCTTGCTATGATGTTGATTGGCCGTATCATTGCAGGATTTGCAATTGGTCTTCTTTCCATGAGTGGTGAGTTCCCTGTTTCCCCATCTCCACACTCTGGCTTACAGGCTCCCCAGTCCCCGTCTACCAGTCCGAATGTGCCAGCCCCAAGAACCGTGGTCTCATCGTTGGTCTCGCCCAGCAGATGATTGGCGTTGGTTTCATCGTTTCCACATGGATTGGCTATGGAAGTCACCACATGGGTGATCACTCATCCTTCCAGTGGCGATTCCCCCTGGCTTTCCAGGCCCTCCCTTCAGCCCTCCTGTGCGTCGGCATGATGTGGCTCCCAGAGACCCCCCGACATCTCATTGCCTCTGACCGCTTGGAGGAGGGAATGAAGATTCTCCACAAGCTTCATTATGATGGCCACAACGACGACTGGGTCAAGGCCGAGTTCCAGGAGATCAAGATGACCATTGACGCTGAGAAGGCCGCCACCGCCCCCGGATGGCTTGTTATGTTCAAGGTTCCTCAATGGAGGAAGCGTCTGGCTCTTGGCACCCTGGTCCAAGTGTTTACTCAGTTCACTGGTACGTATATGTGGTGAAAATCGCCAAAACACCACACCCAAAACTGGCGATACCTCGACAACCACAATTCTGACTCGTAGAACAGGAATCAACGTGATTGGCTATTACCAGACTATTATGTATGAGTCATTGGGATTTACTGGAAGCAAAAAGTTGCTCGTTGCCGGCATCTACAACTGTTGCGGTCCCATCGCCAGTAGGTTTTCCCATATAAAGCTCCCCACGGGGTTCCCCACAACTCCAGCAGCTTACTAACCACTTCTAGACTTGTTCTTCATCACCTTTATCGCTGACAGAATCGGCCGAAAGCGTCCTCTGATCTACGGTATCCTGGCCATCACCGTCGCCCTGATCTGCGAGAGCGCCATCAACAGCCAGAACGTCGACGGTGAGAAGACAGGTCTCAGCATTGCTGGTGTTGCCTTCCTCTTCTGCGTCACAATCATCTTCTCCCTCTCTTTCGGCCCTGTCAGCTGGACTTATATGGCTGAGATCATGCCCTACCAGATCCGTGGAAAGGGATGCGCCTTTGCCACCGGTATCGGCAACTGGCTTGTTGCTACCTTCTGGGCCCAGGTCAGCCCTTACGGTCTTAAGGAGCTTGGCTGGAAGTTCTACTTCCTCTTCGTTGGTATGTCACAGATTCCACTTTACCATATGAAACCACCAACTAACGTGAAACAGCCTGGAACCTTGTCATCACCCTCCCCGTCCTCCTCTTCTTCTTCCGCGAAACCAAGGGACTTTCTCTCGAGGAGATCGATCTCATGTTTGGCGACCGTGCCCTGGGTAACCTTCCCAACGATATCGAGAAGAGCGCTGTCATGGGCACCACCAGCCTCGCCCACGAGGAAGAGCCCCAAAAGACGACTGCTTAAGAAACTGGAGTATATGTACAACGAACTATGGGATGTAATGAGAAGCCACGACCGACAGAAAACTAAGATATAGACCTGTTGGACAGATCTAGAGCTGGGATGTAATAGGTAGCATGAGCGAATGAGATCACGAATTTGCACAGTTTCAGATATATCTACTTGTGTCTTGACATGTCACTGATGTGAGATTGAACGTGGCGAATGCAGTGTTTCCGTGTGAGTGGGTTGAATTCACCTGGCCTTCGTCATGAGATGAGATGTCAAACAACACCTTGTACACCCGAAAGACGTCCATTTAGAGTTTCAAATAAGGACACGGGGAATTAGAAGCGGTTTTATCAACTCGTAGTATAATGATTGAATAGACTTGAATATATTTGTCCTAAATTAGGACTGCTCTTTTATAATCTAAAGAAGAAATGCTGATGATGATTTGATGAGGATGACTGCCATGCACAGATTTCCCAAACCGGCAAACTGGTATTCTAGCTAGAAACGCGACTTGAGATGGGTTGACCTACTCTCCCTTAGAGGGGCAATTGATAGATGTTGAAGAAAGTTCCTGATGGGTATGAATGATTAGTTTAATCTGGTCATCTGGGCCTAGATGGATGACCTACCTATATATAAGCTACATGTATGTATGAGATGGAACAATCAGGTTTTATCCATGTAACAAGCTGCTTCACTGCCATAAGCAAAGAAAGTGCTGGGTGAGCGCTGCTTATTTCTAACATGCAGGACCATTCTGGGGATTGCGAATGATTTCAGTTTTCGTCTCATAAATCCAATGTATCTCATAAAACAAGTGATTGTGCTGAACACATCGAGTGTTGTGCAGCATTGCATTTTGACCCCGTCATGTGCTGTAACCGTATTCGTTGCTATTGCGGCTGATGGTCTCGTTTAGAGCGAGCAGACACGACAACCAATTCGCAACCTGAACTCAAACTCTACATCGAAGCGCTCCTCGCATTGTTGAACATTTACGGTATGCTTCTAGTGCATGGGAAGCACAAGAACTTGACTCACAAGTAGCCAATTATATCGCATCATTCTTGAATACCTACCTTGTCGGCGACGAAAAGGCCATTTCCCAACCTGTCACACCAAGTATGTTGTTTCCTGTGTATTTCTAGCCACTGTTTTGTATCCATGGATAGCTAACAGCACACGTTTCCAATACACTGCCCGTCAACGATGCCTCGAGACAGGATTTCTCAATCCACTGTCAACAAAGCCCTCCTACTGCGCAATATAGGGGTGGGGGACACCGCCGGTCTCTAGGAGGAGCAATGGTATCGGGACCTCACCTATGAGGAGATTCTTGTTGATTGGGAATATGCTGGGGAACGAGGTTCTTCGTCTGGGTCGGACTCCGATGAAGATTACTTTTGGTAACCCACCATCACAACTCGACGCCTGCTGAAAAGACAGCGAGCTTGGGGCACTCGCATCTTCTACGACTGTCTTGCTCAGGAGTTACGCTCTGCACAGGGTTTTCACAACTGGAGCCATTCACACATGACCATAGTGTTGGTACGAACATGGATGGGGAGAGTGGTAACTGGAAGGGTTAAGGGATTGCAGGATAGACTGGCAATGTTTGCAATGGGAGCCCAATCAAAGATGGAGCTAAGGGAGTTTGAGAACAATTGATTTGGGAGCCGTAGCCAAAGATGCTCTTACTTAGCCAGTGACTCAAGATGCTCGCAAGCTTCGCCCTGAATGAACCAGTGTTCTCTCTCGTTCTATGGCATTCTCTCTCTTTCTCACCAACTTCAGGTTGTCAGTGAATCATAGCCTTACCCCTTTCCGCCTCTTTGCTCCTCTGCCTCTCCACCTTAACATCTTCTCCTTGCTCTCTCATCTTATCTAACAGACACTCCCCAATAATCTAACAAAATCTCTTCTATTTTTTATGTGAGTTCTCTAATATTTATATGGCATTTAGCTATTGATCCCTATTCTCTTTATTTTATTTTATACTATGTGCTCTCGAGAGTCTCTTAGTCACATTACAGCTTTAGGCCAGACCAAGAGAACAACAAGAGAAAGATCAGACGTAGCCCAGAGAAGCCTTAGTGAGTGAATCACCACCTCTTTTCATTTCTTCTCCTTACCCGCTCTAAAAAATCCTCTTCTCTCCATCTTCTTCCTCTTCTTCGACCTCACACTTCCCCTCTTTGCATTCGCCCCCATCAAAGCATAAGTAAGCATACATCTCCATCTTGTTATGTCCCTCTTCACACTCTGCTTCTCCAAACTCATCCTTTCCCAACCCTTCACTCTCTGACACCATCGCCGAAGACCTCATTTCTGCCCGTTTGCTTGGCTCCCTCAACATGGCGCCACCGGTAACGGAGCTCCCCGTTATCCGCACTGAGTTGCGAAACGGCATACCCGGGGGCGTAGTCAGCAGAACGGGCGTGGAAATCTGGCACCCTCAACTTCCCGTCGGAACAACTACGAGAACACAACATCGATTGGAGAGTTTATGACACTGGTCGTGGACTGTTGTGGGCTTCGTTAGGGGGGCTTGACGTGATAAACGAGCTTTTGGAGGCCGGCAATGTCCCTGTGACAGGTTTACATCAAGTTCATTTCCCTCAATCCCGCCTCTTCGTCGCGACTAACCTCCAGGAGTCGGCTCTCCCCCTCCATCACCGGACGCGAACACCAATTATGTTGATTTGATATTAATTCTCGTCACACCTCTCTAGAGGCCCGCGATCCAGATGAGGACGATCTCAGTATCTCGGCTGAGGAGAGAGCCGAGGACCCTGGGTCATACTGACCGGCACCGGTGCCCCTTCAACTTTCTGACTTGACTGGGGAAGAACACTACGATATAACACAATGAATATATCTAATTCAAGTCTTTATTGTGGAAAATCCGGCATATCTCAACCGACGCCCCCGACACGCAGCATTCCCAGTGTTATGGCCTAATGTGCCATCGTGGCACTTCGAGCGAGACTCCGAAAACGACAAAGAAAAGGACAAAGACGCCGAGCTAGAGCGAGCTCGACTTTCCTTTGACCAGTCATTCCAAGAACCGCCTCCACTGCTTTACAGCGAGCCTCGACAAGGAGCCAGATGTGCCCCTCGCCACCCCTCTCAACGCTTCGCAGAAGCCCAGCCCTCCTTTCCGAAGACTCTAGATGAGAGAAACTTGTCTAATACGCATCATAAAAAGAGAAGAATACGAGACTTTTCTAGTCTCTTTTTTCCTAATTCTCTTCTTCTTTATCCTAATAATCATCGCGAGAGGTTGAATCACAGCCAACGTCGCAGAAGTAACTCGCTCTCAAGTAACCTCCATCTGGCTCATCTCTCACCACAGTTGACAGTCAGATCGGTATCAACACTCGCCTTGTAACCAGATATCGTCCCGACAAACCGAACACTCCCAAGGCCCTCTGTCGGCACCAAGTTCTCATAGTGCCCATGTGTCCGCGGTCTCATCGATGTCAGTTCGGAAGCTCCATTGCACGATTGGAGCTCCCCTGACCAGTGCTACTTGCCACGGCAACTTAGTCAATTACCGATTTCTCCCGGACTTCCGCCTCTCAACCACAAGGAGGCCAACCAATCCGAGGCAAACCAAGCAAAAGCAAACCGCCTCCTCGCAGCTATAAACGCTACCAGGGCAGCTGGCGAAGATAAGACTATCTACCAGGCAAACAGCCGCCTATTAATATTGGTAATGAATATCTTTGATAGATCACAGTCAGATACCAACAACATCCGCTCCGCAACATCAAACCATGAAGACACAAAGTAGGGGGCAAGTCTGAATAGCAAGTTGGCAGATTGGATCACACGCATTGTCTGTTTTATATGTCGGAGGAGAAAAAATAGAGCACCCTCCTCTAGATCCCATTGTCGATCCTTTGTCTATTGTTCGGCTGTGTCTGTATTTTGCAAGCTCCCTCCCCCTGCCCCTTATCACATAGAGTGCGGCTACCAACCCACCAAGGTATATACAGGCGGACACCAAACCTGTACAGAGGCCATGATCGAAAATCAAACCATAACAACTATGGCGTTGGCATCTAGTGTTTCAACATGTTCGCTAAGATTCCAAGGACAAACATTGCAGGGACGGGGTCAGTTCACCACTTACACCACATAACATGAGGTGGTTGGTTAAAGCAGGCATTCACAATGACTTGCACAGAATGCATAACCAAAGTTATGTAAGTAGAATGTGGAGCTGGGAGTACGTGCCCTGTATCCTATCGCATCGGCACCGGCTGAACAAATATCCGATTATCGACCAATCATGACGGGCCGCGCCCGGAAATGTGGTCATGGGCTACGGGAAGGCGGGCAGCCTCGCTTCTCGCTCCAGCTTCTCCTCGCTGTCACAGCACGTTTCTAACAAAATTGCATTTGTTCAACTTTTCGACGCGAACACGACTCATCTTTTGGTACTGAAGATCCCCTCGACCTCGGGGACCGTCGGTATCATTCCACGCCCTCCCACTTCCTCGTAACTCGTCAAAATTCGCCTCGACCCTCGTCGTTCCCTCCGCCCACAACAAGTTTCCCCCTCGGTCCCATCGTCAATCCTGCCTTCGCCCGCCATGGCGTCGCAGCAGGTCCTCTTCGCCGAGACCATAGCTGGCATGAAAAAGGCCTTTAAGCGGAGAGCATATGGTGCGCAAACCCTCATGCGCCTGTCGCGTCTACGAGCTTCACAACTGACCACGCCCGCCTGACAGAGTCCGACTCCGATTCTGAGATCGAGAGCTACAGCAATCGCGGCCACAAGCTTCAGAAGCGAGCGCGATTTGCCCATCAAGGGCAATTGGTTCCCACCAACGGCCCAAGCTCATATCGAGAGGTCCGTTGCCGTCGCGATTCGTTCCCGCTCAAGTCTGACTGACTCGAACAGTACGTCGAGTATGCTGGCGTTCGACGACCGATCATTCATCGCAACCCGCCCTTGATTGATGAGGAAGGATACGAAGTAGAAAGCGACGAGGAGGATGAGGACCGCATTCAGGAAGCCGAGGCTGCTGCAGCAGAACTGAACCCCTACGCCAATATCCAAATAGAGAGTATGTCAGCAGTCGGGCCAGTCAACAACAAAGCTAACAGGACCAGACATTCTCGCTCCGCTCACTGCATCGACCGATTTGCCGACACATCCAACCCTCTCGAAGCCCTTCACATCCAAGACCCTGACCAAGCTTGTCGACCAAAGTTGCGACATCATGCGCAAGGAAAACCGTTCCCTGTGGCAAGTGAGACACCTCCTAACCGCGTTGTGCGGCGACTATACCTGGGTGCCATGCTCCATGATGGTACGACCTTCGGATATCGAGCTCTACACAGACGACCACGTTGCGCGTCACCTATTGAGCCTCTCCAAAGCACAACCACAACTTACCAACGGTGGTACCCAACAAGAAAATGGCGTCCCGCCCGCAGATCCTGTACCAGACATGACTGGCGACGGACAGGTTTCCGACAAGGACACAGCAGAAGACGCAGACATCACCATGACGGACGCTGAAACCGTTGGTGCTGATGACTCGCACCTAGACAATGCTAAGGACGACAAGGGCGAGACAACAGAAACCACCGAAAAAGATGGAGCAGTGCAAAGTTCCGAGGCGCAGAACGAGGGTCAAGAGCCAGTCGACAAGGCCAATGCATCAGGGCCATCGAAGGGCGGACCAGAAAACGGCGTCGACCAGCATATTAATAAGGGCAAAGAAGCTGGTCCAGGTCCAGCGCCGGCGGCTGCGACAGACGACACTCATCGCCAAAACGAACTGGCCGAGGCTATCGCACAAGATGTCTCGATGACCTCGGGAGGACAGGACCCAACGTTTGTGCATCCCATGTTCATCGCTCCATCAGGGGCAAAACCAGATCGCGACGTGGGGTTGCCTGAACAAGAAGCCGAAGATATCCGAAGACTGCTCGCTCTATATGTACAGAAGCAGGAGGAGGTCTGTCGAGGGGCAAGAAGACTGTTCTTGGGCCTCCTCAAGGCCGACCAGCTGCGCAAGAGTGTCCTCCACTGGTCCAAGGCGGAGGCTCATTCAGGAGCCAACCGGGATATGTCGGACGGTGAGGACTGGTATGACAAGGAAGAATGGGGCCTGACAGAGGATCTCAAGAAGGGTCAGGATGAAGAGGAAGAAGATACCCAGACAACGGGCAAGAAGACGAGGAACAGGAAGTGAAAACTACCGGCCTCGTTCTTTGGTGATGCCTGTGGCACATATGACGGAGCACAGCTGTCGGTTCAGATGGGATGGATGATAATGACGGGTTCCATTGTTGAGACTTTTTTATTTGGGCGTTTCCAGGACGGCGTTTGGAACAGACGGCACGGCAGGGCTTGAAGCCACCAGATAGCGTATGGGCATGGCTCGGCAAATGCCGATAGAGATGTAAATGCATCAGTTTTTCGTTGTGAAAGAGGAATAGACGGGAGTTGAGATGCATACTCGTTGCCCGCGTGAGCAGCCAGGCCAGGCTGAAGAGTAGGTGAGAATCTGCGGGGGATGGATGTGTTGGTGGAGAGTGGATCTCGAGCTCCGGGTGCGGTGCCCCCATCAAAGGCCCCATTGAGCCGACCTCAGCCCCCCATAACGGGTCCATAACGGGCCCGGTACAGTGGGGATGAGGCCTGAGGGTCCAGGCCAGGCCAGCTCCCCAACGCCTGCCTTTTAATTATGACGCGGGTCTCCCGCTTTCTACTTTCTTCCATGTGACAGCGCACCTTCTTTGTCCTCTACTCTTTCTCTCACCGTCCATTTTGTAGGAACAACATCATCTCCTACTCTCCTTAAGGACCGATTCAAGAGCCCGTGACTCTCTGTTCTGTGTGTGAACCTGTTGCTTCATCATCTCCCTCATCATGGCTTCCTTTGTGAACGAGCTCGTCGAATACGTCGACCTTAGCAAGCAGAGCTTGTTGGGTAAGTCTTGCCAGCTGGCCTTGAGAGGCATCTGTCCCTCTCTCCCTCAATTGCCAATTAATCAATTGGATCGTGTCTGACTCTGGGTTTTCTGTTGCTGCTCTTCAGTGTCTGCGTCCTCCATTGCCTTCAATCCCCTCTTTTGGAAGTGAGTTCTCGTCGTCCCTGCGTGATGCCATGAATACTAACCGTCGTGTCAAGCATCGTCGCCCGCCAAGGTAACACAAGACAAGCTTACAGCTTAGCCCATGTCGTCGACTGACCCTCGTGCCCATAAGAATACCACAACAAGCTCCTAACAAAGCTCTTTGGCGGAAACTCCAAGGTCGGATGTTATGCCCTCGCCGCCACCATCTTCTCCCTCGGCATGGTCCGCGACTTGATCTACAAGAGCGCCATCGCTGAGCAGCCCTCGCACCCTCTCCTCGATAGTGTCTACGTCCAAGCCGCCGCCCTCACCCTCTTCGCCGTCGGAAACGTCCTGGTCGTCACCTCCACCTGGCGCCTCGGCATCACTGGCACCTTCTTGGGTGACTACTTTGGCATCCTCATGGACGAGATGGTGACGGGTTTCCCTTTCAACGTGACCAGCTCTCCCATGTACACGGGCTCCACCATGAGCTTCCTTGCCACCGCCCTGTACTTTGGCAAGCCTGCCGGCATCCTGCTCACTGTCTGGGTGTACATTGTCTACAAGATCGCCCTGCTGTACGAGGACCCCTTCACCTCCGAGATCTACGCCAAGCGTGAGCGCGAGCGTGCTGCCGGCAAGAAGCAGAACTAAACAGTTCACCTTGGATCTATCCGAACACGGATGTATATATGACGGAACGAGACTACACACGTTCCGCCGACGCACAAGACCTACACATAAGAGTCTAGATGCATCAGCCAGCGCACACTTTCGGCGACGGGTTTGAACATGAAAGCTACGCCTTTCAACAGGCCGGGCGCCTCTCAACAGGCGAAAGGGAGTTTTCGGGGATTTTGAACAAAACAAAAAACAGGTTATCGACATCAACCAGTCGACGGGGAATTTTGCATTTGACTTACATATACCAACACCAACAACAAATAAAGATTCACATATCAGGAACCCAATTCCTTTCAAGACTCACTAGACCGGACCCCTTCACTACCAGCTCGTCAGAGACAAGCAGGGACTATTGGAACCTTCAATCGGAGGGCTTTCGGAGACAACGCGGGATGCCTGGCTCAAGCCGTGTTCGCTTTCAATGCATCCTCGGCGGTATGGGCGTAGTTCGGCCGGTGTGTTCCGGCCTTATGTTGCTTCTTACGACGATTGCTTGGACCACTAATCTACTATACAGCAAGGATGATGAGTACCTGAATGGTGCTCAGGCAGCTGGTATTATGGGCACAAGACGGACTGGGGTAAAGCTGCGATGAGGTATGACAAAAATACCCGTTAACACGTCATTGTACATTCATCTAGTAAGCCATCTAGCTCATCTAGTTATTTCTCGTCAGTTGATTTAAGAATCTACTCTACACTTCAGCAACTCCCATCGATACGTATCTCAAAGAGTCATGTTGAATTCTATGCCATCATGTCTCTGCACGCCACAACCCGCGCCATCCAACTTTTTCATTCTCAAAATTCATAAAACAACGCCGTCTTGGATTCGTGCCAAAGTCTTCTACTTCTCTTCAGGCTTATTGTCAGGGAGCAGGTCGACAGCGGAAGCCTCGACGGGCTTCTTCTCGGTCGAGGCGGACGCCTCCTTCTCGGCCGGCTTCTCGCCAGCAGACTCAGCAGCACGGAGAGCGAGCTTCTTCTGCTTCTTCTTCTCCTTAGCAGCCTTCTTGGCCGCCGCCTTTTCCGCCTCGAGGGCCTTCTGCTTTCGGATCTCCTCACCACCAAAAGCCTCACGCCACTCGTCGAGTTTGGACGCGGGAATCTGAGTGAAGAGGAGCTTGGGCTCGCCAATCTTCTGGCCCGGCTTGATAAGGTCACCGGTCCAAGTTTCGGGAATCGAAATGAGACCCGGGCTGCCGATCTGCTCGAGGATGGCCTCACCAGTAGAAGGCATGTAGGGGTGGACGATGCTGGCGAGGAGCTGAAGGTGGTTGATTCCAAGACCAATAACAGCGGCGCAGCGGTCCGGCTCCTCGGCCAGGAGCTGGTTGTTGAGCTTGCTGTCCTGCAGAAGCTTGTTTCCGAGAGCAGAGATGTGCATAACGGTGGCGAGGCCAGCACGAAGCTTGATGGCATCGAACTGGGTAATGTAAGTCTGCAGGGCCTCGTTGACCTCCTTCTTGTGCTCCTCCAAACGCTCATCCGTGTACTTGGTGTAGTCGGGGACAACACCATCCAGCTTGGCCTGACAGAACTTGAGGATTCGCTGGTTCAGGTTACCCAGGTTCTTGAGGAGGTCATTGTTGTTGGCGTCAATAAACTCTGGCCACTTGAACTCGGAATCGGCAGTCTCGGGTCGTCTCGACAGAAGGTAGTATCGCCAGACGTCGGGGTCAACGCCAGTCTCCTTGGCAGTGTTGCCAAACACACCGACACCGCGGGACTTGCTGAACTTGCCACCCTCGTAGTTGAGGTACTCGGTCGTCGACATCTTGTGGACCTTGGTCCAGTTCTCTCCAGTTCCAAGCTGAGAAGCAGGGAAGATGATGGTGTGGAAGCTGGGTGTTATGTTAGTCGGTGTCTCCATTGGTCCTAAATCACGCCCTTGGAAGTCACTTACGGCACATTGTCCTTGCCCATGAACTGGTAGAGCTTGACGTTCTCGGGGTTCTTCCACCACTTCTCCCAGTTGGTACCGTCCAGGTTGCCGGGGTCTGTCAAGTTCTTGGTAATCGAGACGTAGCCAATGCAGGCATCGAACCAGACATAGAAGACCTTCTCGGCGTACTCCTCATCGCTGAGTCCATCAAGACCCTTGGGGATAGGAACACCCCACTTGAGATCTCGGGTGATGCCACGGGGGAGCAGACCCTTGTCGATCCATGCCTGGGTGATGGAGATACAGTTTGCGCTCCAGTCGCCCTCCTTGCTGCTCTTGTGGAACCATGGGATGAGAAGATCCTTAATCGCGTCCAGGCGCAGGTAGAGGTGCTTGGTTCTCCGCTTCTCGGGGGCGGTACCGTCGACCTTGCATCGGGGGTTAATCAGCCAGCCAGTCGCCTTGGCCTCGACATGGTCGTCGTCCTCGTTGCTGGGCTCACGTTCGGGCTCGAAGGGATCCAAAAGTCCACCGCAGGCATCGCATTGGTCTCCGCGAGCACCAAGGTCGTGGCAGATGCTGCACTCTCCCTCGACGAAACGATCAGCAAGGAACTTGCAGTGAGCGGGGTCGGCGCAGAATGGCTGTGTAGTCTCGCGCTCCTCAATGAGGCCGTTCTTCCAGAGATCAGAAAAGATCTGCTGGACAATCTGGGTCTGTTGCTCGGTCGGTGTTCGGCCGAAGATGTCAAAATCGATTCGGAACCAGTCGTAGACTCCCTTGTGAAGGGCGTGGTACTTGGCGCATAGGTCGGAGGGGGAGAGGCCCTCCTCCAAGGCCTTGGTCTCGGTAGCGGTACCGTACTCGTCGGAACCGCAGATGTAGATGGTGTTGTGGCCGCGGGCTCTGCAGTAGCGAGCAAAAACGTCGGCTGACAGGACACTGCCGATGATGTTGCCCAGATGGGGGATGTTGTTCACGTAGGGCAAGGCGCTGGTGATGAGGATGTTGCGCTTGCCCTCTTCGGGGAGAATGGGGGCTTTGGAACCCATGTTTGAAGTCGCAGCCAAATGATGCACCGACTCGAATAGAGAAAAGAGAGGTTCCGGGTCGAAGGATGAATGGTATCGAGGTGTTGGTGAGTCACAAAACCGCGATAACGCCTTCTGCTGTCAAAATTCGTAGGTGGGATGGCGGGGGCGGGGGAGGGGCGATTGGAGAAGCCAGGGTGCGATCACGGAGGGTCTAGGGTAGTTTCGGCAGGTTCCGAGATGCAAATTGGTGATGAATGTCGGTATGTTTGTGGTAGAATTGAGATAGGATTGTTTAGGATGAAAGAGTTTTATACGTCCTCTTTTTCTTGACTCATATCCTCGAGGCTTGTGGCGGGTAGGCCAAACCAGGAACGGTGTGTCAAATTCACCCTGTCATGAATCAAGACGCCCTTGCTTAGACATAACGACACACCTAGACAATCGATAATACGTGCTTGATGGCAGCTCTGATAAAATTGTGTCCATTTTTACATACCCTCTATTATACTGAGCTGTCTCGACTGTTGGTATAGAGTGGAATGATACTCATAACATATTGTAGGTAGCTTCACGATATCCGATAAGAGAGACCCGTCCAAACACGACCCTTGTCGACTCCCAAGTGTTAAGGCTCAAGAGTGTACCTACACCTACAGTGCAAATTATTATTTGTTCAAGATAAGGTCACACCATATTGTGATGGGCATGTTTCTGTTGTAGCTTGCTCCGTCCGAGTCTGTCCACAAACAGTCCTTCAATAGTTTGACGTCTGTTTCACAGCCTCTCTTACAGACCCTGGCTCCATTCAAGGTCACCTTTCTCGGCTGACCGTGGACCTTGACAGTGACGACAGCAGCTCCACCGAAACTGGAAGGTAGCCCCGCGTCACGGACCGCGCTCTTGCAACCCCACCATACCTAGCTACCTACTGTATCGTGCTTGCCTTGGCTAGGACCTCATTGTGCGCCTGACTACCTACCTTACTATTGCTTCCATCTGAGCTCTTCACGATAAGCCTCTCTTTCGACATCAAGGCTTACAACAGTGCACTCTTGCGCCTGTGTAGACGTCTCATCGAAACCTAGCGCGCTTTCAAGACTTGCCCTATCTGGCTTTAGCCTCGGTCGCTCTTGATCGGGCATCCAGAGAGCTCCCAAGAGCTATCCCAGCAACACAGGATAGCATCATCCTGGGAGTCTGCAGCTCACTACTGTACAAGGCCCAAACGAGAGAGCACATACACAGTTTAGCTTCATAGCTCGTCGCCGACATGTTCCAACAGGTATGATCTGCTTCTACACCCCGCGCAGTCCCGTCTTTCAGCCCTATACCCCATCAGCTCATGACATCTCCCATGAGTCATTTACCCTCAACCCAATATACATATGTTACCCTGTTTGAGTCTCATAGCTAAGACTCATAGAAACCCTATTCGGCGGTAACTGTCACCATCGAGAACCTTACCTCCGAGTCATACGAGGAGGAGGATCTCAGCGGCATCCCCGAGCTCGTCGAGGTCATCAAG